>NC_141151.1:97727835-98327835 GCF_053477565.2 Lygodium microphyllum
AGTAGATGGGGCTTATGGGATCAAGGCACAAGTGATTGTTAGCAAACAAACAAGTGGTTATGCTTAAATTCCCTTACAATTTACAATCAATTATTTATTCTATCCCCACTTTCCAATTCACCACTTGCATGCATTTGAAGCTATTTTACCTCTCCTATCTTTCTATTTTCTATTTTCACATTTTTCAGCTATCGTCCATGGACATGGTATGAATTATGTGAAAAGCATTCTAATGAGAGGACTAACAGAACTCAAAGTGGTTGCTCTTGATTGAGAGGGTATACTAAGTGGAGGATAAAAACTTTAATGAGACTATGGAAAATCTCAAATAGATAGCATTTTGGGGCTTCTAGATATAACGATTTTCTCACTAATTTCTTTTCTTACGCATAGAACAACGATAATATGGGGATTGAGAATAAATGGGCTTTGCTTATGGGATCATGAGTTTAATAAGGTTCTAGAAAGCCATGAATGTCATTTTTAATGAGGATAAGATGCATATGCATCCCATAAAACACTTGAGATATGCAAGAAGGTAGTATTCTAGGGGGGATAAATAGCCATCACATGAGTAGTATATATGGCTTGTTCCACATGATGTAGGGATTGGATAGCCACGCTAGAGTGGGAGTGCCACAAATAAGTGGAGAGTGTTATGTTTTATTGGATAGACAAGTGGGATAGTCACAAGCTACTTTTGAGCTAGTTTTACAATACTCTAAAAGGGTTTTTAGATAGCCAGATAGATACACCCCAGCTCTACACAAAATCCTCGCTCTATCATGTGATCAACAAATACTAAATTCTTAGTAGTAGATTTCCCAAAGTAATACATTAGATAAGAATTTTTAAAATCCATCAGTAATAACAATGGAACTTTCCCAATGTGTGAATTACGTGGCATGAATCATTACCCGTATTTATATAACTTGGACTCTCTAAATCTTACATCTCTCCAAACCATTCGACATGACTACTCATATGGTTTGATGTAACAAAGTCCACATACTAGACATCATCATGTGTCCCCTTCCTTGTAACAACATTCCATTATATGTTGCACAACAACACATTCTCATTCTTGTCATCATATGTTGCAAAACAAACAGATGCCTTTTCTTTTCATCATATGCTGCATAAGAAATACATCCTCATTTTTATCATCATTCTGCCTTATTGATTATGCATAATTTCCTTGTTGCAATTTACCACTTTTGATGTCATCTTTCTTGTCATAACAATGGGCAACAATAATCTAATGTTCCTCCATAGCAATGATATACAATACCAAAGTTACCAAAACTTCTATTCTACCATCTACATCTTCCTCTAGAGCTCCCCTTACCTCTAGAATTACTAGAGCCTTCTAAAATATACATTTCACCAAGCTATTGACTCAAGTTGTTTTGCTAATTACCACTAGTGTGTTCCATGCCACAACCTCTTAAAGAAGACCTACCTTTGCCTCTTCCTAAACCACAATACAAGGCCTAGACCTATTTATTTATTTTTTCTAAAGATGTACCCTACCTATTGATTATCATAAGAGAGACCAACTAACTCATCAAAGTCAAGAAATCACTTATGTATATACACAAAAATAAATAAAACCAAGGTCTCCAGGACTTTTCATGGTTGAGACCACCCAAAATAGATAAAACCAAGTCATCAACATTAGCGATTGCATTAATGGATGCTAAAGCATATGTGATTCCCATTACTTTCAATGTGTACTCATTGACATAAAGCTTTCCTTTCTTTAAAGCACTGCCATCTTAACAATACATGTGCCTTTCTACCAATTCAGTGAACTTTCTATGATACTCTCAATAATTTCTTTGTATTTGTCATAAAAATATTCTCTAAGGTCAATGCATTATACATAAACATCTTATTTCAAATGCATTATACATAAACTTTTTAAGGAGTTTATTTCCAAGACAAATATTTTATTTCCAAAAATAATAATATCAAGAAAAATTAGCATAAGTGGTAAAATAACTTCGAGACAAATCAACATAAGTGGCAAGTTAACTTCAAGACAATTCAACATAAGTGGCAAAATAACTTTGAGACAAATCAACATAAGTGACAAGATAACTTCGAGACAATTTAGCATAAGTGGCAAAATAACTTCGAGACAAAATAGCATAAGTGGCAATACCTTCCCATAGTCTTCTTGGACTTCCTCTTCCTTGGGGCTTAGTTTGGATTGAATTTAAGTAAGAATTTCATACTTGAGGATAACTCCCTTTGGAGTTTCGTGGGTCTTTGCTCGCAATAAAAGAAAATCTTGGTTAGTTTAACTACGAACAATATCATTTGGCAATTGCATCTCAAGGTCTCTTATATATTGAGGATTAGCGTCCGTTATTACCCATAACAGATTTTGTTTTATCAACACAAAAATAAAAAATATTAAATCTTTTAGGGACACAATACCTTCCTTGTACTCACTTACGTTCATCTTGTATAGACCCAAGTTACCCCTTGGAATTCACGATTAAGAATTCCTCAAAGAAATTATATGCAGGAATCAAATAAAATCTTACTTTATACATGCTGCTTTTATTGTCTATTCATGTGGGATAAAGACCTGCTAGCTAGTTTTATTTAAGAAAAATAGCACGTGAGGATCCATGGTGGATGCTTGGTTGATAGTATTTGTGGCTTTTATTGTAATCCTCGTACTCACCATTCCATTTGTAGTAATTGTGTACACAACGTTATTGGTAACTCCTGCCTCCACGACCTTCTTAGCTTTCTTCTTTGGGGCCATGGTCTTTAATCGCGAGGTCGCAAAAAGGGAAATTTGGCAAAGGAGCTTGGGGATAATTAGATTGACGGAATTTTTTATTGATAGGGGAGGGGGGAAGGGGGAAAGCAATCACCAAGAGTTCCAAGAAATCAAGAAGAGTCTTGATTCCATGGGGGAATAGGATAGAAGGGATGGAGGAATTGAATTCGAGAGCTTGTGGAGTATCCTCCTTGTCTTATTGATGAGAAATTCTTGTGCTCGCACTTCTCTTGCCCCACTCCCTCTTGTTCTATACTCTTGAGAAGGGCCTCTCCTCTCTTGCCTTCGACTAATCTCAAGGGCTTCCCATGCCTCATATTTATAGCTCAATTGGAGAAGAAGAGTTGTGGCTAAGAAGACGAGCTCTTTATGGAAGGGATCTTGGCAGAATAAGCAATCTGAAGCTTCCAAGATGCAATTTGATGGTTCTGTTGGCTCCGAAAGGGGGGTAAAACCCCAAGACACATGATACAAATTCTTCCAGATCACTCCTTTTTCTTCTCCCTATTCGGAGTGTTGTTTGTTACCTATAAATTGCGATCGCGATGCAAGCGATTTCACGAATCCTTCTTTTTGCATAAAATCTTCAAAAGTGGCTGAAAAACCCACTTACTTTTTTGCATGACACCCTATTCTAGAATTTTCCATAGCTTTTTAGGATATCTACAATAAATAATATCCAAAATATAAAAAATATGCTAGTTTTCTCCAAAAATCTAGTATTTTTGGACCATCCATACTATAGACACTGACACTAGTGACTAATATGACTCATAACTCGCGTTCACATGGTAACTTCTATGACGGGTGGCTACAATCCTTGTCAATCGAGGAAAATATCAGGTTACGATCCTTAGGTCTTTTTGCTCGAGATCTTCTATATTTAATGATTTTAGAGTTCATCAAGTACATTATGCGAGAAGTCAAGAAGATTTAAAATCAAAGTCGGGATATCACACCTAGCTCATTATTGCTTTGCCATGGCAAAGGAACCTCTTCTTGTAGTAGTAGCTGTTATCAGTGTTGGTGATGTGCTATTGTGCCTATGGATCCTCGTCCATAAGGAAAGGTAGTTTGACTTCTTCATCTCATACTCTTCTTCCTTGCTTTTTAGCACAATAGCAATCTATTAGGAATGTGATATAAGATCAAATTGTGAGGAATAGATCATAGCATCAAACATGTGTTGTATTAGGTACAAAGAAGGGGGGAAAGCATGGGGTGGTATTGTTTTAAGAAAGTGATATATATTATAGGGTAGAGCTCGTAGTACAAATGAAAGCCCCCACAAGAGTACTTGGGAGGGTAGAGGGCCTTTTGGGGGGGCGAAGGGATTTTGCCCCACCTTAAAGGTTCTCTTTATTCCTCACCCAAGGTCCCCACCCTCCCTCCTTAAGTCAAACACCAATATCTCAAAAAATATTGAAAAGCCAAATATATATATATCTCTTGCCATAGCTACAAAAACCTTGATTATAAATTCATGAACTAACAGTACCACATTGATCAAAGCTTCAAGACTATGTAGTTCAAATGTCACAATTTCAAGTCTTTTATTGCCATTTAATAAAAAATATCATGACTTCAAGAATTTAAGACTTAAGATTTAATAATTTCCCATATGAGTCTAGTAAAAGAAAAATAATATATTGTATTCCAAATAGTTTGTTACATCAATTGGCTTAAGTGCCAAGCACCATTGTAGGTTCAAGGGAGTATCACACAAGCAAAATAATCAAATAAATTTTATGAGTAAATTTTTTATTACTTTAGTACCTTGTTTAAGGGGTCTCTCTTGCTATTGGCAATCAACCTACCAACATACTAGCCACCACCTCTACCTTTGGTACCTCAAACACACTCCATAAGGCCACCAAGCACACAATTGTGCCACATAAGAAAGTACATAAGCAAGTGCCAAATACTATGTCTCACCAATTTCCTGTCAACAAGAATCACCTTACTAGAATTAGAGGTTATATTAGAGACATGCAGTACCCTACGCTTAAAGGATTGTGAGTTGGACTAGAGCAATCGAGATATCTAAGTATAATAATACTTTGAAAGGAGATCCCTCCAATGTAGCAAGCTAGCATGACATCCCTTTTAGAAGCCCCATCGACCCCCTTGCTAGACAAGAAAACTTGTATATATCTAGTATGGCCCATAACAGAAGTTGGAGAAGAGTCTATATCTACACTCTCATCCATAACCTTTCAAGAGCTAGACTAGCTTGCTAGCACAATCTAAAGGGAGGCCCCCTAGGAAGCTCCTTTCCAAAACTACTAGGCACATATGAGCCCTCTAGGGGGCAAGGACTATGGCTACCTCTCTCTTAGCTGCCTCATCTTCCTATTCTATAGCTTAGGGACTATCATGTATTTAAAAAATCCAAAAATTTTTCTATTTGTATTTGGATAGTTAGGGAATCCTCAAGCTCATTCACAAGGAGAGTCTGAGAATACTAAGATTGGTGTATCCAAGAGCCTTGATTTTCTCCTTAAAAAGTTTCCAATAGAAGGTTGATAAGAGATTGTCTACAAATCTAGCAAGGAACTTTTGAAAATGTTTTTTCAGGATATTTGAGGGATCCAGTCCTCCTTGATTGCCTCAAATTTCATGGCATATTGTCAAAGATAGCAATGCATATATTCAATAGTATTTTAAAGGTTTGGGCTGATGCCTTAGTACTGTATTTAATACAAGATCTCAGACAATCCCTTAGACGATTCGGGAGATGTTTTCCCAACCAAAAAATTCCATTATCCCTAGAAAATTCATGAATCTAGCACAAAGAGAATCATCCATGCTAGCAAACAACATAAGAATGAGAGTTGAAGCATGAGATAATGCAAAAGGGAGGCAAGAATTGAAGTATGGAGTGTAAGAATGAGAGATATAGACTTACGTCATAGAGGGTCCAAAATAAAAATACATTTGTAGAAAAAATTTAAGATAATTATTCGCAAAAAATAAAAAAAAGATCTACAATACAATAAAAAACTAATTCGTCAAAGAAATAATGTATATTATTCATCAATTTCAATTCTATTCTTAAATTGTATATGAATCTTAGCTCCATGTAAAGTTGTGTTAGCACATGAGGGTCTTCTTTATTCTTCTTCCCACTTGGGAAAAAAACAAAATTATTAATCAAGCATTAAAAAATAGTAGACC
This sequence comes from Lygodium microphyllum, assembly GCF_053477565.2. Classification (NCBI taxonomy): domain Eukaryota; kingdom Viridiplantae; phylum Streptophyta; class Polypodiopsida; order Schizaeales; family Lygodiaceae; genus Lygodium; species Lygodium microphyllum. The sequence continues at coordinate 97,733,813 of NC_141151.1, forward strand.
ATAGAAGGATACAAAAAAATTCACCTTTCTGTATTCAACTCAAAATGTAAAATGATCAATACCTAGGCTCCCCATTAAAGTTAGATTTTCACACACATTTGTAAGCTCCATTGTTCATGGACACTTTATTTACCAACCCATTTAGCATATAAATTTCAATCTCAAAGATTCGGCCACATCTCCATTGGACTCTAAAGGGATCCAATTGCCTCCTTTCTTCACTTGTCATTGATAATAGAAGCACATCTAAAGTGAAGAATGTGTAATCAAGTAATGAAATGTAATGCTAGTTTTGTGTGATGCACATAACTTCCATCCCACCATTCTTAAAAAGTAGATATCAAGAACTCCTAACTTGCATATTTGTAAGTAAATATAGATCGTAAAGCTTTGGATAACTTCAAGAACTATGAAATTACTACCAAATATCTTTATTACTAGCAATGGTCCATAGGGTTTGCTAGCAAACCCTATGGACCATTGATTAGGGATGAGCCACTCAAGGGAGTTGAATGCTAAGCAAGGAAGAAGTTCAAGAGCATTATATCTAGAGAAGGAATAAGTTCAAGAGCACCACATGGATTCAAAGATGTACGAACTAGATATATGTGCACCTTTAAAAAATAACAGTTAAGAAGGCTTTGTAAAGACTTCCCAACCATCAAGGTCTTCCTACATTAATATGCAAAGCTTCATACATTCTAATTAGGCTTCTCAAGTGTCGTCGCTCTATAAAATTTTATGGACAAATAATCTAAGGAGGAAATGCAAACAAGTAGATGAAGGCCATGAGTGTAAATCAACATAAGTTAGTAGAGGAATATTACAATAAACACCTACAATCATGGGAAGCAAGTTTCAAATCCTTTACTATTATACTACTACAACAATACATCATCTCTCACCTCCTTAAACCCAAGCAGTCTACCTTTCCAATGATTCTTCAACACATCATGATGTCTTACTTAGTGACATCCTGTTACACTTGATTGAATATAGACCCATAAATCTTTCTCAAATGTTGTCCCTATCCATTATCCATGATTATCCTTTGTAGTATGGACATAGATAGCATTGATGGAATCTCAAAAACATAATTCATGCATTGTAAATGCCATCAAAATGACTTAAGAAGAAACTTATAGTACTTGGTAGAAAGAAGGTAATGAGCTAATGGTTGAAAAGTGATAAATGGTGGCTATGGAGCACGAAATGACAAAGGTAAATATGTGGCTATGGTTATGGCTATGAAAGAAAAGATACAGTGGAGAAATTCAATGGATAGAAATGTGAAATGGAGAACAAAGAAGTAGTTCTTAGAGGAAGACACATAATAACTTTTTTTGATTACACACAACATGAAATTAATTTCTAGAGGCAAAAAGTACATTTTTAAAGGAGAAAATGTTGGAGCACAACTCAAAGTGTATTGAGAGATACTAATAATGAAGATTGATAATATTAAGTATACCCTAAAGTGAATAGGGGTGTGTGTGTGTGTGTGTGTGTAGCCCATGGAAAATGACTTCTAAAGAGAGAAAAAGTGCCTCAATGATCCTAATGTCTTTGGATAGGTCACTACCAAATATAGTAATAAACACCCCTTAGGAGCAATGTAGTAAAAAAGAGCTAGCACTCATGTATAGGAAAGTTCCAAGACAGATTAATTAGATCCGTCCACAAAGAAGAACAAGTCCAAAGCTTTGTAAAAAGCTTCAAACTTATAGCATCTGATCTAAGGGTATTCTTAGCAAGTAAGGCCATCCCTCTCCTACCTTATCTATAGTAGTCTCAAAACTATGTGTACCCCTCAAATTTAGTTTTCAAGCTTCTTCTTTTCTTGGGTGTCTTAGATACATATATGAATTTTGACCTAGAAAATATTAGGATAAGTCTATCAACCAAAGCCGCACCCTACTACTCACACGCTACCTCAACCCAGTGCTACTAGTGCCCCTAAGACCTCACTAGCATCTAGTAGCACGGCACCCCTGACTCTAATCAAGCCCATCACAAGGAGTCTAACCACACTCTCAGGAACAATTAGAGCTACAGTCCCATTAGTTGCTAGATTGTCTAGCCGCCATCTTGACCTTACCCACCACCAAGTCTTAAACTATCCTACAAACATCGATCGATCCTCACATTGGCTAAGGACCTAGTTGAGAACACAAGAGATGACCTGATCACCTGCATCAAATTCTTAGATGCCAATTTCACTCTACTTGTTAAGAGCTATGAATGCTTAAACCTAGGTCTACTTGATCCATCCTTAGTGTTGGAAGTCTGCACCATCATGCCATGCGCTTGGGAGGAATATGAGTTCATGACGGTAAAAACTCCCACGGTCATAGAGGAATTGATCGATGATGACAAGATATCTCAAGATCAAGCCCTCAAGAATGAATGATCATGTCCTATAGCAAGAGCAGAGTCATTGCCACAAGCTGACGAACTTTGCAAGTTAGCCAATAATGACTCATCTTTCTTGAGGAAGTGGTATGCTCTTAGATTCTAGTGGGAATAAGAAGGCTGCCAAATCATGACTGACACTGAGCAGCAATGCGCCACTAAGACCTTTGAGTACGATCCCACTTACATAGCTCCTACCTCTTTTATGGTATTGGCCATCACTCGCAATCGATCATTGGAAGATCATGCATTGAGCCACCCATACTTAGACTGAATTCTGACTAAGGAAGAGTACACATTGCTAGCATGATTGACTCCAATGACTTCCTCACGGATGTTCTCACCTACATTACTCAAGTAGGCATCCATCCTTTTGACATGGACCGCTATGCTTATCTCAAATATAATCCAACCTTCTATAATTGGCTCATGTGGAAGTAAACCACTGTAAGCCAGTGATGAATGCCCTTGACCCCTCAAACCTTAATGCTAGGAAGATTTTGGGGCAAGGTGTAATCAAACATGTGAACATGTAAGGTGAGTAAAACGCACGAATGAAACCTCCATTAGTGGAGACAAGGACTTACAATAAACTCAAATTCAGGTATATCCTGAATCTAGAAGACATAGAAGACATAGGCAACTACAGAGGTAGAATCCAAACGGGACCTCAAACGTCAAGCATCTACAACCACTGGTCCCTCTACACTGCCCTTGTCCACAACCTACAATGCCTATGTGCAAGAACTCCTGTCACAACTAGAACGTGAGAAGGAAGACAAAAAGATTGCCGTAGTTGAGCTCGAGGCCGAAAGAGAGACTATGGTAGCCTCTCAATGGAAAAGAATCCCTATATCAAAGAGAGAATGAGCTACAAGAGAAGCTCGAGCCCAAGGGAGGAGAAGACAAGAGACGGCAAGCCAAACTCGCGGCAGAAGCACATAGCCTTATGAGCCTACAACGCAAATTTGATGAGCTGGTGGCAATGTACAAAGGGCTGCAAAAAGAAAATGAAGCAATCCGTGATGTCGTAGAGCAGCTAGCAGCAGTAGAAGAAGAAAGAAGCCAGCCATACCTAAAGCATATAGTGAATCTGGAACAAAGGCTGGCCTCGGAGCTTGAAGAACAACAATGCTTTTTGAAAAGAGAAATCGAAGAACAAGAGAGATGGCTAAAGGAGTTAGTAGCATGTAGGCACAACGAAAGCCTGGAAGATATGAGGAAAAAAGCAGATGACTGGATGAACCGAAGCAAAGAAAGAGTGAGTGCCTTAGCGTGTCGACTAGCCCTTGCAAAAGGTGACAAAGTGCTAGTAGAGAGCAAGGCAAAGGCTGTACAGGTGACCTTGGAAGCCCAACAATGCACCTTCCTCCATACTCTCTTGGACGCCACACAATCTGAGGAAGAGGAGGCTATTGAGTCCTTAAAGAAAAAGCTAGAGATCTCCCTAAAGGGCTCTAAGGCATGGGCTACAAATTCAAACAAAAATTGTAGGGCCCACAGAAGGAGAGCCACTACAACATAGGGGAGAACAGATCTGAAGGATTAATGTCCATCATGGGGACAATTGGCTTGGCATCATTAGGTGCTAATGAGAGAGCTAAGAAAGCCCCCCTTTCAAAGTGCGGCGGTCTATTTTTCAAGTAGTATGGTTGGTTGTATGGCTGTTAGGTATGGTAATCTCCTTGGTAAATGGCAATGCATAGCATCATGGCCAAACCTACCATAGTTGGAACAAGGTCTGAATCTAGGATCCATCCACTTAGCTCAGAGGTGGTTCCCTCCACAATGCATGCATTGCACATGAGATTGATTAGGTCTTCTTATCATCTCTCAAAACTTGGCTAGCTCTAGCTTTACATCCACAAACTCTTGGCTTGAGTCAACACTGTTTTCTTTCTCTTGGTTACTCTAGTTGGATCTCTTGCTAATGATCATAGCTCTCTCTGAGGTGCCAGAGGCTGCACTATCTCAGCTTGTGGCCCTCGAGCCTCTCTCTTTGAGTAGGTCATTCACACATATGGCTTCTTTGAAGACCCTAGGTAGCACATTCCTTTGCAGGTTCGAGTTTCCTACCAAGGCCTTGTAAAGCTCTTCACTCCTAATTTTGCTTATGAATATGATAGAGATTGCTCGCTTGCTAGGTTACTCTGTGGTCTTAAAGAGACTCCGCACATGGGTGACATAAACTCAAATATTCTCCTTGTATTTTTTTGATTGATGTTCATTAGTCGGATAATAAGGTTATCCAAGTACCCTACCTTAAAGAATCTCTTGATGAAGAGACTCTTGAAATTGTTGAAGTTGTTGCATTCAACATTGTCTAGACTAGTGTCCCATGTTCGTCCTTTATCCCCAAGGAAAAGACCAAAAGCTTGCACACGTTGAGTAGGGTCTATTAGGCCATTCCCCTTGCATACCTACTCAAATTGATCTATGAAGCTATATGGGTTCTATATCATGGCCTAATACTTGTCGAGTTGCTTATAGCAACTACGCGTATCTTCGTTTGGCTCTTCGAATTTGGAGTGATTCCTAGTCTTGCTAGCAAGGAAGTTGCAAGGGCCACTTCTCTCTACTCTGTAGTTGTGTTATCTAAGAGTCTCTTCTTTGTGAGAAGCTCACTCAGCGCAAGGTCAGCTTCTAGTGCTCTCTCTCTCATTGGATTTTGTCCTATTTCGGTTAGCAAGAGCTAAGATACACTGGACCTCTCACATTTCTATTTCTTTCCTTAGCCTTTGCACTTGATGTTCCTAATTGTAAGTGGCTATGCCTTGCAACACTTTCCTTGTCAATTTTTTCTCTTCCTCAAGGTCAGCTATGATGTCTTCAACTAGCCTACGATGATTCTCGATCTTGGTATGCAAGTAATATTGATTGATTATTTGTTGGATATTGACTAGGAAATCTCCCATGTTAAGCTTATCATTTTTGTGATTGGTGCTAGGGCCAAACATGTTGACTATTTCCTAAGCCACTAAGGTGTCAATCAGGTTAATTAGGTAGGCAACATTGAGTCTCGAATGGCATTGTTCCTCTTTTTCTCCAAGTGGTTTGGCACACACCAAGAATGAGCTTCTTCATTCACTTTTTGGATTTTATGCATGCCCTAATCCCTTTTGGGCACCCATCCCCTTTTTTACATGACCTACCATCTTGCCTAGGTCTTCTTTTCCTATTCTCTTCTATTTACATTGTCCCTTCACCTATGCATGTCTACACATTACAAATTGCACAGGAGGCAACCTGGCTCTCTTTTACAAAAAAGTAGGAGTGCCTTTGCATTTTAAAATGCGCCTTTTCCCTTTTTGCATTTGTCTTGAACTTTTGAGGTTTCCCTTGTGCTTTTGGCCTTTTCTCCTCCTATTCCTTCTCTCAAGCCACCTTTTCCATATTTTTGAATTATCTTGAAGTTTCTTTTGCTTCCTTTTTCTCTATCCTGCACTAGGGTTAACATTGCCCATTTTTCCACAACATGCATTTGTTGGAGTCAATTGTAGCAAGAACATATTCATTTAATGATCATGTGATATAAATGCCTCAAAGCTCCATTAATCAAGACACAACTTTAAAAATCAACAACCTTTGTCTTGTTTGTTTAAAGACATAACTAGAACCCTACTTGAAAGTAGACCCTAAACTAAAGCAAGCTAGTTGCTTTATTAAGCAACCTAATCCCCTACACTTGAGAGTAGGCCCTAAGCTAAAGCAAGCCCCTTATACTAAAACTTCTTCCCAACCAATGAAAACCAAGTTGTCATGCCTTACTTTTAGCCCTTATTGGCTATCTAGATACTTCTAAATCAGACCATGGTAACCCCTACCAAACCTTGATGGCTTCCTTAATCAAAGTGCTTTTTTGAATTAAATGGAGAGCTCCATAGTGATATTTTTACATCTTTCAAAATTCAACAAAAAACATGAATGTTTGACCTAAACAAAGTACTTGTTTGAAAGTTACAATATATTTCAACTATAGAAAAGTTAACCTAGCAACCAAGAGAGACTACTATCCAATACCTTACATTGACCACATGATTGAGCGCATGTCATGGAAGGAAGTATACAGCTTTCTCAATGGATTTTTTGGCTATATTTGAGTGCAAGTCCATCTAGACAATTGGCATGTGATAGCCATTACCACCACAAAATGGGGAGTATTCATGTATTTATATTATCACACCTTTTGACCAATGCACTAGCTACTTTTCAACAATTCCTATAAATAAATCAAAGATATGTTGTAAAAATGACTCAAAGTGTTTGTGAATGCTTCAAGGCTAATCTAACACCCCATTAGATAAATGACATTATGAAAATTACCAAACAAGGTCTACCTAAACACCTAATAAAGAATCCAAGATTCACTCATCTTCTAATCAAGGCCTTATTAAATGGGAGAGCAAACTATATAGATTGGAGTAGGATAAACTACTAAAAAGATATACATGTTGGCATAAAATAGAGGATGTGCTACAAGAAGCACATGGAAGGTTATCGAGTAGCCATTTTCATGCAAACACCACAGCTTGAGAAGTGTTGCAATCATAGCTTTCGTGGCCCATTCTATTCAAAGATATTACAATCTTTGTAAATCATTTTAATGAGTGTTAGCACACTAAGGTCCCATAGGAATAAAATGAAAGTAACTTGAGTGATTACCCATCCAATATTGATTTCATGGAACCCATTTTTCTTATTATTTAATATTCTCTAACACAATATGTTATCATTGCCGCTAAGTACATTATGAAATGGACATGGCCTAGAGTCACTCTTAAGAAAAATGCTAGGAAGTTATACAACACCTGATCTTTATGCTCCTTGTCATTAATGTTGAGATGGCAAGCTCAACATGTACAAACATTGATGATGAACCACTTGGTTAGATAGCTCTTTACATCTACACTTAGCATGCTAGTTGTCATTATGATCCTTAGATGAATGCCAAATTTATTAGCCTGATGAGACTGAAGCTCTCCCTCCCAAATTGTTACACAAGTGGATAAGCATGTAGGTAGCCTCGAAAGAAATGCAAATAGATCAGATGATAGGAGTGATGAATTTGGTCAACCAAAGAGAAGGAGGGGCCATTATTCCTTACTATGGCTATAAAAGCCTTCACCTATGGCCCTTTATGGTAGTCCCTTGCCTTATTGACACTCTGTCCATACACACACACACACACACACACACACACACACACACACACACACACACACACACACACACACACACACACACACACACACACACACACACACACACACACACACACACACACACACACACACACACACACACACACACACACACACACACACACACACACACACACACACACACACACACACACACACACACACACACACACACACACACACACACACACACACACACACACACACACACAGACATACATACATACATACATATATATAGCGAGAGAAGTAATGATAGAAGATAGAGGAAGAGTGAGAGAGATTGTGAGAGAGGAAGAGAGAAAAGATAGAAGAATAAGAGAGAGAGATAGAAATAAAGAGAAAGAGAGGTATGGAGAGAGAGAGGGGGGACGTAGAGAGAGAGGTAGAGATAGAAAGAGAGAGGGAGAGAAAATTAAGAAGAAGGATAAAGAAGGAGGTAGAGAGAGAGATTGAGAGACATAGAGTGAGAAAGAGGGATTGAAAGAGATAGAAGAAATGAGAGAAATTGAGGAAGTGTGGCACTACTTACACCAATTGGTGGATACTAAACTCTTCATTCTAAATTTCATCAAGCTAAAGTATGTCATCGAGACTCAAAGCATACAAGAAGAAGCAAGGCCTTAAAATTTGAAGCTGAAGATAAGCACAAGTATTTTTGAGGTTCAAAAAAGAACACACAAAGATTGGGATGCATAACAGATCCCAAGAGGAATATCTCAAACACAAAACACTCAATTGCAGCTAGATGCCCATTCCACCTATGTTGGAAGCCTTCTAGGTGCCTTTAATAAAGTTGGACTTTCTTTTTTCTAAGAAAACTATTGAAGGGTAAGTGATCTAGTGGCTAAAGTTAAGCTACAAATTGATAAAAATAAAGATAAGACTAGTAAAATTAGTAACATAATTTGCTTAAATAGTATAATTTACTCAATGAGAAACTCAATGTGAATGCACTCTAAGAAATGATAAGTTTTGGATTGTACCTTCTTTTGCAAAGTATCTGAGAAGGACATTATTTTGGGTTGTTTAATTTTGAGAAAATACGGATTTCTAGGGAATATTCAAGTGATTGTTGGATTGATGTTATGGAAATGAATGTTTTCCTAACTGATGATGATAGGTTGATTACCTTGATTATGTATTTCTATATAACTTCTTGTACCCTCATGGATGGATTTCTAGTTACAGAACACTAAAACTCCCCCAAGGTTAGTGGGTAGGAGTTCTTCACTAAGGGTCTAGTGTGACTGTGTTGGAGTCTAGGACCATCCCCAAATGCAAGAGATCTCTCCATAAGAAGGATGTTGGGCTAGGAGGAAACAAGGGTGCCAAGGAGGCTCTGGTCTAAATCCCTTGGATCATTGAGGAGTAGTTTAATCCCTATGATCCTAAGATGGATTGTCTAGAAGGCCCTAGTACTAGATAAGGGTAGATTGGTGGATCATGTATACCATGAGACTTGGACACTAAGTCCCGAATTAAGGGATGGAATGTGAGGGTATGGCATTGTATCTTGGAGAAGGTGCAATATAAATACACCATTTTGCAAATAATTTCAAGGGATTATTTGACATTCACTTTGCGTCAGTGATAATAAATTATGTAAATGAATATGTGTTTAATGATTAATTAAAGAAGTTATTTTTTCATTTGAAATATAAATGTGTTAGGATAATGTAACAGTCGCTGCCGCCATGATGACGACACCCCCCCTTTATTTATCCCTTCGTCGCCGTTAAATTTTTTTTTCCCTTTCTTTTTTCGCCACCGTCGCCATCAATTTTTCCCCCTCCATTTTATTAGAAAATAATAATAATAATAATAGAAAAACATTTCATCACCTCTCCCTGTCGACGCCATCTAGTTGGCGGAGGGAGAGGGAGTTTATCTGCACGTTGATGAGGGCAGGAAGAGTTGAGTGGAGAAGGAATCGAACTCCGAGACGAGGGAGGGAGCTCAACACAACTGGCAATTGCATGGCAGAATGACTGTTTTGGCCATCTGAGCAGAGGAAGAGGAAGGGGGCCTCGTGTCACACCTCCTCCCTGTAAAAACTCCCCTCCCCTCACAAGGGGGATAATCCTCTTCTTCCGCCTCCCTTAACGAACACCCCCTCCATTATAACTCATTTTCCTCCCCGTTTCCCTTCAGGAGACCGTTACTCCTATTTTTTTTCTTCCTTTTTTTGTCACCAAAATTTTGAGAAAGAGAAGGAGAGGGGGGAGGTACTAAAGGAGTGAATGAGAGATAGAGGAGAGGGAACAGAAATCTAGAGTAAATAAGGGCGAGGGAGGGAGAGAAGTGGTTCAAGAGTAACTCCCTATTGGGCAAAGGCCCGAGTACTACTCCTCACTGTAGGTCCCGTAGCCACTCCATCGACTGCCTCCAGATATGTCTCCAGAGACCGCGAGAGTCAAGGCAAGCATAGGGAACTCTGGCACCAAGGAGTCCTTCGAAGGAAGTGAACGCCACTTCCAACTCCGAAATGGCCCCAAAGCATAAGCTCTCCCAAGTAACTAGAAAAGACGCGACTACAGGAGAAGGATCAGGCAAAGTTGCCACTATCAACACGAACGGTGTGTCAGGCGAAAACGCTAACTCAACTCCCCAAAACCAGGTATCGCTACCATGTTAGAAACTGGAGTCAAATATTTTAAGTATAGGCACTATTAGAAGTAAAGTCATGCTTCGCATCAGGTAGTTTGGATATTTTAAAAGGTAGCCGAAAAAGGGTTTTAATAATCACGGAATGCAAAAAATAAATTGGGTAACTACGGGTGTAGAGAAAACAAGTCAAGAAATAAGATCTAACTTCCACAGATGCATCATAGACGGTCAAAGTACATAAATATTCCATCTAGGTCAATTATAATCCATAGATCATCATAGAGAATTAACTTGCATTGTCAATGGATGCATGTACACTCACATTTGAGTAATTAAGTCATGACTTTTGAGTTGCAGAAATGTACTGGAAGGGATTTCTACAAATAGGGACCTTGCATCGCATTGACAACGTAGGGGAGACTTGCATTGTGACTTGCATGGCATCATGAATAGCTTCAATTGCACCACATAATGGGGTATACATCTAAAAAGGTAGATTAGGATGCGCACGTGAATTGTTGAGCTCGTTTGAAAGGAACAGTTTGGTGAATAAGGTCCTGGTTGATAAGGGAAGCCAGGGTTGACCCACCTAGGACCCTAGTCGCAAGATGAATCGGCTCGTCTTTACGACCATATTTTGACTTGAAGCCAACACGCTCGTTGGTCTCTACCCCAATAGCCAACCACGATGAACCCAAAACACACTTAAGTATATCATTTCCAGAATATGAAACACCTCGAGACTAACTCAAGGAAGCTAGAATGTAGTACCCACAAGGAGAATGACTACTTGCCAAGCTACATTTGATGTTTGTAGCTATCTTGGAATGGTAAGTAGACTTGGTCTACGTTGTCTGGGAAAAAAAGAGTAAATACAAGTTTTTGTTATCTTCAATACGAGGAGACCCTAGGGTGATCTTAAAACCCGATAGAGTTCTAAGATGGAAAATATAACTACCAATCGACCCAACAAAACCCTAGACCAAAATCTTAAGATATGAGGACCAAAGGATAGTAACCCAAGGGAGGCATCATTTAAACCTATAGTGTAATTGCTTTACCCTAATACATAGTAGTGAGGTCAAGTAGAGGGTTTTCTCCATCCCCTGGGAAATAATGGAAAATGACACCAAGGCAGGAACAAACAAGAAAGGCAATGTTAGCGTCAATGATGAGGACTCCACCTTAGCAGATGTCTTGAGAGCACTCGCCATCATTGTTTGTGTGTGCTTGTATATCTAGATTCAATGTCTATGAAAGGAATGAATGATCCAAGCTCACAACGGGAAAATTGAATAATGAATCAGGTTGAATTCAAGGAGGGTGGGCCAAGCTACCCCCAACTGGCCGCCAACCCTAGCCAAGGGGGTTCCAAATAACCGTGATGGAAACATGGACCGAACCCGCTACGAGAGGTCTCTCTCTGGGTTAGTTTGAATGTAGGAGGACGCTTGGATTCCAGGGGGGCTCTGGCTATAAACTCCATGCCTTCAAGTCCTACTCAAACAATCTACGTGACTCGGGATAGAATCTCGAGGCCCTATTACTAGTGCAAGGGCGGATACTTGGAGGAAATAAGGCGCATCCTCATAGATTGTAGAATCTATCCCTTTTGGAAAAGAATTTGTATTTCAGTTAAGATGATAATATAAAGTTTACTTCCAAAGAACTTGTCTGAACTGTTTTTGTGTCAGTCCCATAAGTTACACAGACAAACCCTGTTTCTTAAAAGGCTTAATTAAGGGAGATGTTTTTATATGTGCCACATAAATGTGATAGGACCTAATTAGGTAACTAAAGAAACACCCAATGAGGGAAGCGGATGGGTGGAAGCCCTAACGGGTTTGTCCTACGAAAGGATGGTCCTAGAGAGTTGGGAGGCTTCTCACAAGGTTCTATAGACGAATGACCTTTAGGTAATATTATAATAGAACCTGATTCATGCCGTTTTAGGGGACCAGAATGGGACTAGGCCTTATGGCAGGGAGGTTGAGCGGTGATCCCTCTCATTTCCGATTCTCTTTGAACCAAGTGCGATATGGATAGTAGGATGTCCAAAACTCGACGCTAGGGTGTTGTTAAGAGACTTTGTCTATTAGGAACCCAAATTTCAAGTCAATCCTAGTGGGTTCGGCCGTGAACGTTCTGCTACGAGGCAGACTCGAGAAACCCTACAAACCCTGAAACACTCCATGGGAGTGCCAAGCGGTGATGTCTAGAATCGTTTCTCGATGGACCGCTAAAATGTGCTTGGACAGCTGATAGCGGGCATATTACAATTGGTATCAAAGCCAACCAATGAATAAAACAACCAAGACTGGAATAAATCGAGAAGGAAGAGGTGATGCTTTCACTAGGGCAATAATTTTTCTGTTACTCATTCGTGGTTTGTTGCCGCTTCCAGACTTACAAGGCATGGAGCAGGTTCCTTGTATTTCACATCATGTTCAAGACCGCTATGAACTCTTCAAGTTATTGCTGACGATCCAACATGATGGGGATCTTAGATCGACTCTACAACCCTTCACCACTGTATGTGGAAAGGCATTGGATGTGGATCTTCAAAAAAACCTGAAGAGGCTAAAATTGTTGGAAGACTTGAAGATTATCAAGTTATTCATCTTCCGTGAGGCTCGTGTAAATTCCATCCTACACATCGGATCCCGGCAAGTAGAACAGAATCACTACATCTATGACGAGGTGGTCAAAGTCTTGCCAGCTGACAGAATTAAAGTAATGGGGCGAAACGAACGTCATGGCTATCAAAAAGAGGGGCTTCCCAAACTTCCCATGACTTATCACTTCCTGAGAATCCATTCTCCCAACCCATATTACTACTCTGTCCCTGTAGCTAAATCCAATAGGGAACTATTAACTTGGCGTTGATGTATCTATTGAAAAAGAAATCATCCCAACCAATCCTTATCTATTCCCAAATAATTGTACTTGAAGCTTATGCTTCTTTATAGATAAATAAGAATTTTTATGTTTATTTGATTTGTCGTATAGTAGTCACTGAAAAATAAATTGCGCATTGATTAAACTCGTGTAGAGATATGTAAATGTAATCTTAATGTGAAGGTTTTAATCCAAAACTAGATACAATCCCAAGCGCAGAACCAGAGTCTTGTGTCCGCACTAAGCCCAACCGAGGCACAAGAAAAGAAGTTCCTCCTCACACAAATTAAACCACCAGAATTCAACGGAAAGGGGAAGGCTGTTGAAGCTGATGCTGAGGTATGGATTGAGTCCATGGAAGATTACTTCAGCATAGCATGAACATCACCTGTGAACTAGGCCATGATTGCCAAGCTCAAACTTACCGGAGAAGCCAGGCTCTGGTGGAAGCAATGGTGTTGAAATATTTGCAATCACACCTACTTTAGTCCCTTTGTATAGGACAACTAGGCTAGGAAGATGCAGTCCATTCTAGGAAGAGAGACAAAATCCCATATGCACAGTGGATGTTAAGTGCTACCAAAGAACTCTATATAATGATGTACTTGAACTATCACTTTCATATGATGATAATGCAATAGTACTTGTCTGTTGTGTCAAGTGTCTATATCATTGTTGTCCATACACAAGATTGTGTTTATGAGTTCAAGTCTCAATCTTGAAACCTAATTCACTTGTGTAACAGTTGTCTACATTGTCATGTCAACATGAGTTGTGTCTTTATCTTCCATCCTCCATAGCTTTTGCCTTTGCCATGCTCTAGATCGCACATCTTTAATATGGTATTAGACCACAGTCGGGCATGGCATTGCTCCTCCAGCTCCATTGTACTCTCATCTAGCTCAGCTTGAGCTCAGTCTAGCTTAGACTAAGTCTAGGAGCTCATCTTCAACTCCTTCTTCTCCATTTGACCTTGTGGCAGCCATAGCTAGCAGCACCCTGTCAACTTGAAGCTCCTGGATCTCTCTCCACAGGTCATATCTGAACTGCTCTCTTCTGGACATTTGTTCATTGACTCCCAAGACTTCTCTGTATCACTTAAGAGCTTGACATTGGCCACTCCATAGCTTAGCATTGGTCAAATTGTCAGTCACTGCCATAGCCTAAATCTGTGACCTGTAGGACATACCTTGATTGGAGTCCCTGGATCTCCCAACACAGAGCATATCTCCTCTTGCTTCCTTCTAAGGAATCATTCCTTACATTAGGGCACTTCATCGTGGCACAACATAGCATGATATTGATCACCCTCTGCTCCAGCATTCACGAAATTGCAAGGACCTGGTTGAGCTACGCCTGCTAACGATCGAGCTGCTACCGCCATCGCTATAGGCCATGATATGGACAAGGATCATAGTGCTTTGATAGTCATTGAAAAGAGCTACATTTCCATTAAAAAAGTTTTGAAAATGATTAACCTTAGCTCCTGCAATCAGCAAAAAACCAAGTCCCTGTCATGAAACCCTAAAATCCACCATAGCCAATTTTCCACTCAAGCTAAAAAATCTCATTATTTTCTCTCTCTTGCCACCTGGAGCAACACAGTGCCACTCAAATCTATTGTCCTAGTATCAAATCAAGGAGGGGAAGAACTTGGAAAGATTGAAGAAGGATCGACGACCCCAAACAAAGAAGATTCAAGCTCAACATCAACACAGACATAGTCTCCGGATTTTTCACACTGTCATTACTTGTGTCTCTTAACACATTGTAATATGCTCTTCCACTGATAAATCTCAAAATTATGAAGTTGATTTGCTACTATTCCCATAAGTCTAACATGGGCAAAGACTCTCCAACTGCTCGGTTCAAAGGAGTCGGGTTTCACACTTGGTAGACCCGCATCAAACTCATCCTGATGAAGAAGGGCCTCTGGGCCATTACCACTGGAAAAGAAAAGAAGCATTGTGATGCGGATCTTGCTGTAACTTGGAAAAAGAACGATGATAAGGCCCAGGCCATTATCAAACTGGAGCTAGACGATAGCTATATCCACCATGTGGATAACTGTGAGACCTCACAAGATACATAGAAGAGACTTGACACCTTGTTTGGTGCACAGTCTAAATCAACAAAGTATGGTCTCCTGATTGAGTTTTTTAGGCTTGAAATGAAGTCCAGCACATCACTTGTCACACATCTAAATTACATGGAAGGACTTCTAACCCAACTTGTAGGAATCAACATTAAAATGGAAGAAGATGTTTGCATCGGTGTTCTACTTAAGAGTTTGCCTTCTGAATATAATAATGCATCAACAACTTTAATCAACATGCCAAATCCTGAACTTGTTGATATCCAGGCATCACTTTTAGAAGAGGAAAAGAAGCTAAAAACTAAGGAAGAACCAAGTACCTCTAGAGATGAGCATGCATTATATGTTGGCAACAGGTACAAAGGCAAGAAGGATCAGCTCTTCTGTGACTTCTACAAAAGGACCAGACACACTGAGAAGTTCTGCCACGCAAGAAAGAGGTCCCAAAAGGCCTATCTAGTTGCAGTCCAAGAAGAAGAAGAAAATGGAGCAAAGGAAGAAGAAGAAGAAGACCACTAGGAGAAGGACAAACCTCATTAGTCCTTCTATTCAGATAGACTTTTTTAGTTTTGTGTTTCCTAGCCCTAATGTCTCAAACATATACTTGTAAAACTCCTCAGTTATCCTTGTACTACAGCCTCTGTACACTTTGTAAGGCCCCTGCTATAGCCTCTAGATGTCCATCATGTTTGTGGTACCCACACTTAGCCTTTTTTGTGACAGCCTCTGGTGTTTTGCCATGTTTATGGTGTGCCCACACTTTGCAGGTGTTGCTTTCACTAAAGCCTCTACACACTTTGTACTTTTGGTTGTGATTGAGGAGGGGTCTTGAGATATTTGCAATCACACCTACTTTAGTCCCTTTGTATAGGACAGCTAGGCTAGGAAGATGCAGTCCATTCTAGGAAGAGAGACAAAATCCCATATGCACAGTGGAAGTTAAGTGCTATCAAAGAACTCTATATAATGATGTACTTGAACTATCACTTTCATATGATGATAATGCAATAGTACTTGTCTGTTGTGTCAAGTGTCTGTGTCATTGTTGTCCATACACAAGATTGTGTTTATGAGTTCAAGTCTCAATCTTGAAACCTAATTCACTTGTGTAACAGTTGTCTACATTGTCATGTTAACATGAGTTGTGTCTTTATCTTCCATCCTCCATAGCTTCCACCTTTGCCATGCTCTAGATCCCGCATCTTTAACAAATGGTGTAAGGACCAAACAATCTCCAAAAACACAATAACTTGGGACAAGCTAAAGGAATCAGTGTAGGGAAGATACATGCCACCTACACACAGAACTCAGAAGATGAATGAGTTCTTCAAATTGAAATAATTGGGCCTATCACGGGAGGCGTACTACTCGAGATTTGTCTCCTTGTTGAAATACGCTCCGACCATGAGCATTCCCCAACAAGTTTCAAAGTTCTGTGATGGGCTAAACCCACCATTGAACACTCGGTTGGAATGAATGTGGATTTGCAAGATGCATTGATAAGAGCGGGACCTATTGCCCAAGAAGTCCAACCGAAGCCCAGAAGTAATAGACCATGGGATTACAAGGACCAGAATCTAGGAATGTTGAAAGCTCAATTCAAGAGGGCTCAAGGACAAAGTTAAGGCCAACGAAAGAAGCCAAGGGCCAATGCAATCAGTGACTTTGTCCCCACTCAAAGAAGTAATCAAAGCATGTGATGTTTCCACTATAATGAGCCTGGACACTTCAAAAGGGAACACCCCAAACTTGGTGACGAGCGTCGCTAAGGAAAATTCAGTGGCCAAGCGAGAGCTATCCATGGCCGTGGTTGTGCAACAATGGGAAGAGGGCAAAAAATTCCAATATCTCCACTAAGGGAATCAACAAAGAAGAAGACCCATCCATGGAAGCTGAGATTGAGAGGGCATCTATTCATGCCGCTCTCCATAAAAAGGGACCAAACTGCCAGTTCTCAGTAATCCAAACACTATCAGATTACCAAGGTAAGAAATTCAAAACCCTGATTGACTATGGCAGCACTCATTCCTTCATTTCACCAGCTTGTGCAAGAAGGTTAGGAATAGCCACTGTAGTTGCACCTACCTTGCTTGTTAAACTAGCAAATGGGTGAGAAATCACTTGCACAAGACAAACTGCTAAGGCGGAATTCCTACTCGGAGACAAATCCACATCTGTTAAGTTCAGGGTAATGAATCTAGGAGTCCATGAGTGCCTACTCGGGATGGATTGGCTAGTCCCTAATGATGCTCACATCCATTGTAGGAAAGGACAAGTCTCCTTTCAGAATCCTAAGGGCGAGCAAGTGACAACACAGGGAGAAGCAGGTAAACCTAAAATACAGCTAGCTAAGGCAACGCGAATAGTTCAAGGGATAAGGAAAGGATTACCCGTCTACCTAATCAAGCTAAACAAATCAAAACAGGTAGAGGATGCCACTGAAGAACCATCTTGGCTAAAAGAGTATGTGGATGTGTTCCCAGAAGATTTGAATGAATTACCACCACCAAGGGAAGTGGATCATGAAATCAAACTAACACCAAGAGTAGCACCAATTGCAAAAAGGCCCTACCAGATGTCCATTCCCGAAGCTATTGAGTTAAAGGAACAACTCAAACAGCTTTTGGGTCAAGGGTATATACGGCCCAATAGTTCTCCTTGGGGAGTCCCAATCCTATTCCAAAAGAAGAAGGATGGTACACTTCGCCTTTGCATCAATTATAGAGGCCTAAACCAAGTAACCATAAAAAATAAATATCGTATCCCAAGGATAGACGAGTTGCTTGATTGATTGGAGGTAGCAAAAATATTCTGAAAGATTGACTTAAGGTCAAGATATTACCAGATCCTCGTCAAAGAAGAAGATATTCCTAAGACGGCATTCAACACAAGATATGGTCATTTCGAATTCACTGTAATGTCTTTCAGATTGACTAATGCGCTTGCCACCTTTAACATGCTAATGCAAGACATTTTTAGACCATATCTTGATGATTTTGTGCTTGTTTTCTTTGATGATACCCTGGTTTATTCCAAGGAAGAGGGGGACCATGAATCCCAAGTTTGCATCATCCTTGAGACCATGAGAACTCATAGGCTTATGCTAAGAAGAAAAAGTGTGCCTTCCTCAAGAGGCAGATTGAATACCTTGGATTTATTGTGTAAAATGAGAGAATCTCTGTAGATCTTACAAAGGTCAAGGATGTCCACGAGTGGCCTCCACCAACTATTGTTAAAGAAGTACGTAGATTTCTTGGATTAACGAGTTGGTGCAGTATCTTCATTAAGGACTACGCCTTAATTACAGCACCCCTTACAAATTTGTTGAAGAAGTAGGTTGCCGTAGCATGGACGCCCACTAAACAATCAAGTTTTGATCAGCTCAAGCATAGCTTGGTGATAGCACCGATTCTAAAGCTCCCTGACTTGAGCAAGAAATTTGAAGTTGTCACGGATGGTAGTTCACTTGCACTAGGCTGTGTACTAATGCAAGGAGGTCATCCTATACCATATTCTTCGAGAAAGCTAAAAACCCATGAAAGGAATTATGCTACCCATGACCTAGAGCTATTAGCAATTATTCATGCTCTCCAGCTTTGGCAACACTATTTTCTTGGTAACAAGCTCTCCTTGGTCACAGACCACAAGAGTCTTAAATGGATCTTCACCCAAACTGACCTCAATATAAGGCAATGATGTTGGATTGAGGTTCTGTAAGAATATGATTTTGAGATAAGGTATCGACCTGGCAAGGAGAATGTAGTTATTGATGCCTTAAGTTGCAAAAGTGTTTCTCAACTCTCTTATTATGGAGGAACCCTCGATGGTAGAATCATTGGCAACTATGGTATCAATGCCCAATAGCCCAATCCTTGAATTAGCAAAGGAGGAAGCTAGCCATGACCCAGATTATCTGAAGATGATGAAAGAGATTTTGGAAAAGGACCAAAACCCCAAACTTAAGATCAAATATTGAGGATTTTCTATCAATGAGGGACTTGTCTACTTTAGGACAAGGTTGTGCATACCCTCAAGCAGGAAGCTCAAATAGATAATACTTTGGGAAGCACATGATTCCCCCTTTTCAGGCCATCTCGGATATGTCAAGACCCTCAACACAGTTAGAAAAAGCTACCATTGGGAAAGGCTTAAGGGAGATGTGTTCAAATATGTCAGGAATGTTTGTGTTGCCAGCGCATTAAAGCAGAACATGTCAAGATGCCTGGAAAGTTACAATCTCTTGACATTCCCCAGATGAAGTGGAAATTTATCAGCATGGACTTTGTTGTTGGATTACCTTCAGTCCAAGGAGGATACAACTCAATTATGGTTATAGTAGACATGCTCACTAAGGTTGCACACCTCATTCCAGTCGAGAAAAACTATAAAGCTTTAGACATTTCCAGGTTATTCATCAAAGAAATATTCAAACTCCATGGGTTACTGAGAAGGATTGTTAGTGACCGCAATTCCCTCTTCACATCTCACTTTCGGAGAGGGATATTAGAGGCCATTGCTTGGGACTCAACTCTATTTCAGTACAGTCTATCATCCTCAGACTGATGGACAAATAGAGAGGGTCAATCAAGTCATTGAAGATATCCTTAGGGCATATTGCTATCGCAAACCCAAGAAATGGATCCAATATCTACCATTGGTAGAGTTTGCCTATAATGCTTCTTACCAGCAAAGCATTCAAATGACACCTTTTCAAGCATTGTATGGGCATGATTTCCATACTCCATTTAACTTTTTAGATCCTACCTTGAGGGTAGAAGCTTCCAAAAAAAGCTTGAGGAGATGGAGGAATAGGTCAAGGCCATTAGACAAGACATTCGAGCTGCCAAGGATAGACAGAAAGCCTATGCAGATCTCAATAGATAGGAGCGACTCTTTAAAGAAGGTAATATGGTCTTTATTTGAGTACGGCCTAAGAAGAGCTCATTATCACTAAAGAATTTAAGAAACTAAGTCCAAGGTACTGCGGACCCTATAGGATCCTCAAGCGTCTAGGGCCCAATGCCTACAAACTCCAACTCCCTGAGAATGTAAAGGTTCACAATGTATTCTATGTTAGCCTACTAAAGAAATATGTATCCAATCCTAGCCACGTCCTCAATGATCAAAAAATTGTAATTCCAAGCCAAGGAGTCCTTGAGCTCTGGCCAAATAGAATCCTAGACACTCGGGAAAAGAGATTGAGGAGTAGAACCCTCAAAGAGTACCTCATCCAGTGGAAGGACTATCTAGAAGAAGATGCCACATGGGTTGATGAGAGTACTCTCAACCAACAATACCCCCAATTCCTTTTGAAATGAGGACATCTGAATTACTTAAGGGGGAAGGTTGTAATAGGCCGCTGCCGCCATGATGACGACACCCCCCTTTATTTATCCCTTCGTCACCGTTAAAATTTTTTCCCTTTCTTTTCCTGCTACCATCACCATCAATTTCCCCCCTCCCTTTTATTAGAAAATAATAATAATAATAGAAAAACAAAATTTATCTTTCGTCACCTCTCCCTGTCGACACCATCTAGTTGGTGGAGGGAGAGGGAGTTTATCTGCACATAGATGAGGGCAAGAAGAGTTGAGTGGAGAAGGAGTCGAACTGCGAGACGAGGGAGGGAGCTCGACACAACTCTCAATTGCATGGTAGAGCGGCCATTTTGGCCATTTGAACGGAGGAAGAGGAAGGGGGACCTCAAGTCACACCTCCTCCCCGTAATACCCTTCTCCCCCTCCCTATAGAAAATCCCCTCCTCCTCGTAATACCCTTCTCCCCCTCCCTATAGAAAATCCCCTCCCCTTGACAAGGGGGATAATCCTCTTATTTCGCCTCCCTTAACCAACACCCCCTCCATTATAACTCATTTTCCTCCCCTTTTCCCTTCAGGAGACCGTTACTCCTCTTTTTTTTCTTCCTTTTTTTGTCACCAAAATTTTGAGAAAGAGAAGGAGAGGGGGCAGGTAGTGAAGGAGAGAATGAGAGATAGAGGAGAGGGAGGGGAAATCTAGAGTAAATAAGGGCGAGGGAGGGAGAGAAGTGGTTCAAGAGTAACTCCCTATTGGGCAAAGGCCCAAGTACTACTTCTCCTCACTACAAGTCCCGTAGCCACTCTATCGATTGCCTCCAGATACTACAAGAGTCAAGGCGAGCGCAAGGAACTCCGGCACCAAGGAGTCCTCTGAAGGAAGTAAAGGTCATTTCCAACTCCGAAATGGCCCCAAAGCGTAAGCTCTCCCAAGTAATCGGAAAAGACGCGACTAAGGGAGAATGATCGGGCAAAGACGCCACTATCAACATGAACGGTGTGTCATGCGAAAATGCTAACTCAGCTCCCCAAAACTAGGTACCGCTACCATGTTAGAAACTGGAATCAAATATTTTAAGTATAGGCACTATTAGAAGTAAAGTCATGCTTCACATCAGGTAGTTTGCATATTTTAAAAGGTAGCCAAAAAAAGGTTTTGATAATCATGGAATGTTGAAAATAAATTGGCTAACTACGGGTGTAGTGAAAACAAGTCAAGAAATAAGATCTAACTTCTATAGATGCATCATAGATGGTCAAAGTACATAAATATTCTGTCTAGGTCAATTATGCTCCATAGACCATCATAGAGAATTAACTTGCATCATCAATGGATGCATGTATACTCACATTTGAGTAATTAAGTCATGTCTTTTGAGTTGCATAAATGTACTGGAAGGGATTTCTGATAGGGACCTTGCATCGCATTGACAATGTAGGGGAGACTTGCATTGTGACTTGCATGGCATCGTGAATAGCTTCAATTGCACCACATAATGGGGCATGCATCTAAAAAGGTAGATTAGGATGCGCACGTGAACTGTTGAGCTTGTTTGAAAGGAATAGTTTGGTAAATAAGGACCTAGCCGATAAGTGAAGCCAGGGTTTAGCTCGACCCACCTAGAACCCTAGTTGCAAGATGAATCGGCTCGTCTTTACGACCATATTTTGACTTGAAGCCAACACACTCGTTGGTCTCTACCCCAATAGCCAACCACAGTGAACTCAAAACACGCTTAAGTATATCATTTATGGAATAAGAAACACCCTGAGACTAACTCAAGGAAGCTCGAATGTAGTACCCACAAGGAGAATGACTACTCGCCAAGCTACATTCGATGCTCGTAGCTATCTCGGAATGGTAAGTAGACTTGGTCTACGTTGTCTAGGAAAAAAATTGTAAATACAAGTTTTCGTTATCTTGAGTATGAGGAGATCCCAGGGTGATCTTAAAATCTGATAAAGTTCTAAGATGGAAAAGATAACTACCAATTGACCCAACAAAACCCTAGACCAAAATCTTAAGATAGGAGGACCAAAGGATAGTAACCCTAGGGAGCCATCATTTTAAACTATAGTGTAATTGCTCTACCCTAATACATAGTAGCGAGGTTGAGTAGAGGGTTTTTTCCATCCCCCAAGAAATAATGGAAAATGACGCCAAGGCAAGAATGAACAAGAAAAGCGACGTTAGCGTCAAAGATGAGGACTCCACCTTAGCAGATGTCTTGAGAGCACTCACCGTCATTGTTTGTGTGTGCTTGTACATCTAGGTTCAATGTCTATGAAAGGAATGAATGATCCAAGCTCACAACGGAAAAATTGAATAATGAATCAGGTTGAATTCAAGGAGGGCAGGCCAAGCTACCCCCAGCTAGCCGCCAACCCTAGCCAAGGGGGTTCTAAATAACCGTGATAGGAACGTGGACCGAACCTGCCATGAGAGGTCTCTTCGTGGGTTAGTTTGAATGTAGGAGGATGCTTGGATGCCAGGGGGCCTCAGGATGTAAATTCCGTGCCTCCGGGTCCTACTCAAACAATCCATGTGACTCGGGATAGAATCTTGAGGCCCATGTTACTAGTGCAAGGGCGGATACTTGGAGGAAATAAGACGCATCCTCATGGATTGCAGAATCCGTCCCTTTTGGACAAGAATTTGTATTTCAGTTAAGATGATAATATAAAGTTTACTTCCAAAGAACTTGTTTGAACTGTTTTTGTGTCAGTGCCATAAGTTATGCAAACGAACCCTGTTTCTTAAAAGGCTTAATGAAGGGAGCTATTTTTAAATGTGCCACATAAATATGATAGGACCTAATTAGGTAGCTAAAGAAACACCCAATGAGGGAAGCGGTTGGGTAGAACCCTTGACGAGTCCATCCTACGGAGGTGGTCCTAGAGAGCTCGGAGGCTTCTCACAAGGTTTTATAGTCGAACAACCTTTAGGTAATATTAGAATAGAACCCAATTCATGACGTTTTAGGGGACCAAAATGGGACTAGGCCTTATGGACAGGAGGTTGAGCGGTGCATCCCTCTCATTTCCTATTCTCTTTGAACCAAATGTGGTATGGATCTGCTTCGGATCAGGCATATCTGCGTAAAGTAGGATGTCCAAAACCTAACGCTAGGGTGCTCTCAAGAGACTTTGTCTACTAGGAACCCAAATTTCAGGTCGATCCTAGTGGGTTCGGCCATGGACGTTCCGTTGCAAGGCGGACTCGGGAAACCCTAGGTGACAAACCTCGAAACACTCCATGGGAGTGACGGGCGACACCTAGAATCATTTCTTGATGAATTGCTAAAAGGTGCTTGGACAGCTGATAGGCGGGCAGGTTACAGATAATTAAATAACTAAAACACACCATAAAGGAAAGTAGGAGGGCAAGATTCCTAATGGTCCCCATCCTCTAGATGGGTGGTCTTAGTTAGAATTTTTCTTCAATGTGTTGGAATTAGGAAAGGGCCAAAGCCTCGCATGCCATCTTAGATCCCGATCAATGCTATTTTAAGGAGTCAGAGTTGAGACTATATCCTATGGATAGAGGGGTTGACTCATATCACTCCCCCTCATTTCTCACTCTTTATGAACCAAGCACGACATTGATACGCTTCAATTCGAGTTGACTTACAAATGCAGTGGCTCAGGGACCAATGTTAGCTATGAGTTTATTTTAAGTGAAAAAAAGGAACTAGATCTAAGTAATCTTGTGAGTGCAAAAGAAGTAAAGGCATTGAAAGAATGGAATGCAAAAGACAAAAAGGTTATGTATTGACTATCTATAATTATTTTGTGATAACAGTATGTTGGGGTATATAAAAATACAGAAAGCTCACATGTAGCTTGAATAGTCTTTGAGAATATATTTTTAATAAATACAAAGGCATGAAAGATTCAACCCAAGCAAGAGTTGAATACTTTAAAGAAAGGAAGATGTCTCTAAATGATTATGTTTTGAAGGTGAGAAGCATTACAAATTCCTTAACAACTATTGATGCAATGCTTGATGAAGATGATTTGATCTCATCTACTTTAAGTGGCCTTAATAATGAAGTCTTGGAAATATTTTTTTACTTCTATATATGAAAAATTATTTGAAATAAGTGGCAAACAAGTTCAAGCTTTTTACTCAAGTTCAGGAAGGGGAGAATGTGGTTGATCCTCTTCAAGAGGTCATGGTATGGGTCATGCTAGTGGTAACCAATAAAATAAATTAAAATAACAATTTGGTGATATGTAGATTTTAGGATGCTATGGTAATTCTAGAGGCAAGGGGAGCTGTAGAGGAAGAGATGGATGGTAAAACAAAGGTTTTAGCAATTCTGGTATTGTCTACCATTATTATGGAAGAACATGTCATATTATAGCCCATTGTTTTGATAAGAATTATGATATTCACAGTGACAAGTTGCTACAAGAAAATTATACATCTTCAAGACAAAATGATGAAAAAATAAGCATTTATTTATCATACAACATACAATGAATATTGATATAGAAAATGTTACATGTGATGATATATGGTGTGTTGATTCAAGTGCATCTTATCATATGACTAGCTATATTGAATGGTTTGAAGAGATGTAGGATTTACAAAGTCCAGGTTATGTAGAGATAAGTGATGATTTGTTAATCCAAGTGGACATATTGAATAAGCTTCTTTTTTCTTACATGGTAGTTAAACAAAGTGTTTGTCAGATATTTTACATGTGCCATCTATCACAAGAAAGTGTTTATTAGATATTTTACATGTGTCATCCATCACAAGAAAGTTGGTATTTATTACTCAAATAGTAGAGCAAGGGTAACACATTAGATTTAATACAAATGGCTTTTTTGTTGAAGACTTTAATAATAAATGTAGGTTGATTGTAAAACAAAGTAGAGTTGGTTGCATGTTTATCTTAGATATTATAATCCATGCTATAAATGTTGCCATATATGCTAAAGACAAAGGTGTGGTTGCAGATATTGAAATATTTTACAAATATATTTGACATGAAAATATGCAAAGGCTACAATTAATAAATTCCAAAGAGTTGGTTATAGGTTGCCTATATTCAGAGTTGTAGAATTACATAAAGTTTGTGAAGCATGTTAGTTTGCAAAGCAGGCAAGGCAATTGTTTTCATATGATGGAGATGTAAGCAAGCACATACTTGATGTGGTACATACAAATGTTTAGGGGCCTACCTAGAATGTATCTCTTGGTGGTGGTAAGTATTTTTTTACATTTAATGATTATTGCTCTAGGAAACTCTAGGTATATTTCTTGAAAGAAAAGAGTGAAATGTTTGAGCACTTCAAAACTTTCAAGGCTATTGTTGAAATAGAAACAAGGTTGAAAGTTAAGTGCTTGAGGTTAGATGAAAGGGGAGAATATCTATCTAATGAGTTTAGTGATTTTTTAAGGTCTCATGGGATAAAGAAATAGTTTACATGCAAGCATACCCCACAACAAAATGGGGTTACAAAAAGAAAAAACATACATATTATAGAAGTTGCACATGCATTGATACTGAAAGAATATGCCCAATCATTTTTTGTCTGAGATTATTCATACTACTACCTACATTATGAACAAGTCTCTTATTGCTCCAGTCCATGGTATGATTCTTGAAGAATGTTTTACATGTAAGAAACATAATGTATCACATTTGAAATTGTTTGTCTATATTTGTGTATATATTCATGTGCCTGATGAGTTGAGGAAGAAATTAGACCCCAAGGATGAAAAATGTATTTTCATTAGATAATTTACCAAGCAAAAGGGGTATCATTATTATAACCATGTTAGTGGTGAGCTTTGAGTGAGGAAGGATGTTTTTAAAAATGAGATGCACAATTGGTATGCATTTAGTGGAGATGCATTGGATGATGTTGATGATCATAATATTCATGTCTAGACAAAAAAGTAGAAACCATAAACTCTTAGTGGACTAGAGACATCATACATTTACAATCAATCCTTGGTAGATTGAACAACTCCACATATTCAAGTGCATCTAGTAGTGTTGTAGGTAATAATTAAAAGCCAAGAATCACGAAGTCCTAATGGACTAGATATATCATATGGTAGCAGATTTACAATCAATCCTTGGTAGACTAAGAAACTCCACATATTTAGGTGCATCTACTAGTCTTTTAGGTAATGACAAAGGGAAGAAGAAAGTGTCAGAAGATAATAATGTATCTACTAGTCATGTTGTTCTTAATAGAGACTCTATTGGTCCAAAGAGTTTGGACTATGAGCTTGATATTCCTTTAGTTAGAACACCAAGTGTACAAAGATCACATGGTAATGTAAAGGCTCCATTAAGTGATCTAGTTGCACACAAGACTATTAGGGTGAGATACTCTATTAAAAGGTTTTACTTTTTAGGGTTATGCACCTTGCCATTATTCTTATATGGTAAAGGAATTTGAGGATACTGAGCCCAATTACTTTGAGGAGGCTATTGATCATGCTCATTAGGATGCATCAATGGATGAGGAGATGGTTACATTAGCAACCAACATGACTTGGGATCTAGTACCATTTCCCAAGGGCAAGAAACCTATTAGTTTTAAGTGGGTCTATAAAATAAAGCATAATGCATATGGTTCTATTGATAGAGATAAGGCCAAGCTAGTTTGTAAAAGGCTATGCATAGACATATGGCATAGATTATGAAGAGACATTCAATCTAGTTTACTAGGATGGAAATTGTTGAGAATTAGGCAATCACACCCATTGTAGCCCCTTTTTATGGAGTAGTTGGGCTAAGGATATGCAAGCTTAGACATGAACCCTAATGCATCCCTAGCATCTCATCTGAACTACATGGAAAGTCTTCTAACCCAGCTTGTAGGAATAAATTTGAAAATGAATGAAGATATTTGTATTGGTGTCTTGTTAAAAAGTACCTTCAGATTTTGATAATGTTTCAGCCACTTTAATCAATATGCCAAACCCTAAATTGGTTGAGATTAATGCCTCCTTATTAGAAGAAGAAAAGAAGATTAAAGGAAAAGAAGAAACTGGAAAAGATGGACAACTATTGTATGTCAGTAACAGGAACAAAGGCACAAGGGGCCAGCTAATTTGTGATTTCTACAAAAATATTGGACATATTGAGAAGTTCTGTTATGCCAAAAAGAGGTCTCAAAAGGCCTATCTTGCAGCAACAATGAAAGAAGAAGAAGACAATGAAGCAAAAGAAGAAGAAGAAGAAGAAGAAGAAGAAGAAGAAGAAGAAGAAGAAGAAGAAGAAGAAGAAGAAGAAAACCATCAAGAGCAAAAGGACAGCCTCACTAGTCCTTCTATTCCCATTTTTTTGATAGAATTTTTTGAAGCCTTGTATAACCCTGCCCTAGTGCTTCCATCATAAGCTTTGTAAACTCCTCATGTAACTTGGGATTATAGCCTCTGTACACTTTGTGAAGCCCTTGTTAGTTATAGCCTTTGGATGTCCACCATGTTTTTGGTACCCACACTTAGCTTTGTTTTGCAACAACCTTTGGATGTTACCATGTTTGTGGTGTGCCCACACTTTGTAGGTGGTGAATCACTAAAAGCCTCTATACACTTTGTGCCTTTTGTTGAGATTCAGCAATCACACTCACTAACAGCCTCTTTGTATGGAGCTTCAGGGCCAAGGATATGCACACTTACCTATCCCATATGCACAGTGGTGCCTACTGCAGTTTCCTACTTTCCTATAAAGCATTGTACTTGCTTCCTTTTCTTAATGCAATGATAGTACTCTTTTCTTTTCAGTGAAGTGTCAGTGTCATTGTCCACATACACAAGATTGTGTTTATGAGTCCAAGTCTCAATCTTGGAACCTAATTCACTTGTGTAACAAACAGTGTCTTTGTCTTCTCCATCATGAGTCCACACTTCTCCTTCCATCCACCATAACTCACTGCCATGTCCTAGATCCCGCATCTCTCACACCTTTCTGGTTGTGATTGAGGAGGGGTGTTGAGAATTAGGCAATCACAACAATGTAGCCCCTTTGTATAGAGTAGTTGGGCTAATGATATGCAGGCTTGCTCAATCTCATAAGCACAATGGTGGAAAGTCCTACCTATCCTCAATCTATAAAGCATTGTACTTGCCTATCATTTGAATGCAATGTCATAGTACTTTTGTCCTTTTGCTCAAGTATCTATGTCATTTTCTACATACATAAGATTGCTTTTATGAGCCCAAGTCTCAATATTGGAACCTAACTCACTTGTGCAATAAGAAATTTCAACTCTATGAATTCATGAGTCTTGTTTACATTTATCATCCACCATAGCCATGCTCTAGATCCATGCATTCTAACAAAAACTGTCAAATATATGATTGCTTTGTCAACATCCAAAGGTTGGATTTTAAAAGAAATAGATGTGAAGAATAATTTATTGCATGGTGATTTGCAAGAAGAGGTGTATATGGAGCAACCATTAGGTTATGAGGATATATATACAAGTTAAAGAATACACTCTATGGGGTAAAACAAGTCACTTTATGTGAGGAAGGGTGACACAAATTTGGTCATCATAGTCATCTATATGGATGACGATTATTATGGGTGATAGTGATAGTGGGATTGCTAATATCAAGGACCTTTTGAAGAAAAAGTTTGAGATGAAGGATTTAGGTAAGCTAAGATACTTACTTGGCATTGAGATGATCAAATGTATTGATTGTGTATGGCTCTCCCAAAAGTTTGAGATGAAGGATTTGGGTGAGTTGAGGTACTTCCTTAGCATTGAGGTGATCAAATGTGCTGATGGCATATGGTTGTCCTAAAGGTCGTATGGCTTGGATATATTATCCAAGTATGACATGACAATATTTAAGTCCCTTTTAATGCCATTGGAGAAAAATGTAAAGTTAAGTACCGATGTTAGGGATGAGTTAGAAGAACCTACTATATTCAGAAAGATAGTAGGGAGTTTGATCTATGTAACTATCACAAAGCTAGACTTGAGCTATATTGTTGGGATTGTGAGTCAATTTATACAGATACCTAGCATCATGAATCATGTGGTGGAGGGACTTGCTTGAATTGCTCCACCAAATACACACTATATACACAAGAGGAAGCTAACTCAAGAATACAAGAAGAGAGATGGAGCACAAAATGTTTTCTTGTTGGTTTCTTCTTCTTCTTCTTTAACACACAATACACTATACAAATATTAAATAAGATACAACATAAAGGAAAGTGGCTTACTAAGTCAAATAGTGCATAATTGACTATACTAATTGGCTGACATTATAACTATGCCAGTTATAGGTAGGTGCAACAAATCAAATATAATAAGTGATAAGTTACTAGCCATGCAAGGATCATAATGACCATTGACATGATAAGTATAGATGTATGGACCCATCGAACTATGTGGTCCATCATCAATGTTTGTATGTGTTGAGCTTGCTATCTCAATGCTCTATCTCAACACTCTTCCTTAAGCTCAATTGTATCTTTGCAACTCCAAGTGAGCTTCAAAATGTTTGAATCTTCTTTACACACAATGCCTTTGTGAAGATGTCGACTATCTAATCCTATGTGGTACTAACATATAGCAAGTTAATCTCTCCTGCAAGTATCTTCTCTCCCCATAAAGTGGTAATGAACCTCAATATGTTTTATCCTAACATGAACATTAGGTTTCTAGCTAACTTTACACTACTCATGTTGTCACAATGAATGATGACTAGACCATCTCCTTGTACTTCCAAATCACCCAATAACTTTGGTAGCCATACCACCTCACATGATGTCATAATAGTACCTCTATACTCAGTCTTTGTACTCAATAAAGTATCAAGAATCGCATAGTGGAGAGACTCACTCGAGAACATAAGAAGAGAGATGGAGGACAAAACATTTTCTTGTTGGTTTCTTCTTCTTTTTCCATACACAATACAATGTACAAAAAGTATAGATAAGATACAACATAAAGAAAAGTGGCTCGCTAAGTCAAACATTGCATAACTGACTATACTAATTGACTACTGACACTATAAATATGCCAACTATAGGTAGGTACAACAAACTAAATATAATAAGTGATAAGTCAATGGTCGTGTGAGGATCATAAAATGATTCTGGATGTGCTGAGTGTAGATGTGCAGACTCATCTAGCCATGCGGTCCATCATCAATGTCTGCATGTGTTGAGCTTGCCATCTCAACACCCCCCCTCGCAACTCCAAGTAAGCTTCAAAATTTTCCAAGCTTCTCTGCATCCAATGCTTTTGTGAAACTATTAGTTATTTGATTCTATGTAGTGATGACACATACCGAGTCAATCTCTCCTGCAAGTACCTTCTCTCTCACAAAGTGGTAGTGCAGCTCAATGTGTTTTATCCTAGCATGGAACACAGGATTCCTAGCTAGTTGTATGCTACTCATGTTGTCATAGTGAATGACAATTGGACCATCTTCTTGCACATCCAAATCATCCAATCACTTTTACATCTAGACCACCTCACATGCTACCATAGCAGTATCTCTATACTCATGTTGTACTCGATAAAGCAATTGTAGGTTGCTTTTTGCTATTCATATAACCATTGCATTACCAAGGAAAAATATAAATTTGCTAGTAGATCTTTTGTCTAACATGCTACCAACCCAATCTAGATTTGTGTATCCAAACACATGTACATCCTTACCTACTTCATAAAAAATTCCATAATATAAAGTGGCATTCACATACCTCAATATGTGTCTAACTGCATCAAAATGAGGCTTTCTATGCATTTGCATAAACTAATTGACAAGGCCAATAGCATAGCTCAAGTCTATGGCCTTGTGATAGTCGTGCAAAACAGACTCCCTACTATATGCTGAAAGAGGCTTATATGTTGTCATACCATATTTGGATAACATATGCAAGCCATACTACCTTGGGGATAGCCATATGTTAACCGTTAATTGTCAGACGAACAAGGTGGAAAATTTGGAAAAGCTAAAGTAGAAGACAAAGGCCAGGGCAAAGTGGAACGGAAGACAAAGGTGCACTAAGAAGAATCTGGAAACACAAGAAGCGCAGAAAAGTCCTAAATAAGGGAAAAAGATGCACAAGGAAAAGCACAAGTCAATACTTTTGTAAAAGAGCGTAAGCACATCATGATTTAATTTAAGGAGCGCTAGGCTCTCAACCGTGTAATTTGTAAATGTAGATGGGCGATAGGAAGGAAGCTAGGAAGATAGGAGGACAATGGGAAAAAGGGCCTAGGCCACGACCGGCCATGTAAAAAAGGGGATAAGGGGATGATCGCCCAAAAGGGATTTAGGGTTTTGTATATAAAGTTAAAAAGTGAATGAGAAGCTCATTCTTGTGTGTGGCCAAAAGTGGGCCTCTTCTTCTTCTTCTTCTTCTTCTTCTTCTTGCTTGCTTGCTTGCTTAAGCTTATGCTTGAGAGAGGGAGTGTGAGAGTGTGAGAGAGTGAGTGTGTGAGGGTGAGGGACCAGGGAGGAGAAGCTCTCCATCTTCTCCTATCTTCTTCTCTTCTCTTCTCTTCTCTTCTCTTGTCTTGTCTTGCTCGCGGCTATGGAGCTTGGAGTGTGGAGCTTGAGGATGGAGCTTGCTTGAAGCTTGCACTTGGATCGTGGAGCTACAATCCTAATACATCCAAATCACAAAGCAAACACCTACACTACTCTAACCTACTTTTCCAAATCCAAAAAACCAAAAACTTACTTACTAAGGAGATCAAATACCTCTTCAAAATCCCTCACTTCCTACCTATCTAGCTCAAGCACCAGTTTGGGAAAAACCCTACTTCAATGTGCTTGATTTGGAGTGCGCAAGCACTCAAGGCTTGAATCCATTGGTCCTGACAATGGAAGCAAAATATAGAGGTGAACCACAAAGACATTGGTCCTGGCAATGGAAGCAAAATATAGAGGTGAACCACAAAGACCCATAGACCACTTATTCTTTCAAGCATTTTAAGTTGAGCACTAATGACTACCTCTCACATAGCCAATGCACTATCTCTCTCTACGAGTGTAGTGAGCTTACCTCTATGCCCGATCGAGTTGCTTCCTCTCCCTAGCATTATGGTAGCTTCACGATTCAAGTGCAAGCTTCAAGAAACCTTGATCCTCAAGCTCCACACTCCAAGCTCCATTGCCATTAGCAAGAGAAGAGAAGAGAAGAGATTAAGAGAGGGGAAGGTGGAGAGCTTCTCCACCATGGTCCCTCACCCTCACACACTCACTCCCTCACACTCTCATACTCCCTCTCTCAAGCATAAGCTCAAGCAAGAAAGTACAAGAAGAATAAGAAGAAGAGAGCTACTTTTGGCCACACACAAGAATGAGCTCCACATTCACTTTTCAACTTTATATACAAAACCCTAAATCCCTTTTGGGTGGTCATCCCCTTATCCCCTTTTTAACATGGCTAGCCATGGCCCTAGGCCATTTTTCCATTGTCCTCATATCTTCATAGCTTTCTTTCTATCGTCCATCTATCTTTACAATTTGCATAGGAGGGAGCTTGGTGCTCTTTTACGAAAAGTTTTAGGGGTGTCTTGCATTTAAAAATGTGCTTTTGCCTTTGACTTAGCTTTTGAGGCCGCCCTTGCGCTTTCGATCATTTCCCTTCTTGCTTCTTCTGTTGTGTTAGATTTCCTTTTGGGCCACCTGTTTTAGGTCCTGACTTGCGCTTTTCCACTTTTGCGCTTTCTTCTTTTGCTGAGGTTAACAATCATGCTATTGTAGATACGAGATCCTCCAACATTATGAATTCAGAATTGATGGAGAGGCTAGGATTAGAAATAAAAAAATATGTCCCCATGATCCTTCGAATGGCTAATAATAGTTTAAGACAACTCAAAGGTTGCATTACTGAAGTCCATGTGATTGTTGCAAATGTGGAATGCATTCTGGACTTTAGGGTCATTAGGTTTGCAAGGTGGCCTAGTGAAGTATTGCTAAGGTAGGCCATGGATCTTACAAGAAGACTATCAGGTTGATATACCCACTAGTTGGTTGATCTTTGGTAGAGGTGCTAGACGTGTAGTAGTAGATGCCTACATTGAATCTCCTCAAAGTGAGAGAGTTCTTTTCTCCTTGTCAGAGTTAGACACATTAGATGCTCTATCAGCTAGTGAGTCATTATCAAGTGAAAATTTCAATGAGGGGTCCACAATAGACACTACAAGATATAGACCTTATAGCGACGTTTAAAGCGACGAAAATACAAACAACAAAATTTTCCCCCGTCGTCGCAAAAAGCGTCGTTATTCACGACGCCATAGAATCGTCGATATATGCGTCGCAAATGCGACGCATATAGCGACGATTGCAGACAATTTGCGACGCTCATAGCGACGCCAATAGCGACGCGTGCAGTAAATTTGCGACGCAAATAGCGACGGTAACAGAGAATTTTTTTTTTGTGGCAGGGCAGCAAGTTGCCCTGCCACATATAGCACTGTGTGCTATATGAGAGCCATACAAAATAGTTTCTGCACTGCTGCATACAAAGCATTTGCAAACAAAAAGAATGTATACTGAAATCATAAAACTGATACATGAAATAAATACATGATCGCATAAAATGCGATTGGTACAATCATGAAACGATATCACTAATACATAGATCGGGCGACTAAAAACTAAAGGTGTGTGAGCTCTAAGGATCCAAGGGTGAGCTACAAATCCTCGTCCCCCAAAAGCTCGTCCTGCTGCAAAGGAGCATCAAATGGATTCTGCAGAAAAAGAAACAACATATCAATCCACCATACAATAATGCATTCAAATATCTCATGGTAACTATGGACAAGAAAGATGAGTGACTTACAGGGCCGCCGCGTCTATACAATCGGTCGATCAATGCCCTGAAACCGTGCCTCTCTGCATATCGAGTCTCAAGGCCTTGCGGATCGCGATTTGTAACGGAGTGCTGCAAAGAAAACAAAATGCTAACTGTTAGAAACATGATTGTCAGTACAAAGAATATCTCAAAAAAAACAAATAAGCAAAACAAAAGAGAAACTTACAAAGTCCTCCAAATATGTCCTGTGGCCGCCACTCCCAAGATGATGTACCGATCCGGCCTCGATTCGTGCCCTCGCCGCCTCCCGCTGACTCCAACGTCCTGGCAAATTTGTAGCCTCCTCCCTCAGTCGGTGCCAGTCGTCTGCATCTAACCACTCGGGCTTTGGAGCCCCACTCTTGATTGCCTTGCGTGCGTCGGATCGTCTATGTGACATGTATGCACGCATGCAATCCATCATCCAGCCCGTAGAGAATCTATCCACTGCGGCTGGCATCGGGAACTCCTCGTGCAAGGATGCTACTATGTAGTCCTTGCTCCCCTCCGGTATGTTCCTCCAATGATCCAGGACGTTGTGTCGAAAAACTTGTTGGCACAACTCCCTCATGCGAGCCATCACCCTCCTCCCCTCATCATTCATGATGATGGCTCCTGACCTGCTATCCACTAGGTATCCATAACCCCTAGGAGTCTGCCTAAGATGGGCCCTCTCCCATCTCCGTCCATGCTCCTGGGCATATCCAGGAGACCCCTGTATATCCCGTGTACCGACGGGGGTACCCTCTCCCGGAGTGCCACTCAAAGGGGTGCCACCAGCAGCACCCCCCTGATCCTCCTACAGTCACAGTCCCTCCCTCTGGCCCAAGTCGCGAGCGTCGAGATCGTCTGCTCGAAGTTGAAGCATCTGATCGCGCTGAAGCTGATCTAGCTGAAGCTGATCTAGCAGAGCGCCCTGATGAAGAACGAGACAGCTCCTGATCTGCCATCTCTCTGAATCTTGCGAGCTGATCTGGAGACATGCGTGCCATCATGTCCTGAAACTCCTCATCACTCATCCCTCGACTCATCCTGAAAATGTCGATACCTGTACAGATAAAAAATGATGTTAGAATAATCAATTTAAACTATACAAAGCACATTAATATAAATCATTTTTGAAAAATCCCTCTTAAAATGCATATCTTATCTACCTTTATGGAAAATCTAAACAACGAATTGAGTAATACAATTCTCCAAGAATGAAGTATTCTATGGTCCCATGTTAATCTCCTGACACAACTCTGCATACACTGGAAGGTCGATAGACATGTCACCACAAAAGAACGAGTCTGCCTCGTTCTCAAAAAATTCTACGACTTCCGTATTTCCATCATTGTTAGCCGATGCGGGCTCCAAGCTTGCGGTGGCCTCCACCCCTTGTAATATCGATCCCTCTATTTGCATATTTTCTTCATCTATGCCTGGAACATCGCTTTGATCATATACTCTCGCACGTCGAGGAGTTGAAGGTATAACATACCACCAACGAGGTTGTCGGGGGTT
The DNA here is from genome assembly GCF_053477565.2 of Lygodium microphyllum. Taxonomy (NCBI): domain Eukaryota; kingdom Viridiplantae; phylum Streptophyta; class Polypodiopsida; order Schizaeales; family Lygodiaceae; genus Lygodium; species Lygodium microphyllum. The sequence continues at coordinate 97,769,663 of NC_141151.1, forward strand.
TGGATAGAAGATTACCTGTTCACAAACACTTACAAAGCGAGTTCAAACCATTGTGACATAAACCATGTCGTATTACAATTAGCAAGCAAATGACTATTTGTACCTGTTCACAATGGGCCAGCAACACAAAGGTGTCGCGCAAATCCATCCATTTTTTTTCGGAATCTATTTCGAGAAATCCAGATGGACCTCGTCGAACTGTTGCTCCAGCTCCTCCAAGTACCACTTTGAACCACTGCACATCGAATAGTATCATGGAGAAGCTACGGTAATCCACCGTAATAATACTTTGCAAGTTCCCAAAATACTCCATCTCATCCACAACCGTGTTTGGATCCGTTGCTCGTCTCCGGCTCTCTTGCTCAAACCTTGCCATGACACCACAGTCCATTGTGGAGCGCATTTGGTCAATACGCTCCACCCGAAAATGCCGTCCGTGTGACCACGCTGCACTGTATATTTTGTACTGCACATTGAAACACTCAAATTAGATGTAGTAAGCAAATTTAGATACGACACATTCTAAACCCCTCATTACCTTTGGACTACATCCCCTCGAGAACTCCCACTCCTCCATCGAGACCTCTGTCCCTTCGCTGGATGCTGCGGTCAAGGCTCCATGCAACCATCGTGTTGACATAAACCGTGGCATCTCCTCCATGCCTTCGGGATATCGAATCGGTCGGTGACGTGTATTGCGTCGGAATTTAGCTCGCGCTTCCTCTCGATCTTGCCTTGCAATCTGGTACTTGGCGAGCCACGTCTCCATGGAGGCATGGTGCAACATACAAAAGCGATTCACCTTCTCTTCCATTGAGACATCCATTCTTTTTTCTACCCCATTTCCAACCATCACATCTCCAGTCAGCCTATCATCGTCCTTCAGCGTCCATAGCATTTCATTGTCTGGTTTCATCGTTGGTAGCCATTGTGAGATATGCACTAATGCCTCTGACACCAACCAACCTTCCGCCATGCTACCTTCCAGACGAGCTCGTTGTCGCACAAAGGCTTTCAGGGTTTTCATGAAGCGCTCCAGGAAGAACATCCATCACGTATGGACAGGTCCAACAATCTCCACTTCGTCCACAAGATGCATAAGAAGGTGAACTTGTATCGTGAGCATGCTAGTGGGCAGGTATTTCTCAAAGAGACAGACCGTCTCAACTGCTCCCCGCCTTGCGGATTCAATAGAGGACGTCTTAATCTCTTTTTGTGAGATCCATTGCACCAAAGTCGACAACTTGTAAATGGCCCCGCGAATTTCTGGAGTTAGGCATCCTGCGATCGCGATCGGTAGAACAAACTGCCACAAATGAGAAAGCATTAAGAATAATGGTCACTTTTCAAATTTCAAAATGTCCACGCTAATTAAAATCCATTCTGTTCACAAACCTGACATATCTTATGCCAATCATGGGATTTTAGCCCAGACATTTGGTCATCTTTAGAAAATGCGGATCTGAGAGAACGCATCATACCCGTCGGAGTGCGGATAGACTTGATTACTTGCTTCACAATGCGCTCTTCTTTGGTAGACAAAACCCAGGGAGCACGAGGAAGCTGCACTCCCCCTTCAGCACTCGACTGTGGCCAAAGCGCCTCCATCTTACCTACCTCCTTTAAATCCATTCGTGACCCTATAGTGTCTCTCTTTCCTGTGATGTGGTCCCATAGCAAGCTGCCCACATTTTTGAAAATATGCATGGGATCCAACAAGTGGTTGACCTGTAAGTGGGTCCAATATGGCAACTCGTAGAAAACTGAGAACCGACGCATTCCATTTGGATGTGATTCCGGGTTTACCATTTTCAGCTCGTACCAGCTTGCAGCGTTCATACGTGCTAGAGGTCGTCCAAGAAAACCTTCCCTGAGTTCATGATCCTCCGGCAAGAAAGCGGCATGTCCTTGATATACCATCTTCTTCATGGTTTGTGACCTTCGGGAGTCTAACTGTGGCCCACACAATGGACATGCATGATAACCTGAGATAATCAGACCTGCAAGGCGATCCACGACCTAGTGAATACTTGATTGAATGAAATAAAATATAGATATTACCAGCAAGAACAAAGTCTGCTCACCTGAGCACTCTCCCAATCCCGGAAAGTCATGCATCATCCACATGAGAATGGCTCGAATGTTGGCTGACTGTCGACCATCGTGCCTGCTCATATCTTGCACCATGACCCCCTCCTCCCACAAAATCTTAAGCTCATCGACTAATGGACGAAGATATACGTCCATATTTTTTACTTTGTAGCGGCCCGGGACGAGCAAGCTAAGGATGAGATGTCCTTTCTTCGTAGAAAGCCATGGAGGGATGTTGTAGTTGACAAGCACTATAGGGCACACACTGTAAGAAGTCGAGCGCAGACCGAATGGGTTCACACCATCCATGGCGAGACCGAGCCGAAGATTCCTTGGCTCTCACGCAAAGCCTGGGAAGGTAGAGTCAATGTGGCTCCATGGGCGCGAATCTGCTGATATTCGTTGAACTCCATCCGTGGACCTATTCTGCACATGCCACGTTGTCAAGCTTGCCATGGCAGACGTGCGAACATGTGGTTTATGCGGGGGATGAGCGAAAAGTGTCTGAGAACTTTTTGAGGGATGGTTTGCCCTTGCAAGTCCTGTTGATACCTGTGAGCACCACACTTTGGACATGTCTCCATAGTCTCGTATTCATCTCGAAACAATATGCAGTCGTTGATACATGCATGGATGTTATTGTAGTCCATGCCAAGCTTCCGTAAAACATGTCGTGCATCATCACGAGACTCAGGCATGGTATTTGCAGGTGGCAATATATGATATTTCAATAACCTGAAAAAAATCATAAAACACCTTGAAAAAACACAAATGTTTGCAATAATACTGTTAAGAAAAAATCAATGAAGTCTGTGTGCAAGGTACCTGAATAACTCAGTCACACTCGTATCGCTCCAACCGTATTTTGCTTGCACACTTAAGAGTGCAAGCAATGTCTTCAACCGAGATACTCGGCACCCATCATATAATGGTATGGATGCTTCCTCTCTAAGCGGGTCAGATGTCTCAACATCCATGGGAATCAATGCATCGATCATTGCCTCCATCTCAGGCTCCAAGATTGTAGGCAGGTCGGGAAGGTTGTCTGTCTCCTCTGGCATTGACGGTATAGATGGGCCTTGCGAGTGGTCGATTGGCTCCTGCAATCCATCCATCGCACGTCCACGAACTCTTCTAATTGGCCGCAAAGGGTGCACTCCCCCTTGGGTCGAGACATCACCCCCCTGGATACAAAATTTGCCAACAAGACCCAATCTTATTGTGTATGGTTTTCAATTAGCTTGAGAGTACAATGCATGAAAAATGCTAACTTCAAATTACCGTTTGCTGAAAATCCGCAATCGCCTGATCAATGATCTCAGATTGAAACTCGCCAAATCGTCGTACGTGTTCTATAGACAATCGGCGTTTTCGTCTAATTGCCAACTTGCATTGAGAGCAAGGACATGGGACACGCTGATTAAGATACGTCTCGCGGTCTTGAACAATAAGACCTTCTTTGTTTGCCATCTTATCTACATTACAGCAAACGAGGCTTAAATGGATAGCTTTATGGAGATGTACGTCAAGTTGCAAGTTGACCATAAATCTTGCATTGTATATAGTAGTTGAGAGATTTTTCGATGTTATATCTCGGCCTTGTATCATGCTCAACGATTTGTTTGTCCCGGTAGATAATTATTTGTTATATCTCGGCTTTGAGTATAAGTAATCCATTTTAAAATTAATGCGTGCCATCTATGAAATTTTATAACTATAGTAATAAAATTTATTTCAATCAATTCTACTCATAGTCATAAGACCTGAGAGAAATTATCCTATACTCAATTTAAGGGTTTCTTCTTCTATAACAATACTTTTGGGTTCATTTTGATGAAGTACGTGGCCCATGGCAAAGCACATTGCATACCATTATCAATAAGTCTATTATCTTAAATTTCCTTCCCCTCCCTCTCCCTCTCTTTCTCTCCCTCTCCCTCTCTTTCTCTCTTTCTCTCACCCTCTCCCTCTCCCTCTCGTTCTCTTTCTCTCCCTCTCTCATTTCCTTCCCCTCCCTCTCCCTCTCTTTCTCTTTTTCTCCCTCTCCCTCTCTATCTCTCTTTCTCTCTCATTTCCTAAACAAGCAAAAAATAAAGTGATTTAAACATCCTCCAAGCAAAAGGGAGAGGGAGAGATACAATGCACTCTCCCTCTCTTTCTCTTTCTATCCCTCTCTCATTTCCTTCCCCTCCCTCTCCCTCTCGCTCTCTTTCTCTCTCATTTTCTCTCCTAAACAAGCAAAAAATAAAGTGATTCAAACATTAAACAAGCAAAAGGGAGAGGGAGAGAGAGAATGCACTCTCCCTCCTTCTCCCTCTCTTTCTCTTTCTCTCCCTCTCTCATTTCCTCCCCCTCCCTCTCCCTCTCCCTCTATTTCTCTTTCTCTTTCTCTTTCTCTTTCTCTTTATTTCCCTCTCCCTCTCCCTCTCCCTCTCTTTCTCTCTTACTCTCTCGTTTCCTCTCCTAAACAAGCAAAAAAGAAAGTAATTTAAACATTAAACAAGCAAAAGGGAGAGAGAGAGAGAGAATGCACTCTCCCTCTCTTTCTCTCCCTCTCCCTCTCCCTCTCCCTCTCCCTCTCCCTCTCCCTCTCCCTCTCCCTCTCCCTCTCTTTCTCTCCCTCTCTCTCCCTCTCCCTCTCCTTCTCTTTCATTTCCTCTCCTAAACAAGCAAAAGAGAACGATTTAAACCTTCAACAAGCAAAAGAAAGAGAGAGGGAGACTCACCAATGAGATATGGCGAGCGTGGGCGGCTTCTCTTTGCAACGAGGGCTCCTCCTCTCCTTCGCGAACAATGGCGGTGGCGGCGGCAGCAAGTCTCTTCCTCTTCTTCTCTCACAAAGCCTTCGCTCTCTCCCTCGCTCTCGCTCTCAAAAGGCGAAACAAAAGAAATGAAAACGGTGCTCGGGTTTTGGTCGCGTTTTTTTTCCTGCGGCGTCGCTATTGGCGTTGCTATTTGCATCTCTATTTGCGTCGCAAATGCGACGCAAATAGCGACGCCAATATCCGCCGTCGCTAATCGGCGTCGCTAATTGCCCAATTCCTTGTAGTGAGAGGATATCTATCAAGTAACTTTGAATGAGCCAATAGAGGCTCAGGAGAGGATACGAGATGCGGATGTAATTGAGCTAGATCTTAGCACAATGAATTATTCATGGCCAATTAAATTAGGGTCCATGCTCTATTTGGAAGAAAGGAAGGACTATGTATCCTTGATTCAGGAATTCATGACATATTTGTTGGGAGTTATGACGAGTTGAGAGGTATTCCTCCCAGATTGGTTGTTTATACTATTCCTATGAAGGAAGCTAGCCGCTCTATGCGTCAAAAAGTAAGGCATATGCCTTTTGAATTAAGGGATATGCTATTCGAAGCTAGCTTGATATTTTTGGTTCAAAACACAAAGTGGTGTTCACCAGTTGTTATATCAAGAAGATGAAGAAGAACTATCAGATTCGACTTTGTGTAGATTTCAAAGAGCTTAATAAGCAGACGGTTAAGGATTACTATATGTTTCCCTTCATTGATCAGATTTTAGATCAATTAATAGGTAGGAAAATCTATTTGTTTATGGATTGCTTTGTTGGATATAAGCAATGGCAATTGTAGAGGAAGACAATTTGAAAATGACGTTTATCACTAACTTTGGTATCTTTGTGTATCATGTGATGGCCTTCGGGTTATGAAATGCACCTGGTTCTTGGCAACAAACATCCGATAAGACTTTTGGTGAAATCTCTCTAGAGGAGTTAAAAGTCTTCATTGATGATCTAGGGGTAGCCACCATAAGGGAAAGATAATTGATTATTTTAAGAAAATATTTTCAGCATTCTAGACAGTTCTGTATTGATCTTAATCCTAGAAAGTGCATCTTTGGGGTGCTCTATGGGTTATTATTGGTCCATGTGGTTAGTTTGGTTGGTACTGCAATTGAACCAAAAAGATAAAGGTTATAGTCGCTATGAGCCCAACAACAGACTCCAAGAGAGGTACACAACTTTTTATCATTAGTGGGGTATTATCGGAGACTTATCAATGCACCGACAGAAAGAGTGTTGCCATTGATGAACCTCCTATCTTTTACCTATCTGTTTGAGTGGAATGAAGTATGTTAAGTATCCTTTGAGGATGTGAAGCAAGAACTAGTGAACATGCTAATCCTAAAGGCACCTAGAAGAGGTGAGGTTTTCTATATATTTTCAGCAGTAACAATGCATAGTATTAGCTACTATCTATCCCAATTTTGGGAAGAGAAATGGTTTCATCCAATTGTCTTTGCTAGCTAAAAATTGGGGATATCTAAAGTCTATACTTATATGGAGATATTGTGCCTTGGAATGGTCTTTGCAATAAAGAAACTTAGGCATTATATTCTCTATCAAAAGATAATATTTTTTACAAAGACGGAAGGACTTAGACTATTGATGAACAAGTTGTAGCTGGCTAATCATTTAGTAAAGTGATTAATCACTTTGCAAGAGTTTGATTATGAGATTAGGAGTAAGACACTGAAGTTGTGGGGTATTGTGGAATGCCTTATGGATTTTGGGGAGCCAAAGGAAATTCAAGCTGAAGAAAGTGATATTGAAGGAAATTTTCGTTGAAGGAAGTGATATTGAAGGTCTATTTAAAATTGATACATCTTCCATTCCTTCATGGTATGCAGCTATAACACATTATCTATCTACAAGAGGATTTGGGGCTACTCTATCGAAGTCTGAAAAGAGAAAGATTACGCAACAAGAACTACACTTTTCGTTTATAGCAGTTGTCTTATATCAAAGAGGTCTAGATGACATTTATTGCCGTTGTGTAATACCTGATAATGTACCACTCATTCTTGATGAGGAATGCCATGATTCAGCATGTGGGAAACATTTAGTTGCACGGCTTGTCACCGAAAAAGCTCTCCATACTAGCTATTGGTGGCCATTGATTTTCTAGGATGCTTTTAGTTATGTTTAGCACTGTGATGTCTATCAAAGACATGATGCCAGAGAGAACTGTAAGTGACCTATAAGCTCTATTTTGGTTATGTTACCCTTTGAAAAATGGGATATCGATTTGTGGGACCAATAAACCCTTCATTGACTAAGAAAAAGCATTATATCATTGTAGCAATGGACTACTTTACAAAGTGGTCTGAAGCTCGTCGAGCAATGACGAAGGATAATGCTAAGGAGACGTCTAGTTTCATTATGGAGCAAAATTTTTGTCGTTTTGGTCCACCTAAGGAGATAGTATCTGATTGAGAGACACACTTCTTGAATAAGGTTATAGTAGGCTTGACAGAAGCTTTGAAGATTAAGCATAATAAAACTACCCCGTATAATCCTCAAGCCAATGACCAAGTTGAGAGTACAAATAAACAGCTAGTCGGAATCTTATCCAAGATAGTATCAAAAAACAAGTGAGATTGGGATAAGAAATTATATGTGGCAGTATGGGCTTACAACATGATATTTAGGAGAGCTACAGGCCACACCCTATTCAAGTTGGTATATGGGGAGGAGTATATTTTGCCATTGGAAATAGAGCTTCCCACTATGCGTTTTACTATCAATCATTTGTTGGGAGAGGTAGAAGCGTTACAGGAAATATATACTTCTCTTACACATCTTGATGAGATTTGGTTGTAGGATTTAATACATTAAGAAGTAGGGAAGAAGAGAATGAAAGCCCTTTATGATCTTCGGGCTAAGAAGTAAAAATTTGTGAAGGGTCAGTTGGTATTGTATTATGATGCTTGTCGTGAGCTATTTCCTAGTAAGTTGGAACCCAAATGGGATGGACCATATAAAATTATACATTTGGGGAAGAATGGCTCTATAGCCCTTTTAGCAAATTTGCATGGGGTAGAGTTTAAAACTAAAGTTAATTTTAATAAGTTGAAGTCTTACTACATGTAAGGGCTAACGTTGGGCTTTGTGCATGTGCAAGTCCTGTAGGATTCAATTTTAATTCACAGTAGGTATCAAGATGATTGGATGGGATTCCCTATCTTGAGCATCCGTATCTAGAGCAACGTTACCACCAAGTTTGAGTGATCTAGTGGAGTAAAGGTTATCATGTTATTGAGTGGCAAGACGGATCTTTCATGTGGGAGATTAAGGTCTATTGCCACCATTGTCTTAGAATTTTGACTAGCGTTCCTATTGAGTTTAGTGAGGAAGGAGGGATTGTGCCTCTTATACATCCTCTCTTGTGAATTGATTTTGATTATCATAAGTATGAGTGAGCTTATTAGTATGGCGTGGCCTATTAATAAAGATTGGATCCATACTTTGTATTTTAATGAAGCTTTTAGAGGGCTTGCTAAACATGCAAGTGTTGGTGTGGTCATTAAAGACCCCCCGCGGCGTAGGGTTGCTATGAAGATGGGCATCTATTTAGGACCTTCTTTTACTAATAATATGGTAGATCATGGGACTGAATGTAGCCTAATGTGGTGGTATCCATTGATTATTGGTGAAAGGCGACTCAAAGTTAGTAATCAATCAACTGAATGGGACCTACAATGTGTGGGATCCCATCCTATGGATGTACTATCGTGTAGCCTTAGATATATTGCATATTTTTCAGGGTGACTTGTCAGATAGTTCCTCGATTGTGGAATCACTCTGCGGATTCTTTGGCCAATTATGCTTTCATTGAAGATGTATTTTTCAATTGGGGTCCAGGGGGGAATCTTACAATTACCTTCTAACATTAGCCCTGGACTACTTTGGGGGTCTTCTTGCTGACATGTCCTATTTTGGTCACCGATGGTTAGTTTGGGTTATGAGTCAGGTTGCAATTGAGCACATTTCTACTCTATCATGGACACATAGGATTGTTTATCATCATATTCGTCGGACACCCCTTGCTATTTATGTAGGGGGGCTAGCTAATAACCTAATGCACTTAGTGAGCCCTTATCCTTGGTCAGTCTTATGCTTTGGTTGAGTTATGTTAGGACCAAGAGTTTATTTTAGTTGTATGTTGTTGAATGGTAGTGAAGTGGATTATCTTGTTAGGCTAAGAGGCCGATCTTTGTTCGGTTCTAATGTTTTATTTCATAAGGACAAGAGAGACAATTTGTTGTTTGTGAATTGTTATATTCCTTTAGGCCAAGAGGGCTATGTGTTTGTTTAGTGCACGTGCCTTTAATGGTTTTATGCTTTAGTGCAGGTGCCTTTAATGGAAAATCTGAATAAACTTAAAAGATAAAACAATACAAAGGTGTGTAAAAAGGGGTTTTGCCCCTTAACAAGAAAAGAAAAGAAAGAAAAAACTTAAGAGCACTTGATTATAGCCTTGCGGAGGCTTGGTAGGTTCTTGGGGATGTGCAGACCAGGGCTCATGCCTTGTCTTCCTAGGGGTAGTAGCTAGTCAAAATAAAGAAATAAGGAAGGTTGACCAAAAATAAAAGTGAGCGGGAAAAAAGGATTAAGTGTTGCCTCGTGAGATCTTGGTAGATTCTTCGGCACCGAGTGAGGACCTGAGGCCAATGCCCTATTCTCCTTACATCACTCTAGGCTTAGCTCCCTCCTTTTTACACGCCGGAGTATGGAAACTTCGAAATAAAATGTATTAAATGAAAATATCTAATGACCAGGTTGTAGGAGTCCTTGCCTAGTAGAAGTTCTTGGTCTAGTTGTCCTAAGTTAGGTAGGTAGTTCATGGCACCACTAGGATGACCTCTTTGATTGTTCTTTTTGCTAGTCTATGTTGGAGAAATGTCAAAGTGTGAACACACAAAAGTTGAACAAGTTTTTTTTTGTTTAAAAGATTAAGCTTGGCTTAAGCTTAGAATCCAAAAGAAATGATTTGAATGAAATGTGGCAAGGAGAGACTGTTTTTTTTTTTGCAATCCCAAAATCATTTAAAATTTCATTTTGTTGGCTGTTGAGCATGAGAGAAATGCTCTGGGCAATGAGTTCCTCAATTTCCTCACCATCCATCACCGCAAAAATGATGCACCGAATGGAAAGATATGATTTATCTTTCTCTCTCCTCTCTCCTCTTGTTGTATGTTCTCATGAATGTGTATGAGAGAAGGGGGTGGGTTCAGAGGAAAGGTTTCAATTGTGTGATGATGTGGGAGTGCAAAGGGATGTAAATCAAGGTTGGATAGATCGTCAGTGGGCCGTTGAAGAGCATCAATCAAAGCAGGCCTCCAATTTCGAAATATGTATATCATAAGGCATGATTTCATGAGTAAGTCATCGATTTCATTGTTTTATGATAAATTTTGATTGGAAATGGTTAGAAATGATTGTATTTGATTGTCAATGTTCTGATTTTTCAGCCATGTTGAAGAAATCACAAAAAATCAGTCATATAATAATCTTATGCTAAACACGTAAAACCCAAGACTATGCGGTTTAAGGAAAATTATGTGGTTTTGGGGTTTTTGTTGTGTGTATGTTGTTCCTATATGGATTGAAACATGATAAGAAAATCATTCTCAATAAGATAAATCAATATAAACCAATAAATCAATAAATGCTAGTAATTTTCTATAAATAAAAGCAAAAACTAAAGAAAAATAGAAAAATTTAGATTTTTTGCATCCAAAATAAAAGGAAAAATAAGATTTATGTTTGTGAATGTATGGTAGAGCTGAAGCATGAGGTTTAGCCTTTGTTTATCTCTATCTCTTTGTTGAAATTGGTTTTTATCACTTTTGTAAAAGAAAAATACACCTTAAACCTACCAATGAATGCATAACTCTAAACGGTAGGGAGAAGGGGCTTGTTGAGTGTCTAAAATATGCTAAATTTTGATGTGTTATGATGCATGTCATATAGGGTTTGTTATTGTTGTCTAAAATTAAAAGGGTCTAGTAGTAGGAGAAAGCTCGGTAGTACTAGCCCTAGGCAACGCAACAATCATGGATTAGAAGAAAAATATGAAAAGAACTATCTTTGCACTTTCACGATGTTGATTGTTAATTAAAAAACTTGTTTGAGCATAGTAGTCATACACAATTGCATTGCATGCACCATATGGTATCATATCCTGGATGCATAGTACCTATTTGTATGAGCGTTGACCTAGGTTGAGAGTGCAAGGTATCCCAAGCTATAGGGTTAGATATTTGGTTCTTTGGGGGATATTCGGTGAGTTTTATCTATTATCTCATGAATCAATCAATTGAAAGAGTAGTCTATGTTTGAATGTGTTTTATGTGTTTACGACACATCTTGGGGTCAAACCCTGAGGTGTATGAGAGCCATAGTGGAGCCTGCGGTGATTAGCCGAGGGATGCTCCCTTTGTATGTGCTTATGTGGTGTATAGCACTAATATGTTTAGGGATTTCCTCTGAGAAGTGTGGGAAAGAATATATGTTGGACTACAAATCATATAAACGCAATTTTCTTAGAAGCTCTTGGCCACAAGGCTGTGTGGGGTGGTCTTAGGTGAGTAGTAGAGGCTCAGCTAGTGCCTTAAAGCTAGTGTCGAGCCTGTTTCATGATGTTGATTGTTAAAAAAAAACTTGGCCACAAGGCCGTGTGGGGTGGTCTTAGGTGAGTAGTAGAGGCTCAGCTAGTGCCTTAAAGCTAGTGCATGTTTCACGATGTTGATTGTTAAAAAAAAAACTTGTTTGAGAACAGTAGTCATAACAATTGCATTGCATACACCATATGGTATCATATCTTGGATGCATAGCACCTATTTTGTATGAGTGATGACCTACGTTGAGAGTGCAAGGTATCCCAAGTTGTAGGGTTAGATATTCGGTTCTTTGGGGGATATTTGGTGAGGTTTATCTATTATATTTTGGATCGATCAATTCAAAGAGTGGTCTATGTTTCAAATGTGTTTTATATGTTCATAGTGCATCTTGAGGCCAACCGTCAGGTGTGCAGGAGAGTCATAGTGGAGCCACGGTGATCAACCGAGGGGTGCTCCCTTTGTATGTGCTTCCATGGTGTATTACACCAATATGTTTAGGAACTTCCTCTAAGGAGTGTGGGGAAGAATATCCGTTGGACTACAAACCATACAAGTGCAAAGTTATTAGATGCTCCTAGTTGCGAGGCCATTTGGGGTGGCTTTAGGTGAGTAGTAGAGGTCCAGCTAGTGCCTTAGAGCCAGTGTCAGACCTATTTTTGGTCCCAATAGCATTCACCCTCTTCCTTCTCCTCCTCTAACTCTTCTTTCCATCAGATGTTACATCTATGTTACTAGGTCTAAGTAATGAGATACTGGCCCACTTCATTTGAGCTCGGGTCACGATGTTTAGTGTAATTGGTGTGGCTTCATCAGCAAGTATTTAACACTAAAGAGTCCAAGTTGTACTGATAGCACAATTTTCCATACCAGTGGAGGGTTTTGTCTAGGGAAATCAATATACAAGTATGTAACTCCACACTCTAGGCATCTCAAGTTGGCCTTGTCCTTATTTGCTTGCTTCTTTTTAGGGCAATGAGATGAAATATGCCATGGATGTCCACAAGTCCAACATGCTAGTGGCTCTTGATTCGGACCCCTTCCTAGACCTCTACCTCTTCCCCTACTACCTAAATCCATAACCAACACTAGTCTAAAGTCCATCAATATAGGATTATCCTCCTTTTCATAGGAGACATAGGGGTTCACATATGTTTCATCCTCTAGTGGCTCCTCTGTTGAGATGGCAAGCTCAACACGTGCAGACATTGATGATGGACCGCTTGGCTAGATGGGTCTGCATATCTACACTTAGCACGTTGGTGGTCATTATGATACTCACATGGCCACTGACTTATCATTTATTATATTTAGTTTGTTACACCTACCTACAGCTAGCAAAGACATAGTATCAGTCGATTAGTGTAGTCGATTATGCACTGTTTGACTTAGTAGGCCACTTTTCTTTATGTTGTATCTTATCTATACTTTATGTACATAGTATAATGTGTGGAATAAGAAGAAGAAATCAGCAAGAAAACGTTTTGGCCTCCATCTCTCTTCTTGTGTTCTTGAGTAAGCTTCCTCTTGTGTATATAGTGTGTGTTTGGCGCAGCAGCTCAAGCAAGTCCTCCCACCACGCAATTCTTGACATGGTATCAAAGCCGCGCCACTGAGAGAGGCTGATTTTAAAGGCTGAAGTGAAGGAGAAGAAGCAAGGTTCGAGCAAGTAAGCAACGGGTAAGAAGCTCTCCCATTCTTCTTCTCTCTCTCTTGGATAGTGCTTGTGGAGGCATTGGCAGCAGGGCCGAGCAAAAATCTTAGATTGCTGTGAGATTTGGTGTGCAAGCAGATCACTGTATATTCTGCTGATAAGCCCTTTAGGGCTTGGAGAAAGCAAACATAAGGTTTATCTGCAAATAGGTTGTAGATTACATGTACTATTGAGCAATCAGTGAAAAAGGTTGCTTGGTGTATTGTTGTGCACATGTTGTGAAAGATTGCAGAAGACTAGCTTGCTGTGTTGTATCCTTGTTTGTGATAATGGCAGAGAATAGTGAAAATCCCATTATTGAGAAGCTCGACAAGAACAACTACCCTTCATGGAAGTTTTATGTGATAAACTTCATCATTGGAAAGGGCCTTTATGAGTTTGTTTCAGGTGAAGAAAAGGAGCCAGAGTTGGGTATCCCTCCGACTGCAGATGAGTTAAAAGTATGGAAAGAGTAAAATGCAAAAGACAAAAAGGTGATGTATTGGCTATCTGCAGTCATTGATAATACTATGCTGGGACATATCAAGAATGCAGAAACTTCACATGCAGCTTGGATAATTCTTGAGAGCAAAGGCACGAAAGATTTAACTCAAGCAAGAGTTGAATGCCTTGAAGAAAGAAAAAATGTCTGTCAATGAGTATGTGTTGAAGGTGAGAAGCATTGTAGATGCTTTAGCAGCGATTGATGCAATGCTGAATGATGATGATTTGGTTTCATCTACTCTGAGTGGCCTTAACAATGAGAAGGCATGGAAATCATTTGTTACTTCAATGTATGTACGGAAGCCATTTCCAGATTTTGATGAGCTGATCTCTCTCATGATTACTGAAAAGATCAATATGCAGGGTGATTCGTCTGAAAGAAATGGTGAACAGGTCCAAGCATTTTACTCAAGTTCAGGAAGGGGACGTGGTAGATCCTCTTCGAGAGGCTGTGGTATGGGATGTGTTGGCGATAACCAGCAAAATAGGTTTAATCAACAGTTTGGTGAAATGCAGGTTTCTGGAGGCAGAGGAAACTTTAGAGACAAGGGGAGCTCTAGAGGAAGAGGTGGATGGCAGAACAGAGGCTCTAGAAATTCTGCTATTTTTTTCCATTATTGTGGAAAATTAGGACATATTGCAGCCAATTGTTATGCTAAGAAGGATGATATTCACAGTGGTAAATTGCAGCAAGGAAACTATGCATCGTCTTCACGATAGAATGAAGACAAAAATGATCGTCTGTTTGTTATGCATCATATGATAAATGTAGTTACAGGAAAGGGGACACATGATGATGTATGGTATGTTGATTTAGGTGCATCTAATCATATGACCAGTCATGTTGAATGGTTTGGAGAGATACAAGACTTACAAAATCCAGGTTATGTGTAGACAGGTGATGATTCATACCACCCAATTTTACACATTAGAAAGGTTCCCTTGTCCTTGTATGATGGCCAGAAAAAGAGTCTGACAGATGTATTACATGTGCCTTCAATTACAAAGAATCTAGACTCTGTTGGCCAAATGGTAGAGCATGGGTTGTTGATCTCATTCAATGCAAAAGGTTGTTTTATAGAAGGCTTTAATGATAAGTGCAGGTTGGTCGCAAAAGGAAGTAGAGTTGGTCAAATGTTCACTTTAGATGTTAGAATTCCTACAATGGATGCTGCTATGTATGCTAAAGGAAAAGGAGTAGTTGCAGATATTGAAATATGGCATAAATGTATTGGACATGAAAATGTGCAAAGGCTAAAATTAATGCAATCCATAGGATTGGTTACAGGGTTGCCTTCTTTTAGAGTTGCAGAATTGCATAAAGTTTGTAAAGCATGCTAGTTTGGTAAGCAGGCAAGACAACCCTTCTCGCATGATAGAGAAGTGAGTAGAAAAATACTTGATGTAGTGCATACATATGTTTGGGGGCCTACAAAAATGTATCTCTTGGTGGCACCAAATACTTTGTCACATTTATTGATGATTGTTCAAGGAAGTTATGGGTATACTTCATGAAGAGAAAAAGTGATGTGTTTGAGCACTTTAAATCTTTTAAGGCAGTTGTTGAAACAGAAACATGCTTAAAAGTAAAGTGCTTGAGATTAGATGGAGGGGGAGAGTACCTCTCTAATGAGTTCAGTGGCTTCTTGAGGACTCATGGGATAAAGAGGCAATTTACTTGTAGGTATACCCCACGGAAAAATGGTGTTGCAGAAAGAAAAAACATGCACATTGCAGAAGTTGCACGGGCATTAATGGCTGAAAAGAATATGCCCAAACATTTTTGGTCTGAGGCTGTCCATACTGCTATTTACATTATGAACAGAACTCCCATAACTGCAATTCATGGAGGACTCCTGAAGAATGCTTTACTAGCAAGAAGCCTGATGTATCGCACTTGAAGGTATTTGGTTGTGTTGCATACGTTCATGTGCCAGATGAGCTACGGAAGAAGCTTGATCCAAAGGCAAAAAAAAGTGTTTTTATTGGATACTCTTTAGAGCAGAAAAGGTATCGTTGTTATAACCCTATCACAGGTGAGTTTAGAGTGAGCAGGGATGTTATCTTTGATGAGATGGGAAGTTGGTATACACCTGTTGGTGATGTTTTGGATGATGATACTGATTAGGATAGCTATGTGCAGAAAGATAAACAAGAATCACGGAGTCTTAGTGGACCAGAAACATCATCTGGTACTACACCTACAGTGAGCCCTTGGTCTAGGAGACTAAGGAGCAGCCCCACACCTTCAGGTGGATCTATAAGTGTTGTAGGGAAGGACAAAGGAAATAAGAAAGTGCTGGATGGTAATGATGCATCTACCAGTCATTTGGGATTTGATGGAGATTCTAGTGGTTCAGAGAGTTTAGATGATGAGCTTGGCATGACGCCAGGTGTATAGAGAGCTCATAGTAATGTAAATGCTCCTTTGAGTGATCCGGTGGTATGCAAATCTAGCAGGGTCAGATACACTATTAAAAGATTTGGTTTTGAAGGTATGCAACTCACCATTATGCTTATATGGTGAAACTAGTTGAGGATGTTGAGCCTACTTGTTTTAAGGATGCTGTTGGTCATGCTCATTGGGATGCATCAATGGATGAGGAGATGCCTGCATTAGAAGCCAATAAGACTTGAAAATTGGTACCCTTACCTAAGGGTAATAAAGCTATTGGCTGTAAGTGGGTTTACAAAGTCAAGCATAATGCAGATGGTTCAGTTAGCAGGTATAAGGCTAGGCTGGTTGCAAAAGGCTATGCTCAAACATATGGCATAGATTATGAAGAGACATTCAGTCCAGTTGCTAGGATGGCAACTGTTAGGTGTGTGATTGCCTTAGCAAAGTAGCCAAAGGTTGGAGTTTGCAGCAAATGGATGTTAAGAACGCCTTCTTTCATGGTAAATTGCAAGAAGAAGTGTATATGGAGCAACCAGTAGGTTATGAGGATTTAAAGCATCCCACATATGTGTGCAGGTTAAAGAAGGCGCTCTATGGGCTGAAGCAAGCACCTAGAGCATGGTTTGACAAGATTGAAGAGTATCTTGTCAATATTGGATTTTGTATTTCTGATGTTGATCACTCACTTTATGTGAGAAAGGGAGATGTAGGCTTAGTCATCATAGTCATCTATGTGGATGACTTGATTATTACAGGTGACAGTAACACTGGGATATGCTGAAGTTAAGGACTTTTTGAAGAAGAAGTTTGAGATGAAAGATTTGGGTGAGCTGAGCTAATTTCTTGGTATTGAGGTGATCAGACGTGATGATGGTATATGGCTATCCCAAAGGCAGTATGGCTTGGATATGTTATCCAAGTATGGTATGACAGCATGTGAGCTCTTTTAGTACCATTGGAGCAAAATGTAAAGTTGAGTTCTAACATTGGGGATGAGATAGAAGACCCTACTAGGTTTAGGAGGATAGTAGGGAGTTTGATTTACATGACTATCACAAGGCCAGACTTGAGCTATGTTGTTGGCCTTGTTAGTCAATTTATGCAGATGCCTAGAAAGCCTCATTTGGATGCAATTAGGTGTATATTGAGGTATGTGAAGTCCACTTTACATTATGAAATTTTTTATGAGGCAAGTAAGGACGTACAAGTCTTTGGATACATAGATGTAGATTGGGCTAGTAGCATGTTAGACAGAAGATCTATGAGTGGATTCATGTTTTCCCTTGGTAGTGCAGCAGTTATATGGAGCAGCAAAAAGCAACCTATAGTTGCTTTATTGAGTACAAAGGCTGAGTATAGAGGTGATGTTATGGCAGCATGTGAGGTGGTATGGCTACAAAAGTTATTAGGTGATTTGGATGTGCAGGGAGATGGTCAAGTTGCCATTCATTGTGACAACATGAGCAGCATACAGCTAGCTAGGAATCCCGTGTTCCATGCTAGGACAAAACACATTGAGGTGCACTACCACTTTGTGAGAGAGAAGGTACTTGCAAGAGAGATTGACTTGGTATATGTCAGCACACAGGATCAGATAGCTGACATTTTCACAAAGGCATTGGGTGTAGAGAAGCTTTGAAAGTTCCGAAGCTTACTTGGAGTTGCAGAGATAGAGTTGAGTTTGAGGGGGAGTGTTGAGATGGCAAGCTCAACATGTGTGGACATTGATGATGGACCGCTTGACTAGATGAGTCCGCATGTCTACACTTAGCACGTTGGTGGTCATTATGATACTCACATGGCCACTGACTTATCACTTATTATATTTAGTTTGTTACACCTACCTACAGCTGGCAAAGACATAGCACCAGTCGATTAGTGTAGTCGGTTATGCACTATTTGACTTAGTAGGCCACTTTCCTTTATGTTGTATCTTATCTATACTTTGTGTACATTGTATAGTGTGTGGAAGAAGAAGAAGAAGAAACCAACAAGAAAACTTTTTGGCCTCCATCTCTCTTCTTGTGTTATTGAGTGAGCTTCCTCATGTATATACTGTGTGTGTTTGGTGCAGCAGCTCAAGCAAGTCCCCCCACCACACGATTCTTGACATCCTTTATAAAGTGTATCAGAGAATTGCTCAATGGATGGCTCACTATAGGTCCAAATGGCCTAGGAATTCCTATGGGTTGATGTCATCTCAAGGATAGCTAGCTTTGAGTCATTGGGTGTGCTAGTAGGGCTAATGGAGCTCCTCTTTCAGAGTTGGGATACCTATTCCCTGGATAGTAGGGATGAGTATAGTGTTGTGGGTTTGGAATCCTTCTTGGCAATTGACAGTGCATCACATCATGTCCAAGTCTATCGCAATTAGCACAAGGCAATGATCTAGGGTCAGGACATTCATCTAGAAGATTGTTCCCACCAGAATGCACACACTACATGTGGGGTCACACTGACCTTCTCAACATCTTCTATAGCTTGGCCAACTGAAACTTCAAGTCAGCTATCTCTTGATTTTGGTCAATATTTTTTCCCTTATCTTGCATGATATGGCTTGATCACTCACTAAGGGTTGTGGTTCTCTTGGTGTTCCTAGAGGTGGTGTTCTCTTGCATTGTGGCTCTTGAGCTTCTCTTAGCAAGTCTTCCATGTGTATTTCCTCTTCAAAGACCTTGGCTAGCATGTCTCTTTATAGGTTCAAGTTACTAGCTAAGGCCTTATAGAGTTCTTTGTTTCAAATTCCATTGATAAACACAATGGAGACTGCTCTCTCATTAGGTTACTTTGTCGAATTGGAATCCTCTTGTAGAGACTTCTCACGTGAGTGACATAGTCTTAGATTTCCTCGTCTTTTTGGCTGACATTCATAAACCTGAAAATGAGCTTTTTTGAGTATTTGACTTCAAAAAATCTCTTAATGAAAATATCATTTAGGCTATTGAAGTTATTACACTTAGCATTGTCTAGGCTAGTAAATCAAGTTCATCCCTTGCCTCTTAGGAAGAGTCAAAAGCTTGTGCATGCTAAGAGGGGTCCATAAGATTATTTGCCTCACACACCTACTAAAACTACTCAACAAAGCTATACGGATCATTATCTTCTTGATACTTCTCAAGTTGCTTTGCAACTATAGGTATCTTGGGATAGCTTCTAGTGTTTGGGGTGATTCCCAGTCCAACTAGCAACGAAGTGCTTTGTGGCACTGTTATCTAACAATTGCTTTGTGAGAAGCTCGCACTCAATGTAAGATCCACTTCTAACATTCTCTCCCTATCAACATTTCCTCCTACTCTGTTTCTGCCTGTGATGGCTAGGACTCATTGGAATTCATTGAAATCTATCTCCTATCATAGCCTCTGAGCACATTGCTCCTACTTGTAGCTGGCTATGCATTGTAGGGCAACTCTTCCTAGCCTCCTCTCCTCCTCAAGATTAGCTATGATTTCATTTGTAAATCTCAGTGTTAAAAGCATGGATCTAGAGCATGGCAGGAGCTATGGTTGTGGGAGCTTTCGCTCAACCACCAAGACCCACGGACCGCTTATTGTTTCAAGCGTTCCAAGCCGAGCACTAATGGCTACCTCTCATATAGCCAACGTGCCATCCATATCTACAGGTGTAGTGAGCTTACCTCCATGCCATTCGAGTTACCTCCTCTTCCGTGCACTCCGGTGGCTCCACGATCCAAGTGCAAGCTTTAAGCAAGCTCCATCCTCAAGCTCCATGCTCCAAGCTCCATCACCGCGAGCAAGAGAAGAGAAGAGAAGAGAAGAGAAGAGAAGAAGAGAGGAGAAGATGGAGAGCTTCTCCACCCCACGGTCCCTCACCCTCACACACTCACTCCCTCACACTCTCACACTCCCTCTCTCAAGCACAAGCTCAAGAAAGCAAGAACAAGAAGAAGAAGAAGAAGAAGAGGAGAGCCACCTTTTTCCACACACAAGAATGAGCTTCTCATTCAATTTTCAACTTTATATATAAAACCCTAAATCCCTTTTGGGCGGTCATCCCCTTTTCCTTTTTTTTACATGGCTGGCCGTAGCCTAGGCCCTTTTTCTCATTGTCCTTTTATCTTCCTAGTTTCCTTTCCACCGCTCGTCTACATTCACAAATTGCACGGGTGAGAGCCCAACGCTCCTTGAATTAAACCATGATGCGCTTGCACTCTTTTACAAGAGTTTTGACTTGCGCTTGTCTTCAGTTTTAGTTTTCCAGATTTTCCACCGCCTCGTACCCTTTTACAAGATTTCAGGGTGCGCATCTATATTTTAAAATGCACTTTTCTCCTTTTTGCAGCTACCTTGGACTTTTACGGTTGCCCTTGCGCTTTTGGCCTTTTCTCCTCTTCTTTCTTCAGTCGAGTTACCTTTTTTCCGCCTTTGCCCTGTATCTTTTCTATTTCCTTTTGCTTTCTTTGTGTTGGGGTTAACAATGGTGGATGGAAGATGAAGGCTTGATTCATGTTGACATAGACAATGAGTAGACAACTGTTACACGAGTGAATTAGGTTCCAAGATGGAAGCTTGGACTTATAAACACAATCTTATGTAATGGACTGACAATGACAATGATACTAATTGAAAGAGGCAAGAATCATGATATTGCATTACTCATTGTGAAAGCACAATGCTTTGTAATAGTTGGGTTATTCCACTATTCTTACTGTGCATATGGGATTCAAAACATATCTTCCTAGAGCATACTTCATTTGTCTTTTCTCAACTACGAGTAGAGCGTGACTCACGCTGAGTTACATCGGTTGGTGGTCCTGCTTTTGGAGAGCTCATCCTCGGAAGGATAGGCCAGGAAGGGAAGAGTGTGTAGAGAGGGGCTGCGCCCTGCTTACATCATGAGGGATGTTGGTCAGGGCTTTCCATGGTGGCAATGCGGGGTGCATGCCCTTTGCCCAGAGGCGGATATGATTTGGTGAAAAGGGGGCTGGCCTTGCGTAGCATGTTGGCCCCGATTCTTTTGTCTGCGCTTGACTTTTTAGTGCTTGTGTGTGTTGATAATGTCTATACAAGATGACACAAAAATCATTGTTTACATATATATATACATTTTTTCGAATCCTTGTCACTTCACTAGGATAGAAACCAATTGTAGAACTCAGGATTGTACTGAAGCGTGGCACACACATCTAGTACGCGTGGTAGCTTACTCAATACTGATAAATATTTCGCCACATCGAGTAGTATGGAACCTTGTCCGAATCTACTGGCAACATGTAACTCCTCCTCAATGAGAACCTTATCAAGTAGATGGTTTTCTTGGCTTGGTTTAGCTAAGTCCTTGCCCCGAATGGTAGTCAGCACACTCGAAGGAAAGTTGGTGCCACATAGGTTGGGTCTCTTTGGGATCACCATTTGGCCAATCGCTCCTCAGAGACTGTCATGATCTGAGCCCCTAGCTTGGCCATTGCAAAGCGGCTTTCACACCAATGCTGCTCAAATCAACTTCGGCCTACTGACAGTCGCTTTAGTTGCTCTATGTCTATGAGATTCGATTGGCGGAGTGCCCCATTGAATGTGACAGTTAAGCGCAGTTCCTCGGCTTCCTCGCCCGAGATGAGTAGCAAGCGTTCGTGCAAGAGCCTGCTATAGTACTCATTAAGGTGGTCCTGCTCTTCCCAAGATAAAGGGAAGGGCAGGTAGTCTCCAAGCTGCTCTTTAGGGATTGCGCACATGTCTGCCAGGACATAGACACGCGGAACACCTTGAGCTTGGCATCCAACTCAGCTAGGCATTCTGAGACGCCTCTATGTTCGACGAGGGCTTGCTCGATTGCCATCTCATGCAAGGCTCTAGGAGGTTGCCTGGGCTTTAGCGTAGCTGGGGGCTCAGGCCTAGAGGAGCAAGATCGATCAATGCTAGGGGTGCTCATGCGCTTGGGATTTCCGTGGTTCTCTTGAGGCTTCGTCATCGCGTCATGGTTCTCTTTGGACGTGGTTGGTGTGAATTTTTCACCCCGTTGTGGCAGCGTTATCTCCATTTTTGATTGGTCGATGAGAGTTCTATTGTCGATGGGTTAAGCGTTGGAAGCAACTGTTGATGGCAATGGCTGCTTTAGCTTTTCAGAGTATACGGATGTGTCTGAGGTTTCACCGCTATTAGGAGAGACATCAATGGGTTCAGTGGTGGATGGACATGATGCTTTATTCCCCAGCTCTCCAACGCTCTTGGTTTTAACGGTCTTGGGGTCCATGACCACCTATAGTTTCCGTTGTTTGCACTGTTTTCTCCTCTTTCTCTTAGTCAGCAAAGGCATATCTCTCAATGGTTCAGGACCTTGGACTAGGTCAACTAGATTTGTGATATTGGTGAGAGCTTGGGTAAAGACCTTAGAGATTCGAGATTGAATTTCTCCTAGCCTAGATTACTTGCCATGCAATCCATCAAGTGTGCAAGCTATGACATACGTTCAATGTGGGGAAATACATATCTATTATTTTCACAAAAAGGAGAGTCGACAATACCTTGGAATGCTATTATGATATGTACAAATTTGTTGGATAGCATCTAGATGCAATTTATATCTCTTGATACGAGTACTTTGCAAACTACATCTATCAAATATTTGGCATAAACTTTATCCTTTTAGTTAATCTATTCACGTGCGACAAAGTATGGTCTAATGTATCTCGTGCGAAGATCAAAGAAAGCATTCATCAATTTGGAAATACATTACCTATGATTGGTACCGCAATTGGATGGGTGGTGATGTCCTCGCTCGAGACTTTTTTTGCAGGATTGCCATCCGCGTGTGTCATCTTTTGCTTGGGGGCCATTCCCAATCTTTGTCTCCCCTGGATGCGAATTGCACAAGACTTCCGCGCATTTTCCTTGGTTAAGGGGTGCCAATTGGGGAGCAAAATGAGCTTACAATTGAAGGATAATCTTTCAAAAATGGGGTATGGGTTTGCGGGCAACGAGGAAAGAAGGAACACATGTGGAAACCCTCTAAGGAGGGGAAGGGGAGAAGATTCCTTAGAAAGTTTTTCTTCTCCCCCTCTCTCTCTCTCTCTCTCTCTCTCTCCCTTTGTCTCTCTTCTTCTTCTTCTTCTTCTTCTTCTTCTCTCTCTTCTCACCTCTCTTCTTTCTATCCCTCTCTCTCTCTCTCTCTCTCTCTCTCTCTCTCTCTCTCTCTCTCTCTCTCTCTCTCTCTCTCTCTCTCTCTCTCTCTCTCTCTCTCTCTCTCTCTCTCTCTCTCTCTCTCACGCTCTCCCTCTCAGTGTACCATTCATCTAGGACTCTCCCTCTAGCATGCCATTCAAGGCCTCTTCCCCCTCTCTCTCTATTTGGCAGCAAGGGGGACTCTCTCTCTCTCTCTCTCTCACGGCAGCAACATGTCGATGCCTTCTATCCCCTTGCAATGAGGGGGGGTTTTATAGCGGGGAGGGAAGGTATTATTGAGGGGGTGTGGGGAGGAGGTGGAGTGGTGGTGGTGCCACCACCCTCCACTTGTCTTTGTTCGTGGGTGGTGGTGGCGGCTTGTGGACTGGCCGTTAAGTCCAAGGGGGGTGCTTGGCCACATGGCCTCCCCCTCGCCATTATTACCTTCCTCTCCTACTTCGTTAGCATTGTCTTCCTCTCACTCAGCATCATCACGATCTCCTTCCCACTTCGTCTTCCACTTTTTCATTGGTCGTGTCATCTCCTTCCTCGTAGTCATCTTCAATGGCTTCCTCCCTCCTCACATCATCATCGACGACTCCTCTCCCCCTTCTCGTCGTCCTCTCCCTTCCCCCGCCCCCTCGCCACCTATTGTCGGTGATGACAGGGGGGAATTTTTTTTTTTGGATTTCCTTAATTAAAATAGGGGGGTGGTTCCTACACGAGACGTGGACATGACATCCTCTCCCCCTTAGAGAACTCAAGATGTCCTCATCTTAGAAGAATTAGGGAAGACAAGCATTGATGGGGCTTAAGGCCTGTGGGTTAAGACCCACCATGCGTCCACTGTGCTACTCAAAGTCACTCAAGTAGTACAACTCATATTATTGCAATTAACCGTAGGTACAAGAGTAATATTTATTTCCAATATAAGTTGTATTACATGTTGATAGAATATCTAGGATCGCTAATCATCCTGAAAAGGTGTAGTGGGTTCTAAGTCTTTGTCTTCATCTGATTCCTCTATATATCCATAGAATGCACTTGTGTAGCTTCGTTTTCCTGGAGGCTCAATATCTTTTGGACTTAAGTCAACAGGACAGTCTTCTTGCACATGTCCTTGCTCATTGCAATGGAAGCATTGACGGTAGGAACATCTCCTACGAATGTGCTCTATCTCTCCGCACATGTGGCATCTCTTGTCATGATCTCGGAAATCATCTTTGTCACATTTTTCCAAATTAAGTTCTTGGAAAATTGGCTTTTCTTGAAGTAATGCATCTTGCAAGTCCATTGGATGCATTGCTTCAAGACAGTGGTTTAGAGGGGTGTTAAGGCCATGGAAAAACTTGGATACTTGCTGTGCAATATCCATAGGTGGCACATATTTTAGTAGGGTTACAAAATTTGAGTAGTAGACTTCTAAGGTTAGTTTCAACTGCTTGAGCTTGAAGAATTTGTTCATCCTTAAAGTCTGGTAGGTTGGCGAAAGATATCATCCACATATAGTATCTTTCAGCTGAGCCCAAATGACAGCGGCTTCTGAGATACCTTGATCTTTGCACCATTTCTTCCACCATATTCGAGATTGGCCAACTAACTTAAGTTTTCCTATCATTGCTTGATTGGTAGTGTAATGTCTTGTTCTCGTTCCGCCCTCGTCATCATCTCAATGTGGCTGCCATGCAAAAGGGCTTGACTGCAGGCCTATATGCTTGTGCCACATGTCAAGAGCATGGGAAGAGGAACCCCCCCCCCAACTATATAATACTCTCCCCTCTTCAGAGGCAGTGGACCCCTCCACTAGAATTGTCAGAGTGCCCCCCTCTGCGTCATCCTCCTCCCTGCAGCAAAAGCAACGACCTTGGGCCCCGACGGCAGCAGTCCCCCCCTCCATCGTGGTCCTCCAACGAACGTAGTAGCCCCCTTGCTGACGTTGAAGCCCTCCCTTGCCACCCTGACCGGCCTTGGAGAGAGAGAAGAAGAAGAAGGAGAAGAGGGAAGTGAGAGAATTGGAAGGAGAGAAAGAAAAGAGAGAAGAAGGAGGAAGAGAGAGAGGAGAAGAGAAGGAGAAGGAGAGAAGGGGAATAAGAAGGGAGAGAGAGAGAAGAGAGAGAAGAGGAGGAGAAGAGAAGGAAGAGAAGGGAAGAAGAGGGAGAGAAGGAGAAGAAAAGAAGGGGAAGAGAAGAGGGAGAGAAGAGAGTGAAGAGGGAAGGAGAAGAAGAGGACGGAGAAGAAGAAGAGAGAAGAGGGAGAGAGAAGAGGGAGAGAAGAGAGAGAAGAAGGGAAGGAGAAGAAAAGAAGGGGAAGAGAAGAGGGAGGAAAGAGAGAAGAGAGAGAAGAGGGAAGGAGAAGAAGAGGAAGGGGAAGAAGAGAGAAGAGAGAGAATAAGAAAAGGAGAAGAAAAGAAGGGGAAGAGAAGAGGGAGGAAAGAGAGAAGATGGAGAGAAGAGAGAGAAGAGAGAGAAGAGGGAAGGAGAAGAAGAGGAAGGAGAAGAAGAAGAGAGAAGAGGGAGAGAAGAGAGAGAAGAAGGGAAGGAGAAGAGAAGAGGGAGGAAAGAGAGAAGAGGGAGAGAAGAGAGAGAAGAAGGGAAGGAGAAGAGAAGAGGGAGGAAAGAGAGAAGAGGGAGAGAAGAGAGAGAAGATGAAGGGGAAGAAGAGAGAGAGAGAGAAAGTAGGAGAATAAGTGGAGAAAGAGTGAGAGAGTAGGAGATTAAGTGAAAAGAAGAAGAAGAGAGGGAGGGAGAAAGAAAGAAGTGAGAGTTGGTAACTGCAAGGAGCCACACCCAAACCCCTCTCTCGGAAAAGGACCCCATCCAGCGGTCCTTCTTCTAAACCTATCAACTCGAAACCCATCAAGGTCCGGACTGTCCAATCTCCACAAGGCGAATGGCTCCCAAGGGGAAAGTCGTGGGAAGTGTAGGCGCCCAAGCCACCGATAATGCTGGAGGGCCGAGCGGAGCAGCCAACGCAGCACACACGAATCAAGCTCAGGTTTACACACATGAAATGATAGGTTTTTTTCAATATCTCACATAAAATAATAGAAGGCTTCCACCCAATGTAGTACATGAAGCAGTTATCTAGGATTCATGGTTCACGCCCGTGATTACAACATGAAATGATAGCTCCCATTCGTAGCATGTAGATGCACAAATGCATGGAAATTTAGGCTTTCATGTACTTAAGACACACAAGTATGTGCATATTAAGATTTTTTTAAAAAAAGTCATCGCCTAGATGTGAAGGGAGTTAAGGATCGTAGATTGTGTCAGTTTATTAAACGACCCTTGTGGAGATGAGTTTGATGGCAAAATTCTGCATAGTATCGCACTAAGAGAGGATGGAAAGAATGTACGACAAGTCTTGCAATATATTTAATGTGTCTTAAAGGTTACCAAGTATGTTAAAAGACGTGCAAGGAATCGAGGATTCACAACTTGGAACCCTAGGATAAAACCCAAGGGGAAGAGTGATTCAAAAGAAGTTGAGTGATTAAACACACGTGCTTGTGAGTTGTTTTTAATGATCTTGTCTTAGAATATCCTCCTAGTTTAAGCTAAGCTAGTAAGCTGACTCTAAATGGAATGTTGATCAAGGCTTATGCTTGGTTATTTTGAAAGGGATGTTTCTAAGCGAATCGGTTGGTTTCCTTGGTAAGAGGAGATCCTACTAAGGACAAGTGGTTTATAAGCAAAGTGATTGCTTGATGTAGAAAATGATATTTCCTTGATTGGAAATGATAGGCTCATTTTACCTTAGTTGTGAAGGATTCATAAAAGGATTAATTAAGGAAGGATGGCGCTAGCTACCCCCCACGAACCGCAAAACCCTAACCAAGGGGGTTATGAATCCGCGCCGGGAATGTGGACTGAACCCGTCGTGAGAGGTCTCTCCATGGAAATTACTTGGCATAGGAGGATGCTTGGGTGCCATGGGGGCTCTGACCATAAATCCCAATGCCTCCGGGCCCTACACAAGTGTTCTACGTGTGACTCAAAATAGGATCCCAAGGCTTGATACTAGTTGAAAGGCGGAATCTTGGTAGGATAAACCTTCGGGTTTCTATTGCTGAGACAGAATGATTTTATAACAGAGGTAGAAAGGAACACTTAATTCTCCTGTATGGACAAGAGACAAACATTAGTCTGAAGATAAGGAAGTGTTTGATCTTGTTTTATCTTGTTTTCGTGTCAGTGCCCTAAATTACGTAAAGGAACCTATGATTAATAGGGTTAATTAATGAAGCTACTTTTATGTGTCAAATATAATGTGGTAGGTAATTAAGCGTGGTGGATGTGACCAATGGGTCTATCCTACAGAAGGGTGGTCTCGGTTAGCCGAGAGCTTTCCTCAAAAGGAAATGTTAACAAGGAATGTTAGGGAAGGTCAGACGATGACCTTAGACAATGTTGGTTAGAACCCTGATTCATACCGTTTTAGGGGACCGGAATGGGACTATGCCCTACGGGCAGAGAGGTCGAGCGATGCATCCCTTCCGTTTCCCATTCTCTTTGAACCAAGTGCGGTATGAGCCTACTTTGGTCCAGTTGTATCTACGCAAAGTGGAGCGGCTGTCGACGATCGACGCTAGAAGGCTGTTAGGAAGATTTGACTGCTAGGAACCCGGACTTCAGGTCGATCCTAGTGGGAACGGTCGGATAAGTTCTGTTGCGAGGCAGACTCGAGAGACCCTAGTTGGCAAACCCCGTGTCATTCCTTGGGAGTGCCAGGCGGTGTCTTCTAGATTGATCTCTCAGTGGGTTGCTAAGACGTGTCCTGCAATTTGAGGGGCGGGCACGTTACAGGTAGAGGCAGTTCCTGAAGTAGAGAAATAATCATCCATCGACTCAATCCATATCTCCGACCGGCTCTGCTGCGACATCTATTCCTTTTCCACCAAACTCGGGTGTCTTAATTTGCTTGAGAAGGAATTTCTTCTCTTGCATGTCAATGGGTGCTTGACAGTCAAGCCATACCACTTAGGTTATTCTGTTTAGGATATGCCTACGAATGATACATAACTCAATCATGTATCATTACAAAGTTTTTCTCTAATACCAAGTGTAATGTGCCCACCTATTGGCTGTCCAAGCACGTTTTAGCTGTCCATCAAGAAACGAATCTAAGCGTCGCCGCCAGCACTCCCATGGAATGTCCCCAGGTTTGTCACCTAGGGTTTCCTAAGTTCGCCTCACAACAAAATGTTTGCGGTTGATGAACCCACTAGGATCGATCTAAAATCTGGGTTTCTAGGGGTCAAGGTCTTCTGATAGCATTCTAGCATCGGGTTTTGGACATCCTACTTTTCATAAAGATACCCAATCTGAAGCACATTCTTCCTGCACTTGGTTCAAGGAGAATGGAAAATGAGAGGGATGTGTCACTCAACCTCTTTTCCCATAGGGCATAGTCCCATTCCAGTCCCCTAAAATGGCATGAATCAGGTTCCAACCTAAAAGTTTCTAAGGGTTAGAAACCTTGTGAGAAGCCTCCCAGAGAACTTTTAGGTTGGAACCTTAGACATTGTTAGGTTCCGTTGCAAGGCGGACTTAGGAAACCCTAGGTGACAAACCCGGGAACATTCCATGGGAGTGCTGAGTGGTAACACTTAGATTCGTTTCTTGATGGACCGCTAAAGCATGCCGAGTGGTGACACTTAGATTCGTTTCTTGATGGACCGCTAAAGCATGCTTGGACAACTGATAAGCGGGCATGTTACAAAGGCAATCCCTCGCCCTTAAGCGTACACCTTGCCATTTCCACAATAGTGAGATTTTGGTATTCAACAATGCCATTATGTTGAGGTATGTGAGGCATCATCAATTGACGCTTAATCCCTTTTCTCTTGCAAAATTCTTCAAACTCCTTTGAGTTGAACTCACCACCACCATTTGTTCTAAACTTCTTCACACTTTGCCATGTTTCATTCTCAACAAGTTTTAGCCATTCTTTAGACTTACCAAAAGCTTGAGCCTTATCATGAAGAAAGTATATCCACATCTCCCTACTATGGTCATCGAGAGTCAACATAAAATAAGAAGATCCTCCTAAGGCTTTTGTGGACATTTTACCACATAAGTCAGCATGCACCAACTCTACAGGAGCCTTCACTTTATTATTGCTTTCTTATGGAAATACCTTTTTCTATTGCTTGTCCATCATACAAGCTTCACATAGCTCCTTCGTTTAAGTTACTATAGGTAGGTGAGCAACCATACCTTGCTTATACATCTCCTTTAACACTACAAAACCAATGTAACCAAATCTTTCATTTCAAATTTTACTTGTGCCCATAC
The DNA here is from genome assembly GCF_053477565.2 of Lygodium microphyllum. Lineage (NCBI taxonomy): Eukaryota > Viridiplantae > Streptophyta > Polypodiopsida > Schizaeales > Lygodiaceae > Lygodium > Lygodium microphyllum. The sequence goes on from NC_141151.1 coordinate 97,799,201, forward strand.
TAGTAATGGTTGTAAGAGCAGTTAGCTCATACATGTTGTTCCTTCTTTCTCCTTTGCCATAGCAACTTTGCCAACATTATCAATGATTTATGCACCTATCTTAGTGAACCTTACCTCTCAAGGCCAAGATCAATTATAGAAGCAATTGATAGAAGATTTCTCTTAAACTATAGAATGCACAACACATTTGAAAGATTTTTTATTTCACCATTTGTAATAACAAAGAAAATAGTACATGTACCCTCAGTAGGGTATTTTGTATCATTCCCAACTATCATAGTGGCGGATTCTTGCAAAGGCTTCATAGAGCGATACACATATTTCTTATTGGTCATGTGACGGGAGGCTCTCCACTATCCAATACCGATGAGCTAGTGGTAGATATTTATTGCATTAAGGAATATGTTTTCTCAATGGTCACCATGGAGAACTTCAACTTTACTTCACATGGATTGGTTGTCTCCTCCCCTTTAGTCTTCATGGTTCCATTCTCTTCATCTACCTTCTTGACATGACAATTTGAGAAATTACATGCCATTTTTTCTTATAGTAGAAACACTCTCCTTGAAAATTCCTCTTACCCCCCTTCTTCTTTTTGTCACTATTGGCAAAGGAACCACCTTTGTCTTTTACATTGGTAGAGAATGCAACAACTCCATTGGTGCTACCTTTTTGGGCTTTAAGCCTCAACTCCTCCATTAGTAGTGCATAACATTTCTCAAATAAAAATTGATCAATAATCATATAAATGTTATTCTAGCTGTGCTTTATTGTTAGCAATCTTGTGATGAAATCCATGCTTATATCAACTCATTTTTCTTGAGGAATAGATAATGGTTGAAGCAACCCATCGGCTAGAAATGTGGAATCTTTATTTTGTTAACACAAAAGACAAGTCATGATATAATCTTTAATATCTCTCAAAATATTCTTCTAATAAAAACTCTTGTGGATAGTGTCAAATGTCTTAAATAGCCCATGGTGAAGGTGAAGAATACATTTCTTGCAAGATAGGATGCTTGAAGGATATGTAAAGTGTCTATTATGCCATGCAAAATTGAGATACACTTCACCTATTCCTTGTTGAAATTCTCTCATCATAGTGGATGTGTTTTTATCAAGAAAATATTCTTCTTTTATATTATGGATCCAATCTTTGTGTAAGATAGAGGTAGAAAAAAGTGAATACACCCATATTCTTGACAAAATATCTACCAAAATATTATCTTTATCTACCATGTAGGAAATTTCAAAATCATAGCCTTGAAGTATAGACAACTATTGTCATTACTTATTATGAGATAAAAAGTGGGTTGATAAAGGAAGAATTTTAGCATAGGATGCTTGCTCTTGACCTTAAAATGGCTCTCATAGTAGGGATAGGTCAATTCTTGACACATTGCACCTTCTTTGGGTCTACTCTAACCCCACTCTCACTGACTATATGGCCCAAGTATTTCACTTCATCTTGCATAAAAGAATACTTGGATTCTTGTGCTTTGTTAATGTGTCAAACACCTCCCATACATGCTATAAATGATCATTCTTGAACTTACTATATATAAGGATATTATCAAAGAAAACAAGGATGATCTTGAATAAGAATGGATGAAAAATCTTATTCATTAGGGTTTGAAAAGTGACTAGAGTATTTGATATTCCAAAAGAATCAGGAATTGGTATAATCCCCTTTTAGCTCTAAATGTGGTCTTATACTATGCCATTTACAAGCCCTCTAAGAAAAGAGTATAATCACCTCTACTACTTTTCCATACATCATGAGATATTGTACATAACATAGAAGAACCACTTGGGTCAAAAGAAAACTTGTCCATAGGATCATAAAACTCTTCATATCTATATTCTTCATCTTCATGTGGCTCCTCTATTGTAGGTATGGATGCCATTTGAAAAAGCTCACTCTCATTTACTTCCTCCTCCTATCCCTCTTCTATGATCATGATGATATTAGCTCGCTTTGATTTGCATTTTGTCTTATAGTTAGGGGTACATTTCTCCCCACACTTGAAACATAAGCTTTTGGTATATATATCTTTCAATTTTTCATTAGATACATGCTTTTCTTATGAATTATTGGCTATAGATTTCCCTCCAAAAACTATTCTTTTAAAAATTGATCTAAATTCAGAATTGGGCCTTGGATTTGTTCCCTATTTTTGCCTAAATAGGGGAAAAGTTGGAACCTTATTGTAAGTATTTCAAAACCTTCCCTATTGTCTAAATGACTCTTTTCTTGACTAAATTGCTATCCCAACCTTGCAGATGATTTGAAAGTGCATTTGCCACAGTTTTGGGCTGAAATGAACATATATTTAAAGTACTTTTGTGTAACGTGTCCGCTCGTCCACTTGTGGGGCACGTCTTAGCAGCCCATCGAGAAGAGTATCTAGAAAGCGCCACCTAGCACTCGCAAGGAATGTCACAGGGTTTGCGATCTAGGTCTTCCTGAGTCTACCTCGAGCGGAAGTGTTCGACCATTCCCACTTAGGACCGACTTGAAATCAGGGTTTCCTTCCTTTCAACAAAGTCTCTAGGGAGTAGCTAGTGTCGAGCTCCAGATGAACCACTTTGCGTAGAAACAACAAAGTCGAAGCGGATTTATGCTGCACTTGGTTCATGGAGAATGGGAAACAAGAGGGATGTGAAGCTCACCCTCTCTGCCCATAAGGCATAGTCCCATTTCGCTCCCCTAAAATAGCATAAATCGGGATTCTAACTCTATTAACACTAGGTCTTCACAGTTTCGTTATCACATCATTTGAGAAAAGTTCCCAGCTAGCCGAAACCACCCTTCTGTAGGACGGACCCAAGTCACGTCCATCGCATTTTCCTCGGTTTTCTTAGTTATTTAATTACCTACCACATTATGTTTGACATGGAAAAGCAACTTTCTTAATTAATCAATTTAAACACAGATTCCTTCATGTAACTTAGGCACTGACACAAAAACAATGTCAAGCAAGTTTCTTTTTCAAATATCTGATCTTTATTCATCATAGTCCCGGAATACATCAAGTATCATGTCCGAAGGCTATCCCAGCAATCAACAGGATTGCTGCTCCAAGTTTCCGCCCGTAGACTAGTATACGGGCCTTGAGATCCCATCTCAAGTCACGTCGGCCTCTTGTGCAGGATCTAGAGGCAAGGAATTTACAGCCAGAGCCTCCCCTGGCACCCAAGCGTCCTCCCGCTCCAAGTAGCACCCACAGAGAGACCTCTTGCAGCGGGTTTGGCCCACATACCCAGTGCGGCTAACAACCCCCTTGGATAGGACCAGGCAGACAGTCGAAGGTAACTGAACATGCCTCTCCCTCCAGGCTTTTAACCTGAAGCATTAAGTGTTTTGCCTTAAGTTAGTTCCTTGAGCAAAGAAGTTCAAACAATGTACCTAAGTGTATAATCACGATCATTTCAGAGGTAGTTTGTATGACCAACTGCTAAGGTGTGATTCCTTGTTCCTGAATGCTCCCAGCATTTGATCCTGGATCGTTTGCGACTTGGCGAGATCCCAAGGGCTTGGAAAGCTAGGTTGCTTGTTTCCCCTTTATCTTTGGGTTAGGGTTTGTACCTTGCCGACCCTAGATATCTTCGGGTTAGGGTTTGTACCCTACCGATCCTAATTATCCTTTCCTTAGGTATCCTTGTAACATAGATCATGGACAACCCCATCGTCCTCGGTTGGTCAGCTTTCTGGTTATCTCCTAGATCCCTCTAAGTTCCTATGCACCTTTATCTTTGATCTTAATTGATCAAGATTGTCTATCCCCTTGACCATGGCTGGTCAAGATGGTTCTGATTAGAACAGTTCCTACTCTGACTTAAGTATAATCTTCTTAATCCCTCTTAATAATGCTCACAGGCACTAAGCCTTTATCTATCCCTCTTGAAGTTACCAAGGACTTTGTCATGGGATTCATGTATCTCAATCCCAGTTGGTAAATTACAAACAATGTTGAATTTTCCCAGCCATTTTAATGCACGCGACACAATGCCATGCCTTCATTTCAATGCTTACAATTTTGATATAATCCATACGTTATTTTAAGGCACACATGCAAAGGTACTTTCTAGGCATGCAATCTTAACATTATCCTCTATGTAATTATTTACACGATCTATAACCTTCTTGAATGATCTAGCTTTATGTGATCATTATATGAGTCTAGCTGCACTTTAATCTTTTCTGCAGGTTGCTACATGTACCTTAGAATCATCTTGCGACATGGACATGCACTTTGTTTCTTTCAATGTTCTCTGAAATGCATTTTAAGCAAGAACTTGTGCAAGGAGTAATGCACTTTATGCAAGAATTTATGCAAGAATTTTTGGTAATTTATGATGCAGCTTCTAATCAATTTCACCTATTACAATGTCATCCTACAATGGAGATTATCTTGTTCGTTACATACATCACAACTATGTTCATACCTAGGGAATTATCAAACATGCAATTAATGTGATGCATGTGAATATGATTCTTCACCATGATGATTATAACCTATGATTTAATAATAGAGCAACCTGGGTTTGGATTGATGCTGTGATTCCCGTGGTATTGATGCCTAATGAACCGTTCGCAGTTGCGGTACCACCTTATTTCGAACCTCCATCCACACTTGCAGGGTTTCCGGTCATCTTTGTGGAACTACGCTTCAGGGTCATACTTGACGACGCATGTACGAGTGATAGAGTTCCCGCACTCTCCGATGCAAGTTCCTCGTCACCTCTCCTTGAGTGGAGGAAGAGATAATGAAGGGGAGGGGTGTATTTTCGGCAATTCTTCTTCTTCTTCTTCTCGTCTTCTCCTCTCTCTCTTCTTCTTCTTCTTCTTCTTCCCTCTCTCCCTCCTCCTTCTTCTTCTTCTTCTTCTTCTTCTCTTCTTCTCCTTCCCTCTATCCCTCTTCTTCCTCTTCTTCCTCTTCTTCTTCTTCTTCTCTTCTTCTCCGCTCTCTCTCCCCCTCTTCTTCTCCTTCTCTCTCTCCCTCTTCTTCTTCTTCTCTTCTTCTCCTTCTCTCTCTCCCTCTTCTTCTTCTCCTTCTCTCTCTCCCTCTTCTTCCTCTTCTTCTTCTTCTTCGTCTTCTTCTTCTTCTTCTTCAGGGTGGGGGGGTGCTACTGAAGGCGAGGAAGGGGGGCTACGTCTGTTGACGAGGGAGGGAAGAAGCTGCAGCCGTCGACCAGGGAGTAGGGGGGAGGGGCTACCTTATATGGTGGGGAGGAGGTGGATTATTGGGGGGGAGACGGCCGTTAATGGCTGCCACCCCCCACCTAGGGGGCTCCATGCCCCCCCATTCTTTTCCTTTACTCCCTCTCCCTCTCTCTCTCTCTCCGCACCATGGAGTCAGCAGGTGGAGGGAGGGAGAGAGTTAAAAAAATTGGGCAATTTTTTTAAAAAATTTAGGAGGGTTCTCATGGGGGGGAGGCACGGGGATCACATGGGGGAGATATTACATCCTCTCCCCCTTAGAGGAATCGAGATGTCCTCATCTCGAGAAGACCTGGGGGTACTATTGGTTGAGAGTATTTTTGTCCATCCAGGTGGCATCTTCTTCTGGATAATCTTTCCACTGGATGAGGTATTCTCTCAAGGTCCTTGATCTCAAATGCCTCTCCCTAACATCTAGGATTCTATCAGGGCATAGCTCAAGGACTCCTTGGCTAGGCATTACAATTTGCTGATCATCAAGTACATGATTCAGAGTAGGTAGATACTTTTTCAATAGACTAACGTGGAATACATTATGAATCTTTAGGGTTGTGAGAAGTTGTAGTCTATAAGCATTAGGTCCTAGGCACTTAGTGATCCTATAAGGTCCACAATACCTTGGACTTAGCTTCTTGTACTCTCCCAAGGACAGTGAACTCTTTTTAGGGCATACAGGGATGAAGACCATATCACCTTCAACGAAGGATCTATCTTGCCGTTTCAAGTCAGCATAAGCCTTCTCTCTATCCTTGGCAGCTTGAATGTCTTGTCTTATTGATTTGATTTGATCGTCCATGTCTTTCAGCATCTGTCTTGAAGATTCTACCCTCAAAGTTGGATCTGAGAAGTTCAAAGGGGTATGACAATCATGCCCATACAATGCTTGGAAAGGGGTCATCTGAATACTTTGTTGGTAAGAAGCATTGTAGGCAAACTCAACCAGTGGTAAGTATTGAATCCACTTTTTGGGTTCGCAACAACAGTATGCCCTAAGCATATCTTCAATGACTTGATTGACTCATTCTGTTTGTCCATCAATCTGGGGCCGATAAGTTGTACTAAAACAGAGTTGAGTTCCAATAGCCTCAAAGATAGCCCTCCAGAAGTATGATGTGAAAAGAGAGTCACAATCACTAATGATTCTTCTGGGTAACCCATGAAGTTTGAATATTTCCTTGATGAATAATCTTGCGATGTCTAAAGCTTTATAGCTCGTCTTGACAGGGATGAGATGTGCGACCTTGGTGAGTATATCTACTACAACCATAATAGAGTTGTATCCTCCCTGAACTTGGGGTAGGCCAACAATGAAGTCCATACTAATGAACTTCCATTTCATTTGTGGAATTTCAAGTGATTGCAATTTCCCAGGCATTTTGACATGTTTTGCCTTAATGCGTTGACAAGACAAACATTTCGTGACATATTTGAGTACGTCTCCCTTGAGCGTTTCCCAATAATAGCACTTTCTAACCACATTAAGGGTCTTGGCACAACCAGGATGTCCTGAGAAAGGGGAGTCATGGGCTTCCCACAGTATCTTCTGCTTGAGGGTTTGGCTTGCAAGGATACATAATCTTGTCCTAAAGTAGACAAGCCCACCACTGATGACATAGAATTCTTGATACTTCGTCTTTAGCTTTGGGTCTTGATCCTTGATGGGGATCTCCCTTAGCATTTTCTGATAGACTAGGTCATGATATGCCTCCTCTTTTGCTAGCTCAAGAATCGGGTTGTTTGACATTGATACCTTTCTGGCTAGAGACCTTACTATTGATGGATCTTGCAAAATGAGAGAATTTAGAAATGCCTTGCAAACTGAGTGCATCGGCAACCACATTCTCTTTTACAGGCCTATATTTGATTTCAAAATCATATTCTTCTAGCACTTCGATCCATTGACGTTGCCTCATATTGAGCTCACTCTGAGTGAAAATCCATTTAAGACTCTTGTGATCCCTCACTAAGGAAAATTTGTTACCTAGCAAGTAATGCCTCCAAAGTTTGAGAGCATGGATGACAGCCAATAGCTCTAGATCATGGGTAGCATAATTCCTTTCATGGCTCTTCAATTTTCTTGAAGAATATGCTATGGGATGACCTTCTTGCATAAGTACACATCCTAAAGCAAGTGCACTAGCATCAGCTACCACTTCAAACTCCTTTCTAAGATCAGGAAGTTTCAGGATGGGTGTTGATACTAAGCTTTGCTTTAGTTTGTCAAAGCTGGTTTGTTCAGCAAGTGACCATACAATTGTTGCTTGCTTCTTTAGTAGATCAGTCAGAGGTGTTGCAATCAAAGCATAATCTTTGATGAAATTTCTATACCACCCTGTCAACCCAAGAAAACTTCGTATTCCTTTGACAGAAGTTGGTGTTGGCCATTCCAGAATGTCTTTGATCTTAGCTAGGTCTACTGAAATTCCTTCTGCTGATACAATGAATCCCAGATATTCAATCTGTTGCTTGAAAAATGCGCACTTCTTCTTCTTGGCATAAAGCTTGTGTGCTCTCATTGTTTCAAGAACAATGCGAAGCTAGGGTTCATGATCCTTTTCTTGTTTTGAGTAGACTAGGGTATCGTCAAAGAAGACGAGTACGAAGTCATCAAGATAGGGCCTAAAGATATCCTGCATTAACCTATTGAAGGTAGCAAGAGGATTCGTCAGCCCGAATGACATCACTAGGAATTCAAAGTGTCCATACCTTGTACTGAATGCAATCTTTAGGATATCTTCTTCCTTGATCCTTATCTGATAATATCCAGATCTGAGATCTATCTTTGAGAAGATCTTTGCTCCTTGAAGACGGTCAAGTAATTCATCTATTCTTGGAATGGGGTATTTATTTTTTATGGTTGCTTGATTCAACCCTCTGTAGTCAATGCATAGGCGAAGCATTCCATCTTTCTTTTTTTGGAACAACACTAGAGCTCCCCATGGAGAACTGCTAGGTTGGATATAGCCTTGATCTAATAGTTGCTTGAGTTGCTCTTTCCTTTTGATAGCTTCCGGGATGGACATCTTATACGGCCTCTTTGCGACCGGTGCAGTTCCTGGCACAAGTTTGATTTCGTGGTCAACTTCCCTTTGGGGAGGAAATTCCGTCAGATCTTCAGGAAATACGTCTGCATATTCCTTTAACCATGAAGGTTCTTCTCCAGATTCCTGATTCTGATCTAGCTTATTCAGTTTAATCAGATAGATAGGTAGACCCTTTTGAACACCTTTTATTATCTGTGTTGCCTTTGCCAACTATATTTTTGGCTTACCGGCCTCACCTTGAGTCATGACTAGTTCCCCTTCAAAATTTTGAAAGGAGACTTGGCCCTTCCCACAGTGGATGTGGGCATCATTGGGTATTAGCCAATCCATTCCGAGTAAACATTCGTAGACACCTAGGTTCATTACCCTGAATCTCGTAGAAGTTGGCTTCCCACCCAGTAGGAATTTCACCTTAGCAGTTTGCCTAGTACAAGTAACCTCACAACCATTTGCTAATTCCACAAGTAAAGTAGGTACATCTATTGTGGCTATCCCTAATATTTTTGCATAGATTGGTGAAATGAAGGAATGTGTAGTACCATAGTCAATCAGGGTTTTGAAGCTTTTACCTTGATATTCTGATGGTGTTTGAATCACCGAGAATTGGCGATTCGGACCCTTCTTGTGAAGAGTGGCGTGAATCGTTGGCCTCTCCATGTCAGCATCCATGGATGGATCTTCTTCATTGTCCAGCTCCTTGTTGGAAACACTGGAGGTTCTCTCTCTGGCCATAACGGTGGTTCATTGGCCATGAGCAGCTCTATTTTGACCTTGGAATTGCCCTTGGCGATGCCTTCTGTCAAGCTTGGGACACTCCCTCTTGAAGTGTTTGGGCTCGTTGCAATGGAAGCAATGTGGGTTGCGATCATTACTTTGTGTTGGAACAAAGTTGTTGACAGCATTGGCCCTAGCTTTCTTTATTTGGCTCTAATTCTGACCCTGCGCTCTCATAGTCTAAGACTCAGACATACCCTTATTCTGATCTTTGTAAGGCCAAATCCTGTTGTTCCTTGGTTTGGTCTGCACTTCTTGTATTATTGGAGTAGCTCGAATGAGTGTGTCTTGTAGGTCCATTGGGCGCATTGATTCCAATCGAGTGTTTATGGGTGGATTCAACCCAACACAGAATTTTGACACATGTTGTATCATATCCATTGGGGGTGCATACTTTAGGAGTGAAACGAACTGCCAATAATATGCTTCAAGGGATAGTCCTAGCTACTTCAAGTCATAGAATTCATTCATCTTTTGTGTGCGGTAGGCAAGTGGCAGATACCTCCCTTGCACAGCTTCCTTAAGCTTATCCCAATTGACTGTCCCCTCTGAGATCGCTTGGTCTCTACACCACAGTTTCCACCAAAGTCTCACTTTGCCTGTAAGCTTAAGTTTGGCGAGCATGCCTTAGTTAGCAGGTGCATTTCCTGCTACCTCAAAATAGTCCTCCATGGACTCAATCCAGATCTCAGCGTCGGCTTGAACAGTCCTTCCCTTGCCATCAAACTCGGGTGGCTTAATTTTTTTGAGAAGGAATTTCTTCTCTTGAACCACAGCTGGACTTAGTGCAGGAGTCGGATTTGGAACCTGCGCTTGGGGTTGCATCTAGGCAATACGATTTTTTATGTTAACATCTTATCATACGTTCCCATATTACGTTAATACGACTAGCACAGCTTTTAGCCAAGTGATTTAATCACTTAACACCTTAGCTAACATTTACGATCAAGATAAAAAGTCTTATTTATTCATGAAGGCATAACCCTTGAGTATATTTATTTTGGATAAGTAGGATAGGCTGATTGATACATCAGTTTGGGGAAAATAGGATTGTGTTACAATCGGCTACAGGGATGGAATAATAATATGGAGTGGAGTCATGGATTTTTAGGGAACAGTAAGTCATAGGAAGCTTGGGGTATCCCTTCCTTTGATACCCGTTCTTCTCGTAGCACCCTAATACTTTGATTCTATCAACAGAGATCACCCAGGTCGCTGCTTCGTAGACATACTTATTCTACTTGACTTGCCGTCTGCTAACATGCAAAGTTGCGTTTACGCGAGCTTCGACAAAGATGAACAGCTTGACGATCTTTAAATCCTCCATCCACTTAATTCTCTTCAAGTTGGTCTGAAGGTACGCGAGTCGATTGGCTGCTATGTAGTATATTCCTGAGTCTCCCATCCATCTCCGCTCCACATACAGGGGTGAAGGATTATAGATGCGGTCTAGAATATCCATCATACCAAGCCTCTGACGATAATTTGAAGCATGCATTGCACTCATGAACACATGACCTGGAACGACCCAGCATCCATAAGTGAGTAAAGAAATGTTTTCAACATAAAACACTGCTCTATTCCACTCATCTTCCCCTAACTATCCCCTTATTCCCTTTATTTTCCTCCATTAATCCCCCTTGTAATACTTGGATCTTGTTGGCTCGCTCTAATAGCAACTCTAACGTGTCCGCTCGTCCACTTGTGGGACACGTCTTAGCAGCCCATCAAAAAGAGAGTCTAGAAAGCGCTGCCTGGTACTCGCAAGGAATATCACAGGTTTTGCGATCTAGGTCTTCCCAAGTCTGCCCCGAGCAAAAGTGTCCGGTCGTTCCCACTTAGGACTGACCTGAAATCAAGGTTTTCTTCCTTTCAGCAAAGTCTCTAGGGAGTAGCTAGCGTCAAGCTCCAAATGAACCACTTTTTGCGTAGGAACAACAGAGTCGAAACAGATTTATACTGCACTTGGTTCATGGAGAATGGGAAACGAGAGGGATGTGAAGCTCAACCTCTCTGCCCATAAGGCATAGTCCCATTTCGCTCCCCTAAAACAACATAAATCGGGATTCTAACTCTACTGACACTAGGTCTTCACAGTTTCGTTATCACATCATTTGAGAAAAGTTTCCAGCTAGCCAAAACCACCCTTCTGTAAGACGGACCCAAGTCACGTCCACCGCACTTTCCTCGGTTTGCTTAGTTATCTAATTACCTACCACATTATGTTTGACATGCAAAAGCAACTTTCTTAATTAATCAATTTAAACACAGATTCCTTCACATAACTTAGGCACTGACACAAAAACAATGTCAAGCAAGTTCATTTTTCAAATATCTGATCTTTATTTATCATAGTCCCGGAATATATCAAGTATCATGCTCGAAGGCTATCCCAGCAATCAATAGGATTGCTACTCCAAGTTTCCACCCGTAGACTAGTACACGGGCCTTGAGATCCCATCTTGAGTCACGTTGGCCTCTTGTGCGGGATTCGGAGGCAAGGAATTTACAGCCAGAGCCTCCCCTAGCACCCAAGCGTCCTCCCGCTCCAAGTAGCACCCACAGAGAGACCTCTCGCGGTGGGTTCGGTCCACATACCCGGCACGGCTTACAACCCCCTTGGATAGGGCCAGGCAGACAGTAGAAGGTAACTGAACCTGCCTCTCCCTCCACTCTTTTAACCTGAAGCATTAAGTGTTTTGCCTTGAGTTAGTTCCTTGAGCAAAGAAGTTCAAACAATGTACCTAAGTGTACAATCACGATCATTTCAGAGGTCGTTTGTATGACCAACTGCTAGGGTGTGATTCCTTGTTCCTGAATGCTCCCAGCATTCGATCCTAGATCGTTCGCAACTTGGCAAGGTCCCAAGGGCTTGGAAAGCTAGGTTGCTTGTTTTCCCTTTATCTTTGGGTTAGGGTTTGTACCTTGCCGACCCTAATTATCCTTTCCTTAGGTCTCCTTGTAACATAGATCATGGACAACCCTATCATCCTCGGTTGGTCAGCTTGCTGGTTATCTCCTAGATCCCTCAAAGTTCTTATATACCTTTATCTTTGATCATAATTGATCAAGATTGTCTATCCCCTTGACCATGGTTGGTCAAGATGGTTCTGATTAGAACAGTTTCTACTCCGACTTAAGTATAATCTTCTTAAGCTCTCTTAATAATGCTCATAGGCACTAAGCCTTTACCTATCCCTCTTGAAGTCACCAAGGACTTTGTCATGGGATTCATGGATCTTAGTCCCAGTTGGTAAATTACAAACAATGTTGAATTTTTCCAACAATTTTAATGCACGCAACGCAATGCCATGCCTTCATTTCAATGTTTACAATTTTGATATAATCCATATGTTATTTTAAGCCACACATGAGAAGGTACTTTCTAGGCATGCAATCTTAACATTATCCTCTATGTAATTATTTACACGGTCTATAACCTTCTTGAATGATCTAACTTTATGTGATCATTGTATGAGTCTAGCTACACTTTAATCTTTTCTGCAGGTTGCTACATGTACCTTAGAATCCATCTTGCGACATAGACATGCACTTTGTTTCTTTCAATGTTCTCTGAAATGCATTTTAAGCAAGAACTTGTGCAAGGAGTAATGCACTTTATGCAAGAATTTATGCAAGAATTTTTGGATTTACGATGCAGTTTCTAAACAATTTCACTTATTACAATGTCATCCTACAACGGAGATTATCTTGTTTGTTACATCACAACTATGTTCATACCTAGTTATTATCAAACACGCAATTAATGTGATGCATGTGAATATGATTCTTCACCATGATGATTATAACCTACGACTTAATAATAGAGCAACTTGGTTTGGAGTGATGCCGTGATTCGCGTGGTATTGATGCCTAATGAACCGTTCGCAGTTGCAGTACCACCTTGTTTTGAGCCTCCATCCACACTTGCAGGGTTTCCGATCATCTTTGCGGAACTATGCTTTGGGGCCATACTTGACGACCCGTGTACGAGTGATAGAGTTTCCGCACTCTCCGATGCAAGTTCCTCGTCACCTCTCCTTGAGTGGAGGAAGAGATAATGAAGGGGAGGGGTGTATTTTCGGCAATTCTTCTTCTTCTTCTTCTTCTCTTCTTCTCCTCTTTCTCTCTCTCTCTTCTTCTTCTTCTTCTTCTTCTTCTTCTCTTCTTCTCCTTCCCTCTCTCCCTCTTCTTCCTCTTCTTCTTCTTCTCTTCTTTTCCTCTCTCTCTCTCCCTCTTCTTCTTCTTCTTCTTCTTCTTCTTCTTCTCTTCTTCTCTTCTTCTCTTCTTCTCCTTCTCTCTCTGCCTCTTCTTATTCTTCTTCTTCTTCTTCTTCATGGCCCGAGGGGGGAGGGGGGTTGCATCCGTTGACGAGGGAGGGGAGGAGCTGCAATCATTGACCAGGGAGGAAGGGGGAGGGGCTACCTTATATGGTGGGGAGGAGGTGGCTTATGGGGGGGAGACGGCCATTAACGACTACCACGCCCACCTAGGGGGCTGCATGGCCCCCCCTTCTTTTCCTTTACTCCCTCTCTCTCTCTCTCCCCGCCATGCAGTCGGCAAGGGGAGGGAGGGAGAGAGTAAAAAAGTTTGGGCAATTTTTTTTAAAATTTTAGGGGGGGGGGGGGGGTTCTCATGGGGGGGAGGCACGGGGATCATGGGGGGGAGATATTACATTTTGGCTATACCTTTCAAGAAGTTGAATTGCTTCATGTATATTCTTGGGTTGCATTGCACCTACAACCAAAGAAAGATGTATATCAAGCCCATAAATGTACTTATTTAGCTTGGCTACATTAGTGATTCCTTCTATGTACTTTGATAGATTCAAGAATATGCTAGAATAATTATGTACAAACATCCCCCTTTGCTTCAAGTCATACTACTTTCTTTGCAAATTTTCCTTCTCCATTGGAGATACAAATATATCAAGTATTACCTACTGGAAGTCATCCAAAGTACCAATCGATTTTTTGCATGTACCTCCACCAATTGTGAGCATAACCTTTAAGGTGAAGGGCTGCATAATAAATCTTAGCTTCATCACTCCTTGGATAGAGTGTAAATTACATTTTAATCTTATTAATCCATTTCTAAAATTTCTAGGCAAAGAATTATCTCACTTAAAATTAGTAATGCTGATTTTATCCTTATATTCATGGTCATTGTAGATTGATTGGAATTGGGTTGTCCATATGATTGTTGTCTTGAATATTCTTTGTTCCATGAATTTTTCTTATGATAGGGTTGCCCATTTTGATAGCTACCAAATCCTTGATGAGAGGACTAGCCAATGCCATGACTAGAGGGTCTTTCAAGTGATGGTGTTCTTGAGTTGATCATGCATAACTCTTCATCCATCATGTCTATCTTCAATATTAACCTCCACTCTTCATGGTATAGTAGTGGACTGAGTATAGAATGACTTAGAAAAGGGATCACAACCATGTTCCTCTTCACCAACTATCGCATTCTCTTCATGCCTAGAGTCATTCTTTTGACTATATTGAGGTCTAGATTTATTCTTGGATTGATATATATCTCTAAGTTTGGAAGGTTCTCCCTTCTAAAAAATTTTGGAGTTAAGAAGTGGAGTGGAATATGGATCTTTTGGGGGTGGAATAGTACCAACAATAGACTATATTTCTTGCATTTTTCTTCCCAAAGTCATGGTAAAAGCAATTAACTCATCAAAATTACTATCCATTGACTTATTAAGCAAGTATATTCCCCCAAGAATCCCTTCATTCATATTTTTCAACTCCTTCGACAATTGTTGGTAACCATTAGGGCCTTGAGACACATGAAATTCTACATTCTCTAAATGACTATGCCTCATTAATTCCACTTGTACCATCATCATCATCTTGGCATTGGTTGAAGACAATATTATACCCATTAGGCTCAAATTGATAGGTCTTAACATCCTCATTGATTGTTTTCAGAATTTGGCCCTTTCTCATATTCTTGACTATCTTTAATTCAAATTGTCTATAGTAACTAGTAGTCACAAAATTTGCAATAACTTTTGGTTGCAATATCCAAACTGAGTGATTTCTAGCTTGAAGCCTCAGTAACACAAGGTCACTATCTATCTATGGTTAGTATTTTTCATTAGAATCATGTTTTCCTATTTTGGAACCAATCTCAATACCCTACCCAGAACTATGCATGCACCTATCTAGACCCTATTTGCGCGTACTGTAAAGTCACTTGTAAGTGATTTTTCCTTTGCCAAACCTTGTGGAATACTACAACGACTTGTAGGTAACCTATATCACCTATAGTAAGTCCCCAAAAGTGATGAGAGTGAAATACCCCTTTAAACTATCTAAAATCCTGTGTTTTCTTGGTTAGACTAAATTTAACTTTTAAGACTCATGATAATGATAATGGTATATTGAGATCATTATAGAGATGCATAATAAGATCCAATTCACTCCAACAGTATTGTCTTCACTTCTCCCCATAGTGTTGTAGCTGTGTGAGAGACAAAAGGGCAAGACGGGCATCTACATGGGCTTCAAGACTTGGGGGTATGCAAATTTCCTCTCCAAGCTGGGTTATACACCCCTGTGATATTAATGTGAGGTAGGGTCACCTCTCTTTTTTCCCATATACCACATAGCATCCACTTTTCCTTATGGGTATTATGACATGGCTAGTACATACTAGTCTAATCAAACAATTATGATGTGCATGGGCAAAAAAAGTCTTTGATTCTTCCAATGAAATGCAAGTAGAAATAGAAAAATAAGCCGAATTTGAATGAGAAAGGATAGTGATTTACCCTATAGCAATGACTCACTACTTTATACAATTTTTCCACTTAGTATCTTGCCTATTTTGCTTTGATGGCACATCAATGATCAAACAAAAAACTAGGGTTAGCTTTAGGCATAAAATGGCATCAATGAATCAATACATAGCATCAATGGAGCACAAGAATTTCATAGACAAGATAGAGAATATTAAAAGCATAGCCTTAGGAATTTTTAGATTGGTTCTATATGTTGTCCAAGATGAAATTTAATCATAGACCTCTCTTAATCTCTCTTTTGAGTAGTAGGATAGTTTAAGAAAGTAGATAGAAGGAGAGATTTAAGAGTATGGGATTAAACAATAGCTTTTATGAGAGCTAAAGAGAGTTATTGAAGCTCCAATAGATCAATCCATCACTTCTTCATATATGCTCTTGTTCTAGGTAATCAAGATTGACCAATTGCACTATAGAAGGGTTAAACATTGATTAAATGTCTACCAAAGTTTCATCCATGATAGAGCCCTTATTGTTGAAGAAGAATTTGATGCAAGTCTTGACTAATCCCTATTATCATAAACTCAAGAGAGGAAAAGATCTAAGAATCCAAGCATGAATCTTTAATGTTGACCAAGAATTGATTTCTTAAGTTTCTCCTCACTTCTTAGGAGTAGGATATACCATAATGTTGAGATGGCAAGCTCAACACATGTGCACATTGATGATGAACTGCCTGGCTAGATGGTCTACACATCTACATACACCTACCTACAGCTAGCATAGATATAGTGCTAGTTGATTAATAAAAAAATATTTATTTTATATTCAATTATGTGATTTATTTATTTTCATATCAACATGTAATATGAATGTATACAATTGTCCAAAATTGGTAATATAAGTGTTTATGTTAGCCATCATTCGAATTGATACATTGCTTGCAGATGGGCATGTAAAGTACCACATATGTTAGTAAGTTTCACTTCTATTTATTTAAAAAAAGGGTTCTAGTGCTACCATGCAATTCTTGCCATGGTATTAGAGCAGCACCATTGAGACAAGCTGGTTTTGAAGGCTGAAGTGAAGGAGAAGAAGCAAGGATTCAAGCAAGAAAGCAATGGGTAAGAAGCTCTCCTAATCTTCCACTCTTTCTCTTTGTGCCTGTGGAGGTGGAGGCATCGAAAGCAGGGTAGAGTGAAAATCTTAGATTGTTGTGAGATTTGGTGCACGAGTAGAGCAATGTATATTCTATAGATTTTGGGCATCTGAGGCTGTTTTGGACCTTGTTTTAGGGCCGCATGGTTATGGACAACAGACGATTGTCATTTGCCTCACCCTTATGTGGGGATTTGGCATCTTAAAATCTATTGCATTTTAAAAGATGTAACTATACATGCAAGGTATACTTATATTTATAAGTTAAATTTGATTTTTATCTTTGCAAGTTTTTTACAATAAGTGTATTTTCCTAAAATATTGATGGTATTTTGAAGATGATTGAAAAAATATAATCCAATGTTGAAAGTAGAAAGATAAATCATGAGAAAAAAAGAAAAAAATGATGAAGGTTCATGCTCTTGTGAAAAATTAATTTTCTCTAAATTGAGATTTAGCTTTATACTAATATATGTGTTGATCATGATATAGGACCTTAATTCTATCCAAGATTCTAGAAGAGCTCATTCTTTGTCACACAACACGAAAGAGCTCAATCATCTCATCTTATGACTACTTTAACATGTTATAAATGTTTACTATTATATCTACTTTATAAGTAAGGGTTATTACTACTAAGTATATGGATAGTATTTTGAAAGGTATATTGTGATTTTGATTGTATCGATTGAAAGTGTGTGCACATGTTGCGAATTTTGAATATGTAATTTTTGAGATATTTGTCACAAAGAAAACATAAGTTTTATCTACAAACAAGTTGTAGATTATATGTATTATTGAGCAATCAATGAAAAAGGTTACTTGGTTTATTGTTGTGCACTTGTTGTGAAAGGTTATAGAAGACTTGCTTATTGTTTTGTATCATTTTTGTGATAATAGCAAAGAACAATGGAAATCCCATCATTGAGAAGCTGGACAAGAACAACTACCCTTCAGAGAAGTTTTGTGTGGCGAACTCCCTCATTGGAAATTGCATTTATGAGTTTGTTTTGGGTGAAAAAAAGGAGCCAAAGCTGAGTATCCTTATGCAACTATAGATGAATTAAAGGCATGGAAAGAATGGAATGCAAAACACAAAAAGTTGATGTATTGTGGCTATCTGTAGTCATTGATAATACTATGATAGGACATATCATAAATGCAGAAACTTCACATGTAGCTTAGAAAATTTTTGAGAATATATTTTTAATAAATACAAAGGCATGAAAGATTCAACTGAAGCAAGAGCTAAATACCTTGACGAAGGAGAAAATGTATGTCAGTGAGTATGTTTTGAAGGTGAGAAACTTTATAGATGTTTTAGCAACAACAATTGATGAAATGCTCGATGATGATGATTTGGCTTCATCTACTTTGAGTGGCATTAATAATGAGAAGTCTTGGAAATAATTTATCTCTTATGTATATATACAGAATCCATTTTCATATTTTGATGAGTTGGTCTCTCTTATGAATACCAAAGAGATCAATATATAGGGTGACTCATCTAAAAGAAATGGTGAACAAGTCCAAGCATTTTATTCAAGTTTAGGAAGGGAATGTGGCAGATCCTCTTCGAGAGACCATGGTATGGAACGTACAGATGATAACCAACAAAACAAGTTAAGTCAACAATTTGACTAAATGCATGTTTCAGGAGGCCGTGGAAAATTTAGAGGTAGGGGGAGCTCTTGAGAAAGAGGTGGATGGTAGAACAAAGGTTCTAGAAATTTTTTTATTATTTGCCATTATTGTGGCAAAACAGGTCATATTGCAACCCATTGTTATGTTATGCTAAGAAGGATGATACTTGCAGTGATAAATTGCAGCAAGGAAAATATGTATCGTCTTCACGACAAAATGAAGGAAAAAATGAGTGTCTATTTGTTATGCAACATTTGATGAATATTGTTATAGAAAAAGAGACACATGATGATTTATGGTATGTTGATTTAGGTGCATCTAATTGTATGACCAGTCATCTTGAATGGTTTGTAGAGATGCAAAACTTACAAAATCCAGGTTATGTGCAAATGGGTGATGATTCATGCCACCCAATTTCATACATTGGAAAGGTTCCCTTATCCTTGCATGATGGCCAGACAAAGAGTTTATTAGATTTAAAACTATCAATCATAAAATTTAGTATATGCTGGCCAAATGGTAGAGCAAGGGTTGCAGGTTTGATTTAATGCAAAAGGTTGTTTTGTAGAAGACTTTAATTATAAGTGTAGGTTGGTCACAAAAGGAAGTAGAGTTGGCTGCATGTTCACTTTAGATGTTGGAACTCTGGCAATGAATGCTGCTACGTATGCTAAAGGAAAAGGAGTGGTTGTAGACATTGAAACATGGCATAAACATATTGGAGATGCAAATATGCAAAGGCTGAAATTAATGCAGTCCAAAGGATTGGTTATACAGTTGCATACTTTTAGAGTTGCAAATTTTCATAAAATGTGTGAAACATGCAAGTTTGGTAAGCAAGCAAGATAACCTTATTTGTATGATAGAGATGTGAGCAAAAATATACTTGATGTTGTGCATATAGATGTTTGGGGGACCTACAGAGAATGTATCTCTTGTGCATATTGATGACTGTTCAAGGAAGTTATCGGTATATTTCATGAAGAAAAAGAGTAATGTATTTGAGCACTTCGAATCTTTCAAGGTAGCTTTTGAAATAGAATTAGGCTTGAAAGTGAAGTACTTAAGATTAAATGGAGGGAGAGAGTATTCTCTAATAAGTTTAGTGGCTTCTTGAGATCTCATGGGATAAAAACATAATTTACTTGCAAGTATATCCCATAGCAAAATGGGGTTGCAAAAAGAAAAAATAGGTATTTTAAAACCATATTAGAGAATTTGGGAATCTCCCAAGCCCCACTTTCAAATAAGGGGGTAAAGATTTAGCCATGTGGCTAAATCTTAACCCATGCTTCAAAGTGAGACTCAAAAAGACAACCTATATAGTAATTAGGATAGACTCCACTTTTAAGTAAGGGGATATGATTTGACCATGTGGCCAAATATTAACTATATTGGAAATTTCCAAACTATATGAGAATTTCCAAATTCCCTAATATAGTGTTTATTGCAGAAGTTGCATGGGCCTTGATGGATGAAAAGAATATGCCAAAATATTTTTTGTGTGAAGATGTTTATACTACTGTCTATATTATGAACAGAACTCCCACAATTATAGTTAACGGAATGACCCTTGAAGAATGCTTTACAGGCAAAAAGTCCAATGTATCACACTTGAAAGTGTTTGGTAGTATTATATATGCTCATGTGCCAAATAAGGTGCCAAAGAAGCTTGATCCAAAGGTTAAAAAATGTATTTTTATTGGATACTCTTTAGAGTAGAAAGGGTATTGTTATTATAACCCTATCATCACTGGTGAGTTTAGAGTAAGCATGGATACTATTTTTTATGAGATGAGCAGTCTAATCGTGATATATTAAATGATAATAATGATCATGATAGCTATGTGCAGAAAGAAAAACAGGAATCATAGAGCCTTAGTGGACCAGAAGCATCATCTAATACTACACCTACAATTAGCCCTTCGTCTGAGAGACTAAGGAGTAGCCCCACATCTTCAGGTGGATCTATAAGTATTGTAGGTAAATACAAAGGAAATAAGAAAGTGTCAGATGGTAATGATGTATCTACTAGTCATTTGGGATTTTATGGAGATTCTAGTGGTTCAGAGAGTTTGGATGATGACCTTGGTATTCCTTCTGTCACGACACCAAGTCTACATAGAGTACATAGTAATGTAAAGGCTCCATTGAGTGTTCCAATGGTGCACAGCTCTAGCACGGTCATATACCCTATTAAAATATTTGGTTTTAAAGGTTATGAAACTCACCATTATGCTTATATAATGAAGGTAGTTGAGGATGTTTAGGCCACTTGTTTTGAGGATGCTATTGGTCATGCTCATTGGGATGCAACAATGGATGAGGAGATGGCTCTATTAGAAGCCAATAAGACTTGGGATTTGGTACCCTTGCATAAATGGCAAGAAAGCTATTGGTTTTAAGTGGGTTTATAAAATCAAGCATAATGTAGATGGTTTGGTTAGTAGGTATAAGGCTATGCTCGTTACAAAAGGCTATGCTCAAACATATGGCATATATTATGAAGAGACATTCAATCTAGTTGCTAGGATGGCAACTGTTAGATGTATGATTGCTTTGGCAATAGCCAAAGGTTGGAGTTTGTAACAAATGGATGTTAATAATACCTTCTTGCATGGTGAATTGCAAGAAGAGGTGTATATGGAGTAGCCAATAGGTTATAAGGATTTAGAGCATCCCACATATGTGTGTAGGTTAAAGAAGGTGCACTATGGGCTAAAGCAAGTACCTAGAGCATAGTCTGACAAGATCAGAGAGTATCTTGTCAATATTTACTTTTATATTTTTTATGTTGATCACTCACTTTATGTAAGAAAGGGAGATGCATGTTGGGTCATCATAGTCATCTATGTGGATGACTTGATTATTACAAGTGACAGTGACAATGGGATTGCTAAAGTTAAGGATTTTTTGAACAAGAAGTTTGAGACGAAGGATTTGGGTGAGCTAAGATACTTTCTTGGCATTCAAGTGATCAGATGTGATGACGGTATATGGCTATCCCAAAGGTAGTATGGCTTGGATATGTTATCCAAGTATGGTATGATAGCATTTAAGCCTCTTTTAGTACCATTGGAGTAAAATGTGAACTTGAGTACTGATGTTGAGAATGAGATAGAAGTCCCTACTATGTTCAGGAGGATATTAGGGAGTTTGATTTACATGACTATCACATGGCCAGACTTGAGCTATGATGTTGGCCTTGTTAGTCAATTTATATAGATGCCTAGAAAGCCTCATTTGGATCAAGTTAGATGCATATTGAGGTATATGAAGTTCACTTTACATGATAGACTTTTTTATAAGGCAAGCAAGGATGTACAAGTGTGTGAATACATAGATGCAGATTGGGTTAGTATCATATTAGATAGAAGGTCTACCAGTGGATTCATGTTTTTACTTGGTAGTGCAAGAATTACATGGAGCAAAAAAAGGTAACCTACAGTTGCTTTATCGAGTAGAAAGGCTAAGTATAGAGGTGCTGCTATGGCAACATGTGAGATGGTATGGCTATAAAAGTTATTGGGTGATTCGGATGTGTAGGGAGATGGTCTAATTATCATTCACTGTGACAACATGAGTAGCATACTACTAGCTAGGAATCTAGTGTTCCATAGTAGGACAAAATACATTGAGATGCACTATCACTTTGTGAGATAGAAGGTACTTACAAGAGAGATTGATGTTAACCCACAGACAAACAAGGTGAAAAATCCAGAAAATATAAAGGAAATGACAAGGCCAAGGAAAAAGTGGAATCGAAGACAAAGGCATGCTAAGAAAAAAATCGAGGTGAAAAAGTCCTAAATCAAGGAGAGAGGCGCACAAGAAAAAGAGAAATTTACTATTGTTGTAAAAGAGTGCAAGACGCACCATGATTTATTTTAAGAGCTTCGGGTTCTCACATGTCACGAGGGATTCACTAGTAGTAATAAGGAGACGTCACCTGCGTGCAAGAAACATATGAAAATACCCCTTATCTACCCCCTATTTATGGGACATTACCTTATAAAATGTACCTTTCTTCCCTTAAATAACCCCCCTCCCTTACACTCACGCGGTACCATACTGTAAACCCTAGTGGACCCCCTGGGTCACATGTACAAATTGTAAAGGTAGATAGGCGGTAGGAAGGAAGCTAGAAAGATAGGAGGACAATGGGAAAAAGGACCTAGGCCAGCCATGTAAAAAAGGGGATAAGGGGATGACCGCCCAAAAGGGATTTAGGATTTTGTATACAAAGTTCAAAAAGTGAATAAGAGCTCATTATTTGGTGTGTGGCAAAGTGGATTCTTCTTCTTTTTCTCTTCGTCTCTTCACTTGCTTGGTTGTGAGTGCTTGAGGAAGGGAGTGTGAGTGAGTGAGGGAGTGAGTGTGTGAGAGTGAGGGAACTTGGAGGTGAAGCTCTCCACCATCTTCTCTCTTCTTCTTCTTATATCTTCTCTCATCTCGTGCTAGCTATGGAGGATGGAGCTTGGAGGAAGAAGCTTGAGCTCACATCACGAATCGTGGAGCTATCGGAGTGCATTTGAATATCGCACACGTATATAGCTGTATCCACCTAATGTTGGTCACACATATAAAGATAGATTGATTGAAGAGTAACAAGAGCTTGATATTCTAACATTCCCCCTCAAGCTCAAACCATCTGATAGACTCCAAGTAGTTGTCTGACATATATGAACTTTTTTTTACCAAGAGACTTGGTAAATATATCTGCTACCTAGTCTTCAGTCTTCACATGAATCAAGTCAATCTGCCCTGTAAGAACCATTTCTCTGATGAAATGGTAGTAAACCTCAATATGTTTGGACCTAGCATGGTAGACATGATTGCTAGCCAACATAACACTATTGAGGTTATCGCAATGCAACCTCACTCTGCTTTCCAACTATATTCCCAAGTCTTTCAGTAGTTTCATCAACCAAACTGCTTCATAAGCCGCTAAGGAAGCTCCTCTATACTTAGCTTCTGTACTAGACAATGCAACATTAGGCTGTTTCTTACTCTGCTAATCATACTATTTCCAAATCCAAATGCATAACCACTGGTTGATCTCCTGTCTCATACGTACAACTAACCCAATCAGCATCAGTAAACCCTGTCAAGTTAAGAGATTTTCCATATGCATAAAACAACCCATAATCTATAGTACCCTTTACATATCTCATGATCCTCCTGACTACATCTAAATGTGGCTTGTGAGGCTTCTGCATGAACTGACTAATCAGCCCCATTGCATAACATAAGTCAGGACGGTGGGTAATATTCAAGTATATCAAGCTACCCACCATTTGTCGATACATGGTCACATTCTCTATGTCATTCCCAACATCAATCTACAGCTTGACATTCTAATCAAGAGATGTCTCCATAGGCTTGCATTCAGCCATACCATAATTCTGTAACATGTCATTAGCATACTGCTTCCGTGGCAGCAATATACCTTGAGGCATAGAGATTACCTCAATCATCCCAAGAAAATACTTTAGTTCACCAAGGTCTTTGACTCTGAATTCAGCCTGTAAACATGATTTAATTTCAACAATGCCCTCGGGTCATCATCTCCAGTGATGATAAGATCATCTATATAAACCACAAGAAACACATATCCATGATCTATCTTCTTCGTTGATGGGACCTAAAATGGGTCGGCACTGGCTATAGCACTAGTCGGACGTCTAACATGCACAAGACAACCCCACGGCCTCGCGGTCAGGAGCGTCTACAGGACACATTGCCCTACCATCGTACATACATTTTGCGTTTGTATCATATTTTGTAGTCCAACCCTTAATCTTCTCAAACTCCTCAGAGGGAGACCCTACACAAATTGGTGTGATTCACCACGTAGAACAACATAGGAGGCACCCCTCAGCTGAATGCCGCGGCTCCACTGCGACTCTCCTACACCTTGGGAATTGGCCCCTCGATGCATCACTAACACATACGAAACACTCTTGGTACCAATATTATATTGTTTGAGGAATGTACCATTCCTCACTTACTTGTCCCCTTGGACCCACTGCCTAGACCTACAGTTTGGGTGCCTCACTCTCTCCAGCATGGGTCATTTATACTTCAACCAAGTGCTATGCATGCCATGAAAAAATACCATGTGTATATGATTCATGCAAAAGTGGATGATTGCCCACAAATAATTATAATTTAAAATTAGCCCATATGTCATGCAAAAACAACCCTTTTAGTGAATTTTCACTAATGCGCAGTGCTGTGTTGTAGGAACCTAGCACCAAGGCAATCCTCGTGTTGCTAGATCCATTATTTCTAAATAAACAACATCCTAAATGTTATGCATAAAGAGAACAATCAAACTTTTTATTATTTCATTGTTTAAACTATGGTATAACATCATCCTCCCCCTCACCGTTTAAATTTTGCCACAGTGCATAGGCGTAGAGGGTTTTTTATGTCATTATTTGTATGTAAAAGCAATAAATACGCACTTTAACACAAACGACAAGGCCACACTGAGGCTTAACCTCATGATTCAAGCCCATCATACATTCACATACATAGATCTTATTTTTCCATTTTTTTCCAACGCAAGAAACCCTTTTTTCCTATTTTTCCTATTTATTTTTAGTAGAAAATAGGCATTTTCTAGTTTTTTTTCTGATGATTGATCATTTGAACTAATACTCAACATTTTTTCTTATTTTATCCCATGTCCACACATTTTTTCCCACTCCAAATCAAAGAAACTATCAATTTCCATCAAAATTAGTATTTTTTCGGGTTTTAAAAATTTATAATTATTGTAAATCAATACAAGTTCCTTGTAACAGTGATTGTAGCCCTCAAACATAATGCAAGGAGCATTCAAATAAAATTTCAGCCCATATGCACACCATTTAGACCATGAATGATAAAAAACAAGCAAATTTCTTTCATAAAATAGAGCATACCGCCTTTTTACGCGTTTCGGGTTTTTTTGAATATTTAATTGGGGCTGTGTATTGACCAATCAGCCATGGATTTCAGCATAGATCTTCAGCCTTCAGCCTCCTCATCAATCTCTTAGAACAATCGGACAAGCATCCATCACCCGATTCTCTTCTTGATTCTTGCCACATGAATTGCTTCTATGCAGGAGAGAGAGGGAGGAGAGAGAAATATTAAAAATTAAAATTTCATTCCCTTCATCATATTGCACATGGTTACCATCAAACACTTGCCCTCTCTGCATAGATCTCTGCGATCAGGGATCTCCCCTTCTCTCTCTACATGATTGAGCATCCAAGAGGCACATACATCCCCAAAAAATGGGGTGTCAATCAAAAAATGCCTCTCCCTGCATCACGACATGTTTTTGCATGTTTTCTTCATTTAGAGTTTCATTTCATTTCATTTATAAATGTCCATTTGAAAAAAAACCACTTTCACACCATTATGGAAGGGTTTTCAGTCTGTTTGGAGGTGCAAACGGACTCCGATTCGCGATCCAACTAGACTCCTGGCTTCAAGACGTCAAAATCTATAAACTTGGGCCCTGTCATGCACTTTTTAGCTCCCAAATCCAGTAGTTGCTTTATAATACCAACCCTTGTGGAAATTAAAAGGGGGGTCAAACGGCCTCCGATCGCGAACCGAGACTTGTGTTGGATTCCTGACGTCAAAATGCATCTAGGAAAACTCTAGCTTGGCCATCCACCACCGTTTGATTTTTCATGAAAATTGGATTTTTATCACCTCTC
This sequence comes from Lygodium microphyllum, assembly GCF_053477565.2. NCBI lineage: Eukaryota > Viridiplantae > Streptophyta > Polypodiopsida > Schizaeales > Lygodiaceae > Lygodium > Lygodium microphyllum. The sequence goes on from NC_141151.1 coordinate 97,825,523, forward strand.
GGACACCTTTCGGCTCCAAAAAGAGGCTCCATCGATTCAAGAACGGATCCAAATCGTGTCCTAAACCCAGCTCTCATTGACAACACGTCGAATCCCACGAACTAATCTACACATAAACACAACCATAAAGAGCATCAAGCTGATACAGAATATACACAACAAAACACATCACAGCTCTCACCATACCCCCTACCAAAACCAAGGCATGAAATCCATGAGGAGTAGGTCTAGCATAATCTGACAGAAAGTCTAAAGCTAGTCACTAACCAACTGCTACAACACAACCAAGCTAAAAAGAACTATCAAAGAGGTCATCCTAAGTGGTGATGTGAACGACCTACCTAACTAAGGACAACTCAACTAGGAGCTTCTACTAGGTGAGAACTCTTATAGTCTGATCAACAAATAGTTTCTTTTAGCACATTGCTCTTTAGCCTCTTATTTTCCATACTCAGGTGTGTAAAAAGGAGGGAGTTGAGCATAGTGACCCAAGGAGAATAGGGCATCATACTCAGGTCCTGTCTCGGTACCCAAGAACCTACCAAGCCCTCGCAAGGCGACACTGAATCCTTTTCTAGCGCTCACTTTTATTTTCGCTCCAACCTTTCTATATTTTCTTTTCAGCTAGATGCCACCCCTTAGAAGACAAGGTATCGACCCCGGGTCTTGTCTCTTCCCCAGGAATCTACCATGCCTTCACAAGGCGATAAACAACAACTCAATGATTTTTCTTTCTTTCCTTTTCTATTTTTATAGGAGTTAGAACCCCTTTTTATACACCTACATATGTTCATATATTGTCTTTCAGATATTTAGAGCTTTGCCTCTTTCCATCATTATTTTGATAGGCTTCTCTAGCTGTCTCACAACTAATAGGAACTCCTAGAACAGCTGTCTAGCAAGTCAGCAAAATAGGGTCACTAGAATTGCCTTCTAAAACAGGTCTTTCAGTGCCTGACAATGCCTTTGCAGGAGGCAATGACTACTCAGACTCCCCCAGACATACAGAGCCTAAACTTAGAACTTCATGCCTTGATTGTCGATCCCCAACAAACAAAAGAAAATAACCCTTACATGCACATATATCAATAATTGCTTAAGGGAAAAGACTCGGAAAGGGGATGAAACCACCTGGAATGGCCACAAGAAGCTCCTTCGTAGCAAAGGCTCCCTCCAACGACTTCGTCAACCTGTATGATGCAATCACTATAACAAAAAACCATTAATTGTACCTGCACCAAACAGACGAATGGCCCTCTTGGCCTAAAGAAATAGCACATTTCACTACAAACTAGCTGGCCCTCTTAGCCTAAAGATGGATAGGTCATTATTATCCATGCAATACAGGGTCATCTTAACATATGCATCACATCCTATCAAACTAACCACGATACCAAAGATAGCAACAATTGGACGACGAGCCCCATGCAACTCATGCCATACAGCTCAAGGCTTGATCTTAGGCTTTTGTAAATCCACTAGCCCAAGCCTTTCTACTGATATAACCTCGATATGGCCTATCCTTCCTTGGATACCATTGGCTAGGTGAATGACATCATTGGGCTTAATGTCCCACATTTATTGTCATCCAAATGAACTGGTCGTTCAAATGGCTTAGAGGCTCCTTCCTTAAAAAGAATCACAGCTTGGTGCTCATTCAAACCTCCCCTATTTGGGTTTTGACATAAGTCACTGTTGCAACCCAAACTAGGTAGAGCTTCAATTCGAGACCCATCAATATCCTAGGGCGGTGCATATTGTCAGACGTATCATTATGGCATGTTATCACACCTGCATGGGAATTGATCACAATATATCCACATGGTGTTATTGATCTTGTATCTAACACACCAGTCACATTTTGAGAGATCTTGGGTTTCCAAACCCATCTCACATCCCTTCTTGCATTCTTAGGCTGCCTTGAGTGCCCACATTGGTCTAATGGACTCACTGTGGATTTATTGCTATAGCTAGATGGCCTCACATCCTTATGACTTCTATTTAGTACAGGTGAACCTTTGGCATCATGCATCTTCTTCATACGAGATGTCTTTACTCGCCTTTGTCTACTCCGCATAGGAACCATACTTTTACTAAAAGGAATAGCATCTACTTGAAAGCATGATTCATCACTAAATTGAAAATACTTCTCAATAGCCTTACTAGCAGCACAACTAGGACCATTTATAGCACACTTATTCATACTCATAGGCCCGATGGTCCCATCAATGCTGCCATCGCAACTACCTCTCATGGGAGCATTGCAAGCCTTGATGGGACTTACTAGGCTTGGAATCTTTTCATCTCCAAGGGGTGTATTATCCCTATTGTTGCCATTTTTTGCTTGGAGATTTTGGCTACCAAGGTTCCCCTCATAGGTTGCCTTGGTATCAACAAGTGAGTTGTCTCCTTATAGAAATGGTTGGAAGCTAGGATGCACTTGTACTGAGTAGGAAAAACTCGAAAAGTTTTCCCAACATCTCTGAATATGTCCCTCATAATCAACAGCATGCATCTTTGCTTCCCTTAATGACTTAGGATTCCGCATTCCGCCAAAGCCTCAGAATATCATCAAAGGCTCTAGCATATTCTTTAACATAAGGATAGGACTCATGCCTAATCTGCATCAGCTACCCTAAAACTTGTGTCATAGGCACCTTCTTCTCATATTTATCTAAAAATTTATCACATAGCTCATCAAAGGATTTAATTGACCCTCTTGGGAGGCTCCAAAACCATTTCCTAGCTTCTCCCTTTAGGGTACTTGAGAATACAAGCATCTGATGAATATCATTGAACCCACTTGCAAGGCAAGTTAGGTCGTATTCTCGTAAATGCACCATCGAATCCTCATTAACCAGCCCATGAAACACCGGGAGATCCTTATAAGGAGGAGGGCATTTAGTCCTTTCCTTCAGGATTAGCATTGGGGCATTAAAATCCTCATAATCATAACCTAACCATAGTGTCTTAGGGTCTCTAACCTCTTCCATTTTCACCTTTACTGGTGTAGGGAGGTTAATATTATCCTTAACGTCCCTTTCTACCAACTCATAAAGTGGTCTAGGGAGTCCTATAGCTCTTAGCATGTCATTCCGATCCTTTCTTAGAGGATCTTCCATATTTTGCCCCTTCCTAGGAAGTTCCATGCTAGCTTTATCTAGGAGCTTTTTCCCCTCATCAAAAGCAAAATTATCCTTAGCACTTAGGACCTGGAGACCGTGCATCTTAAGCAATGATTTTCCCTTTACAGCTAGGGCTTCTAACATCCTTGTGATACCTAAAATTTTGGCATGATGCCCCACCACATGGGATGTTTTAGCCATAACTGCACTCCACTATATGTCGAGTTTTTCCCATGGCACTACGGCTTTAGCATAATCACTTGTTGATGTCATGACTGCCATAGCTTCCAACATACTTGTTCCATGCCCTCTAGGTTGATGGATGGTTATACACGATTTCTCTTGGGTAGAGACCACACCAAGGTGAACCTCAGCCCATGCCATCGCATTAGAGGATGGGATAACCACTAATTGGTTACTCTTCTCATCACCTAAATTATCTTCTATAAAGGACTCATGCTCTACATAACTAACTAAGTCCATTAGTAAGTTTTGTATAGGGAAAGTCAAGGTTTTTCATCCTTGAATGAGCCCCATTTTATGGGTAGCTTAGCACACTCCTAATGGACATAATAAACATAGGTCTCTTCATGACCTAGATTCAAAGATCACCACTTATAGGCAGCTCCCGGCAATCACACCACTAATGGGACCTAAAATGGGCCGGCATTGGCTATAGCACTAGTCGAACCTCTCACATGCACAAGACAACCCCACGGCCTCGCGGTCAAGAGCGTCTACAGGACACCTTGCCCTGCCATCGTACATACATTTTGTGTTTGTATCATATTTTTTAATCCAAAACTTAACCTTCTCAGACTCCTCAGAGGGAGACCCTACACAGTTTGGTGTAATTCACCATGTAAAACAACATAGGAGGCACCTCTCAGTTGAATGCCACGGCCCCACTGTGACTCTTCTACACCTTGGGATTGGCCCCTCGATTCCTTGCTAACACATATAACACATACAAAACACACTCCGCTCTTGGTACCAATATTATATCATTTTAGGAATGTACCAGTCCTCACTTACTTGCCTCCTTGGGTGCCTCACTCTCTCCAGCGTGGGTCATTTATACATCAACCAAGTGCTATGTATGCCATGAAAAGATACCATGTGTATATGATTCATGCAAAAGTGGATGATTGTGCACAAATAATTATCCAAGAGAAGGAGTGGAAGAATGGGAGAGATTCTTACCCGTGGCTTGCTTGCTCGAACCTTGCTTCTTCTCCTTCACTTCAGCCTTCAAAATCAGCCTCTCTCAGTGGCGCGGCTCTGATACCATGTCAAAAATCGCGTGGTGGGGGGAGTTGCTCAAGATGCTGCACCGAACACACACAGAATGCACAAGGAGAAGCTCACTCAAGAGACAAGAAGAGAGATGGAGGCCAAAACGTTTTCTTGCTAATTTCTTCTTCTTCTTTCACACTCTTTACAATGTACACAAAGTATAGATAAGATACAACATAAAAGGAAAGTGGCCTACTAAGTCAAACAATGCATAACCGACTACACTAGTCGACTGGCGCTATAACTATGCCAGCTGTAAATAGGTGTAACAACCTGAATATAATAAGTAATGAGGCCATGTGAGAGTCATAATGACCACTGACGTGCTAAGTGTAGACGTGTGGACCCATCTAACCAAGCAGTTCATCATCAATGTCCGCATGTGTTGACCTTGTCATCTCAACACAAATCGGGTCCTAAACTCAGCTCTCATTCATGAACAAACTGTGATCTGCATCACCCAATTTAAATCCATGTTGCTGTAAATAACTGCTAATCTGAGCATTTCATACTCTAGGTACCTGTTTCAGTCCATATAAAGCCTTTCTCAGCTTACATACATGTGTAGGAAAGTCCGAGTGAACATAGCCTTCAGGCTGCTCCATATATACTTCCTCAACCAAATCACCATTCAAGAAAGCATTCTTGATGTCCATCTGCCATAATTTCCAGCCTTTGCATGATGCCAAAGAAATGAGAGTTTTGACTGTTGCCATTTTAGCCACCAGATATTGAAAGTCTCCTCATAGTCAAGGCCATATTGATGTGCATACCCTTTTGCAACTAGCCTGGTTTTATAGCGTTCTAATGAACCATTTGACATGCACTTAATCTTGTGCACCCATTTCCAGCCAATGGGGACTTTGCCTTCCGGTAACTCAACCAATTCCCATGTCTCATTTTTAGCCAGGGCTGCATACTCCTCATCCATGGCATCATACCAGTTATCATCTGTAACTGCATCATCAAACTTTATAGGTTCTTTATAACTTGTCACACTAGCCATATATGCATAATGGCAGGCTGAATAACTAGTGTATGTAAACCTATCAACTAGTTTTCTGACTCTCTCAGATCTCCGTAACTGTGGCTCATTTTGAGCTTGCCTCTCATGAGGCGGCGGTACATAACGACTCAGTCTTGCTCCAAGCATCATAAAAGACGGAATGCCTAACTCACTATCGAAACTATCACTGTTGGATGACTCATAACCTGTTGTAAGTGGACCTATCACATTCTCAAGTATCTTTTCTTTTCCCTTATCCAATCTCCCCCTCACTGACATATTCGTGTTAGTGGTCGTAGGAGTACAAATCCGCAAGCGTCCTGACCAAGGACTTATTGTATAGGTGACCCATCACCTATACCACTCATAGATGCACTCACTATAGGTGTATTTTTAGCATTACTAGTGCTTGTGAGATCCATCAGTAGCCACTACAACCAGATTACCATACCACAATGCCAGCTCATCAAAAACAACATCTCTGCTAATCAATGTCTCATGTGTAGATGGTACATAACACTTTAAGCTTTCCGATCTTGTGCATAACCAAGGAGCACACTCTTGACAACTTTAGGATCCAATTTCTTCCTCTTTTCATCAAGAACATGCACATATGCAATGCTACCATCATGTGTGAAATGTCAAGTTTATGACCATACAACCTCTCATATGGAGTTACATCATGAATCCCTGCTATAGGAGTTCTATTCAGCACATATACCCTATTTTTCATTTTTGCTACACCATTTTTCTACGGTGTATAGCTATAAGTTAACTGTCTTCTGATCCCATATTTAGCAAGGTGCCTGTCAAAGTAATTTGAGACATATTCTCCACCTCCATCTGATCTAAGACATGAAATTTTAGAGCTCAACTCATTTTCAACATGCTTCTTAAAATCCTTGAATGCATCAAACACATCATCCTTATGTTTCAGTATGTAAAGCCAAGTGTACCTACTGAAATCATCAATGAAGGATACATAGTAATGAGCACCACCAAACGAAGCATTATGAGATGGAACCCATACATCTGAATGTACCAACTACAAGGGTCGTGATCTATTCTGTACATGTCTCATAAATGGAAACATGTCTGCTTTTCAAATTGGCATGCATCACATACATGTCTAAAGTCATGATACTTGAACTTAGGCAGTCCAAGCACAATCTCCTTCTGTTGCATAGATTTCAGCTTTTGTACATTCACATGGCCAATCCTCTTATGCCATATCTCAACATCCCGTATAGCACTACCATCATGTGCAAACATGGCTACTTTCAATTCTGGAATTAACATGTCAAGAGTAAACATTCTACCATCTCTTCGGCCTCTAGCAATCAATTTATAGCCATTACCATATTCTTCAACAAAGCATCCATCTCTATTAAATCTCACTTGCAGATTTTGTTCTGACATCTATCCAACTAACAAAAGATTCTTGGTTATTGTAGGTACATGTAGTACATCATCATGCAGGCTCTTTTTCTTGCCATCAGACATCAACAAAGGTACAACTCATTTATGTTGAATAGTATGTTGGGTGTCATCCCCAATACAAACATTTCCATGTGAACCTACAACCATCTCATCAAACCATTCTCCATGGGGTTTCATATGATTCGAAGCCCTTGAATCAATGTACCATCTCTCATCTCTATTCTCCCTAGATGCATTCTTAGACACATGCTGCATGGAAAACAACGTGTCACCCTAATCATCAGGAACTCCGCTAGATGAAGCATAATTTACATGTTGTCTACCCTTGGCTTTCATGTCAACCTGCTTCTTATGACAATCTTTGGCTATATGCCCATATCTACTGCAATAATGATAGTCCTTGTCCATGTTCGAATGATCATTTGACTGCCATGAACCAGATCCACCGCGTTTACCATGGGGCGATCTCCCCCTGCCTCTAAAGCCGGCCCTGTGTATTTGTGCCATGCTAGGCATTTTGCTGATGATATCCATAAGTGTTTTGAGTGTCTCCTCGACCTCAAAAAGAGCCACGGCCTCTGTCGTCTCTGCCATGCTGGCTAGAGTAAAAAATAGTGTCTTTGCTTTGAGACATACTAGAACCTGTATTTAGCCCAAGCTTAATTTCCTTATGCAACAGCAAAGCAATCAACTCATCCCAATCAGGGGATTCATCTCTCACAGAAATAGACGTATCAAATGTTTTATACTATTTGTCAAGTGCATTCAATGTCACTGCAATCATATCATCCTCAAACATTGAAGATCCAATGGTGGCAAGCTGATCCACTATGTTCTTGATCTTTGTAGTGTAGGTCTGAATGCTTCTGCCATTCCTAGACATGTTATTGAACTATTGCTTTAGCTAAATCTTTCTTGCATGTGTTACATCTCCATAATTCTTCATGAGCATGTCCCATGCATCCTTTGGAGAACTGCATCCAGTAATCTGTATAACCATAGCATCTGATATACATAAGGAAAACCAATGTAACACCTTGCATGCTCTCTCAGTCCATAGCTTATGAGCCCTTTTCTGATCATTTGTCGGATTTCTTTCATGCATTTCAGGTTCAACCTCATCACCTATACATAAGTCCCAATAACCTCTACGAACCAAAAAAATTTACATATGGAACTTCCATAAAGCAAAATTTTTGTTGTCCAGCTTTTCTTCCACAATTTGAGTGATATTGTCAGTGCCTTGAGCATTTTCCATAGTTGCAGTTTAGGTATTCAATGATGTATACAACTTGTAAGTATCTGACTCCTTTTCCTACAGTTCAGGATTAGTTTTCTGCTATTCAAGATAGTTTCCTACAATTCAAGACAGTTTTCCTAACAACCTTCTTGCTGTAAACTGTATTCCAACAATGAAAAAATGCATTTAGCTGAGCATAAACCAATCTCAAATTAGTTCAAAATATTCTATGGTAGTGGCAAAACATCCCAACAACAAACTATGTCCATACAAGTATCAATGTTTGTATTGTATGCAAGTAGAGGTACCAAATACAGTCATCCCACTACTATAACCAGTAGTATTTTCTCTGTTAAAACAAGAGTATTTAGACCTCAAAACATCCCCAAAACATCTCATTCACTTGCCACTCTATGCAGGAGTTGATACATGTCCAACCGGTCAGAATATATTGCATGTATGTCAAGTGAAGATTATAGGTATCCTTCATATTGCTGTAGATAATAACTAGTCAATACCCTCATATAGCCAACAACAAATTAGTCTAAACTTTGGACTTTCAGCACTCGCAATATCCCAAAAATTATCTACCACTCAAGTGGTATGATGCAAGCATTTGTCAGTAGCAAATAAGCATCACAGATACTTCAACCATATAGGTATATTGTTTCCAAATTCAGGACAGCAACCAGTTCACTATTTCCAGCCTGTAAATAAGCTCCAAAACTAAGCATTTAAGACTCCAATGTCATGCTCAAATGCATGATAATAAGGGCATATACATTATTAGGATGAAAGCCACCAGTGCCCTGAAATCACTTGTTGTTTACTGCAATAAATAACCAGTTTGCACAGGTTTGTGCTGAATATCTCAAAATCTACATAGGTTTGTGCTGAATATCTCAAAATCTATGAGGAACTCGAAAAAACTTTCTTCTGCAAAGTTGTAGATCACGTTGAAACAATCAGGAATTGTTGGCTGTTTCTCAAAAAATGATTTTTCTAGCAAGATATAGCTTCTGCAAAAAATGGCCTGCAAGCAGAGTCTCCTTTGATAATGTTTTCTTCAAATTTGATGTCTTGATGTCAAATGGCCACTGCCAAGCCTTCAGGCTTTAGGCGTTCAAGATCTGATACCATGTTGGAAGAGAGGGGGAGAGACAGAGTGGAGCAAAAGATTAGTCTCAACTCATTGTTGTTCTTCTTGCATTATTATTCCATTATACTAACTGAAAGAGACTTATACACATGACTAATCAATACTAATTGTTATTAAATCACTGACTACACCGTCTTATTAAATATCACACACACGTATAATTGTATCCCTAGTTAATGTCGATCACACACATAAAGATAGACTGACTGAAGAGTAACGGGAGCTTGATATTCTAACATGAGAGAGAGTGAGAGATAGCCAATTCTATGAAAAACAATGTACCTATGAGCGAGAGATTGTGAGAGAAAGCTATGGAACTTTTGAAGAAGCCTATTATGTGATGACTTCCTTTCAAAGTGGTGTATTCTCTTGTATGTTTATGATACCTTGATGAATTATATGAAGAGAATAATCAAATATTTTTTAAGTTAAAGCTATGGGAGAATTGTTTTTATGAAGCTGCGTGAAGATTTTTGGTTCATGGTGTTCTTTTCTTTGTTGTGGACATATCAAATATGAGAAAGATGTTTACTGATGATTAAAGATAGATTTTCTTGCAGTAGATTCTCTATTTTTTTGGTATTCATGTTGGGACTCCATGTTTTTTGTGTGCAGCTAGGGAACACTACCATCAACAAGCATCAAAAGAGGTTGAAAATGAAGGAAACGGTATTGTCAATAGGAGAAGAATTCAATGGATGCTTGCAAAGTTCCTTCTACCACTGAAGAATTGGAGATTCTCTAACAGGCTTCATCTTTGTTAATATTCTTCTACATTTTCTAATTCTTTTTGGGAGTATTCTTCTACGTCTTCAATTTCTTGGAACCCCTTCTTTTTCGTCTACTCCTCTCCCTGAATCTACCTTCACCCTATTGTCTCTTACCCCTGTGGTGGACTTTTGACACCAAATGCTCCAACACTGTGTTAGGGGAAGTTTATGCTATCATCAGAGGTGAATTTTGAAAGATATTTGGGCTGATTTGGGGTTGAAATCTTCAGCCATATTCAGAGAATTAGCTATAGCATTGTTCTTTTAATTCATTTCTTACTCTACAGAAGACATCTTGTCAAAATAAGCAAGTATTATGTGCCCCTATGGTAGGACAAAGTTTGTAGATCATTCATAGATGCTTTGAGTTGAATTAAGAGGAGCTTTTTCTCTTATTTCTTGGTTGTGGTAACATATCCTTATCACGAAATCAATTTGAAAGCCCTACAAGCCTTGTAATTGACTCATAAGCTTTTGTCCCTAACAGTCTACATTGAATGTAATCATGCAAAGTTGATTCATGATATGGTATCATGTATGAATGATGGGATGCATAGTTGTTTATGATACATGACAGCATATTGTACTTGATTTTATAATTGGTGATTGCTCTTACAATCAAGAAAACAAGCTTGATTTGAGTTAGAACTTATGAGATAATACTTTTGTGATCTTTGCTAAGAATATGCACTTGGAAGCTCTATCAACATCTTCAAGAACTTGGCTTGAACCTTCAACCCTTCTCTTACCTCTACCATCTCTGGAGTTTAAGCTCTTGAACTCCCATACATTCTTCTCTCTCAAACCCCTGTGATTGACCGTGAAGTACCTCTTGAACCTTTAAACATTCATTGTAATCTACTTATCTCTTGAAGGCACATCTCTATCTATCTTGTCCAGTTTTCTTGCCAAACCCCTGTGGTGACCTTCAATCCTACGCGCTGCGACATTGGTGAACCCAATGTGAAGGTCGATGTAAGAGAACTCCAAGATGGGGGATTCTTCAGGAGATACTCTACAAAAATTGGTGCGCATATTGTAGCAGACTCAGCAACAACAAATCCAAATGTTACAACAACAACAAAGGCAAGACAAAGAGAATATTGATTCCATAGCTATCAAGGCCCTAGAGAAAGTTGGGTAGAAATTAAAACAATTTAATAGTCAAAATGTCTCTATTTTCATTCACTTGTATGTTGAGAAAATGTTTTTCTTTGGTATACTACAACATGCATGGCGTCGCTATTTGCCAGACTAGCCAAGCATGGTCTTCAAGAAATAATCCATGGTCTTTTTCAGTGAGATGCAGATTGGGATGTATTCAAAAAAGCACTACGTGAAGAATTCTTCTTAGAAGACTTTGGCCTAATGACGAAGAAAAGTTTCACTGATTGGGTTGAGAAATCCAAGAAAGGTTTAGCTGCAACAGCTTTATACCATGAGTTTGAAAGTAAATTTTGGCAACTTGATGATGAAGACCAACAAACTATGGAAGGTCAGAAGATTGAATTATTCCTTAAGGTTGCAGATCCCATTCTGCAAGAGAAGCTTGCTGATTGCCTAGAAGATGCTACCTTCGAATCAGGAGTCAAGACTACATGGACAGATGTTACTTATGCAGTTAACATGATTGCTGGAAGAGAGCAGATGTGACTAAGATTGGGCTCTACTTCAACTTCAACAACTCCATTGATAGAGCTTGTTCCACATTCAAAATCTCCTATTCCTTTGACTAATCAACCAACTCTTTCTTCTTCTGTTCCTTCTAAAAATGATGTAATGGATGAACTCATTAAAATCATGCAATATCTTCATCTAAATCTTACAGAAATTAGTTTCAAGGTGGAGAAGTTGGATGTCAAAGTTGAAGAATGAAGACGATCATCAACTCAAAGACCCATGATAGAAGGCTTTAAGAGGCACTGTATTTGGTGTGACAGCCAAAAACATGACAAGAGGGAGTGTTCTACCTTCTGTGAAGTTGAAGTACAGAAGCTCATATTTTGGAAAGACGGAAAAATTCATGCAACTGAAACAGGTATTCCACTGAAGCCAAATTTTGGCAATGGTGGAATGAAGAAAAGATTAGAAGATTTAGCTGTAAAGAATGCCTACATAGCAATTGATGTATATACCTATGGGCTGCAAATTGAACCAACTAAATCAAATTTGAAAGCATGTAAAGCTAATATGCAATCTAAAGTATCGATGCATGCACTAGATCAAATGGAACGTGGTAAAGCAGCCAAAGAAGATTTGGCTGATGCCAGTCAGTGCATTCAAGGAATAATTGGTTGGAAAGAACCGGTAGATTCTTTTTCCGCCTTTGCACATTTGGCTGACGTCAATCATAAAGAAGTCTTGATTGAAGAAAAGAGAAGAAGAGAAGATGAACTAGGGCCTTCCTCTTCTAGCCCTCCGAAATGGGTAACTAGAAGAATGCTTGAACAATCAAAGCTTGCTAAAAATATAACCCCAAATCAAGAGATAGAAGATGCACCAGAAACAAAGAAGACCGAAGGAAAGAAGAAAGGCAAGTAGCCAGGCTACAAATTGCAGTCTGACATAGAATCTGTAACCGATCTCAAACGAGTCCTAGAAGAACGAATTCTTGGAAGCAAAATTGAATTCACCTTAGGTGAAATTCTTTGAATTTCCAAATGTGAATTCCATGATGTAATCATTAATGTAACCAAAAGAAAAAGGCAATATGTTGGTGATGAAGCTGAAGAAACAGTGCATGCTTTTTTGCAAGTTCTTTGAGTTTTTGTGCAGGATGAAGAGAAGCTAACTTCACAAGGAATTTATCTTGAAGCAGTTAAAGAATTAATTGCAGCAATTGAAGCTGAAGATAAAGAAAGCATGAATGCAAAAATTAAAGAAGTGAAAGCTGAAAATGTAATGGTTGGCTAGTCCAAACCAGTTGGGCAGTCCACCTCTCAAAAAGAAGGCCGTCTACAGCACATGCATGAGGAGGAAGAGGCTCAATTTATTCCAAGAAGTCACTGCTCCCATACACATTGGGCAAGAGCAACAACAGAGATAGTCGTCAAAATTGGAGAAAAAGAAACACTATGTATTGTACTCTTAGACCATGGTTCCAAGATAAACGTCATGCAAGGAGTCTCTATGAAAGCAGCAGATGGTCCATAGATGTTGATCTAGGTTGGAAAATGAGAGCTACAAACAACTCTTCTGGAGAGTTATATGCTGCATGTCCTAATGTGAAGGTAACTATTGGAGACATAAATGACAATTTTCACTTTTTTGTTCAAGACTCTTATAGTTACCCTATCATTCTTGGGCAATCTTACATTTTTGAAGCCCACTTGGAAACAAAAGCTCTTGATGATGATTCTTCCTATGCTCGAATCTGAAGCAAGGATAATGAATGAGATGTCCAATTTCTTACTGTGTGTGTTAACCATCATCGAAATAGAGATCCACTATGTGATTATCCTATGCCTCTTAATGCCCAAGAATTCAAGGATTTTCGGGATGTAGTGCTATAAAAGGAGGCTATGGCAGTGTGTCTTGTAAAAAGATTGAACCTCCTTATGCTACAGAAACTATGTCTCTAGCAAATCTGTATGTATGTACATCCAATAGTATGGGATGTTATAAGTCTCTTCCAACCATGACTAAAGCTAAAAGAAAATATTTATGTCATGTAAAAAGGGAGTTGAAAACTTATGACATGATGGTTGAAAATGAAGATATTTCGGGATTTTTCTTTTATTGATTACTTCTGACACATTGGTTAATATATGCAGGTACTCATACAAAAAATCAGGTTGAAAATCAGTCCATAGAAGTATATACATTGGATTTTTATCAAACAATTCAAGAATTTGTTGAGCAAGAAGACATTGGTTTACTCAATAATCCTGAAGTGCAAGTGGAGAAAATACAAAATGGTGGATAAGAAAGTCTAGCCTTTGGCAATCCCACTGCCTCTTGAAAGTGAAGGGCTGGCTGATAGGGCAGCAAATCAGCCAAGTCTTCATGATTTTTCCAACATTGATAACAAGTTCACATCTGAAAGTATAAAAGAGCTCAAAATAGGTGAAAATTCTTTCCTTTCGTAGGCTAAAAAACACTCTCTTATGCAAATGCTAATGAAACATGGAAAAGCTTTTGCATTTCAACCAAGTGAAATAGGCTGTGTAGATCCAAATATTGTGGCTCCTATGGTCATTTTTACGGTCCCACATGTGCCTTGGAACCTCAAGCCCATTCCTATTCCAAGGGCGCATTTGCCCTAATTATTGGAACTTCTAAATGAGAATATCAGAATGAAGATTTTAGAACCTTCTTCAGCACCTTACTCAAATCGATGGTTTACCGTACCTAAGAAAAATGGATCTTTACGATTTATCCAAGATCTATAGCCTGTTAATCATGTCACAATCCAAAATGTTGGTTCGGGTCCAATTGTTGACGAGTTTACTGAAGCTTTTGTAGGTAGAGCAATTTATTCTATGGGCAACCTATATTCAAGATATGACCAATTTCAACTTTCATTAGAAAGCCGAGGTATTACCACAATGAAGACACCTCTTGGATTGGTCTACATGTGCACTCTACCACAAGGTGTAACAAACTCCATAGCCCATATAATGAATGCCATGCACAAAGTCTTAAGGAACTTTATTCCACATCTTACTCTTCCACTTCTTGATAATGTACCTATCAAGGGATGTGAAGTTAATGAAAAGAATGAGGAGCTTGACGAAGATGGCTACAGGACATTTGTAGTTAACAATTCATGATTGTGACAGGATTTTGACAAGGCTAGAAGAGGTACATCTTACCCTTTCTGGAGCTAAGTTGATTTTTGGAGTAGAAGAAGTCCTAGTGGTCAGTTATCTATGTGGCCCCTATGGACGCAAACCTTCACCAATCAAGATAGATGCCATCAGCAGAATGCAAGAAAATGCACAAATGTTTCAAAAGTAAGAAGATTTCTTGGCACATGTGTATTCTATCTCATATGGATACCACATTTTGCTCATGTGGTCAAAAATCTCTATCAATTATTAAGAAAAGGCCAAAGATTCTCTTGGGGGAAATAGCATACTCTCATTGTATACAAACTAAAGAAGTTGTTAATTTCAACCCCCACTCTCAAAAGAATTGCTTATTCAAATGGTCAACCCATCATCCTTACTATGGATACAAGTCCCATTGGGATAGGATGGGTTGTTGGCCAAGAAGACCTTGAAGGTAACAGGTATGCAATTCGTTTTGGAGCAAAGGTTCTCAATGAACATCAAAGAAGGTATGTACAAGTAAAAAGGGAATTTTAGGGAGTTGTAACAATATTAAAGTGTGATCCTGAATACTTTATAGGTGCTTCTGTAGTGGTAGAATTTGATTGTCTTCCACTTTTGGGCATGATTGCTAACTACTCTACACCCGACATTGCTATGCTAAGATGGATTGCATATATTAAATCTCTCAATCCCGAATTAAAGCATATTGCAAGAAAGGAGAATCCAGTTGCTAACATGTTTTCACGAGCAAGATATGACAATGAAGAAGAGCTGATGGAAGAAGATGAAGCTAGAGAATTTATACTTGAAGACTTTTATTCTATGGCTGTTGAAAATACATTTTCAATTACTGCATATACTAGTCCAAAGCTAAAAAAAAAAGGGTGGTCAACTAGAAGCCAGCATTCTCATTGCATTGCTCAAGTTCTACTTCATTTCCTTCAAGAAGATTGGCTGAATATCGGCCAATATTTGAGCACAATGAAGAAGAAGGAGACTTAGACTGATGAGGAGTTCAACCATATCAAGAGGAAAGCTTATGGCTTTTTTCTTAAAGAATGACATCTATGGAAGCATGCAAAGAAGAAGAAAGGAGCGCATGTCCGAGTTTTAGGTAACAAAAGATTGCAACAACAAGTAATGAAGGAATTTCATGAAAGCCTATGGACTGGTAGCCATAGAGGCATATGAGGAACCTTTAGTAAAGTTAAAGAAAAATATTGATAGCAAAATATGTATCGAGATATAGAGCATTTTGTTGAAACCTGTTATGTGTGTCAAATGTATTCTATGGTCAAACATCGAGATGGGTTACAACCGACTTATCCATTTCTATACATTATAGATGGGTTATTGATCTTGTAACCATGCCTACAGGAATATGGAATATGCGATATTTAGTGCTTGCAAGAGAGGTTCTAACCAATCAAGTTGAAGACAAAGCCTTAACAGCCAAGACCACTCAAGTTCGTTGCCACTTTTTGCTCGAAGAAGTGTTTTGCAGATATGGTTCTGTGGGCAAAGTAACTGCAGATAGAGGAGAGTTGGATGCTGATGAGGCACGCAACTTCTTTGCTCAATTGGGTATTAAGTTGACTTTAACATCAGCCTACAACCCTGAAGGCAATGGGAAAAGTGAGAGAGGGCACCAGCCTATTCTCAAAGCTCTAGTAAAGTCTTGTAGAGGAAAGATCAAAAAATGGCCTAAAATGCTACCTTTTGCATTATGGGATAATCGGACTACTCACAATATAGTGACTGGCTATATACCAACTGAACTTATGCATGGACAACAACCAATTATGCCAAGCTATTTAGAAGCTAAATATAGCAAGACTAAAGAACAAAAGAAGATTTGATAAGCGATATCAACTTCGGCCAAGAGCAATTCAAGAAAATGACTGGGCAGTGTATGACAATAGCCTAGACAATCAATACACTACTTCTAGGAAGATGGTAAAGCATTGGTTTGGCCCATATATGGTAAAGGTCATTCATGACAATGCCACATATTCATTGGCTGAATTGGATGGAACAAGCATGAAGATACCTATAGCTGGAAAAAGAATCAAGCTCTTCAAATGAAGAGAAAGTTCAACATATGAGCTAGAAGACTTGGATATAATTTAAGAGCATACAAACATAGAGGAAGAAGAAGAGGCAGAAGATGAAGATATTGACATGGCAGAAGATACTTCTTCTAACACTGCAGATCCGTAAGACTTTGGCACATGCCAGAGGATGTGCAGGTTAGGAAGGGGTGGATGTCATGCCGCTATGCGCACATCATGTGAAAAACTCTAGAGTGTGGATTCCTTATAGATTTAGAGAGCCAATGCCATTTTAGACATTAGTGTTAGTGTCCATGGTTCAAAAATATTAGATTTTTGGACAAGTCTTAGCCAATTTTTGATACTCTAGAAATTATCTCTTGTTAAAATCCATAAAACTGTTGACAACTTCTAAATTATGATAACATGTAAAAGAAAGCATGTAGCTTTCGGCCAATTTGAGAGGATTTTATGTAAAAAGAGACATTGACAAAATCGTGCGACACGCCATCGTTGTTTTCAGGCAATGAACATCACTCCAAAGTGAGAGATGAAGGAGTGATCTGGCAGGATTCTCGGCAGGTGTCCTGATATTTAACCCCCCTTTCAAAGCCAACGAAAGCATCAGATTGGCAATCTGAGCAGCATAGAGGAAGGTATTATTTTATACATGTTTTTATCTATTAGAGTTATATCTTCTCATAATGCTGAAAGAAATTGACAGGCTTCATCTCTGTTAGTATTCTTCTACATTTTCTAATTCTTTTGGGAGTATTCTTCTATGTCTTCAATTTCTTGGAACCCCTTCTCTTCCTTCTACTCCTCTCCCTGAATCTACCTTCACCCTATTGTCTCTTACCCCCATGGTGGACTTTTGACATCAAACACTCTGACATCGTGTTAGGGGAAGTTTATGCTATCATCAAAGGTGAATGCTGGAAAATATCTGGGCTGATTTGGGGCTGAAATCTTCAATCATATTCACAGAATTAGCTACAGCATTGTTCTTTTAATTCATTTCTTACTCTACAGAATACATCTTGTCAAAATATGGAAGTATTATGTGCCCCTATGGTAGGGCAAAGTTTGTAGATCGTTCATAGATGCTTTGAGTTGAATTAAGAGGAGCTTTTTCTCTTATTTCTTAGTTGTGGTAACTTATGCTTATCAGAAAATCAATTTGAAGCTCTCTTGAAGCAAGTCTCTTTGCCCTACAAGCCTTGTAATTGACTCATAAGCTTTTGTCCCTAACAGTCTACATTCAATGTAATCATGCAAAGTTGATTCATGCTATGGCATCATGTATGAATGACGGTATGCCAAGATTTTCATGATACATGATAGCATATTGTACTTGATTTTATAATTGGTGATTGCTCTTACAGTCAAGAAAACAAGCTTGATTTGAGTTAGAACTTGTGAGATAATACTCTTATGATCTTTGCTAAGAACATGCAGTTGGAAGCTCTATCAACATGTTCAAGAACTTGGTTTGAAACCTTCAACCCTTCTCTTATCTCTACCATCTCCGGAGTCTAAGCTCTTGAACCCACATACATTCTTCTCTCTCAAATCCCTGTGATTGACCATGAAGTATCTCTTAAACCTTTCAACATTCACTTTAATCTACTTATCTCTTGAAGGCACATCTCTATCTATCTTGTCCAGTGTTCTTATCAAACCCCTATGGTGACCTTAAACCCTACACATTGCGACAACGTGCGGTTCTCAACCCATCTCCCAATTCCAATGGCATGGACAAGATGCACAGCACGGTGAGGTAGGCACACCTCGAGGTAGTGCAGTCTCTTTTCTTTTTCAGGTGAATCCAACAATTCATGCCAAACTATAGACTCCGGAGGCCCCTGTCACCCACTCAATACACCCTTGGTCTCCACAATCTCAACCAATTCGACATGCTTCTCTCCCATGTCCAATCCCCACAAAGTCCCCATCATTAACTCACACAACCACCCTTCAATCATCCCAGCTCTCATCAACAAAGTTCCACAAGTGCCATGGGACTGGCACTTGACTAAGAGGCGGGTAATGTTAATCCTAGTTCAATCATCCCAGCTCTCATCAATAAAGTTCCACAAGTGCCATGGGACTGTGCAAAAGGGGATGAGGGCATGTATAAATGCCAAAAAGTGAATAGAGAAGCTCGTTCTTGGTGTGTGGAAAAAATGGTTATCCTTCTACTTCTTCTTCTTCTTCTTCTTCTTCTTCTTCTTCTTCTTCTTCTTCTTCTTCTTCTTCTTCTTCTTCTTCTTCTTCTTCTTCTTCTTCTTCTTCTTCTTGTGCTTGTACTTGAGAGAGGGATTATGAGAGTGTGAGGGAGTGAGTCTGTGAGGGTGAGGGACCATGGTGGAGAAGCTCTCCATCTTATCTTATCTTATCCTCTCCTCTCCTCTCCTCTCCTCCCTTCTCTTCCCTTCCCTTCCCTTCCCTTCCCTTCCCTTCCCTTCCCTTCCCTTCTCTCGCATGCACACGACTATGGAGCATGGAGCTTGGAGGTGAAGGATTGAGCTTGCTTGAGCTTGCATCTTGGATCATGGAGCTACCGGTGTGCTTGAGAGAGGAGGGTACTCAATCTATCATTGAGGTAAGCTCACTAGACTCGTAGGCTTAAGAGCATGTACGACTATGTGAGAGGTATCCATTAAGCATTCGGCTTGAAACGCTAGAGCAATAAGTGGTCCATGGGTCTTGGCAGTTGAACGAAGTCTCCCACAATGTAAATTGCATGTTGTTTCAAAAAATTACTAAATTCATTGGAGAGGTAATCTCCCCCTCCATATAATCTCAAGTACTTAATCTCTACACTTTTTTTTTCTCAAATAAAACTTGAAAATAAGAGAACACTTCATTGTCCTCCGTGAAACACACCAATACCTTCCTTGTATGATCATCAATAAAGATTAGATAATACTTATATCCTCATTGATATAGTATTTTTATGATCTCACTCATTAAAATGTACAACATCAAGTAAATGCCTGCGTACACATTTATCATGTGAAAATGCACACCTTATTTGTTTTCAAAATTGATATGCTTCACAAAATCAACTACTCTGAGAACTTAGATAAGCATGTCACAATTTTGTGACTGCATATTCTTTAACCACTACATATTTACATGGCCAATATATTGATGTCAAATGTTAATATCAACTACAACTCTTGTACCTTATATAAGTATAGTAGTCTTCAATATGATATATTATATCCAAGGTAAATATTATTCCCATATGCTTGCCTTTTGCAACCATATTGAAGTCTTATACAAAGTAGCTATCCTAATTACACCTTACTTGCAATCCATGCCCAATCGTTTTTCCAACAAAAGCCAAATTCTTTGTAATGTGACGCATACACAACACATCAACTAAACAATTAGTTTTTCCATCTTGTATAGATAATGAAACACTCCCAACATGAGCAATAGGATGCATTGTATTGTCACCTTTATCCAAAAACCAAGAATTTTAGGATTTCTCATCTCTTTAAACTATTCTCCATAAGATGTCATATGGTTAAAGGCACCTTAATCAACATAACATACATCATCACTCAATGTGGATACATGTGTACTCTATTGGGACTTCAAGCTCATGTGTGTGACCGATAGTGTCTTAGATGTGTCCAGCTATACATGTGTTGGACATTCAATAAGTCGGGTTAGTCAGTGTGACCTAACTAAACCTAGTCTTGGTTAGCTAAAACTAGTGTTAGACTTGGTTAGCTAAACCTAGTGTATAAGTTACTCTTTAGTAAGTGGAGATAGAATGGAATAATGAATGGAAGATAGAGAGCATGACTGAGCTCTCTGTTCTTCTCTCTCTCTCTCTCTCTCTCTCTCTCTCTCTCTCTCTCTCTCTCTCTCTCTCTCTCTCTCTCTCTCTCAACATGGTATTAGAGCCATGAATGGGCTCTCTGGAGCAGGAGGCAATGGAGAAGAACTGAAGAAAGTGAAAATCCAGGAATCTCTGAAGACAGCAGGCTGACTCCCATTGTTCCTCTTGAAAGATATGCATTGAGACATTGAGCTTGCCATTGCTCAAGCAGTGTCTATATCTTGTTTTGGAGCTTGCCAAGGCTTCCTTGAGCACTTGTAAGGGTGCATTTTTCATCACTCACACGAGTAGCAACATCAACCTCTAGATCAAGCAACGTGAACTGCACTTGCTACAGGCTGAACCTCCTTGATTGCCAAGACATCACATTTCTGATTACTAATTGGTTAAAATGTTGGTCCACACTCTTTGAAAGGTGCTTGAAGACTATTGTATGCAAATGCTTTGGATAGGGCTCGGTTATGAGCTAAGACATGAATGTACAGATCTGAAATTCATTCATGTATTGCTAGTAACAGAGAATACACAGCATGTATGCTACCTTGATACTGTCCTGGAATATCCAACACTAATACAGGGCACCATTTGATCCATACATGCCTCAGAATGATGGTTATGACTAGCTAGAATGTTGGGTGAATGTCTAGGCAATACCCAGGTACACTTGGGAATGATTAAAAGGATTAAAAATTCTATTTTGGAAAACATTTACAGATGTGAAAATTACATGCTAAAAATTGTCATAAAATTGTGGACAACAAACATGGTCTTTGCCTGAAGCACTACATGACATTGATTGGTCCCTATCAAATGTATGGTTTGGGATATGTCTGGGAATGTTTGGAGCATTAGGACAAGCATTGAATGCTATTAAAAACTAAAGTCTGGATCTTTTAAAAAATGCATTTAAAGTGTTTTGGCTGGTTACAAGCAGGGATTGCAGTCCATGACATTGCTTCTTGATTGAAGATGGTTTTATAAATGGCCATGTATTGACCCCGACACATTGAAGCAAATGTATGAACTGATTTGAAGACATTTTGGAGCTGGATACCTTGCTTTGCTAAATATTTGTTGATTGCAATCTGTGAACAAGAATTTTAACACTTGTACTTACTAGTTATGCACCGATTTGTGCTCGTATGGTCATATTTGGACTACTATATGTAGGAGCAGATGTCTATGAAGTTTTGGAGCATGTATGATATGTATACATATAGTTTTTAGCTATGAATCAACTGATGGTCATTGATAGTTTACAGATTTTAGACTACATGTATGTACTCTGACAGTAAGGTTGCATAAGACAAAGTTAAAGCAACAATATGGTCTATGTATTGACTGATGTACCTACGGGTTATGCCACATGTTGTCGATAGTTTTGAGTTGTTGATGGGCTGAAATCTCTAGTTTCAGCAGTGAATTTGTTGCAAAAAATAGTCATAAACAGTTAAAGGCTATAGATAGTTAATTAGACTTGTTGGCTTGCAGGAAATCAGGCAGTAGACTAGATTGGCTGATACAATATGTCTAATGAAAATAGGATTGACAACATAACCCAGATAGTGGGGGAAAAGTGGATAGTAACAACTATGCCATATGGAGGTTCTGCATGCATTAATTTTTGGATAGGTAAAGGATATTGGGATTTAGTGACAGGTGTTGAAGCTGAACCTGAAATTCCAGAGCGGCCTACAGCTGATCAAAGATGAGCATGGTAAGCTTGGTTGGAAAGAGCTCACAAGGTGCTACATTGGTTATCTTTGTGTGTCTTGAATGTTATGGTAATGCAAATCATGAACTGCCAGTCACCAACAGATGCATGGAACATATTGATTAGGTATTATGGCACAACTACTAGTGCCAGGAAGATACAGTTAAAGCAGAAATTCAACAACATGGAGAGAAAAGGCAGATCTATATAGGATTATGTCACAAAGATTAATACTATTGTGGATCAACTGGCATCCATTGGCACACAGGTTGAGGATGAAGACATGGTGATGGAACCTAAAATGGGCCGGCACTGGCTATGGCACTAGCCGGACCTCATGCACACAACAGACAACCCCACCACACCGCCTCACGTCCAGGAGCGTCTAAGACTCACTCTACACTAAATGCTAATGTCGATTCTGCATTTGTATTAGGCCATAGTCCAGCGTTTACCATCCCTTCTCCTTAGAGGAAGATCCCATAACATATAGGCATCATAGCTCATACCACAAACATAGGGAAGCACTTCTCGGCTGACTACCACGGCTCTATTGCGGCACTCCTACACCTTAGGGATTGGTCCCAAGGTGCGTCACTCCAACATAAAGCACACACAATACAGCTCCACTCTTTCATTTTGAACAAATTCCTGGAGATACCATGCATCCTTACCAAACAATTTCCCAAGAAAATGATCAACTAACCTACAGCTTAGGTCATCTCCCACACTCAAGCGTAGGTCATCATAACGGAAAACAAGTCCTATGCATCCAGTTCTTGATATTCTGATACCATGGTTGATATGCACATGAAAAAGTGGATTATCCTAACATGCTCAAACATAATTTTCAATCAGAAACGTGTCGTGCACAACCAGACTTTCCAATGCTCATTTACTAACTCGTTGGGTGATGTGAGGATAGCATCGAGACAACGCTCATGCTATTATCCTTTTAATTAAAATATAAAGAACCCTATATCATGATATGCATCAGCAAAATCAGCAATAAACAGCACCCAAATCGCATCATTCGAACACCCCACCCCCTACTTTTAGGTAGTGCTTCCGTTGCATAGGTGTAGGGGTTCATTTTGTCATGTTTTGATGTATGAAAAGCGATAAATCATGAACTTTGACAAAGTGATATGGCAAAAACCTCATGCTCTGCCACTACCATACATTCACAAACACTCCTTATATTTTTTTCTTATTTTTATGAAGTGTATCTCTATTTTTCCCTTATTTTCCCTTATTTTTATGCATTTATTTGTCAATAATCACTATTATTTTTTTGATTTTTTTCCATACCAATCATTTTAGCATATTGAACTTCAATTTTCTTTTCCATTTTTTCCCATAGGAACACATTTCACCCACCCAAAACGACAAAACCATCATTTTATCCTTAAAAACCACATTTTGGGTTTTGCAGGATTTAAATAGCGCATGTAAATCATTGCAAAATCAGAATTTCCTAATAAAAAATAGTTAAGCATGATGCAACTAGTACTCAAACAATTTTTCATCGCATAAGAACATCATTTCCATCATAAAATGTTGAAAAACCTTCATTCCCTTCATAAAAAATAGTCATACCGTGTTTCTATGAAACACGAGAGGCATTGAATGATTGCGTGACCAGGGGACGGAGCCTCCACTGCTCTCAATTCCATGTTATACATCAATCTTCATCATCTCCATTAATCTCAATCATCATTTTCTTCAATCTCCTTCCCGATTCCTCCTTCAAGGTAATGCGCGTGAACAACCCATAGAGGGGAGAGAGAGGGAGGAAAGAGAAAGGTTGATTTCTTATCTTCCCATCCAAGGAGCCATTTCATGGGCCAAAGGCACCGATGGAGAGCGAAGAAACAAGGTAGATCACTGCTGCGATTGGTAGGGGGTTGTTCTTCAACCCCACCCCTCAATTTTCCCATGGAGAAGGGGAGTATGGCACCCTTTTTTCTGCATGTAGAAAAAAAATGGTCCACCCCCCACGAAATCGATTTTTTGAGGTGACCCCAAAGGTCACCCCTTTTCAATTCTTGTTTTTGGGCCCCCCCTTCACACCAATTTTGCCATTTGCCCGATCTTTGGCTGTTCAACGTCTGATCCGAGGTCCGAAAAATCATGCTCATCAGTCTCGAGGTCTCGCACTACCTGGCACTTTCGGAAGTCTCATCCGACATCCTAGGAAATTATGGAAACTACCCAACCTTCGCTCAATGGGTCTTTAAAGCACTTTTGGCACCCGTCGACTCCTTGCTACTTAAAATCGATCTGATTGCCTATGCTGCCTTTGACAAAGTTTATTTTTTCCTTGAAATACAATTTTTTTCCAATTTTTAAGCACTTCACGGAGTCAAAAATCAGCTCTCATTGGCAACCATGGGATAGTGCGACTCAACCCCCCATCGAACCCCATGAACAAATTTGCACATAAACACAACCACAAAGAGCATCAATCTGATACAAAAAATACTCAACAAAACACATCACAGCTCTCACCCTACCCCCTGTCAAAACCAAGGCATGAAATCCACAAGGAATAGGCCTAGCATAACCTGACATAAAGCCTAAGAAGCTAGTCACTAACCAACTCTTCCAACACAGCTAGTCACTAATCAACTCTTCCAACATAGCTAAACTAACAAGAACTATCAAAGATGTCATCACAAGTGGGGGTCTGAACTACCTATCTAACTAAGGACAACTCAACCGGGAGGTCTTACTAAGCGAAGACTCCTATAGCCTAATCAAGAAATGTTCTCTTTTAGCATATGGGTTTCCTCTTAGGACTTCATTTTCCATACTTGGGCGTGTAAAAAGGAGGGAGCTGAGCATAGTGACCCAAGGAGAACAAGGCATTAGCCATAGGTCATGTCTCAGTACCCAAGAGCCTACCAAGCCCTCACAAGGCGACACTTACTCATTTTCTAACGCTAACTTTTATTTTCTCTCCAACCTTCCTTTTTAGCTAGATGCCACCCCCATGAAGACAAGGCATCGGCCTCGGGTTTCTGGCTCGTCCCTAGGAACCTACCAAGTCGTTCCTTACCATGTTCCTAGGAGGACTATAAATTCATCTTCATTAAATCTTCCGCTATCCTCACTTTGACCAAATCAATGTCACCTTCAATCACTTTTTCTCTGATAAAGTGATAATGTACATCAATGTGCTTAGTCCTAGCACGATAGACATGATTAATGGCTAGGAGCACACTACTTATGTTGTCACAATAGAGTGTGACATGCTTGACTTCCTACATGCCCAAATTCGCAAGGCAATGAACAAATTCTCAAGGATTTTTCTTTCTTTCCTTTTCTATTTTTATAGAGGGGTTAGAACCCCTTTTTACACACCTCTGTATATTCATATTCCTTCCAAATAGTTAGGGTTTTTCCCTTTATATCATCATTTTGTCTAGCAGGCTTTTCTAATTGCCTCACACTAATAGAAACTCCTAGAATGGCCACCTAGCAGGTCAACAGAACAAGGTCACTAGGGTTACCATCCAAAATAGGTCTTTCAGTACCAAACAATGCCTTTGCAAGAGGAAACGACTACTCGGGCCTCCATCAGACATACATAAACTCAACTTGGGACTTCATGCCTTGATCGCCGGTCCCCAACAAACAAAAAGAAAGTAACCCCTTACATACACATATATCATTATTTGCTGAAGGAAAAAGACTCAAGAAGGGGGACGAAACCACCTGGAATGGCCACAAGAAGCTCCATCGCAAACAAAGGCTCCCTCCAAGCACTTCATCAAACATGTTTGGTACAACACTAAAACAGAAAACTATTAAAAGCACCCGCACCAAAGAGACAAACTGATGCCAGGAGGCATATGCCATGGTGGATTCCGTGAGGCTTTACGGTGGATTCCGTAAACTTAGATGACCGGGGCTCATACACAAAGAGGATTCTTTGTGCGAGAAGTTGATGGGGACGCCTGTCCTTTTCGGGCGTTTCATTAATTTAGTGTGTACATGGGTGATTCCATAGCGGGTGATTCCGCAAAATGCATATTAAATTAATAAACGTTTATGAGTTTAGAGTGCGCACTCGTAATAAATTAAGGTTAGGATTTATTTCTAACCAGTTGATTTATTTATGTAGCTGAAGACTGCTAGGTATTCACTTTTGTCGGTTTAATTGTATTATTTTACTAATGATTGTGAATGCTTCAGTTGATGTGTAGAGATAGCAGCAGTGGCAGAGGAAAGCATTGGAGTCTAGTGAGTATTCGACCTTTGGATTATATTTTGATAGGCGCCACGCCTATATTTTGTTATGTCTATTGAGACATTGATTATTGATTATTATTTTGTATGCGCCTATGCGCACGGATATGTTATTTCTATTTGGACATTGAGATTGGGCGTGCCAGACTCTATGGGCACCGTCCATTAGCTTTATTTTCCTATTTTTGTAGAAAGCAAACTCAAAAGCTAAAAGCTTGTCATATTTTTGTAAATTGGGCTATTATTGAGCATGAAGATTGAAATATACATAAAATACATGCTTTGTGAAGCACTCACACAAGGCATGGGGGGAGATTGAACCCAATTTGTCTCTTGCTTCTTGTCGTTCATGCTTTTACATTGTTTTTGTGCAAAAAGGTAGAGTTCATTGTTCTTGGGGACCTTCCGGGATTCACTACGTGAGCATTCTGCGTCCGATCTGCGCACCAGAAAAGGACAGGCGTCCCCATCAACTTCTCGCACAAAGAATCCTCTTTGTGTATGAGCCCCGGTCATCTAAGTTTACGGAATCCACCGTAAAACCTCACGGAATCCACCGTGGCATATGCCTCCTGGCATCACAAACGGCCCTGTTGGCCTAAAGAAATAGCACATTTTACTACAAACTAATTGGCCCTCTTAGTCTAATGAAATCAAACATTAAAATCGTAAAGCAGCTGGTCCTCTTACCCTAATATAGTCTGCTCATAATATCCAAAGCAACCAACCTTCCTAGCCTAAAATAGATAGGTCATTCTAATCCATGCAATACATATTGGTCTCCTTGGCATATACATCACATCTTATCAAACTAACTAGGATACCAAGGATAGCATACAAAAGGACGGCTAGCCCTATGCTACTCATGCCATGCAGCTCAAGGCTTGAACTTGGGCTTTTGTAAATCCACTAGCCCAAGCCTTATATGCATGGTGTTATTGACCTTCTATCTAATGCACCAACCACATTTTGAGAGATCTTGGGTTTCCAAACCCATCTCACACCCCTTCTTACATTCTTAGGCTACCTCGACTACCCACATTGGTCCAATGGACTCACTGTGGATTTATCACCATTACCAACTAGCCTCACAGCCTTATGGCTCCTATTTAGTATAGGTGGCCCTTTGGCATGCCGCATCTTCTCTACGCAAGATTTCTTTACTTGACTTTGCCCACTCTCCAATTGCCTATTTATAGGAACCATGCTCTTACTGATAGGAATAGCCTCTACTCAAAAGCATGACTCATTTAAAGATGGCAAAGTTCTCTTTAGAGCCTTTCCACTAGCAAAACTAGAACCACCCATAGGATACTTATCCACACTCATAGGCCCAATGGTTCTATCAATGTTACTGTCACAATTACCTCTTATGGAAGCATTGCAAGCCTTGATGGGACTTACTGGGCTTGGAATCTTTTTATCCCCAAGGGGTATATTATCCCTACTATTGCCATTTTCTGCTTGGATATTTTGGCTACGAATGTTCCCCTCATAGGCTGCCTGGGTATCAACAAGTGAGTTGTCTCCTTCTAGAAATTTTTGGAAGCTAGGATGCACTTGTACTGAGCGGGGAAAACTCCAAAAGTTTTCCCACCATCTCTGAATATGTCTGTCATAATCAATGGACATAGCACATCACCTGGCGATGCAATAGCTCTTCTTGGCCAAAGCCTCAAAATATCATCAAAGGCTCTAGTGTATTCTTTAACAAAAGGATAGAACTCTTGCCTAATCTGCATCAACTCACTTTTATCAGGACCTAAAATGGACCCAATAACCACTTTCTCACTCTCTAAGCTCACTATTGAATCTCATATAACTAACCTCTACACCCCTACAGTCATGAGTGATTGGCAATAAGCTAGAAGACCTCTCTTGAAACTAAAACATTGCATTTGTAGTCCACTTCATAATTGCCTATCCCAAACTCCATGCTGGAGTGCCTAACATAAAGATGTTTAGTACACCACACAAACGTCACAAAGGCTCTTCCTTGATGGAGTGTCATGACCTCTAATAATAAGCGTACTACACTAGTTAGGAATTGGCCCATTATTACTCATCTTATTTCACATTCCTCTCTTTCTCACCTTAAATCCCTTACCCGTGTACCTAAATGGCTCGAATGTACCTCACACACTCGGTCTCAAGGAAGGACAATTGCAGTGCAACAATGTGTGCAAAAGAATGCTTGAATGATGATGTGAATGAAATGTACTCAAGCATCTTTAATTTGGAAAACAAAGTGCAAGTACACCAAACATACTTTCAAAGGATTTAATAGACCGCCTTGGGAGGCTCCAATACCATTTTCTAAGCTCTCCCTTTAGGGTGCTTGATAATACGGGCACCCAATGAATATCATCATACCCACTTGCAAGGCAAGTTAGGCCGTATTCTCGTAAATGCATCATCGGATCCTCATTAACCAGCCCATGAAACACTGGGAGATCCCTATAAGAGGAGGAGGGCATTTAGTCCTTTCCTTCGGGATCAACACAGGGACATTAAAATCCTTCCACCTTTACTGGTGTTGAAAATTCATTGGCTCCATGAACTTCCCTTTCTGCCAACTCATAAAATGATTTAGGGAGGCCAACACTATGCCATATGGAATTTATCCCATCATGTGCTAGTGGTGTTTTAGTGAGCCTATTCTTATCTGCCCCCACTTTGCTCAAACTTAGGATAGATCCTAATAAAGTCTTCCATGCTAACAATGGTGTTCCACACACATACACATCATCAAATGCTTTATGGATCTTAGCAATCACATTATGATACCCAATTGCGTCGGGCACTAGCACGGATGTTTCTTGAGATCATAGGCAGTCTGTCCTCCTATGTGCATATTGACCATCGTTGTCACACTCTTTTCTTCTATGACATTATCATCATGAATGATCATAGATGACTGTGCCATCTTAGCATTACTTTCACTTTCTCATTTCTCTAATCCCTATGGGTTGTTAATCTTAGAGGTGGCTCCATGGATATTTTCCCATAGTGACCCAAACTCAAGCATGGTGTCACTTTCGAGGCAAAGGCTAAAATAGTCAATCACATGACATGTCCAAGATCCCACTAGGCCATTCAGGATAGACAAAGTATCTTTTGGGATTTTTGAGGATTTCTTGTATTAATCATCATAATGATGACCAAAGTTTTAATCAATCTAACTTGACATCCACTACTTCAAGGAAACTCTCAATTAAAGCATAAGGCTAACAAGTCATGTATATGACCAAGATTCCAAAACAACCACTTCTTGGCAGCTCCTGGCAAACACACCACTAATGGGACCTAAAATGGGCCGGCACTACCTATGGCACTAGCTGGACCTCATGCACACAACAGACAACCCCACCACATGACCTCGTAGCCAGGAGCATCTAAGACTCACTCTATACTAAATGCTAATGTCGATTTTGTGTTTGTATTAGGTCATAGTCCAACATTTGCAATCCCTCTCCTCAGAGGGAAGCACCTCTCCACTAATTGCCGCGGCTCCACTACGACTCTCCTACACCTCGGGGATTGGCCCCAAGGTACGTCACTCCAACATATTCCAGGAGATACCATGCGTCCTTACCAAACAATTCCCCAAGAAAACGATATTAGGTCACCTCCCACACTCAAGCGTAGGTCATCATAACCAAAAACAGGTACTATGCATCCAATTCTTGATATTCTGATACCATGGTTGATATGACATGCAAAAGTGGATTATCCTAATGTGCTCAAACATAATTTTCAATCAGAAATGTGTCGTGCACAACCAGACTTTCCAATGCTCATTTACTAACTTGTTGTGGTGATGTGATGATAGCACCGAGACAACACTCATGCTCCTATCCTCTTAATTAAAATACAAAGAACCCTATATCATGATATGCATCAGCAAAATCAGCAATAAGCAGCACCCAAATCGCATCATCCCCTACTTTTAGGTAGTGCTTCCGTTGCATAGGTGTAGGGGTTCATTTTGTCATGTTTTAATGTATGAAAAATGATAAATCATGAACTTTGACAAAGTGATAGGGAAAAAACCTCATGCTCCATCACTACCATACAATCACAAACACTCATTATATTTTTTTCTTATTTTTGTAAAGCGTATCTCTATTTTTTCCGTATTTTTATGCATTTATTTGTCAATAATCACTATTATTTTTTTGCTTTTTTTCCATACCAATCATTTTAGCATATTGAACTTCAATTTTCTTTTCCATTTTTTCCCATAGGAACACATTTCACCCACCCAAAACGACAAAACCATCATTTTACCCTTAAAAATCACATTTCAAGTTTTGTACGATTTCAATAGCGCATGTAAATCATTGCAAAATCAGAATTTCCTAATAAAAAACAGTTAAACATGATGCAACTAGTACTCAAACAATTTTTCATCGCATAAGAACATCATTTCCATCATAAAATGTTGAAAAACCTTCATTCCCTTCATAAAAAATAGTCATACCGTGTTTCTATGAAACACGAGACGCATTGAATGACTGCGTGACCAACGGAAGGAGCCTCCGCCGCTCTCAATTCCATGTTGCACATCAATCTTCATCATCTCCATTAATCTCAATCATCATTTTCTTCAATCTCCTTCCCGATTCTTCCTTCTAGGTAATGCACATGAACAACCCATAGAGGGCGGAGAGAGGGAGGAAAGAGAGGCTGATTTCTTATCTTCCCATCCAAGGAGCCATTTCATGGGCCAAAGGCACCGATGAAGAGCAAAGAAACAAGGTAGATCACTACTGCAATCGGTAGGGGGGTTGTTTTTCAACCTCACCCCTCAATTTTCCCATGGAGAAGGAAAGTATGGCACCATTTTTTCTACATGTAGAAAAAAAAACCATCCATCCCCCACAAAATCAATTTTTGGGGTGGCCCCAAAGGTCACCCCTTTTCAATTCTTGTTTTGGGGCCATCCCTTCACACCAATTTTTCCATTTTCCCAGTCTTTGGCTACCTTTTGCCATCCGATTTAAGGTCTGAAAAATCTTGTGTGTCCATCTCGAGGTCCCACACTACCTAGCACTTCCCTGAGTCTCATCCAACATCCTGGGAAATTATGGAAATTGCCCAACCGTCACTCGGTGGGTCTTTAAAACACTTTTCATACCCGTCAGGTACTTGCTGCTTAAAATCGATTTGATTGCCTATGCCACCTTCGACGAAGTTTATTTTTCCCTTGAAATACAAAATTTTTCCCAATTTTTAAGCACTTCACAGAGTCAAAAATCAGCCCTCACATGGTTGCACTAACATTAAACGGTTTGGGATCTGAAAGTGGCAAGCCAAGAAAAGGCTGGCAAATTGCCCTTTTGCCATTGAAGAACGGGTTGTGAGGCAAATCATTGAGCAATGCAATTTGCAAAAATACATGGCAGCAATAGGCTAGGGGATAGACTACTTCCACTATGCAGAATTTTTGAGGACCTTCCACACGAACCGTGGCATAATAATTGTGCATGAGGAAGAGGAAATTCAACGGGTGCAGATTGAATTGACCTCAGAGCTGGTGGAAAAGGCCTTGGGCTTGGTGAACAAAGTAGAGAGGAAGCCAAAGAGATATGTATATGGAATGCTAGGAATGGACAAGGTAAGGGTCCACACCAACGACAGAATTAGCTTGGCAAACATCCCTGACCCTGAAATCCAACTCCATTCCAAGATGGTGCACATATTGTTTTCTAGTCAAAGATACAACACCATCATGAGCCGCATCAACGTCCCCCTACTAGAGAGCATCGTAGCAAGGTTGCTGGATGAGGTGGAACCTCAATGGTTTTGTGAGAAAGACCATCGGAACCTCGGCAAAAGCTTTGGCAATGGGAGGAAAACCTACTGGAGGAGAATCTCCTACCACCAAGGCTAAAAGGAAGGCTTCATCTTTAAAGGCTGCAACCATTGGATTCGGTGGGGTCCTCACCGTGATCATCAGGAAAGCCTTGGGACAAGGGCAGGAAGAAGCAGGAGAAGGAGTAGATGAAATGCCTAGCAATCGCCACCTCACCAGGAATAGGAGGCACAATCCAATGCAAAAGGACTCTAAGTGAGGAAGAAGAAAGCAAGGGGCAAGAAGAACAAACTAGCTGAGGAAATGCTAAGAAATCTAAGAAGAAAATCACACAAGAATAGCAAGAAGAGGAGAGGAGGAAACAAGAAAAGGCAAACTTACAAAAGGCCCGAAGGGAGTCCAAAAAAGCCGAGGAGGAAAGAAGGAGAAAGCAGGAAGAGAACGAGGAGAAGTTGAGAAAAAAGGAGGAGGAAGACATGGCCATTGCCACATGCAGGTCCATTGAGCAGCAATCCAGGCATGACGAGAGGTAACCCACAAGCCCAATCAAAGATGAAGGGTTGAGCTCAAGCACCCATATGCTAGAGTTTGTGCCAGCGGCAGTGCAAGAAGGGAAGGGCAAGCCCCAATTACCCCCATTCCAGCTCTCCTAATGCCCACCACCACCGCCACCCTCTCCACTCACATTTCTACGACCGAAGTGGACGCCAACAACTTAATGGCTTGGGTCCAGTACTTCATGAATAAAGAAGTGGGCCAATGAGCAAGAGAAGCAACCCCTTGGTAGGAACCAAAAGGCTGGCTGTGGCAAACGTCAAGTCGAGGCAAGACCATAAGAGGCAAAAGGTGGCAAGCTCCACAAGTTCCATCCCCGCAAAAGAGAGGCCATCTGAAGCATATGACGAGTATTTCAAGGAGCTCCTCTCTCAATTAGAGAAAGCAAAGGAGGAGAAGAAAATTGTGATAGTAGAGCTTGAAGTAGAAAAAGAGGCCATGGTTGCATCCCAGTTGGAGAAAACACGCCAAATAGTCATGGCCCAAAGGGAAGTTCACGAGCTGATGGAGCATGTACAAGCTAAGGAAGAGATAGAAGCAGAATGGCAGGTGCAAGTGAATGAAGAATCCGAAGCCATAGGACACCTACAATGACACAATGGAGAGATTGTGGCACACTACGAATATCTATAAGCTGAAATGGAGAAAATCACTAAAGCCACGGAAGAGCTGGAGGAGTTGAGGGAGGAAAGAGCTCGCAGGTATGAAAGAGAGGTGGAGAAACTAACCCAAGAGGCTGCCTCAACACATGAATAACAGCAAAAGCTAAGGGCAGAAATGGAAGATCAAGAACGAAGGCTGACAGTGCTAGCTCGGAGATAAGGGAAAAGCCTCGAAGTTCTGAACAAGAGGGCAAAAGAATGGGCTAATCAGAATGAAAAAATGGTCAAAGCCTTAGCATGCCGTCTAGCTCAAGTCGAAAAAGAAAAGATACTTGCTAAAATCAAAATGGAAGCCACCCAAGTGAGCTTCCACACCCAACAACGCACCTTCCTGGATACCCTATTGGACATCACCCAAGCAGAGAAGGGAGAGTCCATAGAGGCAATGAAAAATAAACTATGAATGGCTTGAGCCTAGAAGAGCAATGCCATTATCTCCTATTGGGAGGCCTAACCTTGCAAGAAGTGGACGCACTCGGGTTCCTTGAAGAGGAGTAGCAAGAGCCAAGCCAGGAGAGGAAGGTGGATGTGAACTTTGAAGTGGGATCATACAAAGAAGAGCTTGTCCCACTGCCTCCTTCCCCGCAGACTGAAGAGCAGCAACACGCAAACACCTCCACAAAAAGAAAGGCGGCACTAAGGGAAAGAAGAAAACAAATGGTGGATGACACAAGGAGAACATGTAATGCGAAGGGAGTGAGGGCACCCCAGGCACATATCCCACCATGCGAGGATGATGCCCCAGTGAGTTTCCACGCCGATCTTGTAATCTGGGAAAGGCAAGAAATTTCCAGGAGCCCCTTCGATTTTAACTTCCAGTTCCCCACCACCTTGCATAGGGTCTTCCCCATCAAGGTGGTGGAGGAGGCAATTAACATCGGAAGTAGGCTCGGATAGAAATGGATGGAGGAGAGAGAAAAATCCCACCTTATGGGCCACTGAAGATGCCAGGTTTTGGCAAAATAAGATTTTTGAAGTGCCCAAGTCGGTGGTCGGCTACGAATGTCAACCTAAATGGAGGAGAAGGGTCTGCGACTCGAACCTGGACACTTGGATGGCCTTTTGCAACACTCAACCCTTTGAGCAGAATGACCCAACCTTTATACCTTACCCTCAAAGGGTGGGAGTGGATTTTGACTCCAATGTCCATGGCTGCTATGACTTCCCTATAATATATAATCCTCATTGTATTACATATGAAGAGGCCCTCGTCTTCACATCAAAGAGCTTGTATGATACTCTAATCCAATTCACTAATGAATTCTCTTCATGCCCTGACCCTACCTTCATTACTACTTGTAATTACCTTAGACTGCTTAGGATAATCCTTAGGCAAGACCCCACCCCGCAGGAGTGGGGCCTTCTAGTACTCCATTTTGATCCTAATGCTATAGATAGTTACGCGATGGCCCCCGACTAATGATGCGAGCTACTCTATTACCTTCATTTTGCTTAGCCCTTCTAGAGGACATGAATGATAGCCATTTCACCTGTTGCAATCATCCATTCCTCTCCACCACCACCCTTCAGGTCTGCCTAAACCTCAAGGGGTATCTCCAAAGCCTCCCTTAACAAATCTATTAAGACCCCCTCCCCTCTCCACGTCACTCCGATGATGAAGATTAAACTTCTATCATGACTATGTAACTTCATTTATTGAATTTTTTTTTAAAAGAGAAGAAAGAAAGAACAAGAAATAGAAAAAGAAAAAGATATCACATGTAGCCATCACAAGTTGCACATCAATCATAGTCACTGCACCTAGGGGTCCTCAAGTTAAGTGCATCCGGCAGCCTCAATCGGCTAGCTCCGTCCCTAAACCCCTAGCCTCATTTTGATTCCCCACTTCACGCTTAGGGCGCATCAAGGGCAGGACACACCTAGGGAGGTAAAACTCACCTATCGCCTATGGATAGTAGACTTGTCACCCTAAGCCCCCTGCATTGTACCTCCCTTATGCACAAATTGGGTCCTCAAGTGTGGGACACCACCGCGGACCCATCTCCTAGATCCACAAGCACAGGCACCACCCACTCCACAGTAAGGTAGAAATGCCCCCCAAGTAGTGCACCTTTCTTTTCTTTCACAGTAAAAACAAAGGCCTCGACCACCAGCTCTAAAGACCCCATTATCCATGCAATGCACTCCCCATCCTATGCAACGTGCCACCAGGCAAGCACAACAAAGCAAGGGGCGGGCACGATAGCCCCAATCAAAAAGTGAATGAAGAAGCTCATTTGGAACAATGCAAGAAACGACAAGTGTGGAGGGCAGCAGAGGGATCCATCCAACATGACATGAAATTTTAGTTCCATAAATCCCTCCAATAGGTCCATAAATCCTCCAACACCACGGCTCATTCCAAAAGGATCTTTTAGTTCCATAAATCTCTCCAATAAGTGCATAAATCCCTCTAGCATCAGGGTTCATTCCAAACTCAAGGACCTTTCAGTTTTATAAATCCCTCCAACAAGTCCATAAATCCCTCCATCACCAGGGACATTCCAAACTCAAGGACCTTTCAATTCCATAAATCCCTCCAACAGGTCCATAAATCCCTCTAGCACAAGGGCTCATTTCAAACTCAATGACTTTTTAGTTCCATAGATCCCTCCAACATGTTCATAAATCCCTCCAACACCAGGGCTCATTCCAACTGCAAGAGCCTTCCAGTTCCATAAATCCCTCCAACACACTTCCCAACAAGTCTTGTATACACACTCAAAAAGCCACATGCCTACCTGAGCAACAATGTCCAACTCACCACCTAACATTGCCATGGGATTGGCACTCAACTAGGAGGGGGTAATGTTTACTGCAAAGCGAAGGAAGCAGAAAATGAGGCATCAAGAGGAAAAGTGCAAGGCAGAAAAAAAGGAAAAGTTGCCCTACAAGAGAGTGGGCTCAAAAGAAATCTAAAAGCATGGGAACAACCACCAAGAGTACAAGACGCAACCATGGAAGCCACAAGAAGCCAAAAGCAAGAAGATGCACCTTTAAATATAAAGGCATAGCCAAAACCTCTATAAAAGAGCGCCAATCGTGCAAATTGTAAAGGTAGATGGGCAGTAAGAAGGAAGCTAAGAAGATAGGAGAACAATGGAAAAAAGGGCCTAGGCCATGGCTGGCCATGTAAAAAGGGGATGACCGCCCATGGGAAAGAGGGTTTTATATATAAAGTTCAAAAAGTGAATGAGATCTCATTCTTTGGTGTGTGGCAAAGTGGACTCTTCTTCTTCTCTTATTCTCTTCTCTTCTCTTGCTTGCTTGCTTGTGAGTGCTTGAGGGAGGGAGTGAGAGTGAGTGAGGGAGAGAGTGTGTGAGGGTGAGAAATCTTGGAGGTGAAGCCCTCCACCATCTCTTATTCTTCTCTTCTTCTCTTCTCTTCTCTCATCTCACGCGTGGCTGTGGAGGATGGAGCTTGAAGGAAGATTCTTGAGGATGCTTGAGCATGCAATCGCGAATCCTGGAGCTATCAGAGTGCTTGAGAGAGGAAGCAACCCAATCAAGAATTAAGGTAAGCTAACTACACTCGTAGAGAGGGATAGCGCATTGGCTATGCCAAAGGTAGCCATTAGTGCTCGCTTGAAACGCTTGATCAATAAGTGATCCGTGGGTCTTAGCGGTCAAGCTCGCCTCTACAATAGAGAAGGTGAAGAGAAGGCACAAGGATCCTCTTCTTGCATAGCTAATGGGGAATGCCAAAGAAAATGAGCACCAATATTTTCCTATTTCTTTATTTTTCGAGGGTTTTTGAGAATCCCCCATGTGACCCAAAAAAGTCTTTTGGGAACCATTTTTAATCTAAAAACAGTCTCCTAAAGGCTACCCTCATGGGAACAAGTCCCAAAGGTTTACTCTTTTTGGATTTGGTTTTAGTATTTTTTGGATTCTTCTTTGAAAACATTGTATTAGAACCATATTGTTTCTTAGTGCACATGCCAATACTATCACATGTTCTATAACAACCACAAAACTTTAAGGAGGAGAACAATAATTGTGATGCAACTCTCAAGTTCGAGGCCATGAAAATTTGGTTCCTTATGCTACTCACCTTGAATGTTGATCTAGTGGACTACAAGTGTTTGAAATATGTTTGGCATAGAAAAGAAATTATCCTATTTGATAGCCTATGACTCTCAAAGTCCTTCCCTCACTTCACTTTGACTAGAATGAGTGTCAAATGTTGAATTTCATCTCACCTACACTGATCATGGATAATGGTATTTCATCTATAAGGTGTTTCCAGAGCTTCAATTGGCACAATGACTCAAGAGAAGATGTAGGAAGAATGCACAATTGCGTAGAAATGATTGTGACCATAAGGCTAGGTTTCTAAGCCACTAAAACATGTATACATTATGAGAATATGCCACTTGGTGAAGAAACAAGTGCACATTCTTATATTTATAAATTTTGGAGACTCTATGCAAACTCTCCACAAACATATTATATGGCACTCAATAAATTTATGCAATACACATTCATAGAAAACTATCCATTCTTCCCATGATTTTCCAGCTAACCTAAGCATTCATTCTATTCTATTCATATTATATGGCACTCAATAAATTTATGCAATACACATTCATAGAAAACTATCCATTCTTCCCATGATTTTCCAGCTAACCTAAGCATTCAATCTATTCTATTCATAACGATGCAAATTGCAATGCATAGAAAAAGAAACATGAATAAAGTATTTGGTTTTGATAAGCTCAAGTTCTTGTATCCCTTTTCTTATCCAAATACATCCACTTGGTGAGCAAGAAGTGGGGAGTGAGTCAAGCACAAGCAAGTATTTATGAAGACTTGACAAATATAATTTCTCAAAGAAAACAACCATGTGTTATTATCCATGAGGTAGAAACCTACATGATGTAACATAGTTGTTGGAAACCATTATCCATGAGCATAACAAAAGGATTTACATCATGCAACACATCCACCTTTGCAAACATATCCTGGCACTTCCACTGTCAACAATAAAACATCAAATCTGTGTGGAGCAAAAGTAGCATAACATTGGTGCTATTCTACCACTGATTGTAGAACATTGAATAGAATGGAGCACAAATAGCATAACATTGGTAGTAGCATATAAATTATAGAAATTAAAGTATCATCAAAATGTATAATTGTGCATGGTTATTGGTAACCATAAAGGCAACAAAACTCAATCCTCCATAGGATTGTCATCAATGAAAACACATTTTGGTCGTCTTCTTATTTTGACACTATGTATGTTTTATGCTAAAGTACTTGCAATGTGCTTATCTATGTCCTCTGCATAACATGTCAAATAGCTATGATGAGTTAATTTATTTACACAAAATATTATTACCAAGATACACTAAAGATATTGGACTTATTCACTTACTAGTAAATATGAACGCTTCACCATCTTCCTCGTCCTTAGTGTCAAAATCCATAGCTCCAATTGTATCCGTGTCATAGTAATCATTGACAAAAGGAAGCAAATACTTATCACATATCTCAACATCACTCGCTATCACCATGCAGGGGCATCCAGTATGCACAGCTACCTTCTTGCAAGGTGAAGTTCCTCCTCCAAGCTCAAGTACACAATTATTAGGAGGGAAAAATACCTCCGTGAATAGCAACATATGCGAGGCACTTTTCTCTAGCAGCCCATGCCAACCACCACTCTTGCCATCATGTCGTGCTTTCAAAGATGAGGGCAAGTAATGGTGGATGACATCTTCTATCAAATCTTCTTTCAAGGCATCCCCAATCTGTGCCATCATAATATACAATTATCCTTGTTAGTACTCAAACATTGAAAATTGTATGTAAATCGCATTATTGAACAAGGATATACTAATTATTTTTTCTACCTTTGAGGCTACCTATATGTCATATTTTGGTGTCTTTCCAACCTTATGGAAAGCCATCACATGAAAAACACGACTTTGTGTAAACACAAATACACTTAAGTACAATACAACTAAAAAGGAATTGCTGATGAGCAACTAAGAAACATGAAAAACACTTCATACCTTGAAGGAGACTCCATATTTTGTTGTGCTTCAATAAGGCTCCAAACACTCCATTGCCCATTGGAGACCTATCTCCAATCCTGCATGTGATGCCATATTCTCCACAACTCCAAGGCATAAAGTGATACAAATAACAAGCATCCATCCCAAGCCATCCATAATTGCACTTGCCACTATCAATGCTGACTTGATGTGCTCACTTGATAAACTATTCCATAAAGGAATGTCATCAAAACCCACTACATGGGAACCTATGGGAAGATCAATGAAACAATACTTCACACTCCAAGTGCTTGGCTTTGAATTTCTTCTTCATTTAAAGTCCCTTGACATTGACCCATGATATTATTGGGTGGTGGTGGTATTGAGTTACATCTAATGAGTATCACATTTGGCACCATCCCAATCATTGAGAGTGCTTGCCCTCTTGCTACATAGGCAGCCTAAATCCTTGACTCCACCCCCTCTAGTGCTATTATAGTTGCATCTATATCATTTAGTGCAGTGCTATTCAAGTGCAATTGGATTGTGAAATCCAATCCTCTCAAGAAAAATTGCAACTAAGTAGTAGGGTGTAATTGGATAGTATTACCCAAACACTAAAAGACTTTGTGAAGCTTTTGGGCATACACCTTTATACTCTCATTGAATTCTTAATGAGTCTCATTTAGGATATGTATAGCCAATATTGGCTCCCCTTTTCAAGAAAGAGCTCTCTATGAAACACAATGTAGAATGCTTGCATAGTGGTAGTCAAATGTGCCGTAATTTGATAGTACCCTTGGGTTGCATTTCCCTTCAAATGTTAAAGAACATCAAATGATGTGCTTCCTCATCAACTAGATAGCTAAACATAAGTTTTTGGAAATTTTTAATATGTAATTGTACATCTTCATTTGGACTTTCACTAAAATTATGCAATGGATATCCTAAAGAAGGTAGAGCTGGTGTGGCTCCCTGTTGGGATTCGTATTACTTGAGGGGATAGTATGGGTGGTTGTACCATCCCTATGGATATAGAAAAAGGCTTAGCATGGACAACTTCAATGATGATAATGGCACTACTAGATGGTGGTGTTGATCCACCACTTTAGCTAGTCCTAGGAGTCAACTACATAGCTTTAGGTGTTCAAGGTAAGCTTCCACTCGTACGTATACTGGGACTCTTACTATAAGGAGTTGTAAGGCCTCTAACTTTAAGGGATATTGTACTAGTATAATCCAAGGATTATTTGCAAATTTTTTTTTGCATGTTTTCTTAGTCGATCTTTACATTGCCCTCGCTGAATTTGAGAGATCTCTAGCCTATACTCATGTTCTTGCCTTAATAGCTCTTTCTTCACTTCTAAGCGAAGAGTCATATACTCAACAATCAAGTCTTAGGCCCTTATGGGAATCTTTAAAACTCCTCGCAAATGCACTACCTATCAAGACCTAAAAGAGACCGACATTGGCTCTCATAGCAGACTCCTAACTATACCAAACAACCCCACATGGCCTCGTAGCTAGGAGCTTCTAAGTACTATAAATAATTATTCTAATTGCTACATTTGTAGATATAATTTCAAATTGTAGTTCAACTAATTACCCCTCTCAACTCCAAATAAAGGAGTTTTCTACACATAGGTGACTACCTCATCTTGAATCACATACATAAAAGGCATCCCCCAGTTGATTGCTATGGCACTTATGGCTCTCCTACACCCTAGGGATTGGCCCCAAGATCCTCTCTTGATATTTAGTGTTCCAAGAAATTATTTATAACCTCACACAATCATTCCTTAAGAACTAAATGCTCTAAAGTGTGGCTAGGGATCCTCTTTCACTCCACGTAGATTAACGGGTTTGCAAACAATTGCTATGCATTTAGGAGATTCATTCTGATACCATGCTTATATGCATATGCAATGTGTCATGCCACATGGTGCTTAAACAATTCTAACTAATAAAATAGCCACATTGGTGTGCCGCTACACGCACACCGTGTGAAAAACTCTAGAGTGTGGCTTTCTTATTGATCTAGAGAGCCAATGCCATTTTAGACAATAGTGTCTGTGTCCATGGTTCAAAAATATTAGATTTTTGGACAAGTTCAGGCAATTTTTGATATTTTAGATATTATCTCTTGTAAAAAAAATCATAAAACTGTAAACAACTTCTAGATTAGGATGACATGTAAAAGAAAGCACGTAGCTTTCAGGCATTGTGAGAGGATTTTATGTAAAAAGAGAGATTGGTGAAATTGTGTAATGCACAATCGCTTTTTTCAGGCAGTGAAGAGCACTCCAAAGTGGGAGATGAAGGAGTGATGTGGCAGAATTCTGGCCAAGAGTGCTGGTATTTAATGTCGTGCTGCTACACACACACCATGTAAAAAACTCTAGAGTGCAACTTTCTTATTGATCTAGAGAGCCAATGCCATTTTAGACAATAGTGTTAGTGTCCATGGTTCAAAAATATTAGATTTTTGGACAAGTTTAGTCAATTTTTGATATTTTATATATTATCTCTTATATTTTTAAAAAAATCATAAAATTGTAGACAACTTTCAGATTAGGATGACATGTAAAAGAAAGCATGTAGCTTTCAGCCATTTTGAGAGGATTTTATGTAAAAAGAGAGATTGGCAAAATCGTGTGACGTGTGATTGCTATTTTCAGGCAGTGAATAGCACTCCGAAGTGGAAGATGAAGGAGTGATCTCTAGCCATGTGTGCTAGTATTTTACCCCCATTTCAAAGCCAATGGAAGCATCAAATTGGCGATCTGAGCAGCATAGAGGAAGGTATTATTTTATACATATTTTTGTCTACA
Organism: Lygodium microphyllum; assembly: GCF_053477565.2. Lineage (NCBI taxonomy): Eukaryota > Viridiplantae > Streptophyta > Polypodiopsida > Schizaeales > Lygodiaceae > Lygodium > Lygodium microphyllum. The sequence continues at coordinate 97,868,080 of NC_141151.1, forward strand.
AGAGTTTTATCTTCTCATAATGCAAAAATAAACTGACAGGCTTCATCTCTGTGAGTATTCTTCTACATTTTCTATTTCTTTCTGTAAGTATTCTTCTACTTCTTTGAATCCCTTCTCTTCCGTCTACTTCTCTCCTTGAATCTCCCTTCACCATATTATCTCTTACCACACCCAAAATGATCTCTACAATAAAACAACAACAAGGGTTAGAACTCACTACAAGGAATTGGGCAATTAGCGACACCGAATAGCGACGGCGGATATCGGCATCGCTATTTACGTCGCAAATAAATAGCGACGCCGCAGGAAAAAAAACGCGGCCGAAACCCGAGCGCCGTTTTCATTTGTTTTGCTTCGACTTTTGAGAGCGAGAGCGAGGGAGAGAGCGAAGGCTTTGTGAGAGAAGAAGAGGAAGAAGACTTGCTGCCGCCGCCGCCGCCGCCGCCGTTGTTCACGAAGGAGAGGAGGAGCCCTCATTGCAAAGAGAAGCCACCCCACGCTCGCCATATCTCATTGGTGAGTCTCCCTCTCTCTTTCTTTTGCTTGTTGAAGGTTTAAATCGTTCTCTTTTGCTTGTTTAGGAGAGAAATGAAAGAGAAGGAGAGGGAGAGGGAGAGAGAGGGAGAGAGAGGGAGAGAAAGAGAGGGAGAGGGAGAGGGAGAGAAAGAGAAAGAGAGGGAGAGTGCATTCTCTCTCTCTCTCTCTCTCTCTCCCTTTTGCTTGTTTAATGTTTAAATCACTTTCTTTTTTGCTTGTTTAGGAGAGGAAACGAGAGAGTAAGAGAGAAAGAGAAAGAGAAAGAGAAAGAGAAAGAGAGGGAGAGGGAGAGGGAGGGGGAGGAAATAAGAGAGAGAGAGAAAGAAAAAGAGAGGGAGAAGGAGGGAGAGTGCATTCTCTCTCTCCCTCTCCCTTTTGCTTGTTTAATGTTTAAATCACTTTATTTTTTGCTTGTTTAGGAGAGGAAATGAGAGAGAAAGAGAGCGAGAGGGAGAGGGAGGGGAAGGAAATGAGAGAGGGATAGAAAGAGAAAGAGAGGGAGAGTGCATTGTATCTCTCCCTCTCCCTTTTTCTTGGAGGATGTTTAAATCACTTTATTTTTTGCTTGTTTAGGAAATGAGAGAGAAAGAGAGATAGAGAGGGAGAGGGAGAAAAAGAGAAAGAGAGGGAGAGGGAGAGGGAGAGAGAGGGGAAGGAAATGAGAGAGGGAGAGAAAGAGAACGAGAGGGAGAGGGAGAGGGTGAGAGAGAGTGTGTGCATTCACTCTCTCACGACGGGTTTGGTTGTTTGTTGTTTGAATCACTTTCTTTTTTGCTTGTTTAGGAGAGAGGGAGAGGGAGGGGAAGGAAATGAGAGAGTAAGAGAGAAAGAGAGGGAGAGGGAGAGGGAGAGGGAGAGGGAGAGGGAGAGGGAGAGGGAGAGAAAGAGAAAGAGAAAGAGAAAGAGAGGGAGAGGAAGAGGGAGGGGGAGGAAATGAGAGAGGGAGAGAAAGAGAAAGAGAGGGAGAATGCCAATTGGACTAGTGTCAACTGTCAATACAATAGGCCTTCCGCAATTATAATCCGCTTTCCTGAGAGTAGGAGCAATCTGCAATAACTTCTTCAATTTTCGCATGGCTCTAGTGTGGCTCTCATCCCGCAAAATGGGGTATCCAAATCATGTAAAACACACAGGCTCCAATGAATTTCCGTACCTCTAAAGTGGTAGAACAATAATCCGTAATCTTTCCTATAGCATCCATCTTCGCAGGTGAAGGTTTCTTCCCATAATACCCACATATATGTCCAACAATGACGACCTCATTTACTCCAAAAATAGATTTCTGTCCCTAATAGTGTCAAGTTCACTTCTTCTAACCTGGAAATGAGAGAGAAAGAGAGCGAGAGGGAGAGGGAGGGGAAGGAAATGAGGGAGGGATAGAAAGAGAAAGAGAGGGAGAGTGCATTGTATCTCTCCCTCTCCCTTTTGCTTGGAGGATGTTTAAATCACTTTATTTTTTGCTTGTTTAGGAAATGAGAGAGAAAGAGAGAAAGAGAGATAGAGAGGGAGAGGGAGAAAAAGAGAAAGAGAGGGAGAGGGAGAGGGAGGGGAAGGAAATGAGAGAGGGAGAGAAAGAGAACGAGAGGGAGAGGGAGAGGGAGAGGGTGAGAGAAAGAGAGAAAGAGAGGGAGAGAGAGAGAGAGGGAGAGAAAGAGAAGGAGAGGGAGGGGAAGGAAATTTTCCTCAAGTTGTGGCAAAACCTTATGGTTTTGAAATTCTTGAAGCGTTGACAATCACTCCAGGTAGGGTCTCCTCTTGGTTATTTTGTGTTGATGTATATGTGATCAAAGGGTGAGGGAGCTTAGACATGATTGCTTCAATTACTTGCACATGTAGAGCCAAGCATTGCCCAACCAAGATCCATGACATCTATGAGCAGTGGACAAGGTTCTCCCATAAACCAAGGGTCTGTCTAGCCACCAACCCCTTTGCAAATCATAAAATCGAATGTGCGGATGCCTCTTGATGCCACTAGTTACGAATCCTCTACATCAAATATTATCGAGGAAGTTACTTACACCAATATGATTACTAAACAATATCACTAAATCCCTGTGGATGTCAATTTCCTAAAGCACCAACAAAATCTTAGGCACTAGGAAGCCTGATGCGGCAGGTCCATCAAGATTTAGTTGTAAGTGGTGTCGTGGTCAACACTTCCCTCGAAATTGACCCAATGTTAAATGTCATATATGTGGAAAGTCCTACCACTTAGCCAACACTTACAAGAGCAAGATTAGTTCCCTTCAGCAAGGAAGTAGAGAGCTAGGTCCTATTAATCACCAAGGACAAGGAAACAATCTTCAACAAGATGAGGGACCGAAGCAGATTTTGGAGAGAGGAAAAGTTGTGGGAAAACTACCTAGTGGCAATGGTGTAAGTTTGATTGAAGCAATGCATGTTAATGCCACTAATGCTTCTAATTTACGAACAATTACGAGAGGTCAGAAGGCCAAAGAGGGAGATAAAGATAATGCAAAACCTATTGAGGAAACCCCTAAATAGGATGATAAGAGCAAGCAAATCCTTAGCCTTGACATGCAAGGTGGTTCTTTGAAGGTTGTTGATGGTAGAGTAGACCTAAATAAGGAACCAATGAAAAAGAAAGGGAAGGCCAAGAAAGAGGCGTCTAAGCCTACGAAGTGACCAAGAGAGCATATGGTTTGGTTGGAGAAGAGAGCAATTGCTAACTTTCAAAAATTTGATCTACCAAGTTCTCTTTGTGAGATCAAGCCTAATGTTAACCTCCTGCAACTAATCAAACTATCCCCGAGAGTACGTAAGGAGTTCAAGATGATCCTTTGTATTAGATATATTATCAAACCCTTGGGTATAGCTTATGTTAGTGATAACTTGTTTGAGCATGCCGAAAAACATTACCCAAGGGTGCCATCTTATATTGACAATATATTAGTGGACCATACTATTCCGGATACGAGATCCTCCATTAATAGTATGAGCTCGAAATTGATGGAGAGGCTAGGATTAGATATTCAAAAATTTACATTTATAATTCTAAGGATGGCTAATGACAGTTTGAGACAACCAAAAGGTTATAAGACTAAATTCCATGTAACTTTTGCTAACATTGAATGCATTCTAAACTTTAGGGCCATTAAGCTTGCAGGCCAGCCAAGCTACCAAGTGCTATTAGAAAGGTTGTGAATCTTGCCATCTAACTATTAAGTCAATATACCGGCTGGTCATTTAATATTTGGCAAAGGTTCGAGATGAGTTAAAATTTATGCTTACTTGGAATCACCTCAAAGCGGGGGAGCACCCATATCCTCAACGGAATTACACGCGCTAGAGGGGCCTTATGGTAGTGAGACTTCCTCGAGTGATGAATCAAGAGAGGAGTCTACTGCGAAAGATATTTACCAGATAACTCTAAACGTGCTTATAAAATCTCAAGTAATCTTAGACCAACTAGTAGCTAGGGATATATACTCTTTTATGGATTGTTTTATCGGCTATAATCAAATGGTCATCACAGAGGAAGACAAGTTAAAGACGACATTTGTAACCGTGTTTGGAACTTTTATATATCATGTCGTGGCCTTCAGATTATGTAATGCACTGGGTTCTTCGCAACACCTAGCCAACAAAACCTTTGGTGACATTTCTCTAGAAGAGCCAAAAGTTTCCATCAATGATCTGGGGGTAACTACCACTAGGAATAGACTGTTAATAATCTTGAGGAAATGTTTTGTGTATTATAGGCAATTTTGCATTGCTCTAAATCTAAGGAAATGTGTCTTTGGAGTGCCCTAACTAAGCCATGTAGTTAGTTCTATATCGAAAAGTCATTGTCACTATAAGTCCGTCATGAAACCCCAAGGAAGTGTATAGTTTTCTATTGTCAATCATTAATGCACCAGCCAAGAGGGCTCAAATATGCGATAAGAAATGGTACCACCTAATTGCATTTTCCAGTCACAAATTGGGTGCATCTAAAATTAATTAATTATATATGAAAAATTTGTACCTTGGGATGGCCTTTGCCATGAAGAAATTCAAACACTATATTCTATACGAGAAGGTAGTATTTTATACAAAGGCAGAAGGACTAAGGCTATTATAGAACAAGTTGCAGCCACTCGATTGCCTAGCAAAGTAGTTAATCACTTTGCAAGAATTCGATTATGAGATTAAGAGTAAGCTGTCGAGATTGCAAGGCATCATAGAGTGTCTTCTAGACTTTGGGGATCTGAAAGAAGTATTGATTGAAGTTAGCAACCTGGAAGATCTATTTAAAATAAATATGGCCTCCATTTCATTGTGCTATGCTACCATAATGCATTATCTATTCACAAGAGAGATTAGAATATCTTTGTCGAAGGTTGAGAAAATGAAAATTAAACAACAAGCCTTAAAGTTTGCCTTAATTGTAGAAACTCTATATTAACAAGGAGTAGATTATGTTTATCATCGATGTGCTATACTTGATGAAGTTTCATTTCTCTTGGAAGAGTGTCATGACTCCACTTGTGGAGAGCACTTTGTTGGACGGTTGACTACGCAGAAACCTTAAGAGCCAAATATTGGTGGCTGCCATCTTCCAGGATGCATTTGCATATGTAAAGAGATGTGATATATGGTAGAGATATATAGTAAAGAGAACCAAAAGCAGCCATTGACTCATATTATGGCTTTATTACCATTCGAGAAGTGGAACATTAACTTTGTAGGTCCGATTACCCCATCATCCTCCACACAGAAGAAGTATATCATAGTAATGATGACTGACTATTTTACAAAATGGTCAGAAGTACGAGCAACGAGGAAGGATGATGCAAATGAGACTGCTATCTTCCTTCTTGAACAGATAACATGTCGGTTTGGTTTGCCAAAAGAGTTAGTGTCAAATTTTGAACTCGTTTCTTGAACAAGGTGATAAAAAGCTGCATGGCATATTAAGGAGAATAAAACGAAGCCTTACAATCCACAGAGGTCACTGAGCAAGTTGAGAGTACTAATAAGCAACTTGTGGGAATCCTGTCAAAGATTGTTTTAGAAAAGAAATGAGATTGGGACATGAAATTATATGTGGCTATATGGGCATACAACATGACCTTTAAACAAGCTACTGGCTATACCCGTTCAAATTAGTCTATGGAGAGGAGTGTGTATTACCATTACAGATCAATTTACCTACAATAAGATCCGCAATCAACCATTCTCTAGGGGATAAAGATGCACTTTTTGAATGCTTTACGGCCTTAGCACATCTCCATGAGCTTAAACTTCAAAGTTTATTACATCAAGAGAGGTGGCCAAAGTAACATCGTATGAAATAACTTCTAGAAAATCAGAACCTATGTGGGATAGTCCCTACTACAAAATAGTTAGAATAGGTAAAAATAAGTCCACCACATTATTAGTAGATTTTCAAGGGTAAACTTTATAAATAAGGTTAATCTTAACAAGATTAAGCCTTATTATATATAAGTATACTAATGAGACAAATTCCCTTGCAAGTCTATGCCATGTTGATTTGAAACCTACAAGAGAGGTCAAACTAGTTGATGGGGTGGCTAATCCCCTATTTGGAGCACCCATACCTAGAACAAATATACTATCAAGGATGGCTTGTTTAGTGGAGCAAAGTTTATAAAGTGATTGAGCAAGAAGATGAGACGTTTGTTTGGAAAATTAAGGTCTTCTACCAACACTACTTGAGTATCCTAACAAGTATCCCTATAAGTTTCAATGAAGAAGGTCGAATGGAGCCTTTGGTTCCCCCTCTGAATATGTTGAACTTTGATTATCATAGTTACAAATAGAGGCATTGATGATGACCATTGTGTAAATCCTTTATGGACATATATATTGTATTTTGATATAGCTTCTAGGGATCCCAATAATAAAGGGAGCATTGGGGTAGTCATTAGATATCCTTGATGTAGAGGCATAATGAAATTAGCTACCTACCTTAGGGTAAGATTTACTAATAATATGGCAGAATATAAAGCCCTAATAATTGGACTGAACATTGCTAAGAGAGGTGGTATTTGTCGCCAATTTTTAGTAAAGGGGGATTCCCATTTGATATTAAACCAACTAAATGAGATGCACACAGTATGCAATCCCATTCTTCATATATATTATCGCACTGCTATAGACATAATCAGCGAGTTTGAAAAAGTTTCTTCAAATGGTTTCACGACATTGGAACCCATTTTCCGATTCATTAGAGAATCATGCTTATGTAAGAATACCTCTTTTTCAATTGTGGTCCTTGCTCTAATATATCTCTTGATGATGCGATGTGATCTCATCAATTATGGGGACTCTTATCTGAACATGCTTTATATGGCAGGTGATGGCTAGTTTGGGTAATGTAGAGAGTAGCCAAGACCTATCTACCATTATCATCCTGGACCTATAGGCTGGTTAGATGACATATTATGCATATGCCTCTTGTTGTATATGCATGAAGTATGGGTCATAATTTGATGCACCTAGTTTAGAGCTAGGAGTCCTATTTTCTCCCTCGAATGGAGCATTTTGTTGAATTTCCAATATCACTCCAAGGGGGATGTAATATAAGTTGTCTTGATTTATTACTTTAGGCCAAGAGGGTTGACTGTTTTGGCTATAAATGTTATATTTCATTAGGTAAAGACGGCCATCTCTTTTGTACTAAAATGATTTACTTCATTAGGCCAATATGGCCATGTGTTTGGTTGGTGCACGTATATTTGATGGTTTTTTGTTTCAGTGCTACACTAGACATGTTTGAACAAGCACATGGAGGGAGCCAATTACTGTGTGGAAGCTTCTTATGCCCATCTAGGTGGTTTCTTTCCTTTTTAATATATTTTCCCTTAAGAGAATGTGTATGTGTATTTAGGGATGTTTCTTATACATGAAGTCCCACGATTAGATTAGGTATGTCTAGGGAGGTTTGAGCCACCTCATGTGAAGACATTGTCATGCATACAAAGATCTGTCGTCTTAGAGATAGCCCTAGCGACTATGTCCTCCTAGCCTACTAAGAAGCTGATTCTGGGAATTCCTCTTAGTTGTTGTGAGATAGCTAGGGAAGCTTGATGAATAAAAGAAAAAAGTGATAAATGTATTTTAAAATATATATGATACGAAGATGTGTAAAAGGGGGTTCTAACCCTTGAAAATTCGAATAAGCACATGGTCATCACCTTACAAAGACCTAATAGGTTCTTGGGGATGAGAGCAGACCCAAGGCCTATGCCTTTTCTACCTAGAGATAGCATCTAGCCAAAAGAAATAAGAAAGATTAAAGTGATAATAAAAGTGAGTGGAAAGAATGGACTTAGCATCCCCTTGCGAGAGCTTAGTAGGTTCTTGGATATCGAGACTGGACCTAAGGCCAATGCCCTATTTTCCTTGGGTCACAATTCACTCAACTCTCTCCTTTTTATACATTTGAGTACCAAATAATGAAGAATAAAACATGAGAAAAATGAAAAAAAAAATGAATTCAAGTGGATCAAGCTATAGGAGTCCTCGCCTAGTAGAAGTTCATGGTACAATTGTCCTAAGTCAGGTAGGCGGGTTAGAGACCACCACTTAGGATGACCTCTTTGAGAAATATTTTATCGTCGATCTGCATTGGAGTAGTTGGTTAGTAACTCTCTCTTGATCTCTTTGTTAGATTATGCTTGGCATATTCCTTGCGAAATTCATGCCTTGATCTTTGTCAAAGGGGTAGGGTGAGATATGTGTTTTGTGTTATGTTGTGTGTTTTATTTGAAGTAGCTTGATACTCATTATGTTTTATTTTTGTGCAGAACAATCCGTGGGTTCGATAGCTTGAGTTGCCCTATCCCATGGTTGTCAATGAGAGGTGGAACTAAGTGCCAAAATTGAATTGGAAAAGGAAGTGTTTGCGCTTCAAATGAAGAGGTGTTGGAGTTATCTGAGGGAAAGTGGGTGGCTCGAAATGTGTTGGAAGCATCCATTTGTCAATCAAAGTTCGCTAGATGGCCCATTTAAAGATGTGTAACTTTTGCATCACAAAGCATCTACTTGATCCAGAGGCTGAAAATAGCATCCATGAGGCCAAGTTAGTAGAAAACAATACTAGGAAGGCAGATGTGTTTTTACATCTTGAATTTGAATTTGTTTGGGCCTTCGATTTGACTCGTTAAGCTTAAGAAGCTTAAATAACCAAAAATCCCATGGTTTGGCAAGGGAGGGGGCTAATTTTGACCCCAAAAATGAGTTTTTTCTCCCCTCTCAAAAAAGTATTTTCCATCTCTAATGGTATCTAACCATATTATATATTCATCTAAGCATTTTTCATGCTCTATTTGGTTCTCTAATCCTTTTAAATCAATATTATACGTTAGCAAGGTGTACTAATTATGACCCCAAAAGTGAGTTTTTTCATCATCTCTCAAAAAATAGTCTTTTCCATCTCTAATAATGCCTAACCACATTATATATCCTTTTAAGAATTTGTCATACTCTATCTATCATCTAATCCTTCTAAATCAATATGAAACGAAAAAACTCAATCTATACAATTTTTTCTCATGCCTTACATTTCCTAATATGACCACTTAGGGATATAGACAACCATAAGAGGAAAGTGGATTTGCATGTCTATGGATAAAGAGTATGCTATTACAAAGACCCCATATAGCAAGCATGGCCTAGATGCAACAATTGCTTCGCAAAATCATGGAGGAAAAGAAAAAGTATTGGGGTTTGGATAAATGGTTCATTATCTCCAAAAGACCCCTAGCACTAGGTTAAATCTGCCTTTTAATTCCATTTCTTTGTTGGTCTATTGGGTTATTGGAAACGCTTAGGTGGTAAGATTTATATGCATTAATTATCAATCAATGTTTTATAGCACTCATTCATCTTTATTACATCATAGGGTTCTTTAGAGGTGTTGCAAAATGCCTCGCAAGACCATGAAAACAAAGTGTAGAAAACTAAAGAAGAAGTGTTACTATATTTTGGTAGTGATAGGTATAAACACACATAAAACTACTGAAGAACTTTTTTCCCTCTTTGAGGTTTTTCTTTTTTTTCTAGCCTCCCACAGAAGGACTGGAAACAAAAATCCTTACCAATGCACCAAATATCGTAGTTTGGCTACCAATTTAGAGAGCAAGGCTTTATATACTTATTTATGAATTACACATCATTCCATGGAACATGAGATGCATCGCATAAGAGTTTACAAAATTAGGATAGGTCATAGGAAAAATAATATGAACCTTCATGTCAAGAATGTTTCACTCTTGTGAATAGATTTCAATACTCAAACCCCTCTTCTACTAGAATGTGCATTGACAAGCATTATAATGCTAATTGCAAGAAACACAAGCAATGTATCATCCATTGCTCCCCAACTTGAAAGGACACATCAAGACACAAAAATAGTGAACAACATTAATATTCCAATGGCATGTAAACTTGCAATGTTCAAGTGTACTATTAATGTTAATGATAAGAGTGTCCCATGCAAGATACAATACCTACTATAGTGCTTGGTTGCATGATATGGAGGAAGTGGTAGCTATTTGAGGTATCAATAGAAGAAGGTGAGGTGGAAGTTCATGTAGAGGAGAGCGGCAGGGAATAAGAAAAGCATGAAGGTGGCAAGCAGAATAGTAGTAAAAGAGGTGCATTAGAATCAAATTAAGGCCAATGTGTTCATGTCATAGGAGACACACATGAATGAGCAAACAAAAGACACGGTAGAGTATAGCCAAATTTTCAAAACTGATAGGGGGGGTTTGGGGCTCCCCATGGAAAAGCACTCTAAATGTGCACTTTCTCCTTTGAGAATAGTAAGGTGATATATGAATGTCTTCTATGCAATGAGTCATGTTTCTCATCATAGAGTCAAGACAACTTTTACCATATGCAAGGCAGCTCCATAGATCTTGCATGCCAAGAACGACAAAGCCAAGATGTGTAACAATGACTTACCACAAGACATAGAAGATGTGAAATGGCATGTAAGTCTCAAAACCCTCCATCAAAGGACACCACAAAAGAAGAGCAAAGTGACCCCTTCTCTCTCCCTCCGTGTGTGTGTGTGTGTGTGCATGCATGCGCACGTGCGCTTGTGTGCGTGTGCATGTGTGTGCACGCGCGCATGTGTGTGTGCACGTGTGCAAGTGGAAGAAGCCAAAACAAGATAGGGCCAGGATGGAAAAGATGGAGGGAAAGTATAACCATGAGTTCTTCCTACGTAAGATATATTGTTAGCTAGACAGCTATGTGGGGAGAGAAGGACCCCTAAGGATAAAAACCTTGTGCTAAAATTTGTCTTATTGACACGATGGAAATTGGAAACTGGTGGGAGTTGGGGAGGCACTTATTTATTTTTTATTCTTTTAAAATACTTAAAATATCTTTGTCTTAAAATAAGTAAAGGAGGAGGAATGTTGTTCATTCTTGCCATGCCCTATTGGTACGACATTTAATTTATAAACAACAGGCCATGTGTTCAAAACCTAGGGTACTAAGGGTTCACACATCTCAAACTCAGTTTTAGGTTTTTTCTTTTTTGGAAATTTGTATTTATGCACCCCAAAATTTTTGAAGGGGTACTAGTGGCATTCATCGACACGAGCATGTCACCTTCCAAAAGCAACAAATGTGAGCCCAAGAAATTTATCAGGATCCTAGAAGGAGAGAGGGGGGGTTAGTGTAATGCTAGATGGAGAGGCATTGATGGCAAGCGTGATGAGAAATTTTTAGGTCTACAAGATGCACATAGAGAGAGAGAGAGAGAGAGAGAGAGAGAGAGAGAGAGAGAGAGAGAGAGAGAGAGAGAGAGAGAGAGAAAGAGAGAGAGAAAGAGAGAGAGAGAGAGAGAGATTATTATTTAAGGACTTGCTGGAGTGATTGAGGCGAAGGTAGCATGAATCAAGCATGCATGTGTTATCTCCTCCCAATGGCTCAAATGGAGCAAACAATACAATTCTCTTGGTAGGCAATTGGTAGGGATTGTCTAAAGGGTGTGATGCTCTAAATCATTTTACTAAGAATAGGCATAATATGGAGAATGTACCATAAGAGGTGCAAATGGAGGCAATACCAAACAATGAGTGAGCAATAGAGAGAGAGAGAGAGAGAGAGAGAGAGAGAGAGAGAGAGAGAGAGAGAGAGAGAGAGAATGTGTGTGTGTGTGTGTGTGTGTGTGTGTGTGTGTGTGTGTGTGTGTGTGTGTGTGTGTGTGTGTGTGTGTGTGTGTGTGTGTGTGTGTGTGTGTGTGTGTGTGTGTGTGTGTGTGTGTGTGTGTGTGTGTGTGTGTGTGTGTGTGTGTGTGTGTGTGTGTGTGTGTGTGTGTGTGTGTGTGTGTGTGTGTGCACGCGCGCACATGTATGCACATGGAAACTTTTTCATTTTCCTTGGGATCATTCCATGCATGCCTGCTAAGCCATTTGTTAGTTGGATTTGATTTTTGGTGCAAGTTTTAAAATGGGTCATTTTGACTCAAGTTAATTATGGAAAAAAAATTAATACAAAAACTTAGCATGCCCTAAAGGGCAATGCTTACAAAACTTGAAGCAAAATATTTTTTCTTTGAACTTTGTTGCTTCATTATATCAATAGCTTCAAGTGTGACAACAATAGTGTTCACCTATGAGGTATTCTTCTTCATATCTACTAATATACTAGTTATATTATTTACTATGTAGGATAGTAATATGTCCCAATTCTTGGATATAGTCGTACCATGTTGGATCACATTTGATGTTGCCATGCAATTGTTAAGGTTAAGCTATGGGCAAAGATAGAAGCCCTTCTCATTGAAGCAATCAATCATGAGGGTGCCATTCTTAATGAGCTAGATCTTTTTGCAAATGTGAAAGAAATTACACAAACATAAGTATTCGTATTCTTCTTAGCGGCTCTTACACTATACAAACATAAAATGATTCTTTGTGTGTAAGATCACCTTAAAAGAATATGTAGTGTACTATATAATATAACTTATTTACATATTTTTTATTATACATAACTAATATATAATAGCAAATCATTCACTTGATATTATATAATCATTAAATTTACACCAATAATAAACAAGATATAGTGTTATCATATATAAAGGTTTTATATGTTGTATGCTACATACTTGATATATATTATTATTCATATTAAGAAATAACTAGCATATAACATATCACAACAATCGTTCTATGCAAATCGACTAAACAAAAAACCATAAAGCTAGCAAGCAATCCTGTTTTTTTATATGATGTGTTGTTACTGATACCAATGTTCTTACCTTTGATAACTCCATTTATTGTCACCAATAACCTTCTCATATCAAAAAAATGTTTTGATATTGACTCTTAGAGAAGTAATTGCTTATTTTAAGGTCTCGTTGCTTCGCTGAATCACTTGAGATCCAATACATCTTTGGTGCTACGAAGCTAGATCAGTAAGCTATTATGCTTTCTTTAAAAGATGAATGCTTTCAAGCCCACGCCTTGATTTTCAAAGTACCTCCTTTTCCATTAATTGATTGCCTAAGGATCTTAGCATATGATCCAAGTTGTTTCCCTCTCGACCTTAAATCTTAGCACAAAACAGATTTTATGTTTGTGGACAAGAGCTAAACACTTTACGTAATCGATGCATTTGTATTTATGACTCTACTTAAATATTACAATGGTGAGCAATAATTTGAAAACCAAAATACAAATCAAAATTGTAGAAAAATAAGCCTATGAAATAGCTACACCTAGTTCTAAGCAAGTTAATGTAAATATGATTAAAAGAGGGGTGAAATATGCTAATAACTTAATCATTTATTATGGTATATTTATATATAATATGTTGTATATGATATGGTATAAATTATTTATATAAAATAAAGATATATCATTTTATATTTTTAATGTACTTATTACACATATATTCTATTGATATAGTTGATCTAATATTTTGTTGTTTCTTAAAGTGTTGACTAGTAATAATTCATAGAACCATACTGTTTAATCATTTGATACGTTTCCTACTTGAGTTTACAAGGAAGAAATCACATCTCCCTGCCTTATAGATTAGCTTTGTGTGCCTTGTGACCATTCTATTGGTGATGTTATCATTCATTGCATTTTCTAATTCTATTGTATTGAGTGATCGAGTTCAAATTTTATAACCTTTGTAACAAAGTCAAAATCTATACTTTGTTATTCCAATTCAATTTTGTTACTCATGTGTTCAATGATATGTTACTTCACATATAATGTTCATAGATTGGACACTTCATAAGACAACACTTAGCAAACGGCATTTTCCATAACTTTCATATTATTGTAAGTACATTTGATACTCTTTTCAAAAATACTAGTTTTTGTACTCCCCAAATCTATTTTCTTACATATCCAAGCTATGATCGCTTTCTTGTCACTAAATTGAACAATGGAAAAGAATCTTACTTCAAACACAATCTCATCCCTTAGCTGAGCAAGATAGCAATGAGGTATACATATCTACCTCACCCTTAAATGTCAAAACTTACTCACACCACCTCAAATTATGTTAAATGGTGGGGTTTTCTCCCATCTTTACATGATGATGAGATTATTATTCCCATTATCGTGACATATACTTTGAGTTAAGGATGTCTAGATCAACTGGCTATTGGTACTCATTCTATGCTTTCTTTATTGGATAGCAAAAAGAGTCCATTATAGTCAAATGCTAGGTCCTATTACAAAGAGAGATACAAACTGTACATTAGATAACAAACACAATCTAATGAGTGCTCAAAGATGAAGAGGTCATATGACAACAAAAAGAGCTCATTATAGTCAAATGTTAGGTTCTAGCACAAGAGAGATACAAACTATAGGTCAAATAATAAACACAATCTAATCAATGCTCAAAGATTGAGAGATTATAAGACAACAAAAAGAGCTCATTGTAGTCAAATGCTAGGCCATAGCACAAGTGAGATACAAACCATATGTTGGATAAGAAATACAATCTAATGAATGCTCAAAGATGAAGAAACTATATAAAAATGAGAATGATAGAAAGGGGCCTCAAACCGCCATATCTCCATGACCAAGGCGAATGTGAGCTAAGAGACATATTGAAAATATTGAGAAAAGCTCGAAGAGTATGTTGTACCCATAGTTTCCAAATATAGTAATGGCTTACATGCATGATGCCAAGAGTGATGCCATGTCATGCAATGATTGAGAACATTAGAAACAATAGTTTCTTTTTTTTTAATATTACACATAATCATGATTTGCATGGGTCGACATTAGAGCTATAACAAGCACTAAGCTATGATCCTTTACATGGGTCTATAACACAAAATCCGTGCTTCCACAAGTTCAATACCACAAAAGATTGTGATTATCAAGACACAAGCTAGCCAACCATAATAGCAAAGTCTCTAGCTACTTAATCTAGATTGTGCCTATCAATCCACAAGCTAGCCAACTGTAATAGCAAAGTCTCTAGCCACTTAATCTTCCACATGAAATAGTTCCATAAGCTTCCAAAGGAGCATTTATCAATAAAAGAAGTCAACACTATATCCACATGTTTCCATGCTTGGTTTGAGATATTCTACTTTGCATACTACATTAGCGTTATGGCGACATTTTGTGCCACTAATCTAAGACACAATATTAGTGAATTTGAGAATTTTCCATAAGTTTAGAACTCACGGTCAAAATAATTTCTTTGCCATAATTCCCACACCATGGATCCAAATTCAATGCTTAATAGCTTAATAGATTCTGTATTTTACAAGGTTTCTAAAAATGGATCATATGATAGATTTTAAGAAACTTGAAGGCTTAGTTTTTTAATCCAAAGATTCAAAAGAAATGAAAAGCAAGACTTGAGAGCTTCCCAAATTCATTCAAAATGATTCCATTTTATTAACTGCCTCCCTAGAGACAAAAATCAATAGTATACACTCACAATGCTTCAAAGACTTAAAAGACATATGCGAACAAACATAAAAACAAAACGTATTCTTGGAGAGTTGCATATAGGAATATCGAAACTAGAATGAATGAATGAGATGGAAATTATTTGTGATTTAGAACTCCTTGAAATTTACTTGCCTTGTCTTTGTGATAACTAACATTCAAGTCAAAGAGTGTTTCTACATGTTCAAGAAATCAAAGCATGCTTATGCATCAATGCTTTTGACTAACTCTGACATTTGTGATCTAAGCATGATTCTATTCCTTGTGCATAGTGGATGATATGTTCATATATTCATAGGCATTATAATGGTTGGGAAAGAACGAATGTAATCTGGACAATCCGAGTCCTATCTCAAGGTTGGATCATCTTTTAAAAACTCTTTTTTTTCGATTTATCCAAATGTATATTTTTAGTACTTAACCTTTCAGCACCAAACGGAACTAAACAATGAATATCTTTTTTCATAGAAGGGAAAGGCCTTTATGAGAAAACGAAGAGGCTTATGTCTCTGTGGACTCTTGTACTCTTGGTTATATTATAACTGTTATGAAGTTGCACTATAATATCAAAGCTATTAGCTCTAGGCCCTGAACAACTTCATTGCTCTGTTCTTCTCTTTTACAAGGTATTAGTTCTAGGACAGAAGTCTATAAATGGAAAGAACAGAAACTTAGAGCACCTCAAGAAGCACAATTTTATTTGTCCAATTTTGGACTAGCATACAGGAAGATTGTGAAATATCATAGGTAATAAGATCTATTTGCATTCACCTCCCAAGACAGAAAGGTCGCAACATTCTGCTGTCAGATGCAGGGAGAACAGTATGCAAGCTTTGGCAGACAACAAACATCTACCAACCTAAAGCCATCCAAACATTTGCTTTAAAACAACACTTATACACATTTAGATGCATTAGAGAGCTTGAACATGAAATTAAAGAGGCTAACAATGTCTGAATGCTAACTATACATTCACATTTTCTAATTCCTAGATGGAATAATGATTGCTGCCGTCTCTGAGTCTGTTGTTTTTTCACACTGCCGAACACCTGTCCGTGTCCAGCAAACTAGTTTTCCAACCTTTGTGATGTTTCAGAAGTTCTCAGACAGGTGAAACCCTTTATGTCATAGATATATGCCCGAACTCTAGCTCGCCTGTTTTGATCTCTCGTCAGCAGCTTCAGCCGGAGTTAATGTGCGCATACTATCTACAGCGTGAACCGTAGTTTGAAGCTCCTCCCAGATGGCTTTATATACCATCCTCTGACGATTCACACTTGATTTACCCTCGAATTCTGAGGACACTACTTCAATGCTGCACATAAACAAGGCACATACATGCATCAGCATAAAAATGGTACACCATGTACATAGTAGAACAAGACCTTCGGTCTAAAACTGCACTAACCTTACATGACGCCCATCACCATAAGCATCCTGCACTATAACATCCTCTGTTTTGAGTTCTTCTTTAAGCTGTCACAGCACAATCACCAAATCACAATTGAAATTAGAACACCTAAAACATAATGATGCAGGAGGACCACAAAAAATTAAACACATCAGGATGAAAGTGGAGTTGAAAGTAATTCACTTTTGGCGGAACTTAATGCTCTCAAGCTATGCCACTTAAAATCACTCAAATACACAATGTCAGGAGGACATGAATCTATAACTTAATGGTCTTTGGACACTTAAGTTGTGATACTTAAAGTTGTATGCAGTTGAATGTGTCATGGTGTCAAGCAATCCTAGCTTTGGCAATGGGGCACTTTAGCAAAAGTTGTAGGCAAGTGCCAATAGGGTGCCTAAGTCAAATCTTGGTCAAAGGACATTAAAAGTTCCCCTTGGAAATGACTTTTGGTGTCACGTGGTTAGAGATTTAAATTATTTATTGTCCTAAACTAAGATTTGTGGAAAGTTTCAACACTTTCAAGTTCAAAGAGGTTAGGAATTTAAAATTGAGGTTGGGCAACATAAAACGTTATTAAAAATGAGGGCAAGGCCAAAGGGCTATACAACTCGTTTTTGCATGTGAAAGCCCCAATGAAAATGGAAATTTGACGAACGTCAAGTTTGGATCAGGTTTGGATTGCATGCAAGTGTATTTTCCATGTTGGACTCATTTTCTCCCCATCTAGGTTGTTTGAGGCAAATCAAAGGGTGACAATTGAGGGGTGGGCTTAGAGAGAGAAATTGAACCAATAGGACTTGCATAGAGACTTGATCTACAACATTCTGGACTGGAAAAACACGGAAATTGTTGTGCAAGCATTTCTATCACACGAAAGTTGGGGAATTTCCTCTAATTTGTTGCTCATCTCTTCTCCCTTATTAGCAGATCTGATATTTCTCAGCTCTAAATTACTAGTACAGTTTAAATTTCTGCAAAAACTAGGGTCTCCCAACTATCTCAAGAAGTGTGCTATCAAATCTCAGCCAATGAGCAATGGGATTTGTTAGAAATCTATGAAATTATAAAACACCCGAGAAAGATTACTAATCTACAGCTAGGATGACTCGTATGCAAGTGTAGAAAATCCAATATGTACCCACATATGCTAAAATCAATGGGCCAATTTGGAGATTTTTATCTTCAATCACTATTTAGGGCTGGAAATGTAGAATTTTCTCTCTTCAACCATTTCTCCCTTTCTTTGATAAACCCTTAGCTAGATCCAACAAATTGATGATGGATAGCAGTGCATTTGCTGTCAAAACCCTAACTTAAAATAGAAATTAGGATTTCATAGCTACCTCGAGATCCATGCCCATTAACTAGAGGCCCAATAATCAAAGAAGCAACAGCAATTGAAGAAATTACAGCTGATTTGAAGGGGGTTGCACATCATATCTATATTGGCCCACATGCAAGTGTTCTTGATCCAAATTGTGTCAAAATAAAGGGGCAAATTGGATCTTGATGCTGCTAGTCATTGGTGACAACCCAAAATATTGGAATTTGTAACAAGATCAGCCTTCATCTTAGTGTACTACACATTTCAGCAATACCAATTAAAGAAATACCGCAAGGGACACCAATTTTGGGTCAGTGGGGTATTGACTGTCCAAGATTATTATAGTTAAGTTTATATTTCAGATTTGTGAATTATTTGCTTATTGTAACAAGTCTTAAATCAAGTCGTCTACCACCCTATCTGAGAAGGAAGGCTAGTTTCACACAAACTCACCCATGCAATGTACAATCTGCTAGCAGAAGGTCGCGATCATAGTAGATGCATTGAATACATTGGATGAACTATCATCAAGTGGAAATATGAGAAAGCTGGTTTGAGCGACATGAAGGTTTTACCAAGCTCTTGACCCAACAAATGCAACTAGGGGGAGAGGTTTTGAGGCCATTGCAAAGTAGGTTGCTAATGTCGATCAAATATTTGTACTATGAATCTCCTTTCCTACTCTTAAGTATGGTCAAGGTTTACGAATATAAGGAGCTCAACATGATTGATTCTTTCCTGCATCTAGCCAAGGATAGTAGCCAAGTTCCTCTAGTAGAACATGTTTTCTTACTAGAAGATCCAATGGTCTTGTTCTCTTGTTTTTTTTAATCACTATGCTATTGGATACATGAATACGAGAAAGAAAGCATGAATGCAAAGGTATTGAATGGCATGTATGTGGACAGTAAACGCACGGAGTATATAGATCAGCCCCAACACAAGATGCAAATGCACTAGAAATGAGTACACTAAGGATGGACTTAAAAGGCTCAAATGACTAAAGTGACCACATTTGGATGACAAGCAACTACATGTCTTGCAAAACCCAGTGCATGCCTATGGAGAAGTGGAGTAAAAAGTGAAACACCTACTACAAAGAGTTCATAATGTCCTCTACTAACTTGGTAATACAACTCATAAGCAGGAGATAGTCTTATTGCTAATGCCCCCTCTCACCTTTTAGGTTTGCCTTTTTGCAACAAAAAAAGTGGCTAAATATGGTACTCAAAGAAACATGTATAAATATGGACTTAACAACATAGCTAGAGCAGAAATGAAGATAGCTCTCAGCATAGCAAGAGTTGCAACAAAAGACTCATGTAATCTAAGGAGTCGTCTAACTATCTTTTGACAGAGTCATTAGTGGCTATCATCATCTCCCGACTGTGAGTCTACACAAAGCAAGGGAAATTAGGAGCTTTGTCCGAGTCTACTCATTTTGGTCACTTTTGGTCCTATCATCCTTTATCCCTATTTTTGGGCCCCGTCTACCTTTTTGGCTAAAGGCACCAGCAACCACCAAAGAGTATTTTTAGAGTTTCTTTAAAGCTTAGGGTTATGCCACTCAAAAGGATTTTTAGGTTTCTTTAGGTCTCTTCCTACTTATAGGTGCACCTATCACTTTTAGCACCCTCACAACCGCTACTACACATTATAGCACATGGAAGGGCTAATGAAACCAGCCTTCCTTCTTGGAGAGAATGGCAATTTCTTGATTAAGCACTTAATTACAGCAATCAACAAATAAACATAAATTGAAATGCACAATTTACCTTAATAATCTTGGACAATAGACACCTAATTGGTCCCAAAATTGACACCCCTTTCGCTATTTCTTTAACTTTAATTGCTAATGGCTTGAGTACAAGTTAAGATTCCACAATTTCCTTTGCTGATCCAAAAGCCCCTTGCTGTACATATGATCAGCAAGTAATTTGGGCCACTTGCCCCTTGATTTTCACCCAAGAATTGCACAAATGGAACCAACAACTAGCCAAATGTTGCCCCAATTCACAACGGATGGTTTGGAATCTAAAATTTGTGCCAATTCCATGAATCTTAGGTACTGATTTCAAAGTACGATGCCTTCCCCTGTTGGCACACATCCCAAGGTGGCTACTAAACCCTAATTTTTGCAAAAATTTAGGATTTCTATTGGCTGAGATCTTTTCAAAATGGCTGAGAAATGTTGAGATCTCCTGATAATGGGTTGAAGGAATGTTGCTATCCACCAAATTTGGCTGAGATCTTTTCAAAATGGCTGAGAAATGTTGAGATCTCCTAATAATGGGTTAAAGAAGATGAGGGAAATCCAAGATGAGAGAGAAATTTGATTTTCTTCGCACCCTAAATTCTGTCTGTTGCCTACTCCAGCCTGCATTTAATGTAGTCACCTATTGCCACACACCTCCAAAATGTTGTCACCTAAACAGCAATGTTGTTATCAACCCCTAAAAGGTGACTCCCTGTTGTTCCCCACCTGTTGAGTCCCCCAGATAGCTGTCTTCTGCAGCAAATTGTTGTTCTTTGATTAGAAAATGGACCAACAACTCCCTCTCTCTCTCTCCCCCCCAAACTATAAGCTAATTGAATGGCTAAGACCCAGTCTATCAAAAACGTTTTCTCAGTTTGTATGGGCACTTTTGCCAAGTGACAACCTTCTAAACCCATTTCTCAACATTATCCAACCATTTAATTAATTCTCAAAATTAAATAATCCTGAACATTGATTTCAACCCTTCTGACCTTGCCCAAAATTAAATATGCCCATCCATAATTAAATTGGCTAGGGCTTTGCTCAAGCTGCTGCCCCTTCATTGCCCTTGGCTGCATTTCTTCTGCAGCTGCCCATTTCTCACCTCTTCTACCCTTCACCCTACTGTTCACGTTGTCCACAATCAACTTTTGCTCTTCTTCCCCCTTGCATTTCAGTCTTCCTGCTGTTCGTGAGGGGCTGGCCTGCTTTACGCACCTGAAGAATCTGCATTTCCCTGCTGTTACAACTGTTGGTCACGTGCTGAAGGCTGTCCCTGCTTTTCCATCTGGTGGCGTGCTGGTAGCTGTGTTTACTGCTGAGGCCACTTTGCAGGCGGCAGTTTCCAGCTGGAGGTGGTCTCGGTGCTTCGCCTGCCCTTGAAAGACTGCTGGTGGCTGCATTTTCAGTCTTAAAAGACTACTGGCAGCTGTATTTCTGGTCTGAAGTACTGCTGATTGCTGTGTTTCATCCCTAACATGGCTGGTGGCTGTTTTTCTGAAGGACAACTTTGCATTTCAAATGCTCAAGATCCCCTCTGATGGCATGATGTGCTGTGTTTGGTGAAGCTGCCCCTTCTATGCTCACAATTCTCATCCTACACTTTCCTTAGAGTTGGTCAATTATGGGCATTGCCCAATGTAACTTGTGTGGTGTGGAGATTTGTTGAAGTGTCAAAGTATAGTGTGTCTAGGACTTTAAAAGTAGTGACACTAGACCCTAGTGTTTAATTAACTCCAATATAGTTAGGGATAAGTCTAACTTACTTAAGACCTATTGTACTTTCATTCTATCTATTCTAGCACTTGCATCTTTTGAGTGTGAAACTGCTACTTGTTGGAGCTCAGCTGGGAATGAGCAACAGTTCAAGGAGTGAGAGTGACAGAGAGTCAGAGAGGAAGAGTGAAAGTACGATTAGATTTGAATGTACCAATAATGTGTTGGTACACAAAGAATAAAATGTATTTATACTTAGGGCATATAAGGGTACATTCACATGTACAACTAAATAATATGCATGCACTATACACGGAGGTGAAAATGGGCCTTTATCCCAACAACCTCCCACCTAAAGGTCCGAAGTGAACCTCTAACCAACTCCCAATAGTCGTATGCAATGCTCATGCTCAGCTTTGCTGAGACTTTTAGTGAGAACATGTACAAGGCTGTCCTGTGTTTTGATCTTGGTCAATGTGATTAGACCATCTTTCAAAATCTGATTTATAAAGTGATATCGCACATCTATATGCTTTGTGCGTGAATGATACATGGCATTCTTAGCCAAATACACAGCACTCTGGCTATTACATCCCAATACTGCAGTACCCATAGACAAGACAAGATCCTCTGCAAGTCTGCTCAACCATATAGCTTCCTTAGAAACTTCAATAGCTGATATGTATTCAACTTCAGTAGTACTCAGTGCGACGATGTTCTACAACCTGGAACACCAAGAAATGGCCCCACCAGCCACTGTAAAGACATACCCACTGGTAGACCTATGAGTGTCCAAGTCACCTGCCATGTCTACATCACAATAACCCTGCAAACTAAGTGCACCCTACCCATAGCAAATACACTTTCTTTGTGTACCCTTTAGGTATTGAAGAATACACTTGACAACCTCCCGACATGTTTTGCCAAGATTTGGCATAAACCTACTAACAACTCCCACTGCATGAGCAATGTCTGGACAAGTAGCAACCATAGCATACATAAGAGAGCCACAAGCTAATGCATAAGGGACTCCCTTCATAGCATTTGCTTCCACGTCATCTTTTGGGTTGTTGGCTTTACTAAGCTTAAGATAAGGAGGTAAGGGTACCCCAAAAGGCTTAGCTTCAGCCATGTTAAATCTGTCCAATACCTTCTCAATGTACTTTTCTTGAGATAAAAGCAGCAATTTCTGCATTCTATCTTTGCAAATCCTCATGCCCAAAATATGCTCTACATTCCCCAAATCTTTCATGGAGAAAGCTGATTTCAACTGATTTTTGAGAGCATCCAAGCTAGTCTTTCCTTTCCCAACTAGCAACATATCATCCACATACAAAACAAGTATGATAGGACTGCCATCTGTATCCTTTTTCATGTACAAACAATGATCTGCATGGCTGCGTGTAAACCCACGAGATAACATAAAGTGTCAAACTTTTTGTACCATTGTCATGGTGCTTACTTCAGCCTATACAAGCTGCGTTTTAGTTTACACACCATCTCCTCTTTTCCAAGAACTACAAAGCCCTCAAGCTGTTTCATGTAGATTTCCTCATCAATGACACCATGCAGAGAAGTTGTTTTTACATCCATTTGGTACAACTCTAAGTCCAATACAGCAGTGAGAGCAAAAAGCACATGTAGTGTGCTCATCTTCACAATAGGTGAGAAGACCTCTTGGAAGTCAATCCCTTCCTTCTATGCATACCCTTTAGCAACCAATCTTGCCTTGTACTTGGGTTTCCCATCAACTGTCTTTACTTTGTAAACCCATTTGTTTGAAAGAGGCTTCCTTCCTTTGGGCAATGACACAAGATCCCAAGTATCATTAGCATATAGAGATTTAATCTCTTCCTGCATAGCTAGCTCCCACTTACTGCTAAATTGGCATGACTTGGCCTCTTTATATGTAAGAGGCTCACCGTCGTTTGTAAGCATCACATAATGCAAGGAGGGGTCAAACCTGTGTGGTTACCTTCTTACACTTGTAGACCTGCGTACCCAATTATCTACATTTTCAAGAATTGGATCTACATCTGGAGGTATGTCATTTTCAACATTTATTGGCTCTAAGCCATTTCAGCATGTTGTTCTATTAGAGTGCAGCGATGTAGAAGCGTAGGACAAAGACTAAGAGAGAGTGAACACAGAGAGAAGAGAGAGAGAGAGAGAGAAAAGGAGACTATAAACGCAGAAAATCTGCGGTGTAACATGTTATATAAGAGTGCAGAAATACACAAGGGGGCAGAGGAAATATCTGCGTATGTCTTCGACTTGATGACCTCGATCTCCGTCAGCCCGAGCACAGTCTGTCTCAACCAATAGATCTCAAGATCAGAATCTGAATAATGAATACTGGAGTGAGCCACGAAACCGGCTATAAATAGCCGAAAAATAGGAAATAATTAGAGCATGTCGGCTGCATTAAATGCAGCTGACTGCAGTAAATCTGGCCGACTACTGACGTGTCCTGCCGTACTGCTGATGTGGGACCTGCTGTCCACCGACCTGCTGACGTGGAACCTGCTGTCTACCAACTGTCCAGGAAATGACTATCTAACACCCCCTCTCAATTCCTGGACAGGTCAAAAGACTGAGGGATCTGGAATGCTGCCTAAGAAAAGCCTAGGGAAGCACCTTCGTAAACAAATCTGCAAGATTATCCTCCGTCTTGCAGTACTCCACATCAATGGTCCCATCCAAAAGCTTCTCCCCAATGAAGTGATACTGAATCTCAATGTGCTTCGTCCGAGCATGGAATACTGGATTCCGTATGAAGGCAATGCAACTCTCATTGTCGCACCGCAGAAGAGTAGAACGAGTCTGGGAGCAGCCAAGCTCCTCCAACAATCTCCAAAGCCACACAACCTCACATGTGGTGGAAGACGCAGCCCGATACTCCGCCTCAGTAGAAGAAAGAGCTACCGTGGGCTGCTTCTTACTACTTCAAGAGATAACACTTGTACCCAAGATAAAATTGTAGCCTGTAGTAGACCATCGGTGGTCCACATCGCCAGCCCCCAATCCGAGTCACTCCAACCTGCAAGAACCAGATTTGTAGCATTTGTACCTGCGGGATAAGAAATCCCTAAGTCAGAGGTTCCCCTCAAATACCGAAGAATCCTCAAGGCAACCTACCAATGCACCTGTTTGGATTCCGTCATGAACCCTCCCAAAAGACCCACAGCAAAACAAAGATCAACATGAGTGTTGAGAAGCCAAATCAAGGATCCAATCAACTGACGATAGCGTGAAGCATCCATCATGGGAGAATCTGAGTGTGAAGTGGCCTTCTACCAATGCACCTGTTTGGATTCCGTCATGAACCCTCCCAAAAGACCCATAGCAAAACAAAGATCAACATGAGTGTTGAGAAGCCAAATCAAGGATCCAATCAACTGACGATAGCGTGAAGCATCCATCATGGGAGAATCTGAGTGTGAAGCGGCCTTCCAATTCGGATCAATAGGAGTAGTAATGGGCTGACAAGTCTCCATCTCAAAAGTCACCAAGGGCTCCTGAATGTACCTCTAATAAGAGACATCAGGCTTAGTCCTGAAGTTAGCCTCAAAAGGTGTTATCTTGTCAACGGCCGAAGTGGGAGATCGATTAAGGATGTGAACTACGGTAGCCACTGCCTCGGCCCACAGAAACTGAGGTGTCTGTCGGTGCTCCATCATGGTGCGTGCCATCTCGATCACACTTCAGTTCTTTCGCTCCAAAATGCCATTCTCTTGGGGAGTGTTGGTGTTAGCAAACTCCTAGTGAATGCCCCTATCTGCACAAAAACGAGCAAACTCATTAGACATAAATTAACCTCCCTTGTATGAACGCAAGGTCTTCAGTCGCCGGCCAGAACGGTTCTCCTCAAAAAGAAGCCAATCCTTGAAATGAGAGAAAGCATCCGACTTCAAAGTCAAGAAATAGGCCCAAGTCATCCTGCTATAGTCATCTACGATCAACATGAAGTACAAGCTCCCCTTCAGGGACTCGGTCCTCATCGGGCCACAAAGATCTGTAGATACAAGCTCCATGGGTAAAGTAGACCGCCTAGAAGCTTTGTTGGAAATCGCATCCCAATGCAGTTTCCCACAAATGCAGGAGACACATGGCTGATGGCTCACCACTATGTCCGGCAAGCCTCGGACAAATGACCCTCGCGACGCCTTCAGGAAGGTACTCGTAGTTCAGGTGGCCAAACCGAGCATGACATAGCTCGGACTGTGTCTAAGAAGTAAGAAGAAGAGAAGTAAGAGCTGAAGAAGACTTCAATTTGTAAACTCCATTCTCCTCATACCCTGCAGAGAGAACCTTCCTCGATCCACAATCAAGGACTCAAACAGTATCACTGTCGAACTCCACCAAGAGACCAAGAGCACAAATCTTATGAACCGAAAGTAAATGATACCCCAATCCTGGCACGTGCAACACCTCAGAGGTGTGGGTACCACCACGTCCATCTGGAATAAGCTGCATCTCACCCCGTGCAGCAATAGACACAAAAGAGCTATCTCCAATGAGAATCTGCCCACGCGAAGGTCGCAAATGGGCAACACCAACGGCCGTGAGGCACTGTCCACAATCCACTCTCAAGCCTGGGGAGCTGTCATCGCAGCATCAGAAGTTGTCACTGTAGAGTCCTCAATGACTGCTAAGTGTAGAAAAGCAGCTGATGAGGGCGCAGCCACTGCTCCAGAGTCCTTCATGTCCTTCTTCTCGGTATCCTTGTCTCTGTCGGGGCAATCCTTCTAGTGACCGGTCTTACCACGAATATGGCAAGTTGATTCCTTCTCCTTATCCTTCTTGGATTTGTTGTCCTCCTTCTTCTTTTGGTCCTTCCCCTTCTTCTAAGAGGCTTGATCGACCAATGCCTCCGATTTGAAAGCATTTTGTTCCTTCAACTGTTCCTCCTAGTCCAAGACCATAGGAACCAACTCTTCCCATCGAAGAGTCGACTCCCGCCCTAAAGCAATAAGAGCGGAATAAAAAGTACCGAGTCGTGGCGGCAACTGGGATAGTAAAGTGATCGCCATGTCTTCGGAGGAAATAGGCTTCCCCGCATTTTAAACCTGCATCTGAAGCTGCCCAAGCTTGTTGATGTGTTCCCGAAGCGAAGAAGACTTATTCACGGACAAAGTCCGCATCTGCACCTCCAAAGAAACCCTCTTCATCAAGGTCATCCGGTTGTACATCTAGTCGAGCTCCAGCCATATCTTACGAGCCACCGTCAAGTGCTCGATGTGAGCTATCACGACTGTGGTGCAAGACAGAAACAGAAAAAATCGAATCCTGGCATTCAATTTGTCCCAATGAGACTAGGCCTTGGGTCAACTCCGCATGAGCATTGGAAGAGAGTTTGGACTCATCCCTCACCGAGGGCCTGTTAATCTCTTCCATCACCACTTCCGCCAAATCATAAGACTCTAAAATGGCTAACATCATCACCCGCCAGATGCGGTAATTGTCACCATCAAACTTTTGATCCGTTGGAAGAGCCGATAGGACACGCACCTTCCTGTCTATGATCGCCTGGAACTCCAAATCAGTCTCTGTAGACATGTTAACCTACAATACCTGCACAAACGCAAAAGCAGCCCCCTCTGACTGTGAAAACGCAACCTTCTAGGACTGATTCCTCCGCTGCCCAAACCTTCTTCATCCGCCAGAGGCGATGAAAAGGTAAAATCTGCAATGAAAGGCCTCAAACGCAGCCTTTCTCACCTTTGAACAGCAATAACTTGCAGCAAATTCACCCATTAGACTCCTTTCCCGCACGCCCACGCTCGGTTCAGTCTTGATCCGATGCGCAGCCCTCCCGCTCGCCCTCAAAACCTAGAATCGTAGCCTTGTGTCGCGATGAAATATCCTATTCAAATAGGTTCAGCCCTCAATCAGTCCATCTTCACCGCTCTGATACCATGTCAGAGTACGGCGATGCGGAAGCGTAGGACAAAGACTGAGAGAGAGTGAACACAGAGAGAAGAGAGAGAGAGAGAAAAGGAGACAGTGTAAACGCAGAAAATCTGCGATGTAATATACTATATAAGAGTGCAGAAATACACAAGGGGACAAAGGAAATATCTGCATATGTCTCCGACTTGATGACCTCGATCTCCGTCAGCCCTGGCAGAGTCTGTCTCAACCAAATATGTATCGGGACATAGCACATTTTGTTGAAACTTGTTATGTGCGTCAAATGTATTCTATGGTTAAGCATCGAGATGGGTTACAACCGACTTATCTCTTGTCTATACATTATAGATGGGTTATTGATCTTGTAACCATGCCTACAAGAATATGAAATATGCGGTATTTAGTGCTTGTAACAGAGAATCTAACCAATCAAGTTGAAGGCAAAGCCTTAACAAACAAATCCACTCAAGCTGTTTGTCGTTTTTTGCTTGAAGAAGTGTTTTGTAGATATGGTTGTGTGGGTAAAGTAACTG
Organism: Lygodium microphyllum; assembly: GCF_053477565.2. Classification (NCBI taxonomy): domain Eukaryota; kingdom Viridiplantae; phylum Streptophyta; class Polypodiopsida; order Schizaeales; family Lygodiaceae; genus Lygodium; species Lygodium microphyllum. The sequence goes on from NC_141151.1 coordinate 97,896,197, forward strand.
CAGATAGAGAAGAGTTGGATCCTGATGAGGCACGCAACTTCTTTGCTCAATTGGGTATTAAGTTGGCTTTCACATCAGCCTACAACCCTGAAGGCAATGGAAAGAGTGAGAGAGGTCATCAACCTATTCTTAAAGCTCTAGCAAAGTCTTGTAGAGGAAATATCAAAGAATGGCCTAAAATGCTATCTTTTGCATTATGGGCTGACCGAACTACTCACAATTTAGTGACTTACTATATACCAGCTGAACTTATGCATGGACAACAACCAATTATGCCAATTGAAAAATCTATTCTCACATGGAGTCTTCTACCTTAGGAGGAAGGCATCAGTAGAGAAGAGTTGCTGACTTTGCACATATGGCAGCTAGAAAGAAGGCTTGAAGATGTTCAAGCAGCTATTGAGAAGCTAAAGACAGCAAGACTAGAGAACAAAAGAAGATTTGATAAGCGACATCGACTTCGGCCAAGAGTAATTCAAGAAAATGACTGGGTGCTTGTCTATGATAGCAGCTTAGACAATCAATACAATGCTTCTAAGAAGATGGTGAAGCGTTGGTTTGGCCCATATGTGGTAAAGGTCATTCATGACAAAGCCACATATTCATTGGCTGAATTAGATGGAACAAGCATGAAGATACCCTTAGCTGGAAAAAGAATCAAGCTCTTCAAACATTGACATTGACATTGACATAGTAGAAGATACTTCTTCTAATACTGCAAATCCGTAAGACTTTGGCACATGCCAGAGGATGTGTAGGTTAGGAAGGGGTGGATGTCGTGCCGCTACGCGCACACCGTGTAAAAAAAAATCTAGAGTGTGGCTTCCTTTTAGATTTAGAGAGCCAATGCCATTTTAGACATTAGTGTTAGTGTCCATGATTCAAAAATATTAGATTTTAGTCAATTTTTAATATTCTGGATATTATCTCTTGTAAAAAAATCTACAAAACTATAGACAACTTCTAGATTAGGATGACATGTAAAAGAAAGCATGTAGCTTTCAGCTAATTTGAGAGGATTTTATGTAAAAAGAGAGATTAGCGAAATCGCGCGACGCGCAATCGCTGTTTTCAAACAGTGAACAACACTCCGAAAGTGGGAGATGAAGAAGGAGTGATTTGGCAGAATTCTGGCTAGGTGTCCTTATATTTAACCCCCCTTTCGAAGCCATTGGAAGGATACGATTGGCAATCTGAGCAAGCAACATAGAGTAAGGTATTATTTTATACACGTTTTTGTCTATTAGAGTTATATTTTCTCATAATGCAAAAAGAAAATGACACGCTTCATCTCTGTTAGTATTCTTCTATATTTTCTAATTCTTTTTGGAAGTATTTCTTCTACATCTTCAATCTCTTCAAACCCCTTCTATTCCGTCTACTCCTCTCCTTGAATCTACCTTCACCCTGTTGTCACTTATCTTCAAAAACTTGGCTTGAAACCTTCAACCCTTCTCTTATCTCTATCATCTCTGGCGTCTAAGCTCTTGAACCCCCATACATTCTTCTCTTGCCAAACCCCTGTGGTGACCTTCAACCCTACGCGTTGCAACACTGACACATAGAACACTTTTGAAATGGGGATACCACCTTGCCCCTCCGAAATTAGTTGCGTATCACCTTTGCCTTTGATGGGGACCGAAGAACTACCCCCTATGAGAATTTGCCCATGCATCGGACACATATGTGCAATCCCATTTGAAGAAGTAATCATGTGGCAGAAAGCAACACTATCCACAATCCACTCATAAGACTATGAAGCCATCATTGCTGCATCAATGGCCATTGAAGAAACATCCTCAATTACCTCCAAATGAAAAAAGACAGCCGATGAAGAAGCAACCACTACTCCTAAGTCCCTTGTAAGCTTCTCCTTCTTGTTGTCCTTCTTGTCCTTGTCAGGGCAATCTTTCTTCCAATGACCTATCTTGCCACAGATGTGGCAAGTGGACTTCTTAGCTTTGTCAAATTTGGCCAATCAAAGTCTCCAACTTGGGAGTGTTCTAACCTTTGAGTTGTTCCTCTGGATCCAAGACCATAGAAACCAACTCCTTCCACTTAAGGATCTCTATCCGCCTCCATGCAATCAAGGCGGAATAAAATACACTGAATCAGGGCAGTAACTAAGAGAGAGGAGTTATTGCCATGTCCTCCAAGGTAATGGCCTTTTCTCCATTCTAGACTTGCATTTGCAATTTCCGAAGCTTATTGACATGCTCTCACATAGAAGAAGCCTTTTTAGGACTCAAAGTTTTCATTTGAACCTCCAAAGATACCCACTTCATCACGGTTATCCAATTGTACATTTGATCTAGCTTCAATTATATCTCCCGAGCAACACTCAAGTGCTCGATGTGAGCGATGACGGCTACAATGCAAGAGAAAAAAGTGAAAAGAATGGATGCAGGCATTTAATTTGTCCCAATGTACTTGTATCTTTATTAACTCGGCTTTCTCATCTACAAAAAGCTTAGAGACATCACGAGCTGCAGGACAACCTATGGCTTCAGTCATAAGCTCCGCCAAATCATAAGACTCCAATATGGCAAACACCATTACGCGCCAAATGCAGTAATTCTCCCCATTGAGCTTCTAATCCAAAGAAAGAGCAAGGAACACAAGGACCTTACGGTCCATAATAGCTTGAAACTCTGCGTCAATTTTGGTCAACATTTTGAATGGAATGACCTACACAAAAAAATGGCAGGTCGCATGCTGCCGGTGCCTACTAGGGCTTCCTCTGCTTGTCATCAAATAGTTTCGATCACTGGAGGCGATGAAAAACTCAAAATCTACTCCAAAAGCCTGAAAATGCAGCCTTTTCTCCTTCACACCAACAGCAAAAATAGCAACTTTGCTCTTTCTCCATGCTTCACCTGTTTACCTCAGCCTCCAAAGGCTGAAAACGCAAACTTTTTTCGTGAAGCTTCTATTTCTCAAAATTTTATCAAGAAAATTTGGGGCTTTTGCTTGGAACACATTCAAGTAGTGAACACGTGCTGCACAAATATATTTATACAAACTTGAAAATTCACAATAAATTTGGGGATTTTCAGCATTAAGGTTGACTTTAATATTTGGCATGCATCTCAAGGCACATACAATGGTATAGCACTAAATTGTTGTAATTTGCAAATTGGGTGTTGTTTTGTGCAATGTGGGTACACTTTTCGAGGAGATTGTGTACTTGTATCAATATCCCATATTGGGATTCTAGTATTTAGATCAGTACATTTCACACTTCAACTTGGAAGTGTTTGGCTGCTAAATTTGTGCATTAATTTACAGCACTATCAAATAAAGATACCTAGGATCGTAGCAACATTTTGGGAGCCCTCACTCACGAGGGTAAGCTAGATGGCACCAACTATCCCCTATGGAGCTTTATGGTGCTCAATCTACTCATTGCAAAGAATCTTTGGGATTATATCACAAGTGATTTGCAGAGACTATGTGAGCTTGCACCCCAAACACCGCAAAGTGGTGCTAGAGAACAACTAGTTGCTCCTACTGCTACCCTTGCTCCTCCTACATTAAATGATAGGAGATGAGATTTGATTGCCTTAACAATTAAGAGAGCTATTATACCTCATATACTGTCATGCATGACCTCTAAAGCAGCTTGGGATGTCTCGGAACACATATTTGCAGCTTGTAATGAAGCCGAAATTTCTTACTTACGAAGAGCATTGGCTAATGCACATATGGAAGAGGGCGACAATATGACGGATCACCTTACACACTTGCAAGACTTACGTGAGTAGCTATTGAATATTAATGAGGTTATTTTGGATACATAAATGGTGAATGTCACTTAGAATTTACTTCCAGAGTCTTATCTTAGCTCACGCCTCGCTGAATTTCTCTTCTTCCTCCTTTTTTTTGGGCGGTTGGGGGGGGGGGGGGGGGGGGGGGGCACCAGCCCCTTGCTTTCATGGAATTGGAAGGTCTCTTATTACAAGAGGAACAAACTTGAAAAAATATTAATATGCATTCAAGTGATGTAAACACTCTCTCTAAATATAAAGGCAGGGATAAAGAATAGCAATATGTAAACAAACTTGGGCCTAGACCAATTTAAAGGCCACTGATATCAATGGTGACATTAGAGATGACATTAATTAATTAATTAATGTCAATCTGAGGGTCAATAACTGCTCACGGATACTTGGAATACAAATTAACCTAGCCAATTTAATTATTGGCTAGTGAAATTAATCTTTTAAGTGTCAGAATAAGCTAAATAATATTAGAAAATTAGATTAGAAGGTTGCCACTTGGCAAAACTTACCCATGCAAGTGGAAAAAACGTTTTTTGGACCAATGGAAGTCTATTCCAACCATTATGAGAGAGAAGGAGACTGCTAGAGAGGAAGGAGAGCCTACTAATGTAATTCGGAGCCACCAAGGATCGGTCCTATAACATGTGACAGCAGTTTGGAGCCCTCTAGGAGCAGATAGCCCAAGGTCTTTCTAGTGCAAATAACAGCATACAAGAGAGGATAGCAGTCTTTTTGGTCGTCCTAATCTATAGATGACAACTTCCATGGTTGTTTGAGTAGAGCAGCACTAGCTTTTCAGCGTTTCTCATTATAAAACCCTGCAATTTCTCTATCTACAGCATTCTCTCTCATCCCCCAATCATCTCTCTAGTTATCTTAACATTTTCAAGTAGTTTAAGCCATTAGAGGAAGAGATTTTAGTCAATCTTGGCTGTAATCCCTAATTTAAAATTTGATAGTCACCCCAAGATGCATGCTCAGAATTTAGGGCCTAGGACTTGAATTCTAGCAGCTGAATCTAAGGAATTTCAAGGAGATTCAAGAAGGCAGCTAGCCAACATAAAATTTGAGGTTGAATTTGTCTTTCAAGGAGCAGAGTGAAGGTCAATCCCCCAAAAAACCAAGGGGAAAATTGGTTTGAAGGCTTATTGGTCAATTTTGACAATAAGAGGTACTTGGATTAGCAGAGAAGATCATAGGATCTTAGTTGTACTCCTTTCATTTGCGATATAAGATAAAGAAATAATACTTTGCAAGTTTCCAAAATACCCCATCTCATCTATAACGTGTTTGGATCCGTTGCTCGTCGTCAGCTCTCCTGCTCGAACATTGCCATGATACCACAATCCATTGTGGAGCGCATTTTGTCAATACGCTCCACGCGAAAATGTCGTCCGTGTGACCACGCTGCACTATATATTTTGTACTGTACATTAAAACACTCAAATTAGTTGTCGCATATGAAATATAGATACGACAAATCCTCAACACGTCATCACCTTTGGACTACATCCCCTCGAGAATTCCCACTCCTCCATTGAGACCTACGCCCCTTCGCGAGACGTTGTGGTCAAAGCTCCATGCAATCATCGCGTTGACATGAACCGCGGCATCTCCTCCATGCCCTCGGGATATCGAATCGGTCGATGGCGCGTACTACGTCGAAATTCAAATCGCGCTTCCTCTAGATCTTGCCTAGCGATCTAGTACCTGGCGAGCCACGTCTCCATAGAGGCATGGTGCAACATACAAAAGCGATTCACCTTCTCCTCCATTGCAGCATCCATTCTTTTTTCTATCCCATTTCCAACCACCACATCTCCGGTTAGTCTATCATCGTCCTTCAGCGACCATAGCATTTTGTTGTCTGGATCCACCGTTGATAGCCATTGTGAAATATGCACTAGCGCCTCAAACACCAACCAATCTTCAGCTATGCTACCTTCTAGCCGAGCTCATTGTCACACAAAGCCTTAAGTGCTCAATTAGGTTCTTTACCACCCTATTTGAGACCGAGAAAAAATGCTAGTTTCAAAAAGCATGCCAAAGCTCCACATCCTATATAATGGGAGCTAGTGTGCTAACTGTTAGCATGAAGAGATTTCTTTTCATAAGTATCAATTAAAAAAATCATTTGTACAAAGTCCTTAATAAGTGAAGAGCATAATCAAGCTCTCTATCTCTAACAATGCATTTGTTACATGATCCCATAGGATTGAGTCCGCTATATATAATGAAGAACATGCATGGCCACTCACCAATGCACCTGAGTGGGAGTCTATATGAAAGAAGATAACAAGGCCACAACAAAAGAGACATCCAACCGAGTATGAATAAGCTAGATGAGGGAGCCAACAAGACACCGATAACAGGTAGCATCTGTAAGGGGAGTTGCCAAAAGCTTGGACTTAGGGTCCATGGGACAAGAAATAGGCCGACAATCAGCCAATACCAAACTCTGAGAGAAGCTCAAAAATGTACCTATGTTGCGAAATAAAAAATGCCATGTGCCTTCTGATAGATCTCCAAACCAAGAAAGAAATGTAGGAGCCCAAGATCTATCATGTCAAACTCCAATCGTAAAATCTCTCCAATAAGATCAACCTCTTGAGTAGAGCTCCCTGTAATGATAAGATCATCCACATATAAGATGAGCAAAACACACCTCAAGCACAACAAAGTTCGCACGAATGTCAAAGTACAAGTTCACAAGCCATGTCAAAAGGAGCTGATCACAAAACGATTGTTGTAAGAGGATAAAGTCTGATTAGACAAGATAAAATCAACCAAAACCAGCCAGAAAAAGAACAAAGGCAGCAAAAACAGCCTGATAATGCTGTTGTGCAACCTGCAAAAGATGCAAAACCGGAAAACGCAGGCAGCAACCGTATTAAATGCAGTCAACACAGCCTAGAAGAAGTTTGCAGCAGCAAAATGCAAGTACAGCTGATGAAAATGGAGGTTTCTGGGGCAGTTGACAAACCAAACAGCAATAAACAAGGACCGCCCATGCTGGAAATAGATCGCAGCAGTCACAGATGGTCAGCAACAGCAGTGGGCAGACCTGCAACAGCAGAAAACAGCCCCAGAGCCCAAACACGAACGTCTACTACTAAGTCAAACCCTGATCCTAAAATTTGATACCATGTCAAAAGTGGGGTAGTAATGGAAGCGTAGAAGACCACTGTAATAGACTGCACAACACAAGAGAGGAGAAAACAAAAGAAAACAAAAGAACACTGCAAAGGGAGAACTCAGAGATATGCTCGTGAAATGAAACCATATACCAAACATGGACAGTCGCGTACAACAGTAAGACACATAATGACCAATAAAAAATACCTAAAAACATCTATAATGTCTGGCCCACTGAAACACATGCCCATACTCACTCATGAGCTCCTATACACCTATGACAAAAAGTTGTATCCAAAAAACATCTATCGCTTAGAAGCCAACTCAAATTTATCCTTTTGTTTCTTTGGAATGTGAACATAGGCATCACACCCAAGCACCCTAACATAGCAAACATCCGGCTTTAGTTCAAAATACACCTCAAAAGGAGTCATACCAGCAATGGCAAATGTGGGTGATTGGTTCAGGATATGAACTGTGGTGGCCACTGCTTCGGCCCAAACACACTGAAGTGTGCCAACACTCCATCACAATACGAGCCATCTTGATCACACTCCCATTCTTCCACTCCAAAATGCCATTCTCCCAAGGAGTATTAGTGTTAGCAAACTCCTAATGAATCCCTCAATCTACACAAAACCAAGCCAATTCATTGGAGACAAACCCTCTACCCTTGTCGGATTTCACTGTCTCTAGCTTCTTGCTTGAACGATTCTCCTCAAAGATGAGCCAATCCTTTAAGTGTCAAAAAGCTTCTCACTTTAATGCCAAAAATTATGCCCATGTAAGCCTACTATAATCATCCACAATCAGCATAAAGTAAAGACTTCTTTTTAGGGACTCCATCCACATCAATCCACATAAATCTATAAACAAGCTCCATGGGTTGTTCGGAGTCACATCTCGATATTGTTTACCACAGATGCAATATACACATGGCAAACGGCTCGCCTCAACATCTCACAAACCATGCACAAGCTGGTCACAAGATGCCTTTCCAAGTACTCATAGTTGAGGTGGCCATAATGAGCATACCATAGCTCGGACTGAGACTAAGAAGTAAGAAGAAGACAAGTAAGGGTTGAAGAACTCTACATCTTATAGACACCATTCTCCTCATGCCCCAAGCAAAGAACCTATCTGGTCTTTCCATCAAGACCCCGAAAGTGTCAGAGTGCAGCAATAAGGAAGCGTGGGACCAAGACTGAGAGAGTAGGGTAAACACAAAGAGGGGAGAGAGAGAGAGAGAGAGAGAGAGAGAGAGAGAGAGAGAGAGACAGAAGAACAAGATCTGTTGTATGAAGTATGCTGAATACAAAGGAATGCAGATATGTACACGGGCACAGTGCGTATGTCTAAGTATCTCAACCTCCACAATGTCTCCCTACTGTACACCTCGAAGTCTACTGCAATCTACCCGATCTCTATCCTGAAATCTGCAACTGCAAGTATTGGAGAGTGTGCTAATGTCAAGCTATTTATAGCCTGCTGAAATGCCAAAAATCTGTCAGGTCAGCTGCATTAAATGTAGAGCCGACTGTATTGCATACTGTCCGACTGGACTGCCACGTGGCAGTCTGACTGCATCCTGCATATCTGGCTGCCATTGCAGATTCTGACTGGCACTAATAGATGGTAAACCTCCTCCGCACACCGAAACACTCTCGAATGGCTGCCTGGCTGGAAAATTACATATATACACAGCCTACCTAAGGAAAATGCCTGTCCATGGGATGACAATCTCTAACACCCACTCTCAGATCCTGGACGAGGCATAAGGCTAAGGGATCTGAAATGTCGTCAAAGTAGAGCCTGGGGAAACACCTTCGTAAACAAATCGGGAAGATTGTCCTCCGTCTTGCAATACTCCACATCTATGATCTCATCCACAAGCTTCTCCCTAATGAAGCGGTATTGGATCTCTATGTGCTTTATCAGGGCATGGAATACGAGATTCCGTGCCACGGCAATGCAACTCTCATTGTCACACCGCAAAATAGTAGGACGAGTCTAGGGGAAACCAAGCTCCTCCAACAATCTCCGAAGCCACACAGTCTCACATGTGGTAGAAGATGCAGCCCGACACCCCACCTCAATCGAAGATAGGGCTACCATGGGCTGCTTTGTGCTACTCCAACTTCCAAGAGAGAACACCTACACCCAAGGTAAAACAATAGCCTACAGTAGTCCGCCGGTGGTCCACATCACCAACCCAATCCCAATCACTCCAACTTGCAAGGACAAGATCAGACTCACTTGTACCTACGAGATAGTAAATCCCTAGGTCGAAGATCCCCCTCAGAAACCATAGTATCCTCTGAGCAACCTACCAACACACCTGCTTAGGTTCACTCATGAACCCAACCAAGAGACCTCAGCAAAACATAGATCAACCCATGTGTTGAGGAGCCAAATCAACAATCCAATCAGCTAATGGTAGCGGGTAGAGCATCTGCCAAAGAAGAATCTGAGTGTGAAGTGGCCTTCCAATTCGGATCCATAGGAGTAGAAAGGGACCTGCAATCCTCCATCTCAAAAGTTACCAAGAGCTCCTGTACATATCTCTGTTGAGAGATGAAAATCCCCCTCTAAGTCTGATAAATCTCCTAGCCCAAAAGGAAATGGAGAAGTCCTAAATCCGTCATCTCGAACTTCTGATGTAAGGTTGCCTTCGTCTTGTCAACCTTCTATGCATGGTCACCTATAACAATCAAGTAATCAACATACAAAATAAACAACACGTGACCACCCTCAGAAGTGTGCACATAAAGCTACGGACCGTCGGCCTTGGAGCGTCGATATCCCAACTTCTCCTGTAGGAACGATTCAATCTTCTCGTCCCAAGCATGCGGAGCTTGCTTCAGGCCGTACAAGGCCTTCTTCAACCTATAAGCCTTCCCATCTGAGGATCCAAAGCCATGAGGTTACTCAACATAGATCTCAACCTTCAAGTCGCCGTTCAAGAAGGCCGACTTCACATCCAACTAAAAGACGAGCCATCTCCTATGACCAACCAAGGCAAGAACAGCACGGATCATCGCCATACGAGCAGTGGGGGCAAAGGTATCATGGAAATTTATGCCTAGGCACTAAGCAAAACCTTTAGCAACAAGGCAGGTCTTGTGCTTGTCCAAAGAGCCATGTACGCCTCATATGGAATCATACCAACAACAGCGGAAGTAGGGGAATGATTAAGGATGTAAACTGCAATAGCCATAGCCTCAACCCATAGACACTGAGGTGTCTGACGATGCTCCAGCATGGTACAAGCCATCTCGATCACACTGCTATTCCTCTGCTCCAAGATGCCATACTCCTAAGGGGTGTTTGTATTGGCAAACTCCTGGTAAATACCACGATTTGCACAAAATCGAGCAAACTCATTAGAAACAAATTCTCCGCCCTTACCCGATCATAAAGTCTTCCGCTTCCAACCCGATCGGTTCTCCTCAAACAGCAACCAATCCTTAAAGTTGGAGAAAGCCTCCGACTTCAGCTTCAAGAATAGACCCATGTCATCTTGTTATAATCGTCCACAATTAGCATGAAATACAAGCTCCCTCTCAGGGATTCTATCCTCATCGGATCACAAAGATCGCTAGAAACAAGCTCTAAGGGTGCTAAAGACCGCCTCAAAGCCTTGTTGGGAACAACATCACGAGTCTGCTTCCCATGAATGCAGGATACACAAGGCTACTGCTAGATCACCACAATATTTGGCAAACCTCGAACAAGCTATTTCTTAGATGCCTTCCGAAGGTAATCATAATTGAGGTGGCCAAACCGAGCATGCCAAAGCTCGAACTAAGTTTGTGAGATAAGAAGAAGAGAAATCAAGGCAAAAGAAGATAGCAACTTATAGACTCCATTCTCCTCATAACCTGAAGAAAGAACCTGTCTTGATCCTCGATCAAGAATCCGAAAAGAATCCACATCAAATTACACCAAAAGGCCAAGGGCACAAATCTTGTGCACTGAAAGAAGATGATACCCCAAAGCCCGCCCATAAAGTACCTCGGATGTATGGGCACCACCATGTACGTCCATCTGGTATAAGATGCATGTTGCCCTGTCCCTAAATAGAAATAGACGAACTATCACCGATGAGAATTTGGCCATGCGAAGGCCGCAAATGAGCAACACTTGCTACTCAAGAAGAAACCGTGTGCCGGGAGACACCACTGTCAATAATCCACTCCCTAGTGTATGGGGCCATCAACACAACATCAAAAACCGTCAGAGTCGAATCCTCAACCACCTCCAAATGGAGGAAAGCAGTTGATGAGGGAGTAGCCACCACTTCGAAATCCTTTGAAGATTTCTCCTTCTTCTCCTTCTCCTTCTTCTCCTTGTCAAGGCAATCCTTCTTTCAGTGACTTCTTTTGCCACAAATGTGACAAGTAGACTCCTTGTCCTTGTCCTTCTTAGATTTGTCATCCTCCTTCTTTTGGTCCTTCCCCTTCTTCTGAAAGGACTAACCAACCAAGGCCTAACCAACCAAGGCCTTGGTGATCTATTTTGCCACAAATGTGACAAGTAGACTCATTGTCTTTGTCCTTCTTAGATTTGTCCTCCTTCTTTTGATCCTTCCCCTTCTTCTAAGAGGATTGATCAACCAAGGCCTCAGATTTTGAAGCATTGGTTCCTTTTAGTTGCTTCTCTTGGTCCAAGACTATAGAAACCAACTCTTCCCACCAAGAGTCTCAAACCTCCCTAAAGTAATCAAGGCGGAATAAAAACCACTGAAGCGAGCCAGTAACTATGAAAGAAGAGTTATCGCCATCTTCAAAAGTGATCAACTTCCCTGTGTTTTAAACCTGCATCTGAAGCTGCCTTAGCTTGTTGATATGCTCCCGCATAGAAGATGACTTGTTGACACTCATGGTCCGCATCTACACTTCCAAAGAAACTCGCTTCATGACAGGTCATCCGATTATACATCTGATCCAACTCCAACCATATCTCCCGGACCACCATCAAATGCTCAATATAAGAGATAACAGCTATAGTATAGGAGAAAAATATAAACGAGCGAATGCAAGCATTGATTTTATCCCAATGTACCTACCTTTGCCAACTCCACCTTGTCACTAGAAGAAGAGAGACTGGACTTGTCTCGCGAAGAAGGACAATGGATAGTCTCCATAACAAGCTCTGCCAAATCATAGAACTCCAAGATGGCGAGCATCATGACTTGCTAGATGCGGTAGTTTTCACTATCGAGCTTTTGATCTGATGGAAGAGCCGGTAAGACGGGCACCTTCCGGCCCATGATCGCATGAAAAACTGTCTCAGCCTCAAAAGACATCTTCACCTACAATGCCTGCACAAAATACAAAAAGTAGCCCCCTCTAGCTGTGAAAATACAGCTTGCTAGGACTATGGTTTGCTCGTCCCGCTCCTTCATCCATCGGAGGCGATGAAAAGGTGAAATCTACACTTAAAGGTCAAAAACTCAGTCATCCACCTCTTAGAACAACAAAAAACAGCAGCAACTGCACCAACTTTGCTCCTTTCCCGCACACCCACGCTCACTTCAGCCTTGTTCTGATGCACAGCTCTCCCACTCGTCCTCGAACACCGGAAACGCAGCCTTGCGTCACGCTGAAATCTCCTCTTCAAATGGGTTCTTTACTCAATCAAGTCCATCTTCACTGCTCTAGTACCATGTCAAAGTGCAGCAATGCAAAAGCATGGGACCAAGATTGAGAGAGTAGGGTGAACACAAGAACACAAAGAGAAGAGAGAGAGAGAAAGAGACAGAAGAACAAGATCTGTTGTATGAAGTATGCTGAATACAAAGGAATGCAGATATGTACACGGGCGCAGTGCGTATGTCTACATATCTCGAACTCAACAATGTCTCCCTGCTGTACACCTCGAAGTCTGCTTTTGCAATCTGCCCGATCTCTGTCCTGAAATCTGCAACTACAAGTATCAGAGTGTGTAATGGTGTCTGGCTATTTATAGCTTGCTAACAATGCCAAAAATCTATTAGGTCAGTTAAATGCAGCCGACTGTACTACATACTATTCGACTGGGCTGTCACGTGGCAGTCCGACTGCATCCTGCACATCTAGCTACCATCGTAGATGCTGATGTGGCACTTCACAACCTAACTGAGGAAAATGCCTGTCCAAGGGATGACAATCTCTAACAGAAAGAAGTCCCTATCAAATTCAACTATAAGGCCAAGTCCAAAAATCTTGCTCACCAAAAGGAGATGATAACCAAAGCCTAGGAGTAAAGAACCTCCAAAGTGTGAGCACTGTCATGCCCATCCACGATCAGTTGTATATCACCCTTACCCTATATAGGAACCAAAGAACTATCACCAATTACAATATACCCCTACATTAGATACATATGTGAAATGCCATCAAGAGAGGGGTTGTGTGATAAGAAGCACCACTATCCACAATCTACTCTCGAGATTATGGAACCATCAATACTACATCAGACAAATCTTATGAAGAAGGCTCAATAACCTCCAACTATCCAAAGATCAAGGCAAAGTAGAAAGCATTGAATCAAGGGGACAACTATGATAGCAAAATCTATAATGCTATTACAGGTATGAAACCAATCTTGATGTGGGTAATATCCCTCATCACCTCAATCTAGGGCCCCTCCAATAGTCGCATAACATGCTGAGATGAATCCCTCAAGAATCCCTATACCTTGAGTACCAATCGTTACACACCCACCCAGGATGCCCTCATCCATTATAAAATACTAAGAAAACAAGAGGAATGCACAAATCCTTTTGTTTGTTATGATGGCAAAGAACATTTGATCCTCATGGACTACTATTCTATACCCACCATGATGTTGGGACAAAGTTGTAGGCGAGGCATGCCTAAAAATTGGGACCCCATTGCCTATTTGAATTATGGGTAGCCAGCAGGCCACATTTCCTCAAGGTGTCCATAGAAACAAGAGCAATCTCAAGTAGATGATATTGACTAGCGTTACCCTAAATGCAAAATCACACATATGTATCTGGATTGTCCACAACATAAGGCAAGCAATAACAAGGCAATGATTTCATCTATTTCTTTAAGCCTTCACATTCAAAATGATCAATGACAAAGGATATTATTCCCATTCCTGTGCACATTGAATAGATCAATCTCACTAGCAAAAGAACACTAAGAAAAGGAGAAGGAGAGTTGAACTTGAACTAAAAAGTGAAGGATTCATGTCATCACCTAAAATAGCTACCACATCTAATGTAGAGAGTGCTACAATAGCATCGCAAACTCCTAAATAAACCATATCCAAGGACAAGGTATACCATCTTGACCAAGTTTAGCGACTAGCTGACATATCAAAGAGCTCATTGTATGTAAGTGAAACTATGAATCTATGAGATTTCCAACAACTGCAGGGCTGTTCTTGCTAGTTGGGCGCTACGAGAGGATCTTGGGAACATGTCTGTACGCTGTGTGTTTGTTGGAGAACAGGGTTAAACTGAAGACATTTATGTACATAATGTTGATCAAAACACCGAACAATTGCTCAAGATTCGAACGGGTATTGGATATTGGGTTTATGAGAGTATCAAGCATAATACAAGGAATTGAATATTGTTTCAAGATTTAACGGTGCGTTCTTCTTTACCTTCTCTCTTTCCCCTTCACAAACTCTCACAATTAGAGATCTGTGGCATGCCGCCTAGGGCCGGAGGACTTGCTGCATGCTGCTGCACCAGTAAAACATGCAGCCTAGGAGCCTCCAAGTGTAAGGAAACGCCTATGTAGACTCAAGTGCTCCCTGTGAACAGCAATCAACCTCCTTCGAAAGCAAGTTTCGATGGCAAGGATCTCGTACCTGAAAATGGAAGTGGCATGAACTGGGCCGGAAGAAATCGGACTAAAATACACTAGCCTAGGGATGTGAAACTGCGCAGGTGCTTAGATGAATGAGTTGCACATGTACCCTACATAAATAGATAGTGCAGGGCAAGTCCAACCATCATTAGTCCAGCCAGGTCGGCCAAAGATGGCCAGTCCGGGAGCAATGCCTGATTTCTTACCCTAGTTTTGAATGCCAAATCCTTACAAACCCGTTTCGTTCATCAATATCCTACGACGAGGAAAACTTACCAATATAGTTACGGGAGGCAAAGGGATACATGATGAAAATCTGTCGTCTTCAAGGTGCATCAACAACATAAATAGTACTAAAACTAGCGTCAACTGCTGAATAGCTCACATGGATTTGCTCATACTGCAGAAAAGAAGCTCCGTTATGGGGAAGGGGCAGTGCACCTTCTCCAGCATAGATGAAATTAAACTGGAGTTGATCGATCCGGGCCCAGAAACCTCCATCGCCGTGACGGAGAACAGGCGCCTGCCATGCTGGGAGGGGGACTGTGTTCCAATGTGATAATGATGAGCACGTTTCCGTTGTTGGGGGCAAAGGCGAGGCGAAGCGCTCGGTGGAGTAGATTTGGCAAATTTGATAGGTGAGCCGCAAGGATATGTAGGTGCCGCGCGGAAGGCTACCATAGCCATTTTCCCAGCACGCTTTATGAACTCGCATGCGCAAACTGTTAGTAAGGCAGGTTACGCGCCCGCGCCCGCGTCCCCCTCGTGCTCATCTTGGTAGAATGTGGACACTTTTCCGTGACAAGGAACTATGATTTAGACGAGATGATCGGAAAAGGCCTCATTAAACGTTGATTGCAACTATTAGGCATTCCAAGATCCTTGTAGGCATGTGAGATGTTAAGTAGACTAATGAGAAATGTAGGTGTTTACAAGACACTTTCCCTCCTATGATGGTACCTAGTCCATGTTTAGAAACTCCAAATTACTGGATCTTTTAAAAAGTTCTAATGATAAAATGATTGACTCATCGAATATTAGAATTAACTTTCGCTTTTAAAAGAAAATATTTAAGAACTTTATGATAATTAGAAATATCATGTAGTAAGTATCCCCATTATCCTATAAAAAATATGGCTATTGGAAAGATAACATTTGTGGATGCTAAGAATTGACTTATCCAAAGTAGGTTAATTATTGGATGTGCATACTAGACCTCCCCTAGGATTAAATGTGCTAGCTCTTCATCAAGGGAGATAGATTACCGCTCTGAATTGCTAGGATTGGCATTGAAAACAAGAGATCTCTTATAAGGACTTGTTATATACAAGGAGGCACCAAGAAGCCAATGGGCTCTAGCCATAATTTCTTGGGCATGCTAGGACTAGCTTGCCCCTTATGAGCCCAAGTGGATCACTTAGAAGGCCTCAATGCTAGCTAAGGGCAAACTTGGTGGTTATTTTTGGCCTTTGAATAAAGTTTGGATATGGATTGAAATAGCTATTGGAATAAAGACAATCAAATTTAAATAAATATTTTATTTTTCAAAAGAATTATTTTTCTTTATACTTGTGTTTAAGCTTAGCTTTTGTGAAAAAATATTGTTTAACAAATTAAATAACAAAATTATTTTTATATGTCAAACTAAATTATATTAAGATAGTTAAAAAACTAAAAGTACTACTCAAAGGAAGTTGATGGTTAGATCCCTTATGTATGTTCCCTATGGTAGCGTGGTCTCAATTAGATAAGAGGCTTTCTAAAAAGCTTAAATGTTAGACTAGGACAACTAGGAAGATTGAACGCTAATTATCCTAGTGTGTCATCCTAGATCCCACAACCAGTGTTGTTTTGAGGGGCCGAAGTGAAAACTATACCTTATGGGTAAAGGAGTTGACATGCATCACTCCCCCTCATTTTGAGCTCATTTCTTCCTCCCTTTGAATTAAGTACAACAATGGTTTGCTTCGACTTGAGGGATGACAGTAATATAGTCACCTCAAAAGCTAATGCTAGATAGCTAATAAGATACTATAGTATTTAAATTAGGTCCTGTTTTCAAGTCGATCCTTGTACTAAGTGGCCTAACCATAGGGCTTCCTTACAAGCCTCAGTGGCTGCAATGTACTCAACCTTGGTAGTAGATAAGGCATTGCATTTTTGCACCCTAGACATCCAAGAAATAACACCTCTAGCAAACATGAGAACATAGCCAGAGATGGATATTCCTTCTATAGAGCAAGTGCGCATACCAAGTATATGAGAGGCATATCCCATATCCTTCATCTCAAAACTCTTATTGAGCAGAGTCATCAAAGCATCCAACTCAACATGAGTACTCCAAGCGATTAGTATGTCATCGACATATAGTATCAAAATGATAAGGCTACCATCATGAACCTTCTTCATGTGTAAAGACACGAATCTATATTACTGTAGGAATAACCATGTGAATGCATAAAGTCATCAAACTTGTGATACCACTTCCTAAGTGCCTACTTAAGTCCATAAAGACTCTTCCTCAACTCACACACTAGGTGTTCCTTGGCCTTTTTTATAAAGCCCTTAGGCTATTGGATGTGGATATTCTTGTGTTGAAAGCTAACTTAACATCCATTTGGTACAAATCCAAATCCTTCTATGAAACCAAGGCCAAAACCAAAGCAAAGGGTAGTCCTTTTGAGTACATGAGAGAATATCCCATCAATGTCAACTCGATTTCCTGTTTAAAACCCTCAGTAACCAACCTAGCTTGATATGTTGGCTTAGGGCAACCAGGGGTGCTCTTCAACTTATACACCCATTTGCATGGCAATGCATGTTTTCCATTGGAAAATGGAATCAAATCCCATGTATGATTCTTATGGGATTCAAAAATCAACGCTAACTTCGATATGATAATCTAACAAATGCCTATGAGTCACAATCACATTAGATATTCCATAAACATAGATTCACCCTCAAGGGGGCAGTGTTTTGTATAAAATCCATAGAACTTTATTAAATCACATATATAATATACAAGTGGTCCATGGTGTGAACACGTTAAGTAGAAAGATGACTGGATAGATATCCCATATATTAAGTAGGTGGACTAACTAATGTCCACATGTAAAGTATCACTAGAATGATATGCCAATGTAGATACCAACCATGTTAGTGATATGAATGCAATAATGATTATCTAGGTACATGAGTGTCAACTTGTGTTGAGCTTGATATCTCAACTCTCCTACTCAAGCACATCTCAACTCTCCTCCTCAAGCTCAACTCCATGACATATACTCCAAGTAAGCTTTGAAAAGACTGAAGGTTTTCTGCTCATAGGGCCTTGGTGAAAATATATGTAACATGCTCCTCTATGCTCACATATATGAGATCAATGTCACCCGCCAAGATCCGCTCTCTAATGTAATGGTAATGAATCTCAATGTGTTTCCTGTATGCATGAAATACTAGTTTCCTAGCCAACTATATACTACTCATGTTATCACAATAAAAATGACAACCCTCTTCTCTATCTATATCTCCAAATCATCAAGTAGCTTGTTTCGTATTCAAGCCACCTCGCATGCTACCCAACCTACAACATTGTAGCCGCTCGTGGTTCCTTTGGCCGTTTGATCTTCCAATACACATAGTAACACCCATGTGCTCTATCTTTTTACTCAATGATGCAACAATGGGTTGTTTCTTACTACCCTAAGTCATAGCCTCACTTCCAAAGGAAAATACATAGCCACTATTGGACTTCTTGTTAGATACATTGCATGCCCAATCCACATCAATATAACCGAATAACTACACCATCAAGTCAACCTCATAAAAAATACCATAATCTAATGTGGCCTTAAGGTATCACAAGGTACGTCTCATACTGTTCAAATGAGGCTTATGAGATACCTACATAAATTAACTCTCTAAGCCAACTATCTAGTTACAAGTTGACTTGGTAATAATAATGAAGATCAAACTTCTCACCATCTTCTTGTACATTGTGGGATCCTGCGATATCTCACCCACCTTAGCACTCAGTTTCACATTCTGACCCAGTGGCACTAAGATTGGCTTACAATCATCCATACCATACTTCGTTAATATGTCCAAGATGTATTGCCTTTGTGAAAGCCATATCTCATTAGATGTTCGTATCACCTCAATGCCAAGAAAGTATTTCAACTCTCCCAAATCTTTAATGTCAAATTTTTGCTCGAGGATACTCTTCACATACTCTGTCTCTTACATATTATCACCCTCAACAATCAAATCATCCACATACAAGGTAATCACAACAATGCCCTTATCACTTTTATAACCATAAGGTGAATGCTCTGCATTTCCAACACACGGAAACCTCTTACATATTATCACCCTCAACAATCAAATCATCCACATACAAGGTAATCACAACAATGCCCTTATCACTTTTATAACCATAAGGTGAGTGCTCTGCATTTCCAACATGGAAACCAATAGAGAGAGATATTATGCTATTTTGTCATGCCATTCTAGGTGCATGTTTTAGCCCATACAAGGCTTTGCATAGCCTACACACATAATTAGGGTGAACCATGCTCTCACAACGTTGTGGCTACTCCATGTGCACTTCTTCATGCAACTCACTATGCAAGAATGCATTCTTTATATCCATTTGATGCAAAAACCAACCTTTTGATATAGCCACTACAATGATAGCTCTAATAATTGCTATCTTTGCCACTGTTGCATATGTCTCCTAATAATCAATCCCATAAATCTATGCATAACCTTTGGTAACTAGTCTTGCCAACCTTTTGCTATAGCCACTACAATGATAGCTCTAATAATTGCTATCTTTGCCACTGGTGCATATGTCTCCTAATAATCAATCCCATAAATCTATGCATAACCTTTGGTAACTAGTCTTGCCTTATACCTACTTACATTATCGTCTGCATTACGTTTTACTTTGTATACTGACTTGCAACCTATATCTTTTTCCCCCTCAAGTAGTGGAACCAATTCCCTAGTTTGATTTACATCCAATGCAACCATGTCTTCATCCATGACTTTCTCCCAATGCACATGACCAATAGCTTCCTCCAAATGGGTGGGCTCAACCAATTTTATAACCTTCACCATATACACATTATGGTGAGCAACATAACCATCATATGTCAATCTCTTTATGGTATACCTTACTCTTGTTGACCTCTACATCTGTGAAACACTTTATGATTATTTTGCTTTAGCCTTGGTTTTCCTTGCACTAGATGCACAAACAACTAGAATACCAAACTCCGCCTTCATACTCTAATTTGAGCCATAAGACTCACCATCTACATCAAGCTCAAAGGCGAAACCTTGTGCCACTAGCTTATACATAATGCTTTCACTACTTCCTTTAGGAACATGTTCCTAGAAAGATCCACTTACCACCCAAATAATGGAGTGTGGGTAGGCACCTAGCACCTTGGTTCAGGGATCCAAGACACTCACTAGTTTAAACCGCCAATCCCAGCAGATTCCCTTAAAGGGATGCCATACCCAAGGTTGGGCATCAGCTCAAAAAAAATAAAATTTAAAAACCAAAACAAAACTTACCATTTACGTGTGAATAGCTTGCAAAAACATTTGGCACACCAAGTGACTCAACCACCTTTTCTTTTCCCTTGTGTGATACAATTTTTTGCACTTTTAGGAGTGCTACCCAAAGGAATGCTTATGTATTGAGCTTAGTACAAGTGAGAATTTACCTAAATTGGCAAGTTGTTGATAGAAGTAGATTTGTGGATTTTGTTGCACAATGTCTAAGGGATTTAATCATATCGTTGATAAGCTTGACAAGCACAACTTTCATGCTTGGAAGTTTAGATTGACGAATTTTCTTATGGGTAAAGGTTGTTGGGACAACATTAAAGTAGAGAATGGTGAGGCTTCAAAGTTATCTATGGAAAATGCCATGCTTGAGCAAGCAAAGGCATTTAAGGAATGGAACTGAGTTATGTATTGGCTTTCCATCAATGTTTCAGACAATATGATTGGGTACATGCAAGATACAAATAATCTTGCAAAAGTATAGAATAACCTAGTCAAAGTCTTTGGTATAAATTCCAAAGCTAGACATTTGTAGTTGAAATCCAAGTTAAATAATGTCGTGTCAAATTTTTTTTATTAATGACTATGCATTGAAGATTAAAGAGCATTGTTGAAGCTCTTGAGTCTATTAAAGTGCAAGTTGATGATGATATTATAGTGGCTATATGTTTAGATGGCTTGGGCGAGGAGTACAAGTAGTTTTGAACCCACCAACACAAGAGACACCATCCCTGAATTTGCAAACCTAATATCTATGTTAATATTAGAAGAAAGAAATTTGGGTCTTGTTGCATCATCATCACAAAGTAGCAACAGTTCAGATATAGGTGCTCTAACACAAGTAGAGATAGAGCTTATGCTATCATCCACAAATAGTATCACTGTAGGGTTGAAGTGTGGCCAATCAATATCATCAAAACATTTTAGAAACTGTGGCTTTACCCAGACTCCTAAGAATGAGTTACGAGAACAAATCCACTCGAGATATCACTTTCCTATGATCAGCCATATTCTCTTTAGAAGAAGACATGTGGAATTACTTACTAGAATCTGGATCCTTATGTCTCTTGCACATTTTTTCTTTGAGTATTTTTTGTATAATGCATTGTTGTTAGTAGAGGGAAATTCACCTTTAGGTAGTCGAGGAAGATATAGCATCTTTGGTACACCTCCTCATTCCATTGATGTTCAATCTAGTGATTCTTATATATGAGCTACTTCTCCTTCAAGTGCACCTAATCTATACATTTCCTTGGCAAAGTTTGCAACATCCCCTTCTCCAATAGCTCACACATGAACTTACCATTCGTAGTTCTATTACATATAGAGAATACATCAACAATGTACTATTGCAAATATACTTCTATAGAAGGATACCAAGTTATGTCTATAGAGAAGTCTCCATGCTGCTAACTTGCATGACTTCTGAGATCTCCCTCTCTCTCATTAATATATATACATATATATGTGTGCATATATTTATGTGGGTATATTGGAAGTTCTAACATGCACATACACATACACATGTACACACATATGATTAGTTTAAAGAAGTATAATTATATTTTATAGCCTATGAATGTTAATATACACGTATAACACACACACACACACACACACACACACACATGTATGTGTGCATGTATTTATGTATGTATATTGGAAGTTCTAACATGCACATACACACATGTACACACATATAATTAGTTCAAAGAAGTATAACTATATTTTATAGCCTATGAATATTAATATTAATACAACATGATGTCAAGTTAGCAAAGACATACACAATGAGAGATCAAGATGATGGTCTCTCTCTCTTTCTTTCTCTCTCTCTCTCTCTCTCTCTCTCTCATTAAGCATATTGATTGAGCATTGAATTTATACTTATTTTTACCAATCAATATCCATTCTTACCACCACAACAATAATCTACGAATGTGGAAGCTTTAATAATTAGTTTTTATTTTTTAACCAGTGTTTAATGAGGTTGCTAGATCCATGTATAAAGAAAAATGTTTAGTGAGTATTTGAAATGGATGCAAATGTAGACATGTTTATACACCAACCCATGCTTATCGAAGAGAACTTACATCTCATATTTGGAAAGAGAAGAACTTTCCCAACGTCACCCATAGTGTGACTAACAAAGCAAAGACTTTGCTAATTATTAGAGCAAATGCATTTTTTTAAATTGAGAATATAGAGACATACCTCGCTTGGTTTTCTATGATCAAATTTATGATTATCTTTTACTATCATTATCTATTAGTTTGTGGAATAATAATACACTTGCTAGAGGTCGATGTAATATAAATCTAAATCCAGATTGCTTGTAGAAATTATTTTGTATTGTAAATGAGAGAGAGAGAGAGAGAGAGAGAGAGAGAGAGAGAGAGAGAGAGAGAGAGAGAGAGAGTGTGTGTGTGTGTGTGTGTGAAGAATTTATTGAAACACCTTTGATAATATAATATAATATAGATTTTATTAATCGAGAGTGCTAGCACAAATTATTTTTGGGTTGTAAGAGAGAGAGAGAGAGAGAGAGAGAGAGAGAGAGAGAGAGAGAGAGAGAGAGAGAGAGAGAGAGAGAGAGAGAAGATGGTGGTGAAGGCAATGATGGCAGTAGAGCTAGTGGCGGCGATGGTGATGGTGGTGGAAGTGAAAGTTGAGGCGGGTACATCTAATGTTGAAATAAGTGAACTATGTGGAATAATAATAGAGGGATTGCTAAAAAAACTTGCTTTAAAAACTCGCTTCTTGCCCTTCCCCCACATCTCCTTGCTTGAATGTCACTTTGATACCATAAAAAAATGGGGGGAGAGAGAGAGAGGGAGCTTGAGCTTTTACAAGACACAAACCACATAGAGGGAATGCACATAAGATAGGAAGCAAAAAACCTTAGTCTTTTTTCTACTTCCACTTCATTATATAAGTTTACCTCAAATAAAAGAGAGTACAATATACATAATATAAAGCAATCCATGTGGTGATTATGCTAAGTAGAAAGATGACTAGATAGATATCCTATAAATCAAGTAGGTGGATGATGTCCATTTGTAAAGTATAATGACATGTTGATACATGTACCAACCACGTCACTAATATGAATGCAAAACAATCATCCAAGTACACAAGTGTTAGCTCTTGTTGAGTTTGACATCTCAACATTTATAGTGTAAATTCTCCGTAGGAAGCAATACTAGTATAAGGTGCATATTTGTTGTAGGATGTAGCACTACTATGAGGTTGGCCACCCTTGCATTTTTTTGTGTGTTATCAAGTGGGACAATTACTTTTTAATCCCAAGAAATATTTTAAAATTATATTTATTACAATATTTACTAGAATTTATGGAATTTTTATGATTTTTATTGTGGATTATCCATTGATGCATGATCTTTATGACTTATTACACAAAGGCATACCTGTGAAACTAGTTGCATTATACTTGGTAGATAGATGGAAGGATATTAATGTGTTTTGTGTTGTGGCGAGTAGATTATTAGATGAAGTTATGCAAAATTATTATTTTGGAGTATATATTGTAATGTGTGGAATTTATACACTTTATAGCATGAAAAAATATAATATTTTATACGCATCTATAAGCATAAGGATTTTTTATGCACACATGCATAATAGATTTATTTTTTATGTATTTATTAAAAGAGATAAAATATTACTTTTGGTTGTAAAGCTTATTAGAATAAGGTGTGTTTGATTTATTTGCAAAAAAGCAAGTAGTGTAAGAAAGGAAAAGGCAAGAACTCAAAAATGATATATTTTGGGCATAAAAGTTTAATTGAATATTATAAATGCATGCATGAGGGAGATACTCACCCATGCATGGGGAGAGATTGTACCAATCTTGTGTCATGCAAGTATCCTGGACTTATATTCTCTCTTGC
This sequence comes from Lygodium microphyllum, assembly GCF_053477565.2. Classification (NCBI taxonomy): domain Eukaryota; kingdom Viridiplantae; phylum Streptophyta; class Polypodiopsida; order Schizaeales; family Lygodiaceae; genus Lygodium; species Lygodium microphyllum. The sequence goes on from NC_141151.1 coordinate 97,920,434, forward strand.
TATTTGTTGCCAGAATATTTTCTAACAATTCTAGTCTGTTTGTTAACCTAAGTGCAAGAAGAAAGCAGAAAAACTGGAAAAGTGTAAGTTGGGTCACCTAAAAGAAGGGCAGCCTCTAAAAATCAAGTCAAAGACAAAAGCACATTTTTAAATGCAAGGTGCCCCTAAAACTATTGTAAAAGAGCGCCAGGCCCCCTCCTATGCAAATTGTAAAAGATAGGTGGACATTAGTAAGAAAGAAGGCACATAAAGGAAAATGGAAAAAGGACCTTGCCACAATGGCCGATCATGTAAAAAAGGAGATAAGGGGATGACTGCCCAAAAGGAATTTAGGGTTTTGTATATAAAGTTGAAAAGTGAATGAAGAGCTCATTCTTGGGCGTGTGGTAAAGTGGACTCTTCTTCTTCTCTCCTTCTCTTCTCTTGCTTGCTTGCTTGTGAGTGCTTGAGGGAGGGAGTGTGAGTGAGTGAGGGAGTGAGTGTGTGAGGGTAAGGGATCTTGGAGGTGAGGCCCTCCACCATCTTCTCTCTTCTTCTTCTCTTCTCTTCTCTTCTCTTGTCTCACACGTGTCTATGGAGGATGGAGCTTGGAGAAAGAGACTTGAGGATGCTTGAGCCTGCATCACGAATCATGGAGCTATCAGAGTGTTTGAGAGAGGAAGTAACTCAATTGGGCATCAAAGTAAGCTCACTACACTCGTAGAGAGGGATATTGCATCGGCTATGTGACAAGTAACCATTAGTGCTTGCTTGAAACACTTGAAGGAATAATCAGTCCGTGGATCTTGGCCGTCGAGTGAGAGATCCCTTTACATTTTGGTTCCATTTTGCTGGGACCAACGGATTCAAGCTTGAGCGTTTGCACGGTTCAAATCGAGCATTGAAGTAAGGGTTTCACCCCTAAACCAGAGCTTGAGATAGATAAGAGGTTTTTGGTTTTTAATCTGTGCTACAAGTAAGTATTTTTGGTTTTTGATGATTGGTTGAGTAGGAGAAATCATTTCAGTACTTTGCTTTTGATTTTCGTTGCATATAGAGTAGGTTAGGATCGAGAAATCGAAGCGGAAGCTTACAGTTTGCTGCTGTAAAACAAGCCCAAACAAGGTATGAACAAGGAAAGAATGGGAAAAATAAGTGATTAAATGTGTCGGAATAGCAAGGGGAGTGATTGGTGAGATTAAGGTTGTGCCCGGCAAGGGTTTAAGAAGCCTCATTTATGACATGACATTGAGAGAGAGAGAGAGAGAGAGAGAGAGAGAGAGAGAGAGAGAGAGAGAGAGAGAGAGAGAGAGAGAGAGAGAGAGAGAGAGAGAGAGAGAGAGAGAGAGAGAGAGAGCTTGGGGGGCCGTACTTGGCGACATATCGATCGAACTGGGACTGGAGGTTTTCATGATATCTAGGTATATAATACCCTTCCTCCACTTCCATAGTTGTGTTTTGGAAAGTCTAGAGGGCTAGCATTGTTTGTACCAGTGGCGTTTGATCAAATCATGCTCGAGTTGTCATTTTGACCGCCGGAATTGGACGGCCATAACAATGTTCGATTCTAAGAATCAGACGCTCGGACTACCATGTCCGATTTCGAAAATCGAACACTTAGGATCGGACCTACCACATCACCACTAGAACAACCCACCCCTGTCCGATTCTGAGAATCGGACAGTAGGGAATCGGGCACACCCTGTCCAATCGCGATAATCGGATGGGTCGAATCGGATCGAATGCCCTTGTCCGATTCCTAAAATCAGACATATTAAAATCGGACCACCCCATGCTATCCGATCCGACACACCTTGTCCAATCGTGACAATCAGACTTGACCCTATTCGATTCCTAGGATCGGACACACCCTAAATCGGACCATTGGTAAATCGGACGTCTGATTTTTAGAATCGGACTCTAGCAAATCGGACACAGCCTAAGAGACAAAATCTAGATATTTGACAAACCTCGATCGACGAAGAGTGTGACTCGCACCAGGAGAACTCACCGAATGCCTTACAGATAGTTACAGACCCGAAAATCGTAGCTGAACGACCAGGAATCGTGCGATAGCACATTTCCACAAACTTGACGAGCTTAGTGCCGTAGGCTGATTGTAAGACCCCAAATTGACCCTGAACAAGCTGAACGACACATCGAAGACCTAACAAGCGGCAAGGAAGGCCAGGAACCGAGCTTAGAGCCCCATCAGGCTACGAGCACAAGCGAGAGTGCAGAAGCTAAATAGTCGTCTTGTATTTGGACTCATACTGTTTTTAGCACTTGAAGTCCACTTGGTAAGAGACAAAAGCCTGACTGTGCACAGTGCACGAAAAAGAGTACACCCACACATTGAGTGACTGTAAGTTGAGAAGTGCTTGTAAATAACAAGGAACTCACATGGACATAACCCAAGAATGAACCCACTAGTAGGAGGAGATATGGAGACATAGTTGGGTGATCAAAACCCCAAGCATAGGACCAAGCAAAAGACACAGCATGGAATCTAGGAGGAATAGTCACCATTGGAGGAGTGGATCTACCTGATCTAATCAATCTCATCGACAACTTGGTGGAGAGAGAGACTGTGGACATGGCAGAGACAAGCACTGACCACGGACGGGATGAGGAGCTTGACCTAGAAGGTCTCCCAACTGAAATCCAGCAGAGCAGTTGATCGCCAATTACCACCTACAGGCCCGGACATATCACCATGGCAGGATGTATGAAGATGTCATGGGGTGGACCTAGGAGAGGAGAGGAGGCTAGCGCATGAAGCTTTGTGAAGCTTAGTGACCTACTCGTGACCTACAATTAGGAACAACAAGCTAGGAGCTTGCGCTACAGAGGTGGTAGGGGCTTCCACCTTCTGCCTCTTTGGATCTTTCCTAGACTTGGCATCATCTACAGCCAGTCTCTTAGTCCCTGTCACTAGGGTACCCTCTCTAGTCCCTTGTGTCATCTCCTTATTTACAAGGTATTGCACCTAGGCCAAGACATTGCTTGGGTCTACTTTTGGCGTGGAGCCTTGGGTGGTTGTGACGGTCGGCATGGTTGGCATTAGGATGGTAGGAATGGGCATGATTGGTTCCTTGCCCTTGCCTTCTTTTGGAGGAGGTGACGTGATTTCCGACACATGGGTGCCCTTCCTGTCTTGGCGGGCTCAAGGTGTTTAACTCATCTCTCCTGCTCTGTTGCTCTATTGATCGGTGTGTAGCTAGAGCCATATCCTCACCCTCCTTTCTTTTCAGCTTTGCCTCTTCTTCGGCTGCCTTCCTTTTTCTCTCCTCCTCGAACCTTCTTGATTCTTCTCTCAACTTTTCTATCTCTTCTTCTGCTTTCTTTTTCCTCTCTTCTTCGGTCTTTTTGGACTCCTACGAGCCCTCTGCAAATCTGCTTTTTCTTTTTTCCTCCTTTCTTCTTCCATCATTCCTTGTGAAGCCTTTCTCCTTTGCTCCCTACACCTCTGTCGGCTAGTCTGCAACTCTCCTTCCCCTTCATCATCAGTCTCAATCTCTTCACTTGTTTGTGCTGCTACTCTTATTGAGGAGGTGATCTTAGTGGTGTCTCTCCAACTCCTTCTTCTCCTTCTCCTTCTCTATGCCCTTGCCCCAAGGCTTCTTTGATGATGGCCATAAGGATCCCACCGAATCTGATGGTTGAGGCCTTAGAAGATGAGGCTTTCCTTTTGACCTTGGTAGTTGGGGATTCTCCTCTTGCTGGCCCTCCTCCTGTTGCCAGGGCCTTAGTCGAGGTCTTGATGGTCTTTCTCACAAAATCATTGAGATTCACCTCATCCAGTGATCGTGCTATGATGCTATCTAGTAAAGTGACATTAATGTGGCTCATGATGGTGTTGTACCTCTTTGACTAGAGGACAGCGCGTACACAATTTTTGCTTGGGGTTGAATCTCAGGGTCGGGGATATCTTCCAAGCTAATGCCATCATTGGTATGGACCTTCACCTTGTCCACTCCTAGCATGGCGTACACATCTCTCTTTGGCCTCTGTTCCACCTTATTGGCCAATCCCAGGGCCCTTTCTACCAGATATGGGGTTAGCACAATTTGTACTTGGCGAGTCTCTTCTCCTTCTCGCATGGTAACGGTGCCACGATCCATGTGAAAAGTTCGTAAGAACTCTGCACAATGGATGTAGTCTACCCCTTGGCCCATTGCTTCCATGTATTTTTGCAGACTGCATTGCTCGATGATCTGCCTCATAGCCCATTCTTCGATGGCCACGTCTTCTAGACATGTCGGCAAAACTTGTTGGGGTAAAAGGCCCTTGGGCCTGCCCGTGTACACTGACCGCCCATTTTCTTTATTCATATATATGAGATAGTGCAATAAGGCTATCATATATCATTCTTGACATCACCTACATGTGTGTGCTCTTCTCTCTCACATCTTCCTCTTCTCCTTCTCTACTGCCATTGCATCCCCTTCAACTAGTATGAGAGCTTTGGATCAAAGCTTGATCGTGGAGGTTGGCCCCCCGCCCAGATTGAAGACCTAGAGCTTGGACCTTCAATGCCAGCCATGGCTTCTTCCCCCCCGAGGTAAGATTTCATCTCCCGCCTCTCCCCGGCCCTCATAGGCTCTTTGCAGGTGTTCCTTGGCTTCATTGGGCACCTTGTATGCCCCCATTTCCCCCCTTATCCTCAGGATAACTAGCAGGCACCCCACAATAGCAGCTCACGTTTCTTTTGCGCTTGTTTTAAAATTTGGCTTAAAATTTTTATTTTTTCTCATATCTCGAGCATCCGGAACCCAATTTAGGCAAGATGAGAGTCTAACTTGGGGTTTTAGCACGCTCCGGACACAACGACGATGTTAGATATGCCAAATTCTGATCATAGAATTTTTTGCAAGAGATTTGAGTTGATTTACAACAAGTAAATGTCATGTTCTTAGCTTATGTGATGCTACGAGGCTTGGTATTTGATGCCCGGATGCTTTGGGGATGTTTTCCCAATGCTTTGAGATGCTTTGGCACTTGGTTTGAGCTTCCATAGCTTGATTTATGCAGGGATTTATTGTTGTACATTGTTTGGGCAGCAAGGTTTTATCAAGCTTATGCATAATGCTCTTTGTTGACATTTGGGTGTCTTGTTGGATGTATTGATGCTCGATCATCATGATTTATGCCCGAATATGCTATTTGAGAGCTATTGAGCCTTGATTTGGATATGGACACTTCATTGTTGGTTGGGATTTATGCTACCTTGGTTGACAAGTTCTTTTACCTCCAATTTGGTTATGCCTATGGTCTACGGGTGCTCCCGACTACTCGGGATGATATGCTGATGTATTTGGATGATGCCACTTTGATGTTTATGCTCCTGGATGCTTCTTGAGCAAAGAGTAGAGCTCAAATCTTGGTTCACTATCATTTTCTTTGTAGCTTGCATTTCACTTGACAAGGTTTATGTCCCGTGCTACCCATTATAGGACTGATGTTTGATGTGGATGGTTTTGGGTTCGGCTGTAGTATGGCATATGTTTGGGTTTGAATCGACTTGCATTTGTTTTGTGGAGCAGTTTGCATTTGGTCGGCTTATCACTTATGCAGCTTGGATGCTATTTGGCCCTTCATGCCCCGATTCTGTATCTTGGATTTACTTGGATGTAGATACATATTTGAGCAATGCTTGCTCCATTGTCTTGGCAATTGGTTATTGAGCTTTCATTGCTCATTGAATCTTGTGTTCTTTGCGGGTTACTCCTTGATCAGTGGACTTCTTGATAGTGCTTGGGTTTTGCAGTTATGGCTTTGTTGCTTCTGTGTTGCCTAGCTTCTATGCTAGTTGGGTTGCTTTTGCCCATACAGGTCAGAGAGTAGTTGCTCTTGATGCTTACCCGACTATGCACTTTGTCTACTGTCATGTACTTTACAGAGCCACTTATTTGGTTGTTGTTGTACAGATACTTGGGTTTTTCTTGGAGCTTGACTCTTGCAGGATTTTTTGCCTCTTATCGGTCATGGCTTGACTTGGCTTTTCCCATATGGCATTATGTACTGCAGAGCTATGGTTATATGTATGGTTATGGCTTGATTTTATGGCTAAAATCCATATGCTCTTATGATAGATGTCTTATGCTTTACTGTACTGTGGTTGGTTATGTCATGCAGTTGGCTACGACTCTTCTTAATGTGGGAGCTTTTGCATCCTTGGTTGATGCCTTTATGTCCTCCCATCCGTTGAGGTTCCATGAGCCTTTGCAATATTCTTCTACCACTGATGTACTTGCAAATGATTGTCTTTATGAGCAAGTTCCCTTTGTGGGTCATCCCACGACTCCTTGAGCTCTATGGATGTGGATAGCCCTATTCATGATGACTTGGATTCCTTGTCGTCTTCTACAGGTTCTCCTACTTCAGATGTTGTTTGCTTCCATTGTGGGAGGCTTTCGCATGTTCAAAGAAAATGCTTCAGATGGATTAGAGAGCAACAGAGATAGAGACTGACTCGACATGAGCAGAGAGTCAGAGATACAGGAGATGCAGTGAGTGTTACCATTGTTACTAGTGGTGAGGTACATGTTGTTACCCATGATGATGCAGTTGAGCATGTACTCCTGTCATCTAGTTTCCCTACAACTTTCTTGCTTAGTGATACGGCATATGCCTCAGATTGGCTATTGGATTCTATGGCATCTTGTCATGTTACTCCACATAGAGCATGGTTCTCTACTTACAGGGAGTTTGATGGATGCATTTCTTTGGGCCTTGAGCTGACTTATACTATTCTTGGTACATGGGATATACACCAATCTTTGCTTGATGGGACTTCTCTTATGCTCCATGATGTCTTACATGTTCCTATGCTTAGTAAGAACTTGATGTCTATCTGTTAGTTGCATGATGTAGGTTTTAGTGTCTCTCTTGCAAATCGATCTTGGAAGATCAGTCTGGTTGCTTGGTTTTGGCCAGAGGTTCTAGAGTTGGTTCTCATTACCCAATGCATGTCTCTCATGTGGGAGATTCTATTGTTGTAGTTATTCAGATACCACATTCATTGTTATGGCATTATCGCCTAGGCCATATGCACCATAGAGAGATGGAGATCTTGTCTCGTTCAGACTCCATGTTGCCTCCTATGTCACATGTAGAACTTGATGCTTGCCCCGATTGTTCTTATGGTCCTTGCAGGGCCCCTTTGGCTCATGGCGATTGTGAGAGGCATGATCCTCTAGATCTTGTCCATTGTGCAGTTTATGGACCTATGCCTACCCAGTCACTTGGTGGAGCTTCACATTTTGTGACCTTCATGGATCATGCTACCCATTGTGTTTGGGCTTTTTCCTTATCATGGATTGAGGATGCCGCAGTTATGCTTGACAAATTTATAGATTGTGCTAGTTGCAGGCCTAGGTGCTTACAAATGGATTATGAGAGTCATGGTATCTCTCCTAGCTTTTAGTCCTATTGTTAGCAGTCCGGCATTGATTTTCTATGCCCATGGTATTACGTGATTGCTCATGTCATGTGCTTAACTCTACAGGCAAAGGTTGCTTCTATGCTTACCATGGCTGGGTTATCTTATGGCTTTTGGGCCGAGGCCCTTATGACATCAGTCTACTTGCTTAATAGGATATCGTGTCTGACTTTGGATGTATTATACCACACGAGGCATGAGACCCTCCTATGATTACTTGAGGACGTTTGGCTGCCATGCATTTGTATGTATGCCAGATATGCCTATGTCACACATATGTATCCTCCTTGGTTATGGAGATGGTAACTTTTAGACTTATAGGTTATAGGGTTTGGATGCCCAGCAGGTTATACGTAGCTTTCATGCACTCTTTTATGAGACACAGACATCTCTCAAGCCTCTTGATGCACGTTCAGTGCGCTTTATGGTTGATGCTATAGTCGCATGTCAGTCTTCTACTTCACTGAGCTGCATAATCTCTTAAGATGCCATTTGACATGTGTCCGAGATGTTGGCCCTTCTTCTATGATTGACTTTGGAGAGTCTATGTGCTTTCAGTTGTCTCCTATGCACCACGCTAATGCTATGTGCTACTCTAATGCTTATGCATTACAGCCTTGCACTCACGAGTTGTGTTTGCTTCATGAGAAGCATTCTTGGATTACTTTGTTGTATGGAGCTGAGGGATCGCTTATCTCTTGGATGTCATGGACTCGAGGATGCTTGACTCTTCTTTCACAGAGGTTCCCGCTTATTGCACAGCTCGCTTTTTCTGATTGGGCGTTGGGTGAGATGTCATGATTCCTCACCTTGTATCTTTTCCTTTTCCTTTATTTTTTCACTCCCTAGCCCATTGGCCTTTTAGTGGGAGGTTGTTGGGGTAAAAGGCCCTTGGGCTTGCTTGTGTACACTGACCGCCCATATTCTTTATTCATATATGTGAGATAGTGCAATAAGGCTGCCATATATCATTCTTGATATCACCTACATTGTGTGTGCTCTTCTCGCATCTTCCTCTTCTCCTTCTCCACTACCATTGCATCCCCTTCAGAACTTAAACTGGTTAAAGGCCCTTGTTTCCACCGAAAGGCCATATTTTGCCTGCTCTTCTTCTGAAAAAGGCAATTTTCCTACCTTTTCTTGGCCTGCCATGATGGGTGCCTGCCATGAAGCCACATTTGCCATTGGTGTTTTTCAGAATAATTACAAGTAGATAGAAATGACTACATACTTACTGAATTGAAATATAGAAGTAGACTTTTCCTTCAAGTAGTCTATTGATTTCAAATTTTATTGACATTTTCCTCAATCACAAGTTGTTTTATCCTTCCATTTATATTATTAGACATTGATTGAGGTTTCTAATGTGTGCTTTTCCTTTATTGTTTTCCTTATGTGTTTGGTTTGATTTCCCTCCCCTCTCTTAAATGAGAAGAATCCTTCCTAGGATTAAAGGGTTAGAGGATGAAGGGCCTTCAGCACATAATCTTAGTGTTTTACTTTTGCATGAGCCAAGCATAGAAATTTAGATTATATTCTAAATTAGCATAGATGTCCATGTCGAAAGGACGGATGTCTACATGCATAATGTAAGTGAGAACATCAAGTAAGAACTCACCGGAGTTTACTCTGCTAGCAATGTGCAGCTCCTCTTCGGTGAGGATGCGATCTAAATAGGGGTGTCCCCTGATGTGTTCTTCTAAGGGTCGATTACGGATGGTAGTTAACACCCTATAGGAAGTGGGAGCTACATAGGTTGGGTCATATTCTGATGCCTTGATTGTGTATCATTGCTCAGCTATGGTCATTATTTGGCATCCCACTAGCTCCCATTGCGATCGAAGAGCATAACATTTCTGCAAGAAAGAGGAGTCATTGTTAGTAAGATGTTTCAACTTCTCGATTCCTTGGTCTGTGGCCATGATCATGTTCTTGTTATACGCATAATGAGACGTTGTTTCATTGCTTGTTTTCTAGATATCTCAGTGGCAATTAACTCCTCCACACTGCTTTGGAAGCCTTAATGAATAAAAATTCCAGCTCCTTCTAAGAGCAAGGGAGTGTATGCATTTCCGTTGATATAATCTCTTCTAACATACCTAAGTCTAGTTGATTGTAGCTTTTGGCCAGTGTCATGAAAGTAGCGTCCAAGCATTTAAGTCAAGCAACCAAGTCATCCCCCGTATTTTTAGCTAAGTCTGCAGCCAAGGTTAGAATTGATCGCTGCTCATAAGAGGATCTAAGGATGGCAGTGGTTGAGGTTTGATGGAACTCGAGAGTTCAGTAATAGCTGGTGGTTGATGCTTGGTTTGTTTTTGAGGTTGTGGCTTGGCCGCATGTTTGGTGGGTGTGGTTGGAGCTGCAGGTGTCACACCACTAGGTGCTTCTGAGACCTGAGGGACACTATCGGAACTAGATTTGGGTGGTTTATTTGAAGAAGATGCGGTTTTGGATGATAGATTGGTTTAGGTCCTGCCTATCTAGGCTTTGGAGGTTCTGTGGATGTAACAGCCAGATTCTCTTATGGATTGAGTGCTTAACTTGTCTGGATGTTTTGTGTGGTCAAGTTTAAGGGTGGCTTTTGAGAAATTCCTTTGGCTTCGTGGCTTTAGGTACCCAAATACAAGTGTTACCCTCATAATAGCCTTGTGCTTGCAATAAGGTCTTTGGGACCCATCGTGGCTTGACCATTCGTCGATATCAGTGGCTTCTTCTATGCCTCCTAGGTTTTGAGTGTGGGTCCTTAGCCTTGCGAGGGTGTGGGTGTCTGTGGCTAGGTGGCAGTACTTGATGTTTAAGTATCCATTTGAACTAGGGTTCATGGGCTTCAGCTTTGGGTTCAGCGGGTTGTTGGTATTGAGACTTGGTGGGCTGTGAGACGGGTCACGACCCCCTCCCTAGACTTGACAGTGGGCTTCTCTACCGGTGGCTTAGTAGACTTTGAAGGAGTCGCGCAACCCTTGCTGAAAGCGGTGACCATATGCACGTTATCTATGGTGAGGTGAATGCACTAGGACTCGTAGTCGACATTGCAATGAACTTGCTTTTTAAACGAGTGTCCTAACAATGAGTCTGTACCTGCATCTTTAGTGTTTAGCAGCACATAAAAGATCATTGGTGTGCTCTGAGACTCAATAGAGATTACAATCGTGCACTTCCCAAGAGGGCATATGATCGGCCCCCAAATGGGGTGAGTTTGGCATTAGTGGGCTCTGTAACTGTGGGTTGCCAATTTGGGTCCAATGTGCATGAGATAGGATATTAAAGTCAGTCCCCCTCATTGGTCAGTGCATTGAGGGTGGTCATGTGCTTAGCATGACCGTCATGCTTAGGTAAGTTGGGTCTATCGTTTCCTTGTCCTCATCTTCAATCTCTATAATTGTGGCCACTCGTACGTTGACAGGGGCTCCAGGATTGGAGATTCATGTAATGGGTGCATGGGAGGGTAATACTTCTTGATGCGATTGCCATTGAAGAAGCCTATGCCCTCTTTTTCCAGGGTTTTGAGTTCCACATTACCGGTTCTACTGATGGTGTAGATCGTGAAAGGCCCTAGCCCTCTAAACTTCATCTTCTGTTTATGACTCAGAGTACTAAGTCTCCCTGTTCGAAATCTAGCTATTTGACATGCTTATCAAACCACTTTTTGCATCTTGCCTTCTTGCATATTAGCACGTGGGTAGCTAGAAGTCGAGTTTTTGATAGGCGTTCTAGCTCAACTAAGCGCTCTGTTCATGCCTCCTTTCCATCCCATCTCTCTTGATGAGCAATTCTCAAGCTAAGAACAAAGAACTCCACATGTAGAATTGCTTCAGTTCCGTAGGTCAACCTGAAGGGAGTCTATCCCACATCTGTTTTATAAGCTGTGTAGTAGGCCCATAAAGTTGCCATGAGCTTGTTATCCCAGTTACTGCGCAAAGCAAAGACTACCTTGGTCAGGATGTTTACTAGAATTTTATTCATAGACTCAGCTTGGCCATTAGCATGAGGATAGTTCGGTGAGGATTTTCGATGGTGGCTGATTCAAAAGGTGGATAGGAGATTACCGATCACTTCATTGATGAAGTGTGTGCCTTGGTCACTAATGAGTTCGATGGGGTAGCCAAATCGTGAGATCATCTGCTCCTAAAGGAACTTGGCTGTGGTCCTAGCATCATTCTTTCTTGTAGCTCGTGCTTCCACACACTTCATGAGATAGTTTGTGGCAACAATGATGTATTTCACTTGTGAGTATTGTGCTACGGGACTGATTGGCCCAATGAAATCCATTCCTCATTTCTCAAATGGTTGCCTTGCAATGATCGGACTTAACTCCATTTTTTCCTTGCAAACTCATACCTTGGTCCTTTGGCACTCACCACAGTGCTTTACGTATTGTACTGCATCTTGGAAAAGAGTAGGCCACCATAGCTAAAACTACAGCACCTTGTGGGCTATTGTGTCTCCACTAAAATGCCCTCTTGTTATTCCAGCTTGTGCTTTTGCAAGTGCAATGTGCATTTCATGCTTTCACACACATATGCATAGCAATCTGTCTTGCCCTAGCCGATAGAGTTGGGATGCTACTAGTTGATAGGGTTGGATTTTCAGGATGAGTCGCCTAAGTCGGGTCTTGTCGATTGGTCATTTAGGGAGTCTGTGCTCAAGCACTTGGACTATGTCATTTGCCCAATATGGCATCAAATCAACTTTAAATAGATTTCTTTCACTGGATAGATTAAAGAGATGGGCATTAGGTAGTTCGTCTGTAATGCCTTGTCTAGTGGCTTCCCCTGTGGGAATGCGAGACATATGGTCAGCCATGTAATACTATTTCCCCTTGCATACAACCACAAAGAAGTCAAACTCCAAAAGTAGAAGTAGCCATTGAGCGATGCTTCCTGTAGCACAAGGTTTGTTAACAAGATATAGCAAGGCTTGATGGTCAACAAAGAAGGTAAAGTGCATAGCCAAAAGATAGTGCCAAAACTTCCTCATAGCAAATACCATGGCTAGCCTCTCTCTCTCTCTCCATTGTCAAATAATTCATTTCCGTATCTGTGATTTGTCTACTAGTGAAACTCATAGGATAGTCTAAGCTGTGTTCACTAGGCTAGCACAACATCGCTCCTACAACGAATTTAGAAGCGTCAATGTGAACGTGAAAGATGATTGTCCAATCTAGGGCCCATAGGATTGGTGTAGTGGTGAGAGCCTTTTTCAGTTGCTCACGTGCGCTGGCATTCCTCAGTCCATTCAAATATGATCAATAGCTTGTATAGAGGTCTAACGATCAATGCATAGCTCAACACAAACCACTGATAGTACCTTGTATGGCCCAAGAAGCACCGAATTCCCCTATAATTAGTTGGTGGTGGGAGATCGACGATGACCTTGACTTTCGAGAAGTCCATGTGGCAATGCCATTCTTTGACACCGCATGCCCTAGGATGCATATGTGCTTCACCTAGAACTAGCATTTTACTGGGTTTAGCAAGAGAAGATATAGTCGATACCATTCAAAGATAGCTCGGAGCTTGTCTACGTGCTCCTTCCAAGTGGAGTAAACACACAGATCATCGATGAAAACCTCTAACTCCTTCCTAAGCTTGTCCTTGAATATAGCACACATGAGCCTTTGGAAGGTAGCTGGTGCATTAGTCGACCCAAAGGGCATGACTATGTAGGCAAAGGTTCCCCACTCAATGATAAATGCGGTCTTGTGCCTACTATCATCAGGGTGCACTTGCACCTGGTTATACCCCAAGAAGCCATCTAGGAAGCTGTAGGCCTCTTTACCAGCTACTCTTTCGAGCGTGTGTTTGGTATATGAAAATGGATAATTATCTCTCTTTGTGGCAGTGTTTACCTTTTTATAGTTGATGCACACTCTGATTTTTTCATTCTTTTACAGTACAATGACTATGGGCGAAACCCAGTACGTGTGCTCAATCTCGTAGATGAATCTTGCTCTCATTAACTTATCAATTTCTTCGTTGCTAGCATGAGCGTGTTTGGATTCATGAGATACAATCATTGCTTGACCGGCGTTGCATCGGGTGTCATGGGTATATTATGAGTCACTACACTCGGATCTACCCCTTTGAGTTCTTCCAAGGACCAAGCAAAGGCATCTACATACTCTTGCAAGAGAGCAATGAGAATTTCTTCCTCTTCCTTGGTTAGGTCATCGGCTATAAAGACAGGTTGAGGTGTCCCCCCTTCCCTAGCCAAATTGATCTCCTTGACCTCGGCGGGTCCTTCTATTGGCTCGCTTCTTGCCCTAGCGTTTGGCCCCCAGCAAGATCACTATCCTATCACCTTTCTAGAACTTAGTGAACCTCTTTAGTAGGTCTTATGGTTTTCTTTGCTCTTCTGCTTGGGTGTCCCTAGGCTATTTCCTCCTTTAACCTTCGGCACCTCAGGTGAATGGGTAGGTCCCCTTTGGTGTGTATAGTCTTAGCAGATTGAGGAATCTCGGGATCATTATCTGAACTCATTTTTGACTTAGAATGGAACTCTCCATCTTTGCTAAAAGAGGGAGTTTTCCTTGGTGGCTTGGAAGGTGAATTCATCCTATATATGGGTGTAGCACTTAGTTGGACTAGTCCTGCTTACTCATAGTCCATTGCACCTATGTGTTCTAACCAAGTGCGATCACAATCTATGCACATGACTCCTTTCTCGACTCTAAAGGCATTTCCCTTCCGCGGTCGGGAGTCTACTCATAATTGCTCAATTATGCATCCCTCAGTGCGTATTCTAGCATATCAATATCCCCTTCATTCTCGTCACACTAAAGGAGCAACAATCCTCGTACTCATCATTAAAATCGTCCTCATCTAACTGCCCATCGCCTTCTAAGTCTTGATACTCAAGCCTCTTCTCATCGATGAGACTAAAGGCCAATTGTACATCAAGTTTAAGTTGTGCACTTTGGTCCATTATCACTTAGGTTCATTCAAGAGATCTTTGACTGGTTTAAGATTTGCTGATGAGTTACCAGCTGACTTGTCAATCAAGTGCTCTAAGATCACATGGAGCTCTCGTCTGTTGTTTGGTACTTGGAATGAGATCGGGTTGGGTCCTCTCTATGCGCTCATAGCCATCACGTGGATTTCCACTAAGGCTCTTCTTGGGTCTTTTCAACTACTTTAACAGCTTGCTTGTATTCCTCATTATCCGGCAAGTCGATTGTAGCAAGGACATGCATCTAGTCTCGCTCGTCCTTAGGGCAAGGGATGTACTTAGTCAATGGCCCATAAGACGTCCTAGCCTGGTCGCCACCCTTTAGCATAGAGGAGATGGTGTCCAGGTTGACCGTCATGGTCTTCCATGTTTCCATCTCTACTCTTATGGCTTCCGTTCGATTGCCTAGGAAGATTAACCCGTTGCCCCAATCTTTTATGAGTCTCGCATTGCGCATCCAAGGTCGGCCTAGCAGGATATTTTAGTCCACTCCCTTCATGACTATAAAATCAACCGAGAATTGGAATTTTACATTTTTTACTGGCCAATTCTTTAACACACCAAATGGCTTCATTTTCATTCCATTAGCTAAAGTGATGCTAAACCTGGCTGTCTTGACTGGTGGGTTACCCCAGCTCTGGAGCACTGCATGGCTCAGCACATTGACTCCCGCTTCCATGTCTACAATTCCTTTCCTTGTGGTGTCACCTAGGGCTAAGATCGGCAAGAAAACTTGTGTTTCAGTGCCCTCCCAGAAAGCATTGACGTGTAAGGATTTTGGCACTGAGTGCAGCATCAGACTCGGTAGCTATGTTTCTGTGTTGTGTTCATTCAAGTTAGTGGCACCTCGCCCTATTGGTCCTTCGACCCACTGTTTTAGGTCCTGCCACAATCGATGCTGCCTAAGCAAATCTCCTAGTCTTAGCGTCATAAGGGTGGTTACAAGTGAGGTGAGAAGATTGCTAGCTACTTACCGCGCTCCTGTCTTTACGCTTTCTGGCTAATGGCCTTGGCTTATTTGCTAGTCCATAGAGTTTAGGCTTTGTTTATGTGGCATTATTTGTGGTGCCACCATATCTCTCGATTTTGGTTGTGGAGGTGACACTAGTGTGCCTATGCTTGAGAGATCATCGATCTCGTCCTCCAATATGGGCTCAGTGTCTCTTAGATGTTCCTGGGATTCTTTCACCCATTCCTTCACCTTTTCGATGGCTTCAAGTTGGCGCTTTGGGTTGGGCTATTCCTTGACCCTCGCACTTCCTTTCTTAGCCGTCCTTGGGGCTAACACTTCTACTTCTACGTGAGTCACTTTCTTTCCTATGGGCGGGTAGCGTTGTGGCACTCTCTATTTTCAGCGTGACCTTTGTGTCCAGTTTCTTCCTCCTTCTCCTACGGCTCTTCTTTCCTATTGAGGCTGCATCTAAGTTGCTAGGCCTTGGCAATGATATGCCAACCTGCTTTGTTTGTGCATGGGTCATGACATGCAACGAGATAGGTGTGGCCTCCCCGTCGAGTGTCTCGACACCAAACAACCCTAATGGGACTAATGGCTCATTTGCCGAGTTAGGGGAGGGCTTTCGTCTAGGGCAATCAACAAAGAGGTGTGTGATTCTGCATTCAGCGCATCTCTGATTGGTCTTATCTCGATTTTCTTACTCCTATTTAAGTGCAAAGAGATATGTCCTTTGGGTGACCGCAACCCCAGCATGTGATTGGTTCTTGGGTTTGCCCTCCTAAGTCTCTACCTAATGCCATCATTGGTATTGGTCGATAGTCCACAAGGACTGCATTACCCTCTTTGTCGTACTAGATGTAAGGGTGTACATAAGGCTCTTCGTCATTTGGCTCTTCCACGTAGTGGATTGCAACATCACTTGGTGGGTGGGTCATGTACAGTCTAGGTGGTCTAGGTATGCCTGTAGGGTTTATCTCCATCCTAGGAATGGATGGCTTATCATCATTAGGTGTCGGGAGAGCCAATGGGACTCCCCTTTTGAAAAATTTTGGCGGCCTATTCACAAGGTAAGATTGATGGTATGGTTGTGAGTATGGAAGTCTCCTCGGCAATCTATAATGGATGGCATCATGGCGCAATTCACGCATGGTAGAGACCTAGGGTCTTGACACTCAATTGGCAAGTGATTTCCACCACAATACACACATTGGATGTGAGGGTGTGTCGATTGTCTCATTACTTCTTGTAACCTTGCTATCTCCATCTTCATCTCAGCTAGCTCCTGGCTTGTTGAGTCAGTGCTCTTGCCTTTATCCTGAGCATTTGGGCCTCCTCTTTCGCTTGTCGTCAAAGCTCTCTTGGAGTTCCTAGAGGTAGGCTCCTCTTGATTTGAGTTGCTAGAATTTCTCTCCGCGAGTTGGGTTTCCACTCTAATGGCCTCTTCAAAGACCCTCATCAATGCGTCTCGCTGCAAACTCGAGTTGTCGGCCAAGGCCTTATAGAGCTCTTCGCTTCGTATTCCATTGATGAATACTATGGACATTGCTCTCTCAGTTGGTTGCTCGACAGTGGGGATTCTCTTGAAGAGACTCCTAACATGGGTCATATAATCCCAGATATCCTCCTTATCCCTCTGCTTGACATTCATTAGCTACAATAGTAGGTTGTCAAAGTATCCAAGCTTAGAGAATCTCTTAATGAAGAAACTCTTGAGGTTGTTAAAGTCAGTTTGCTCGGCAGCGTCTAGACTCGTGTACCAAGTCCTACCCTTATCTCCTAAGCACAGACCAAATCTTGCGAGCGCAAAGTAAGATTAGGTGAGGCCATTGGCCTTGTCGGCTTGCTCAAACTGCTTTATGAAGTTATATGGTCATTGTTAGGCTAGTACTTGTCTAGCTGCTTTGCGACTATCGAGAATTTAGAATGGCTCTTGGAGCCCTGAGTAACTCCCAATCTTGCAAGCAACAAGGTTGCCATCGCACTGCCACTTCGCTCGGCGAAAGCATTGTCTAACATTCGCTTCATGAGAAGCTCACTCAGCGTAAGATCTCCCTCTAGCACTCTTTCCCTCTCAGCATCAGGACCCTTCCTATTTCTGCTTGCTAGCGCTAACACTCATTGAATTTCATGCATTTCCATGTTCTTAAACGTGGGAACAAAGAGAGATAACCATCCATTGCCATACATCGAGCACATGCTCGAGAGAGTAGCTAGAAAAGAGACCTACAGTTTCCTAGATGGCTTCTTTGGATACAATCAAGTGCAAGTGCATCCTAATGATAAGCATAAGATCGCATACGCCACTGAATGGGGTATCTTTGCCTACATAGTCATGCCCTTTGGGTTGACTAACACACCAGCTACCTTCCAACAACTGATGTGCACTATATTCAAGGACATGCTTAGGAAGGAGCTATAGGTCTTCGTGGATGACTTGTGTGTTCACTCTACTTAGAGAGAATATTTAGACACAATCTGAGCGACCTTTGAATGGTGTCGAGTGTATCACCTCTCATTGAATTCCTTGAAGTGCCAGTTTTGGGTGAAGCATGGATGCATCCTAGGACACGTGGTATCGAAGAAGAACATTGCCACAGATTTCTCGAAGATCAGGGCCATCGTCGACCTTCCACCCCCAACCGATTACAAGGGCGTTCAGTGCTTCTTGGGACATACAGGGTATTACCAATGGTTCGTGTTGAACTATGCATTGATTGCTAGACCTCTATACAAGGTGTTGATAATATTCGAATGGACCAAGGAATGCCAACACACATACGAGGAACTGAAAACGGCTATGACCACCAATTCTACGAGCCCCAGATTGGACACTCATGTTCCATGTGCACATTGATGCTTTGAAATTCATCGTAGGAGCTATGTTGTGCCAACTTGGTGAACAAAACCTAGACTACCTAGTGAGGTTTGCTAGCAAACAACTCACTGAGACCAAAATGAATTACTCAACAATGGAGAGAGAGGGGTGGGCCATGGTATTTGATGTAAAGAAATTTCGGCATTATCTTTTGGCTATGCCATTTACCTTCTTTGTTGACTATCAAGCCTTGTTATATCTTGTTAATAAACCGTGTGCTACAGGATGCATTGCTCGATGGCTACTTCTGCTTTTAGAATTTGACTTCTTTATGGTAGTACATAAAGGAAAGCAACACTACATGGGCGACTATCTGTCTTGTATCCCCACAGCAGAAGCTGTTGGACAAGGCATTATGGATGAACTACTAGACATGCATCTATTCCGCTTATCCAACGAAACAGATTTGTTTAGAGCTGACATGATGCCATATTGAGCAGACGACATAGTTCAAGTGTTTGAGCATGGACTGTCGGAATGACCAATAGAAAAGGCTCGACTTAGGTGGCTCATCCTGAAGATCCAACCTTATTAGTTGATAGTAGGCCAACTTTACAGGCTGGAGCAAGAGGGTTATTGCGCAAATGCGTGTGTGAGCATGAGATGCATGATGTGCTGGTAGAGGCACATGGTGGAATCGCAGGAGGACATTTCAGCGGAGATGCGACAGCCTGCAAAGTGCTGCAATCCCAACTGTGGTGGCCTACTCTCTTTCGAGATGCAGTATGATTTGTGAAGCATTGTGATGAGTGCCAACGAACTAATGTCCCTATTCGTAAAGACCACATGGAGTAACCCCGATTATCGCATGGCAACCCTTCGAGAAATGGGGGATTGACTTCATTAGACCCATTAGTCATGTGGCATAGTATTCACAAGCCAAATACATCATTGTGGCCACCGACTATCTAACAAAGTGGGCAGAAGCACAAGCTATGATAAAAAATGACGCTAGGACCACTACCAAGTTCCTATGGGAGAAGGTGATGTCACGGTTTTAGTTACCCCATCTAACTAATTAGTGACCAAGGCACTCACTTTATCAATGAAGTGATAGCTCACCTCCTATCCTCCTTCTTAATCATCCATTGGAAATCTTCGCCCTATTACCCTTAGGCAAATGGTCAAGTTGAATCCACAAATAAAATCTTAGTAAACGTCTTGACCAAGGTCATCTTTGCTTCGCGCAGTGATTGGGATAACAAGTTGATGGTGGCCTTGTGGGCCTACCGCACAACTTATAAGACGGCTATAGGATAGAACCCCTTTAGATTGACCTATGGTATGGAGGAAATTCTACCCTTGGAGTTCTTCATACCTAGCCTCAGGATAGCCCTTCATAAGAGATGGGACGGGAAAGATGCATGGATAGAACACTTAATTGAGCTCCAACGCTTATCGGAAACCCGACTTCTATCCACCCATGCTCTAATATGTGAGAAGGCAAGATGCAAACATTGGTTTAACTCTCACCCATGCAAATTGTAAAGGTAGATGGGTGGTAGGGAGGAAGCTAGGAGGATAATGGAAAAAAAAAGGGCCTAGGCCACGATCGGCCATGTAAAAAGGGGATGGATGTCCATGGAATTTTAGGGCATGTATATAAAGTTCAAAAAGTGAATGAGAGCTCATTCTTTGATGTGTGGCAAAGTGGACTATTCTTCTTCTATTCTTCTCTTTTCTTGCTTGCTTGTGAGTGCTTGAGGGAGGGAGTATGAGTGAGTGTGTGAGGTGAGGGATCTTGGAGGTGAAGCCCTCCATCATCTCCTCTCTTATCCTTCTCTTCTCTTCTCTCGTCTTGTGCGTGGCTATGGAGGATGGAGCTTGGAGGAAGAGGTTTGAGAATGCTTGAGTGTGCATCATGAATCGTGGAGCTATCGGAGTGCTTGAGAGAGGAAGCAACTCAATCGGGCATCAAGGTAAGCTCACTACACTCATAGAGAGGGACAGTGCATCAACTATGTGAGAGGTAGCCATTAGTGCTCGCTTGAAACACTTGAACAATAAGTGGTCCGTGGGTCTTAGCGGTTGCAGCCTTTGCGACATAAACATGGACACTTGGGTGGCATTCTACAACACCCTCCCATTTGAATGCAACAACTCGATATTCATGCCATACCCTCAAAGAATGGGAGTGGATTTTGATGCCAACATCCACGGTCGGTATGACTTCCTTGTAATCTACAAGGCAAATTGCACACGCTGGAGAAAGCCCTTATCTTTACCCTAGAAAATTGGGGTGACTCTATCGTCCATTTTGTGGATGAATTATCCTCGTGCCCCGACCTTGCATTCATTACTACCTGCAATTACCTTAGGCTACTTGGGATACTACTAAGGCAAAACCCCACCCCACAAGAACACAACCTTCTACCCCTTTTCTTTGATCCCAACTCCATAGACAACTGCATCATGGTTTGACCAATAATGCGTGTCACTTTTCTCCCCTCATTTTGTTTATCCCTTCTAGAGTATATGAATGATAGCTGTTTTACACATTGTAATCATCCATTCCTCTCTACCACCACTCTGTAAGTCCACTTGAACCTCAAAGGGTACTTGCAGAGTCGACAATTCCTAAATAAGTCTCTTAGGTCCCCTTCTCCACCCCACTCAGATGATGAAGCTTAGTCCTTGTCCTGCCTATGTAATTTAATTTATTTAAAAAAAAGAAAAAAAATGAACGAGAAAGAGAAGGAAAGAAAGGTGAAGAAGAAAAGAGAAGAAATCACAACGAACCACAACTTACCCCACATAGGCCACACTCACTACACCTAGAGGTTCTCAAGTTGTGCGTCCGGTGGCTCCGATTCCGCCCCTAACCCCCTAGCCTCATTTGATTCCCCACTTTAAGCTTAGGGCACATCAAGGGTAGGACATACCTAGGGAGGTAACACTTGCCTGCGATTAGACCTGTCACCCTAAGCTACACGCACGACACCTCCCTTATACACAAACTGGGTCCTCAAGTGAGGGACAATGCCTAGGCTTGCATGTGGTTGACCCAAGTCTGAGTCCCACTAGCACGAGCACAATGCACCACACGGCAAACCAAGAACACCCCCAGGTAGTGCACCTTCTTTTCTTTTTAGGTACAAACACAGACTCCAACCACTAGCTTCGGAGGCCCCATCAACTATGAAATGCGCTCTTGGCCTCCACCACCATAATTAGGTGATCTATTTCTTCCCAAGCTCAATTCCCTTGAGACCCCATCATCATTGACTCACACGTCCTCCCTTTCTCATCAAACCTTCATTAGCTCAAAACCACAAATGTCCTAGAACTAGCATTGCCTAACAGAGGGGTCATCTTATGCGACAATGTCACTATGTAGGTGAAACAAGATAGAGGCATAGACCAAGGCAGCCCTAATCAAAAAGTGAATGAAGAAGCTCATTTGGAAGAACAACGCAAGAGAAGGCAACCGTGGAGGGCCAAAAGACAGATCCGTATAACACCATCATCAATTTCAAAGATGGATCCGCCCATCAGCCTCTCTCCAAGCAGGGATCTGTCCACCCCGGGTAGTGCACCTTCTTTTCTTTTTAGGTCCAAATAAAGGCTCCAACCACTAGCTTTGGAGGCTCCATCATCCATGCAATGCGCTCTTGGCCTCCACCACCTTAACTGGGTGATCTTTTTCTTCCCAACCCCAATTCCCCTGAGACAATTAACTCACATGTTTGCCCTTTCTCATCAAGCCTTCATTAGCTCAAAACCACAAATGTCCTAGAACTAGCACTGCCTAACAGAGGGATCATCTTATGCACAATGTCACCATGTAGGTGAAAGAAGGTAGAGGCATAGACTGAGGTAGCCCCAATTAAAAAGTGAATGTAGAAGCTCATTTGGAATAGTGTAGGAGAAGGCAATCGTGGAAGGCCAAAAGACGGATCCGTCTAACACCATGATCAATTTCAACCCCTGCCCATCAGTCTCTCTCCAAGCAGGGATCTATCCAACAAGATATTCAATTTCAAAGGATAAATTTCCTCAAGGCCAGTAGCAAAGAGGGACCCACCACCCCAACTACATCTTCAACTTCAAGGGCCGGTCCACCCAACACCAACCCCCATAAGAGCTAGTATACAAACTTTAAAAGCCATCGGGCTACACCCATCCCTTCTTCCAAACCCTCCATATTAGTGCCATGGAATTGGCACTAAAATAGGAGGGGCGCAATGTTAATCTAAGCGCAAAAAGAAAGCATAAAAAATGGAAAAGCGCAAGTTGGGTTACCAAAAAGAAGGGCAGGCTCTAAAAATCAAGTCAAAGACAAAAGTGCATTTTTAAACGCAAGGCACCCCTAAAACTATTGTAAAAGAGAGCCAAGATCCCTTCTATGCAAATTGTAAAAGGTAGGTGGGCATTAGTAAGAAAGAAGGTAAATAGAAGGCACATAGAGGAAAATGGAAAAAGGACCTTGCCACAATGGCCGATCATGTAAAAAAGGGAATAAGGGGATGACCACCCAAAAGAAATTTAGGGTTTCATATATAAAGTTGAAAAGTGAATGAAGAGCTCATTCTTGGGTGCATGGCAAAGTGGACTCTTCTTTTTCTCTCATTCTCTTCTCTTGCTTACTTGCTTGTGAGTGCTTGAGGGAGGGAGTGTGAGTGAGTGAGGGACCGAGTGTGTGAGGGTGAGGGATCTTGGAGGTGAGGCCCTCCACCATCTCCTCTCTTCTTGTTCTCTTCTCTTCTTTTCTCTTGTCTCATGAGTGGCTATGGAGGATGGAGCTTGGAGGAAGAGGCTTGAGGATGCTTGAGCTTGCATCATGAATCGTGGAGCTATCAGAGTGCTTGAGAGTGGAAGCAACTCAATCAGGCATCAAGGTAAGCTCACTACACTCTTAGAGAGGGATATTGCATCGGCTATGTGAGAGGTAGCCATTAATGTTCACTTGAAACACTTGAAGGAATAAGCGGTCTGTTGGCCTTGGCGGTTGAGTGAGAGCTCCCTTTACACTATTGTATAATGAAGGCTAGCAACATATGGCATAAATGATCATCATATACTTCTAGTGGTGCTCCAATACATAGTCCATTTCTAAAAATGTACTTTGTGCAAATTCAATGAGCATGCCTTCTACCTTCTTATAAATAGTACACCAACCTTGCCCAACATTCATCCCTATTATGATGGTCATGGTCACTAGAGGATGAAGGTAGGCATGAGTACTGAACAAAGTGACATGAGAGTAAAGGAGGTCAAAGGAAGCGGGAAAGGAGTGTCACTTTAAGTAGATGACAAGAAAGGAGACTCCATTCCACCTATAAAAACTATATGTGAGAGGGAATCAAGGAGCTTGTGTGTGTGTGTGTGTGTGTGTGTGTGTGTCCCAATGTAGTCAATGTTATAAAAACTCCTCTATCACATGCATTCAAGTTGTTGTAAACCCCAAAAAATATTATTGAGGTTCCCATTGATTTTTAATCTTAACTTGGTTGAGTCCCATAGATTATGCCTTTTTTTTTTGAAACTGGGTTGCTATGCATATCACACATTATTTGGGGCAAAAAAGTAGAGGTTTGAACCATAATACATGAGAATGCTTGAAATTTATAAAAATACAACTATACCTTTGGAGCTTGAGCAATAAAGTTTTGAAAAAATAATGATGTGATATTTTAGACTGATATAATGAAGCCTTGAAATAGAAATATTAAAGGATAAATAATGAGATAATTTAGAATATTATTTGATATTTTTGTACATAAGTATTTTAGACCTAGGGGTTAGAATATATTAAAAATTATTAACAAAGTAAATTAATGAATTACATTAGGCCTCAATTAGGAATGTACACAAAATAACAACATTTAATGCAAAATAAATTGCAAAAAGGTTGAAAAAACTTCAAATTTTAAAGAAGAAGGCTTAAAATCTCTAGCTTTAATTTTTAGTCATAGTAGTGATAATTATGTATAATTTGATTTTAAAAGCCCTCCAAAACTTTGAGTTAAAGGTTTTTGTATATGCTATTCAAAGTGTTTTGGTGAACATTGAAGCTTTGTTTTATTTGTAATGCGATAAATACTGAATAGAAAACCTAATATATACATCAACAATCTATTTGTAACATCAAACAAAACTAGCAAGTTTTACAAGAATCGTTTTGGCAACACCTTCATTTCGAAGAGGCCAAAACTTTCCAAACCCAAGAAGTGACCTTGTTGAATTGATTTAACAGATATAGCATTACCTAGGGAATACCCCCAAAAACAACTCCTAAACTCCCATACGTACAACATGGCAAAGTCTATAATAATATTCCAAAAGGGGACAATATTATGGTTTATTTTTCCTTCAACACCTAGGAGAACTTTATTTTAATGTAATTCTATCATGGAAACTAATAGTAACTATCCACTTTTGAACCTTCCACCATAATTTTGTGGAGATTTTGCACTCCTAGAAAAAGTGAAACACATCCTCTTCCTTCCTATGAGACAGAGGCATATATGCAAAGTGATGGGATAAGGGGCCCTTTTCTCATATGATTTCTCATGGGAAGCTTCTTCATTAAAACCTTCCACGTGTAAATTTGTCATGTTATATATAAGCTTAACGGGAGTCAAAAAGTTTTTCATTACTTGAACCTTCACTAATCATAAGAAAAATTAATTGGCTTAATTGTTTGCGTCGCATTAAGCTTATATGCAGTATGGAAAATTTTATATCATAACTTTAAGTAGCTAAAGAAAGCTACATCATTTTTCCTAAATTTCAATGGATTGAGATAGGGTGCATTTTGCTCTTGCAAGATGTTCTTTTAATGGTCCCTTTGACCATTAATGCATATCAAGTAGACCTAGCTATAACTGAAGGGTTCACAAAAGAGTGACAATGAGGGGGCAATAGAGTGACACACAAGGATGCATTGTTTTAAGCTGTCATAAAATCCAAGATATAAGAAAAATTACATGATTCAATTGTTCACATAGATCATAATGCTCCTAGAGAAGCATATTTGGGATGGCCTAAAAAGTGGAACTACTCGTTGCTATAGGGAAAGCCCTTAAAGTTCAGTCCAATCCATTGGGAAAGGAAAAAGGGAAACCCTCGACCCCACTTACAACCCATATGACAAGCTACGCCAAATAAAATTAGTCCAAATAACGTAACAAAAGTGGTTGAGGGTTTGACCTTTTTCCTTTCCTGATTTACACACTTTGAGTTTTTCGAAGCAATTGCCTTGTTTGCTTTGATGAAGTAGCAAGTCACATTATACGTAGACATTTTTAAATCTTATATGAAAAATTTTACATCATAACTTTAAGTGGTTTAAAAGAGTTGCATTATTCTTTACAAAATTGAGATGGGTTTTTTTATCTTAGTTAAGTTTTTTTTTAATACAACAAAATTTTAAGGTGCCAAGACCACAAATATGGGTGGGGCAACTATGAAGGGAGTGAGCCCTAAAGTGGAAGCACTGAGCATAAGCAAGAGCTATGGTGGAAGGAGTAAGAACAAGAGAGAGAGACATAAGATGTGGGAACTCTGAAAGTCACAATGTGTGATCGACCTTCTCTTTATTCAAAATGTCATTGAAAGAATAAAGAATGAAGTGACAGTGAAGCGTGCCTGCTACTTGCAATGTACAGGTATGTGGGTATGTGGGTACTATCAATGTAACTAATACACGGGTGGCTAGGCATATGCACCTTTACCCCCTAACAACCTCTCACTTAAAGGCGAATGTGCCTCTAGTGAGGAGAGAACAAGAAAAAAGTGACAAAGTATAAATGTACATAAGTACAATAGGATCAGGAAAGATGTCATCTCATCCAACACCCAACAACTTTCTAAGGAGGCAAAACGCTCCTCTAAGAGATTTTTAGTGAGTAGATCTATAGGATTTTGGTAAGTTGAGATCTTAAAAATCTCAATGGACTTCTCCTCAACAATCTCTTGAATAAAACGGTAATACATCTCAATGTGCTTCATCTTTGCATGGAAGACCAGATTATTGGCCAACTGAATAGCATTTAATAATTCGAATGCAGTGTAGGGGCCACATTAGTAATACTAAGGTCTTCCACCAGATGGCCTATAACCAGAGAGCCTCCTTGCAAGCCTTAGTGGCTGCAACATACTTTGCATTTGTAGTAGATAGGGCCATGTATTTTTGCATCTTGGACATCCAAGAAAGAGAACCTCTAGTAAAGGTGAAGACATAGCTAGAGGTGGACTTCCTACAATCTGCATGTCTTGCATAATCAGAGCTAGTGTATCCCATGACTCCTATATCGTAGCCACCATAATATATGCACATAGCTATTGTGCCCTTCACGTACCTCATGATACCCTTGACAGTATCCCAATGCCGTTTGCCAAGTGCAGTCATATAACATACCATAACTCCCACTGCAAATGCTTTGTCAAGACAAGTGACTATCATGGCATACATCAAACTGACCACTATAGATCCATAGGGGATCTTGGCCATCTCAACCTTCTACTCATCATACTGCAGACAATCGGCCTAACTAACCTTCACGTGAGAAGGTAAAGGAGAGCTAATAGGCTTAACATCATGTAGATGAAACTGCTCAAGATTCTTCTGGATGTACTCCTTTTGTGATAAGTAGAGGAGTCCCTTGGAGCAATCGTGCGTAAAGCACATCCCAAGAATATGTGAGACATGTCCCATGTCCTTTATCTCAAAGCTCTTCTTGAGCTTACCTTTCAAGGCATCCAACTCATTATGAGTACTCCTAACAATCTATATATCATCCATATAGAGGATCAAAATCGTAAGGCTACCATCATGAGCCTTCTTCTTGTATAAACATGGATCCATATCAATGTGGGAATATCCTTGTAAATGCATAAAGGCATCAAACTTGTGATACCATTCCTTAGGTGCCTGCTTAAGGCCATAAAGGCTCTTTCTCAAACTGCACACTAGGTGTTCCTTGCCATGTTTTGCAAAGCCCTTAAGCTACTCCATGATAAGCTCATCATGCAAGTCCCCATGAAGAAAAGCAGTCTTGATATCCATCTGATAAAGATCCAAGTCAAGCTGAGCAAACAAAGCCAATACCAAGTGTAGGGTAGTCATCTTCATAACACGAGAAAAGACTTCATCAAAGTCCATACCATGTTCCTTTTTAAAGCCCTTAGCAACCATCTAGCCTTGTATCTTGGCTTAGGGTATCCAGGGGTACTTTTCACTTTGTACATCCATTTGCATGGCAAAGCACACTTGCCACTAGGCAAAGGAACCAAATTCCACATATGATTTTTTTGCAACGAGTCATACTTTGACTCCATGGCCCTCTCCCAAGAGTGACTATCACCTCTACGTATGGCCTCATCATAAGAAAGAGGCTCACCAACATCTATTACCATAACATAATCCATAGAAGGCTCAAACCATGTGGGTTGTTATTTATCTCTAGTAGACTACCTCAAGGCTAGCTATGGGGCATGTACATCCTATGGAGCATCAATCTCCTACTGCATGCTATTTAGAGGGCTACACAGTAATAGAAGGCTTCTCCTAAAATATCACCATGTGTACCTTATTACTTAGGCTGCTTATACATTTTCTCCTCATGGAAAATAACATCATGACTATGGATAACCTTTTGAGTTTGTAGATCCCATAGGCAATAGCCTACCTCACTGGCATCCCTATAACCAAGAAAGATGTATTTCCTAGATAGGATCCAACTTATTGCACTTGTCCTTGGATACATGGCAAAAAGCCTCACAACCAAAGACATGCAAATGAGCATATGAGGGAGGTTTTCTAGACCATGCCTCCTTTGCATCATGATTGTCAAGAGTAGTATATAGGGATTGATTGATCAAGTGTATGGCAATAATAACTGTTTCAACTCAAAATATTGTGGTAAGCCACATGGCTAAACATACTACAAACTCACTCCTGAATTATCCTACTCATGCGCTTAGCCATTCCATTCTAGGTTGGGTTGTACATGGCAATCAACTAATGCTTTTAATACCCCTCTTGTCACGAAACTATTGAAAGGATTTAGAGACATACTCAACCCCATTATTTGACCAAAGGCATTTCAGCCATACTTAGACTGCTTCTCAACCAAAGCAAGCCAATGCTGAAATGTAGCTAGGACTTCCGATTTATACTTAATAGGATATGCCCAAACCTTATGGATATAGTCATCAATGAAAGTAACAAAATACTTCGTGCCACACCTAATGACTTGCAAGCCATGGGACCATATACATCTGAATGAATGAGAGCCAATGGCTCACCTGTGTGCGTCATACCATACTTTTTATGTGTATTACATGTCTGCCTGCCATATAAACAATGATCACAAGGCTCAAAACAATTGTAATCAAGGGGTGGAAGATACTACAAATGAGTAAGCATTTTCATTCCTTTTAAGGACATGTGCCCAAGGCGATGATGCCAAAGAGATACATGTGGAACCACATCCACTACCAAAATATGACCAATCAATCAAGATACAAGCAAGGGGTAGAGAGTATTAGACTTAGCACCATGTGCAATGACAATATTCCCATGGGTAACCTTCCATGAGGGATCACTAAAAAAAACTAGATAACCTACATCATCCAAAGTGCTAACAGAGATAAGGCTCCTTGTGAGAGCCGATACATGATGTACATCATGAAGAGTAAACATGTAGCCTGAACACTGCAATTGGACATCACCAACACCAACTATCTCCAATTCTAGGTCATTACCCAAAATGGACTGATCTAGTCAAATTGTGATACGAGTGAAACCACTCTCTATGAGGGGTCACATGAAAAGAAGCCCTTGAATATATCAACCGCCGCTGCGAGCACAAAGTATACCCTGACAAAGCATTAGCTAGCTATGAAGTATCAAGAGAAGAAGTTGTATGTATGAAATCATCTTTAGAATCAGTCTACACAACATTAATCCCTTCAATCTTAACACTAGACTTGCTAGGGACAATGCTGTGATCATCATTTTTGTCCTATACGTTACCCTTGCCCTTTTCTTTGTGTTTGTCTTTGTGCATTTTATGGCATTGCAGCTGAATATGCCCTGCTTTACCACAGTGATGACAAGTCAATGAGGACTTATGGCCACATGACTTACTACGAGATTGTCCATGTGACTAAGAGTGAGATTGCTGAGAGTCTTTGCCAACGGTGATCATTACCACCCATACCATTATTACCTCTAACTGTCAAAGCACGAGAGATGCAGGAAGCATCAACATTCTTCTTATTAACCTCTTCAGTTTCAAGAGTGTACCTTCTACATCCTGCAACTGTAACCCATCAGTAGGTATGTTGGCACACATAGTAATACAAAATGTATCCCATGATTCAAGCAATGTAATTAAGAGAAATAAGGGAAGAAGAGTGCCCTTGAATTCATTCCCTTGCGAAGAAAAATTATTGATAATGGAATGAAACTCATTTAAGTGGGCTAACATAGAAATGCCCTCCTTCATGCGAAGGTCCATGAGTTGCTTCAACCAATACATCTAAGAATTGGTTCTTTGCTTGCCATAGATATTGTAAATATTTTTCCATAATTCCCATGCGGACTACCCATCAAAGACAACATTATAGAGCACCTACTTAGAGAGGGATAATATGATGGTGGACTTACATATCTCATTTAATTCAACCCAATCATTTGCATCAATAAGTTTGGGCTTGGCACCCTTATGTTCTAAGGGCCTAACTTGCATTTTCTACACTAAAACTTTCATAGCTCATTTAATTCAGCCCAATCATCTACATCATATAAGTTTGGGCTTGACACCCTTATGCTTCAAGGGCCTAACTTGCATTTTCTACACTAAAACTTGCCAAATGTAGGTCTTCTAGTAGCTGTAGTTGGTACCATCTAACTTGTCAATATTAAAGATAGCACTATCAATTGAGCCACCAACCATAATGAGGGAAAACAAGTGCACAAATTATCAAATGAAGGTGATTGCTCACATAAATAGTGCAGTAAACTGCAATCACAGCATGCTAAAGATGAAGTACATCAGTAAGAAAACAATGCAAAAGAGGGGCAATCACTGATATAAGACAAAGTGCAACTACCAGGGAATAGCTCCAACTAGCAGTGAGTGAATATATGACTCACATTGAGAATTGTCAAATAATTAGTGTATCAGACTAAGATACATCCCATAGGCATAACCATCATGCATAGAGTGGGTCTCACAAGTAATAGAAGACCAACTAAAGGTACAATGAGTTGAGTAATGTAATGGAAGCTTAGTACAAAACCAATCAATATGCATACATCATTGACAACATCATGACAGAGATAGGTGCCAACCCAAAAATAATGTCAGAACAGCCCAGGAAGCATCAACTGGTACATAAAGCATGACAAGAGCATATACATATCACCAACTCCCACGATCTTACTGTAAGACCCTCAAGCTCAATTGCATAACGAAAAACTTAATGTAATCTCCAAATGTCAAGGAGTGGCTCCGAGGGGAACAAAAGTCGAATGCCAGATGAGCAAACAAAGCTCAAACATCATATGTGGAAGGCATCCATACATCCAAGATCCAAGTAGCATATGTCCAGGAGCATTCAAACCAAGTATCTTGCAAAGCTCTTAATACTGGAGCATCAAATAACCATGATAGTGAATGACAACCAATGCCAAGATTTAAATCTCCAATCTCATCTCAAAGGCAATCTAGAAGCATAATCAAGTATATAACATGAACCATAAGCATCAGTACATCACTCGAGATAATTGGTAAGCACCCAAGAGCAATAGGCATATGCTTTCATTAATAAAATAGGCTTTAGCCTTGGTTATTATAGCTATAAAAAACCTCTATAAAATAGAGAAAAATAGTGCTCAAATCAATCTTAAAGCATTCCAATACATTGGCATAAGATTCCCAGATAATCCAACATCAAATAGACATCCCGTGAAGCATAAGTGACCTCCAAAAAATGAATAAAGTGTTGTCATGAGCTGTATGATAGCAAGCTATCACAAATTGTGAATCACTGGTTGATCCCAGGAGCTTCAACTAATACCCAAAATCATGCTAAAGATGTTAGGAAAGTTTTCAATGATTTCCAAGAACCAGGAGTAGTGCTAGGAGCTCGAGGATAGGGCAAACTAATTAGGAAGAAGGGGATAGCAAATAGGCGCAAATCATGCTGATCTTATTACCCATGTTGCTGCTCTTACTATTGGTGTTGAGTGCTACATTGAGCACTTACTGAAGCTTGAGCAATAGTCTTGAATCTTGGAACAAACCTCAAGTGGAGGGATCAACTAGGAAAGAAGTGGGAGCAAGATTCATACCTTGGGAAGAAGAATCCACGGCTGCCATTGAAAGTGTGAGCTGAAGCTTTTCTCCACAAGCTGAAGCAATGCTGAGTTGGGCTCAAGCTCTCGGGGAAGATGGCTCTAATATCAGTTCAAGGGAGTGAGCCCTGACGTGGAAGCAAGTGCTTTGGTGGAAGAAGTAAGAGCAAGAGAGAGAGGCACAAGATGTGGGAACTCCGACAGTCACAATGTGTGATTGGCCTTCCCTTTTTCAAAATGGCATTGAAAGAATAAAGAATGAAGTGATAGTGATGGGTGCTCACCACTTGCAATGTACAGGCATGCAGGTATGTGGGTATTGTCAATGTAACTAACACACAGGTGGCTAGGCATAGGTGCCTTTACCCCCAACAAACTAAAGACTCATTGAGGGGCTAGAATGACCACTATTTGGAAAATGAGAGGAAGCACAAAGGACGCAATGGCAGAGTGAAGTTAGTGATGTGTTAGGTACAAGGAGGTGGAGATTAATGCAATTGAGAGGCTATTATGGCTTGATGATGGGGATGTAATGGGCCATTTAAGTCCCATTACTATGCCATGTGGTAGGTACAAATGCACGCATGCTCCCTAGGGGAAGAGATAGCAAATAGAAGTAATGCATGACTAGACCCCAAGCCAAACACTCCAACTATAGATAGGTGTTGCAATACCATTGAGACAAACATGGCCAAAGTTGAGAAGGCCTTGAGGAAGGACTGAGCAATGCACAACAAAAATTGCAAGAGAAAGGTGCTAGAAGGAGCAACATCGAGTTTAAGTTGTTGGAAGTGGCTTCTATTTGGTTCTCCTGGGATCAAGGGTAGGGAGGGATTGGGTCCTTGCTTTGGCCGTGGGACATATAGGCAATCTAGTCTATGTCTTGCCATGGCCTTCTTCATGTATTGCCACTTTGATGGGGTGCTTGCATACAAATGTCCCATTTGGATCAAGTTTTTAGATATCCCCCCATGGTTGGTTGATGATGTAGCATTGATTGCCTCCATGTTGGGCAAAGTCTTGTACATATCAACCTCTGTCACCCCTTGGAGACTCATTAAATGAGCAAGCCGTGAATACATACTTTGGAATAGGAGGAATAAGACTTTGGAATAGCTTTAGTTGTAGGATTTGTAGCCTTCCCAAATGCATGCTGTCTATGCCAAGGCCAACAGCCATTTCACCTGCAACTGCCTAAGTAAAATGATAGACGAGAAGGTCTCCACCTGGGGGGGAGCGAAGGATGTAGCCACTAAATTGCTAAACTTTTCAAAAGATCTAGATAGTCTATAGGATGGACCTAATAGCCCTCTCCTCACAACTTCAAAAGCTCCAACTTGATGCCCTCCTTCATGAATATAGGATTAATCAAGTTGATCCCAAAAGCACAAGATCGCAAAAAGCTATCTCATTGGAGGCCCTCGACTATGCTTAATTTTTCCTGGAAAGTTCTATCTAAAAGGCAATGGCAAAAAGGGTTAAGTTTTTATACCCTAAGGTGATTCATTGCAAGCAATATGGCTTTGTGCATGGTATAAATATTCAAGTTGTAGTGTTGAATCTCATCATATCAATGGACCATGCACTCAATCTGCAGTCCAATTTCATGTTGATCAACATGGAATAGGACAAGGCATATGATACCATGAATTGGTCACTTGTCTTGGCAACCCTTGCTACCATGAGATTTGGCATGTTCTTTATTAATTTGGTTGCATCTATCTGCAAAGAAGTTCAAGTAGCCATTAGCATCAATGGATCCATAATCGCACCCTTTACTCTCAAGAGCTTGATAAGGCAAGGGTGCCCTTTGGCTCCTTTTGCATTTTCCCTTATTACTGATCCACTTCTTTGAAGGATTGACAAAACTCTACAGGATGGATCTATTGAGGGTCTTCCCTCCGTGACAGGACATAAGCAACGATGCAATTCTCTACGAATGTCAATACCTGTTAACGTGGAATCTAGCTCATGGAAATCTATTCTGAGTTTTCTCAACTCACTACCTCCAAAGTTAATGAAACCAAAATAGAACTATTTTTTCTCTCTTGGAGAGAACCAAACCAATGGATAGTACAATTGGGCTTCAAGGTCATCAAGTTAGTGAGATAGTCAGATGTCTTAGAGCGCCCACATAGGGATTGGAATATCCCTCAATTAGAGGTTCCAATGGTATCTTAGCAGGTTTCAAGAGAAAGTAAAGTAAAGAATGGATAACCCCTTTTCCATAGTAGGGAAACTCATTGTAGCCAAGTGCTATTGCTAGGAGGCACCTACATGAGGGGATGAGTGCCTTCAATGGTTCTCCCTTGTATGCACGTTGATGGGATGAGTGCCTTGAATGGTTCTCCATTAGCATAGGGCACATTTCTAAGAGTGAAATACTTTTTTGTCTTGGGTGGAAGGTTGATGGAGATGCCTATCCTTTCTGAGCCTGAGACTTGTAGGTGTGAATGCGGGTGAAGCCATATGTGGGTGATGCCACAATATTCCTATCTCAAGTGTTAATGTCTACGCGATTTGATTACTTAATGGAATTCTAATGATTATTTGATTTATTTTTCTAACACGATTTTTAAAAATTTTGATAGCAGAAGTTGATGTGTAGAGCAAGATGAATTGGATATATGCAGCAAGCATAATTTATTCCAAAGGCATCTTCATTAAATTATTTAAATAAACACACCATTGTTTATTCCAAGGCATACATACATCCTCTTTGTATATATTTATTGTTACTTGAGAATTTGAAAGATATATTGAATATATTTTGTAAATATTTTGTGGCTCTCAGGAGTTGTTGCTGAGATATTAGCAATCACACCTAATGTAGCCTCTTTGTATGAGGCAGTTTGGGATGAAGACATGCAGGCTGCAGGAATCCCATATGCACAGAAAGGGAAAACTATACCCATCCAACAACTATAAAGCATTGTACTTGACTACCACTTTTGATAGATGAATGAATACATGATGATTCTTTTCTTTATCAATTAGTGTCAATCTTGTACTTGTCAGTCCTACACAAGATTGTGTTTATGAGTCCAAACTTCCATCTTGGAACCTAATTCACTTGTGTAACAGTTGTGGTCTTCAGTCAATGTCATCATGAGTTTAGTCTATGCTTACAAGCCACCATAGCCATGCTCTAGATCCTTCATTTGCATTCCTACCTTCAATGAAGCTTCCATGGCAGCCATAGCCAGTAGCACCCTGTCAGCTTGAAGCTTTCATATCTCTCTCCACAAGCCAAATCTTTTTGAACTTCCTTATGGAGAAGTGTTTCTCTACTTCTAAAGCTCCTCTTTGGCACCTCAATCATTGAGATTAGACAACTATAGCTTCAGCATTGCCTCTTTTCAGAGTCACTGCCATAACTGTGTCTGTGGACAACACCTACCTACTTCTGTTGGAGTAGCCATATCTCATCAACCAAGCCATGTCTCTTCAAGCTTTCTTCTGGAGATTGTTCTTCAGGTCAAGATGCAACTTTTTGGTGCAAAAATCAAGGAGATTGATGCACACCATGCCCAACATTTGCATTTTCCCAAATCTAGGCGCAGTTTTGACAACGACCACTTTGAAGACTTAGATCTCTCAACTCGGGCAAAATGAGTACAAACCCGCTTAGGGGGAGTTAGACCCATCAGTGAGGGTCCTCTATCTTAAAGGGTTTCAACAGATTCGACCTGTGGAGCTCATTTTGATAGGACAGCCATAGCCACTTACCTTCAAGCTCATTTTTCCTTCATTTTCTCTCTCTTGCCATTTAAACCAAGCCAAGGCCACTCTAATCTAAAGTTTTCAGCAAGTATTCAACCATCAAATCAGCAAGGAGGAGAAGCTATGAAGAGTTTTTGAAGATCATCAAGTCAAACTCAAGCAACAAATATCAAATTTCAAACTAGTATCTTTTGATACTTCATTGCCATTGCTTGTGTCTTTTGACACATACAAAGATCAACTCATTGCTGGTTATTCTTAGTCATTTGAAGCTAATTTCCATAATGGGAATGACCAAAATCAAGTCTTTTATGACGATGATTCTCATGAAGTGTAACATTACTCTTGTTGCTCAATTCAACTACATGGGAGACTTGTTTATTCCGCTTGCAGGGATAGATGGATTTACTTGTTTTGAAGAGCAATCAATGAATTTGTGTGAAGATTTTGAAGACATTTATGCTGCCTCAAAGACAATGATACCTTTGCTTGAGGGGGACATGGACATAAAGACTGATGCAACTATTGCAAGCAAAGTCAATGAAGAAGCAAATCAAGAGGACCAAAAGCAAGAATAAGAAGAAGAAGCAGAAAAATCATGAAGACTTTGAAGTGGAAAACAAAGTGAAGTATAAGTACAGGAAGCTAGACAAGAAGAACTGCAATGAATCGAAGATCTATGTCAAAAGAAATGCTAAAAATCACAAGGGCCTCACAGTCCTTGATCCTATTTCTTACTGACTTTTTTAGCCTTGTATTGCCTAGCCCAAATGTCTTTATCATAAGCTCGTAAACTCCTCATGTAGCCTTGTACTATAGCCTTTGTAAGGCCCCAGCTACATTCTCTGGATGTCCATCACGTTTGTGGTACCCACACTTAGCCTTTTCTGCGACAGCCTTTGGTGTTTTGCCATGTTTATGGTGTGCCCACACTTTGCAGGTGTTACTTTCACTAAAGCCTCTACACACTTTGTACTTTCTAGTTGTGATTGAGGAGGGGTGTTGAGATATTAGCAATCACACCTAATGTAGCCTCTTTGTATGAGGCTGTTTGGGATGAAGACATGCAGGCTACATGAATCCCATATGCACAGAAAGGGAAAACTGTACCCAGCCAACAACTATAAAGCATTGTACTTGACTACCACTTTTGATAGATGAATGAATACATGATGATGCTTTTCTTTATTAGATAGTGTCAGTCTTGTACTTGTCAGTTCTACACAAGATTGTGTTTATGAGTCCAAGATTCCATCTTGGAACCTAATTCACTTGTGTAACAGTTGTGGTCTTCAGTCAATGTCATCATGAATTTAGTCTATGCTTACAAGCTGCCATAGCCATGCTCTAGATCCCGCGTATTTTAACAGCTGTGAGTTGTGTAACTAATTGTAACCATCTATTTAGTTAACTCAAACTCTTTTGCAAAAAGAGTGATTGTAAAGGGCCTATCTTTGGGCAAAGAAAGTCTCATTTTAATATTAAAAATACGGCACAGAGGAGATGCCCACTCCATGTACGGGGGAAAACTATACCCAATAGTGTGTCGCTCAAATTTGCTTTACTATTCTTTAAGCCTTTTTTGAGTTCTATGAGTCATGCTTTCAATTTTTATAAGAAAAGAGAGTAAGTGAGAGCGTCTTTGATTTGCTTTGCGCGTGTCTTATATCCGATCTACACAACAATGGTATAGAGCTAGCTTACATCTAGGGCTTCCAATCGCCTATCATCTTGCATGAAGGTGAGCTCTCTGGAGGAATCAAACTCTATGGTTTGGTCTCAGCTCAAAACCGACTACACGGCTAGATTCCCAGGGCTTCAAAATTGCAAACCTCTCTATCTCTGTTAAAAAAATTTACAATTCAAGCCAAGATTGAAAAATTCAATCCCTCCTACCATGGTGCTACCATTTAGTAAATTTCAAGCCAAAAGAAGGTTAGTAGAAGCTTAATTAAGCTTATAACTTAATCCTTGTTTAAGCTTTAAGCTTCTTCAAGCTTGATTTTTCAATTTGGGGGGGGGGGGGGAGGGAACTATTTTTGGCCATCATTTGCAAATCGATGCCATCCTTAAGTCCAAGAAAGTCAAGTTTTTTTTAGGAAGGCTTAAAGCCTTGCTTAAAAATTTCCAACTTAATCAACTTCAAGCTTCTTTTACTTTGAGTCACCTATAGACTACTTAGATCAGTCCAAATCACCATTGACTTCTAGCCTCTAAGAGGTGATTCTTCTTACACGATCACTTTGGGCTATGAAACTTCACCAAAGTATCATCAACAATTCTAGTATTTCTTGCATATTTCGTCTTGTCATTTTGCCAAGAAGCCACTCTTTATTTTGGGTGCTTGCACGCCAACGTTTTATTGCTATATGTGAAGTGTCTCTTCAAGGCATCTCTATTATTCGGATATCTTCATCAAGCTATCTGCAATCATCATGTCTAGTGAAGGATCATCCAATACTACAAATTTAAATTTGGCATCACCACTTCCTAAATTAACCATGGAGAAATGCATAGATTTATTGGCCATGAAATGAGAAGAAGAGTGCCAACACATTGAGCCCATGTGGAGCAACAACTGCAATCTCTGTCCATCATCCCAAATTTCTTCTAATGATGACGCTATGGTCCATCCCATCAATGCCACCCTTGAAGTGCAATCTGCAAAGAGGTGAAGATAAGCAAACATACCTTCAAATTTAATACTTACGATGGTATTAAAGATGGTCGTAAGGTTCTCTCTTTGCTAAGTCAATTCGATCATATTTTGATAATGAAAGTTATGTTGAAAATAATAAAATCAAGTGTGCTTCACATTATTTTGTCGAGATAAAGCTTTTTTATGGTGGGATGTTACATGCAAGAACATTGATTATCCTCTTATCTGGGAAGCACTTCAAAAGAAGGCTCTCAATAATTTTCTTCCTACCCAATTTGAGCTTCGTATGCAACAACAATGGGATGTCTTTATTTAGTGAGAGCGAGAGACCATTCCTTAGTACACAAAAAGATTTTGGAATACTTTGCTGCAACTTCAAATGGTTGAGCATGTAGTTGAATTGACTTTTAAAAGAAAGTATGTGTTTGACCTTCTTTTGTTTTTCCAAGCTGATGTCAACATGTTTAAACCCAACACATTGGACGATGCTATCTCTTTGGCACATGATGTTGAAAAGAAACAAACTAAAGAATGGCGATAACTTCCAATTCCCATGGGAAATAATATGGGTAACAACAATTATTGTTTTAATTCTTTTTGTGCTTTCAACTTTCAATTTGGAAACAATCATCCTAATTGATGACCTTGGATGATAAAATTTTTATAATAATGTAAGCCAGCCTAATCCCAAGATTTCTCATTTGCCTTTTACTCTACCTAAGTTATCTGAACCTAAAAATGTTAATCTAAGTGTCTCAAATACCAATTCCAAGAATATAATTTGTTATGTGTAATCGCTCTTGTCATATTGTGAGTCGCTGTCCTATGGGCAACAATCGTGATTGGAAAAAGTCTACAGTACATTTAAATTAACTTGGAGCTGATGAAGCAATTGAAGACCTTGAAGCAATGCTAGATTTTGATGAAGCCACACTTATGGGAGAAAACTCTAACGACATTGACGAACATACTAGTAAAATTTCTATCCATGCTTTATTGAAAATGAGATGTAAAATCCATAATACTGAAATGATTGTTTTACATGATGACAGAAGTATACATGACTTTGTTTTAGAAAAGGTAGTCAGAAAATTACAACTTAAAACTATTCTATCCACTTATAAAATTAAGGTTGCATTTTTAGGGCAAAGATATAATGGAACTAAAAAAATACATGGATTAAAAATTTGCATTGGACCTTATAGAGAAAAATAAAAATTTCTAGTAGCACCATTATAATCTGTTAATGTAATTTTAGATATGCCTTGGCGGCATCAATTAATCCTAATATTGATTATGACATATTCGATGCATATTCAACATGAAGGTAAAACTCTTTTTCTTAAAGGACTAACAAACACTAAGTAATATCCATTAATTAGCCATACTCAGGCAAAGCGTGCCATTCGAAAACAATCCAAGGCTTTTCTCGTATTACTTGATGAAGTCGAAGCTGTTATTTCTAAGTTGACCATAAGACAAGAAAATTGTACTAATACATTTTTTGATTATTTTTATTCTGATTTGCCTCTTCAACTTCCTCCATCATGACTTGAGGATCTTCAAATTGACATTTTACATGGTGGTCAACCTCTCTATAAATCTCCTTATCGCCATAATCAGGTAGAGCAAAAAGAAATCCAAAAACAATTTGAAGATCTATTAAATAGAAAATTAATCCGACCTAGCAATTCATCTTTTGAAGATTCCTTTCTTTTAGTAAAGAAAACCAATCAAACCTATCGAATATGCATAGATTATAGAGCTCTAAATAAAATTATTGTTAAAAACCAATATCCAATTCCTTACGTGGATGATCTATTGGACAAATTGCAAGGTGCTACTATGCTTAGTAAGATTGACCTTAACTCCGATTATCATTAAGTACGCATGGCTATCCTTGACATTTATAAAATTGCCTTAAAGACCCAATTTGGCCATTATGAATTTTTAGTAGTGCCTTTTGGGCTTCTAATGCACTGGCTACTTTCAGAAGAATGATGAATTGAATATTTCTAAATTTTCAACATTATATTATTGTCTTTTTTGATGATATCCTTGTATTTAGTAAAATTGAAAAAGAACATAAACATTATTTATCTTTAGTATTTAGTTTACTAAAACAAAATCATCTTTTTGCTAATCTAGAAAAGAGTATTTCTTTCAAACAAAAATTGAATATTTAGGTCATATTGTATCTGCTAAAGGAATACGAGTTGACCCATGCAAAATTGAGGCTATTAATACGTGTCCTACACTCAAAAATGTAGATGAAGTCTGCTCATTTTTATATTTAGCTAGTTTTTATCATAAATTTGTTAGAAAATTTCATTGCTTGCTTTGCCATTAACCGTATTATTAAAGAAATGTCTTGTATTTCATTGGGATAACAACCAACAACGATCTTTTGATTTACTAAAGCATGCATCAACTCATGCACCTATTTTACAACTTCCTGATTTCAGTAGACCATTCTTTCTAGTCATTATTGACACTATTGGTTTTTGCATTGGTATTGTATTGATGCAAGATGACCATCCAATTGCATACTTTAGTTGTAAATTGAAACCTTTTGAATTTAAGTACAGTACATATGACAATGAACTTTTAGCTATAGTACATGCATTATGAATATGGAAACATTATTTAATGGGTTCAAAATTTATAACTAAGACAGATCAACAAAGTATTAAACACCTTCTCTCTCAACCACAAATTTTTGATAGGCATATTCAATGGGCATATTTCATTCAATCTTTCCATCCTTTAATCCAATATTAGCCCCAATAAAAAAAATATTGTAGTTGATATATTAAGTTGTAGACCGTCTGTAAATAATATTTATGTGCTCTCTACATCTTCATTAGATGCTATGAAAAATCCATATTTGTGTGACTCTATTTTTCATGATGCTTGGTTGAGTTTGTCTCGAGACCAATGGATTCTTGGTAATAATTTTTTTGTCTCTCATGGATTCCTTTTATGAGAAACATTTGTGTGTTACTCAACCCTTTTGTCATTTTGTTCTCCAAGAAGTTCACGATCCACCTTATATGGGTCATTGTGGTATCATTTTTACTCTTCATAATTTGCAAAAAGATTTTTATTGGCCTCATATAAATCAAGATGTTTTTGCTTTTGTTTCTAAATGTATTGTTTGCCAATGAATTAAAAGTCATTACGGTAAATAACATGGTTTGTTAATGCATTTACCTATTCCTAACTCACCTTGGGAACAAATCTCAATGGACTTTATTATTAGTTTGCCACTGACTACTTCCCAAAATAAAATGCTTTGGACTATATTTATCAATAGATTTAGTAAGCAAGCATATTTTATTCCATGCAAGAAAACTCTAATGGCTTCACAAGCTGCTAATCTCTTTCTTAAGCATATCTTTGTATATCATGGTTTACCAAATATTATTATATTTGATCGTGATCCTTGTTTTTGCAATAATTTTTGGATGACTTTATTCTCTAACCTTGGTACTAAAATTGATTTTAGTTCAGTCTTTCATCTTGAAACTAATGGCGAAACTGAAGCTACTAATAGCACTATTCTTGATTTGATTCGTGCTTATACTATCTATTCACCTGATACATTGAATCAACATTTACATCTTTTATAACTTGCCTCCAATAATACGCCTCACTCTGCCATCAACAAAGCACCTTTTGAAATTATCTATGGACGCAAAATGCCAACACCAACATTTCATTTTAAGTTAGAAAGTGCCTTTTGCTTATGATTGGGTACATACTAATTCCACTATTTTTGCACAAGTTAAACAATTGATTGCTAAGGCCCAACAATCCTATGTTAAGTAAGCTAATAAGAAACTTTAAGCTATGCGTTTTAAAGAAAGCAATTATGTTTGGTTGCGAATTGAGAAACATATATTGTATAGTGTTGAGAAGAATCCTAATGTTAAACTTACTGCTAGATTTTATGGACCATTCAAAATTCTTCATTGTATCAATCCTAATGCTTTTAGATTAGAATTACCTCTACATTGGAAAATTTGTAATACCTTTCATATTAGTCTTCTCTATCCATTTAAAGATTCATTACATGTCCATCCAGTGTATGATTCTTCACCATTGCTTGAAGATGATCATTAACTTTCAATTGCGGACTCTATTATTGATATTGATTATTTGACCACCCGCACTGGCAATACTTATCCTTACTATCTTATAAAATTTCAAAATTATCCTGTCGAGGAAGCTCAATGGATGACTGCCTATGCTTTGCATAATTATCCACATTTATTGACTCCACATCTAGCCAATAGTAATTGAGGAGAATTGCTAGTTTGACCCAGGGGTATGTTGCGAGGAGACATCTACACGGGGGATATCTTCAATGGTTCTCCCTTATGTGCATGTTGATGGGATGAGTTCCTTGAATGGTTCTCCGTTAGCATGGGGAACGTTCCTCATAGCAAAGTACTTTTTCATCTTGGGTGGAAGGTTGATGGGGACGCTTATCCTTTTCAGGTGTGAGACTTGCAGGTGTGAATGCGGGTGAAGCCGTACGTGGGTGATGCCACAATATTCATTTCTCAAGTGTTAACCTCTACGTGATTTGATTATTTAAAAAAATTTCAATGATTAGTTGATTTATTATGGCTAGCTGCATTTATAGTTAATTATTTTTTAAACATGATTATTTGAATTTTTGATAAGCAGCTAATGTGTAGAGCAAGATAAATTGTATGTACACGTCAAGCACGATTTATTCCAAAGACTTCTTCATTAAATTATTTAAATAAACACACCACCATTTATTCTAAGGCATACATACACCCTCTTTGTAAATATTTATTGATACTTGAGAATTTTAGAAGATATTTTAAAAATATTTTATGGCTCACAGTAGTTGTGAGTTGTGCAATTAATTGTAACCATCTATTCGGTTAACTGAAACTCTTTTGCAAAAAGAGTGATTGTAAAGGGCCTATCTTTGGGCAAAGCAAGATTCACTTTAATATTATAAATACGGCATGGAGGAGATGGCCAGTCCATGCACGGGGGAAAATTGCACCTAATAGTGTGTCGCTCAAATTTTCTTTACTCTTCTTTAAGCCTATTTTGAGTTTTGTGAGTCGTACTTGGAGAGTAAGGGAGAGCTTCTTTGGTTTGCTATGCGCAAGTCTTGCATTCAATTTATGCAACAAGTGCCTATTAACCTCAGCTATGGTTTATATGGCTTCTCTACTATTCTTTGGCAATGTTGTATGGAACCAATTAGATAAGCCTTCAAGCAATTCTTTTGGTCACATTGGAATAGAGTGACACAACCAAAAATGAGTTGGAAAATCATAACTAAGTCTAAGGAAGCAAGAGGCAGGACTCAAGAGCTTACTGCTGCACAGAAAGCGTTAAGTGCTCAGCTTGGGACCGCTCAAAAGAATGGAGGGCTCCCAACCATGGATGATAATCATGAGAGATTGGATATCCTCATGAACAAAACAGAAAGGGGTAGTATGGAACAATCTCAGTTGGCAAAACATTGTATCATGCCCTAGCTTGGCGGTTAAGATTCCATAGTCCGAAGTAGCACATGGAATAATAGATATATGGCAAAAAAAAAGAGGTAATACAGACTAGAAGCCAAGAGGGTCCAATACGGACTAGAAGCCAAGTGGGTCCAATAAGGGAGACACTTCATTGAGTATGAGTGTTGGTCTATCCCCCTTCACGCAAGACCCAACACATGCTCCAATCCACAGAAATCTAATGCTTGCCAAGTCTTTGCACAATGAAGGTATAGCCATATGGAATGAGAGGCCCATCTCCATAGCTAGAAAGGAAGACTCCATTCTAAGGGACCTTGCCAACCCCATGGGAAAATAGCTCCACCAGTGCAATATTGGCACGTGACCTAAGGGCTCCCTCACTAGCAATCTTGATGAATCTACAGCAGAAGTGGAAGAAAGAATCTCCAATGGCTAGGTTAGATACCTGGAAGAAGAAAGAATCTCTAGCGGCTAGGTTAGATACCTGGAAGAGAAGGATCA
This sequence comes from Lygodium microphyllum, assembly GCF_053477565.2. NCBI lineage: Eukaryota > Viridiplantae > Streptophyta > Polypodiopsida > Schizaeales > Lygodiaceae > Lygodium > Lygodium microphyllum. The sequence goes on from NC_141151.1 coordinate 97,964,352, forward strand.
AGGGAGCATGGAAGTCCTCCATTGCATACAAAATCAATGCACTAAGATGGAGGATAATGATCAAGAAGCTCCCCTTGCATATAAGGCTTACCAAGAGTATCAGGATCTCACCCTTATGCCCTTTCTATGGGTGCATGGAAGAAATTGAAAAGTGCCTCTTCTCAGAGTGTTTACATGCCACCCTAGTATGGAAGGAAGTGAGGAGATTGGCTTGATTTAAGCAATTTTGGAGTGACACGACAACGCTCTTTGTTGACCGTGCTAGCTTGTATTCTAGTGCTTGTACGCTTAGTAGCCTACTCAATGGAGTAGTAGTTCAGTTTGTGTGGTCCAAGAGGAACATTCTAATATTTAGGAATGCTAAGAATGGGAATCTGGACAATTGTGTCAATCAGTTTAAACTCGAGGTGCTGTCTATGCTTAACATGCTTAAGGAAAAACATTGGACCTATAAACTGTTGTATAAAAAGCTATTTTGTACGGATAAATGCCTCACCGGCATCATTAGGATGCATTTGTTTTTTCGCCGCATCTTTAGAACGCACCTTTTTAAGCAATCTATACTATTAGTTAATGAGAGGTGGGGGGCGGGTGCCATGTGGCAGCCCCCCACCTCCCGCACAAGAAGAAAAAGAGAATGCGGGGACGGGTGCCACGCATCCAGCACCTGCCCGTACCCACAAAAATCGTGCCCGCCCAAGCGCCGGGGGTAGTCTAGGCGCGGAGCGCCTAGTATTAATATAATAGCAAGCACATTACAAAAGACTCAAGACTCGTTCAACTAGGAATTTTAGCCTTCAGAGGCCTCAAAGTATGCGTTGGGCTCGTAGGCATCGTCAGTAATGAGTTGCCCTCCTCTGCTGCCTGGACTTCCTGACGACCTCGCCATTCATTGCCTCCTTCGTGCCTCTCGCAGCATCCATGGCGTCCTGCGTTGCGTGTGCCGGCGATGGCGCGACCTCCTGTCTTCCCCGTCCTTCTTCGATCTGCGGCAGAAGCAGGGCTTGGCGCAAGAGTGGCTCTACGTGATGGTCAGGACAAGCAAGGGCCTTTATCAATGGCTCCGCTTCCAGGACGAAGGGCGCCTGTGGATCCCCCTTCCCCCCATGCCCCACTGTGCCATTGGCGCCACCTACGCCGTCACGGCCCGGCGTCTCTTCATGATTGGCGGACTGCGCCGCGAAGTTGCGTCCAGGAATGTGTGGTCGTACGATCCGATTCTCGATCGCTGGGAGTCCTGTGCCCCGATGACCATGCCTCGCGAATTCGCCGCGGCGGGGGTGATTGGAGGCCAGATATATGTCCTGGGAGGCTGCTCGCCGGGCCTCTGCAATGCCTCCGCCTGGGCTGAGGTGTACGACCCGCTGAAGAATCAATGGCACAGCCTTGCGAGCCCCACGGAGACACGTTACAAGTGGATGCACGGAAATGCTGTTCTGAAAGGGAAACTGTTTGCTGTTGCAGATTCAGGGGGTATAAGCTTCGAGCCTTCAAGCTTGACATGGGATTCCATTTCTGCTAGCCTGGACAGAGGCTGGAAAGGAAGGGCAGCTGTTGTAAATCATATACTATTCTCTTCTAATTATCTAGGGGGTATATTGGGCTATGATTTGGAAGAGGATGACTGGTTAGAAGTCAAGGGATGGGACAAGGAAGTCCCCAAGATGGTATCTTGTGCCATGCTGACAAATGTTGCAGGCAAACTGTATGTTCTATGGGAATTACCGCGCCGCGGAGGGCAAACACAGGTTGCATTGGCAGCTTTAGATATTCATAAAGAAGCAAAATCACTGGGAGCAAAAGTTCTCTGGCATCATATTGTCTCTTGCAGCATGCTTTCAGGTGCAATCATTCAATCAGTGTCACTAGCTTTGTAAAATCTCCTCATATTTTCTTCATTTGGGTGTATGCAGGGTCTCTACATTGAAATCTGAAACTAAGAGCCAGCAGGATTGGTATTAACACTCTTGTTATAAGTTGAAAGAGCCTGCAAATTATCGTGCCTGCTCAATAGCCCTCCAGAACAGTCAGATACCTGCCACAATGGTTGCAACACTTTAGTTTGCATGTGCGTGATGTTTTGCACATTTGATTTTGTCCAATTCCTTGTCTTTGCTATGCGGATTGTTGAGAGAGAAGATAATGACAACATTGCTTAGGAGAAGTTGTGAGCCTTTTGAATAATTTTTTATGAGCTCATGAGATAATGCTTTGACGGTTTTGTCCAGTTTGTATCAACATTCAAGCATTTTGAAGTGATTATCTATGAGAGGTGTGCCCTATAATGGAGGGTAAGACATATTGCGCTTGCTTGTCATGGCCAATTAAGCATTGTGAATTGATGATGAAGATGAGATATTCACCAACATGGGTAGAAGTATTTCCCAAGAGATGTTTCCCTTTGTTGGGAGGTTTTACTTGTAGTTCTCCCAATGGTTGTAGTAGGTGTGGTGTGGCCGGTTGCTACTCCTTTCTACATAGGACACCTTTTGTGGCTCTTTTTGACTTTTATAATAATGTGGCTATTGCTAAGGCTTCTCGGTATGGAGAGTGTGGTAGGTCCTAGTGCGCTAAGCAGAAAACAATATTGAGCTAGGAGACACTTTATAATATCACAACTATATTTGTGTACTACCCCAAGAAAAAACGTTTTATTTGTTGGGAGCCTTTTAGTAGCTCTAGTTTAAAAATTCATGCAAATAGTGGAAACTAATGTATTGAAGTATTCAACTATTGAATATTTAATTTTATGCATAGCAAGAGTATTTTGATTTGTAATTTACAAAAATTGTGTGTTTCGTGTAGTCATTAGTGACTCAAGGTTGTTGAAAGTATTGTATTCCTAGTGTGAACCTCTTTCCATGGGAACTTACCTTCTTTCTTATCATGTGGATGATGTGCTATGAACTAAAAATGGAGGCTTCCATCCATGCTTAGGTAAAAGAGATCTAGCCCTTGTCATTCATCAACAAATAAGGCTCCATATGGTTCTTGTGGGACTTTTAAAGATTGGGTGACTATGGGAGATAATGATTATAGCAATTAAGATAGTCAGGTAAGTCATTAACAATGAGTGCCACCTTTTCACATCACTTCTCTTATTAGATGCATTGGCTTGCTCTTGGGACTTGTGCATTTGCTGTAGATTCTTGACTTATGTTATTTGAGGGATATAGATTTGTAATTATTATGGTCGAGGGGAGCTTAAATGTTGTGGCATAGGTTATCAAGTTGGATATGTTGAGAAGCCCCGTTAGTGGTGAGGCAAAACTATTGGCCCTTGGAAGGCAATGGTCACAATTCAATGTGTAATGTCTCTTCCTTACATTGCCAAAGGAGTATTGTTGGTTGAGTTTCTTTTGATTTTGCTAGGCAACAATGTGGAGTCATCTTATTGTTTTAGTATTTTTAATATGGTGTTAAAATTTGATGCTTAGTGGAGAGATTATGACCAGTTACGCATGTATTGTAGTGGGGCCTTGCTAGCATTTTCTTCCATGCACTTCTTTGCTTTTGTGCTTTGTTTTTAAAAGCTTGTAAATGCCTTATGTTGTTAGCATTATTTTTTTACGTAATGCTTCAAGTTTTGTAAAGGAGAAGAGGTGATTTGGACCTCGAAAATGTACAACCTATAAGTTAATTTGTGGTTTGAAACACATATTGCATGGTTTTTCATGCCTTAAGTGATTGTGCATGCACTCATCACTTTATGGATGCGTAAGTCAATTGTGCATGTGCAACTTGCTCTTCTTGTGCATGGATTTTCATGCCTTGAGTGATTGTGCATGCACTCATCACTTTATGGATGCAATAAGGCAATCTTGCATGTGTAGCTTGCTCTTCTCTTTCTTTCTTGGATTTACCTAGCATGTTTTCAACCTACAAATTTGTCATGTCCCATTACAAACCTAGACATTTTTCAAGACATGGTACGATTGCATAAACTTTGAGATGATTACGTTGTCTAAAACCGTTGGAGACAACATGGAATTAGGAAGTTCATTTCATAACATTGGAGCCTAGTGGAAGTGTTTTGACTGTGGATGCTTTTTATCTCTTCATTCAATTTTCTAAACATAATTCCTATAGGTGAACTTGTATGGATTGCTTCTTCTCCTCTTTTGCCTGTTGGAATCACTTTTGTGTGTCACCAAATGTGTAGTGAATATCAAATGATATTTCCATATTGAGCCAATGTAGGTTTATCTTCTTAGTAGAAAGCTACTTTGTAATGTATGTACATTTACATTTGTTTTTCTTAAACATTTAAGTCTTTCATAGGTTAGGGCTTGCTGAGATACCTTGTAATTCCTTTTTCCTTACACTTATATAATTGTTTGACATATAAGTCTTTGATAGGTTAGGGTTTGATTTTGCAAAGGTCATAAGGTGCTATGATTCTTTGTTTGGGTTTAAGAGAACTTGACTAGGTGCAACTCATAACCAGGGGACTTGTGTCTTGTTTGAGCTTTCACACTTGGGGCAAGCCATTTGCTTTCTAGTATTATAAGAGGCATTTCCACCACTGAGTAGAGAACACTTAAAACAAACTACAAAATGTATAGAGAGAGTCTTTCCTTAGATCAAGTAGAAAGCATAAATGGTACAAAAGGAAGTACTTGATGCAAAAGAAAGACAATTAATTTTGCCACCACAAGACAAGAACATGGTCTCCCTCATGTAAGTCAAAGAGTCACTTTATAATTATATTCTTTAAAAACATAGCATTGTGATGAAAAATTAATGGTCATAATTCTCTTCCTTAAAAGAAGCTTTGCATGTAGGGTTTTGAAAGGCCTTTGAAACATCCCCCCTAGGATCCAACTTGCGTATGAGACACAATGTAAGGCCTATCCACAAAAACGAACATAAAGGGAATGGACGTTGGATTTATCTCCTAGCCATAGAGCCAAACAACTCACCCTCAAGCATGGGAACTAGCAGAAAACCGAGTCACAACCACGTTCCAGGAGTTGATATCCCAAATTATCAGCACACTTTGTCCTAGTGTATCGACGCATTGATTTATGAGACAAGAGTTCAAGAGATCACATAATCATGTGCACAATAGGGCCTTAAGTCTTACAAGTATAAGCTAGTTGCCCTAATCCTAAAGTCCCTAATGTGTATTTTGCACTAGGTTACTTTATGACTAGTGCGACCAATTCTACCACCACCCATTCATATAACCAAGGATGTAATACTTCTCCCCTTATGAATGGTTATTGTTCTCAACATTATCCTCAGGGATGAGGAGGAAAACACCTCTTCAATGAACGTATAAATTGCCAAGTTGCACTATCTTCGAGTGACTCTTTCACTTGAATAAGTACATGGGATAAATGATCCTACAAGATTGTTTAGTCATATTGTCAAGAACCAATTCAAGTTTGAATGGAATGCAATGAGTGATGTCTTGCAGTTGCAAGACTTCCTTGATCACGACGATGAACTCACCTTGCTCTAGCTATTCTTTCAAATTATTCACATGGAACACCAAGTAAAATCAGATATCCAAAGGTAAATCCAACTCAAAAGAGACAATACTTATCTTATTGGTAATTTAGAAAGGTCCACATTAACTCAAAGATAACTCATAGCACTTGTTGGTAGTTATTGAGTTGAAGCCCTTTGGGACTTAAACCACATGCCCTCCTCTAAAGCTCCCAAGGAGTATGATTCTAATTAGCATAAAACACATCATGATCCTAGGTTGATTTAGTGCTTTTATTTGCAATAATCAATATCTCCTACATATCGTCCAAGAGGTTGACCAAGGATATGCTGGTTACCATGATATTTAGGCTTCTTAGCCCTTAAGCTAATCAAACAGTGTGAAGTTGGGCTAGAACAGGAAGTGTTTTAGTTGTAGGAATCTTGACACAGTCACATAGAGCTTGCCTTAGTAAAATTTATACTAAAATTGGGAGCTTATATTGAAGAGAGCATCATCCTCTTCGATTTGAATAAAAAATCTCCCTAATTGGAGTAATGGTCTAAGAGATATGGCCATTTGCCATTTTTGTGGATTGAGGTCCACAAATCTTAATACCTCATCTTGAAGAGGGCTTTGTCCCCTTCAATTTGAATAAAAATCTCCCCTATTGGAGTTTCTTACTAGAAGTTATGTCCATTTTAATGATGGTGGGTCCTGTGGGCTGCACTAAGATGGTAGGGCATAAGTGCAAAGGCAAGGCCCAAGATGAGGTCTAGAGAGAGATTAGGGACTTGAGAGACTCAATGAATGATGAACCTAGCTTTGTTCAAGATTATAATGGTGACATGCAAGCGGAGGTGCTCAATATTGACCCTTACAGTATGTTCAATCACACTCTATGTTAGCTGTAGCCTAGTTAGCCACCACTTCGGCACAAGAAAATGCAAATGAGTCCAAGCATGAAACATGATGGCCTACACTATTGGAGCCGCTACAAGGCCCACATAGTATTCTTGGAGCTAAGGGTATTCCCCTTACTACCACATATGAGGTTGGTGAGATCTCTCATGTTAGTGAGCAACCTCTCTTGAGCTCTCCCATTATCCATGCACCCAACCCTTTAGCAAGATCCTTGCCCACCATTGGTAGAAGCTCCCGCTCTCTTCCTAGGAGCCCCCTTGGCACTTGTATGGCTTAGCCCAATAATGGGAAACATGGTATTAATGGCTAGCACGGAAATAATAGGTAGTATGGCATCCATGGAAAATATAGTTATTATGGGCAACATGTGGTAAATGCACAACATGGTATGTATGGATAACATAGTATGTATGGGCAACATAGTAGATGTGGGCAATAATTTTTCATGGGTAGTAAGGCCATCATGATCTCTATGCGTGGCAAGATCATTCTTACTAAGTACAATGGGCAATCACCATCCCCATAGGACTTAGAATAATGAAATTCTAAATTTGAGTCATATTTCAATATTTACCCCTGCAATGATGATCAAAAAATTATATTTGCTTCTCTCCATTTGAAAGGGTTCGCCCCCACATGGTGGTACTATATCATTTAAGAGAATCATCAATTTATTGATTGGGAAGACCTTAAGATGGATATGTTTGGAAAGACTTTAAGAATGCATATGGTTTGAGTATTTATATTCCCCATGGAAAAGGAGTGGTTGGTAAGACAATGATACTAACTTTAATACGAATCGCATTGTGAGAGGACTTGCTTCTTGAGCTGTTGCATTGCCAAACATACACCATACACACAAGAGGAGGCTCACTCAAGAACACAAAAAGAGAGATGGATGCTAAAACGTCTTCTTACTAGTTTCTTCTTCTTCTCTCACACACAATACAATGTACAAAAAGTATTGATGAGATACAACATAAAGGAAAGTGGCCTACTAAATCGAACAGTGCATAACTGACTATACTAATCAATTGGTACTATAACTATGCCAGCTGTAGGTAGGTGCAACAGACCAAATATAATAAGTGATACGTTAATGGTGGCCATGTGAGGATCATAATGACCATCGATGTACTAAGTTTAAACATGTGGAGCCATCTAACTAGATGGTCTATCATCAATGTCCATAGGTGTTGGGCTTTCCATCTCAACATTCCTTCTCAAGCTCAAGTGTATCTTTGTGACTCCAAGTAAGCTTCGAAATTTTTGAAGCTTCTCTATACCCAATGTCTTTGTAAAAATATCAGCTATATGATCTTGTGTGTTTATATATATTAAGTCAATCTCTCCTACAAGGACCTCTCTCTCATAAAGTGGTAATGCACCTTAACATGCTTTGTCCTAGCATGGAACACTAGGTTTCTCGCTAATTGTATGTTGCTCATGTTGTTATAGTGAATGATAATTGGACAATCTTTCTACACATCCAAATTAACCAATAACTTTGGTAGCTATACCACTTCACATGTTACCATAGCAGGATCTCTGTACTCAATCTTTGTACTCAATAAAGCAACTATAGATTACTTTTTACTACTCCATGTAATTATTGTATTACTAAGGGAAAATATGAATCCACTGGAAATCTTCTATCAAACATGCTACTAGCCCAATTTACATCTATGTATCCAAATACTTGTATATTCTTACTTGCCTTATAAAAAAGTCCATAATGCAAAGTGGACTTGCCATATATCAATATGTGTTTAACTCATTTGAATGAGGCTTTTTAAGCATTTACACAAACTAATTGACAAGGCCAATAACACACCTTAAGTTTGGCCTTATGATAGTTATGTAAATCAAACTTCTTACTATCCTCATAAACATAGTCGGGTCTTTTATCTCATTCCCAACACTAGTACTCAACTTTACATCTTGCTCCTATGGCACCGAAACAAGGTTACACACTATCATACCATACTTGGGCAATATATCCAAGCCATACTATCTTTGGGATAGCCATATACCATCATCACATTTGATCACCTCAATACCAAGAAAGTACATTAGCTCACCCAAATCCTTCATCTCAAATTTCTTCTTCAAAAGGTCCTTGACGTCAACAATTCCACTATCACTGTCACTTGTAAGAATTAAACCATCCACATAGATGACTATGATGACCAAACCTATATCTCCCTTTCTCACATAAACTGAGTGATCAACATTAAAAAAATAAAAGCCAATGTTGACAAGATACTCTCTGATCTTGTTTGACCATGCTCTAGGTGCTTGCTTTAGCCCATAGAGTATCTTCTTTAACCTGTACATATATATGGTATGCTCTAAATCCTCATAACTTACTAGCTACTCCACATACACCTACTCTTGCAATTAACCATGAAAGAATGCATTCTTTACATCCATTTGTTGCAAACTCTAACCTTTGGGTGCTACCAAAGCAGCCACACATCTAACAGTTGCCATCCTATCAACTAGATTGAATGTCTCTTCATAATCTATGCCATATGTTTGAGCATAGTCCTTTGCAACCAACCTAGCTTTATGCCTACTAACACAACCATTTGCATTATGCTTGATTTTGTAGACCCACTTATAGGCCAAAAGCTTTCTTTCCCTTAGGCAATGGTACTAGGTTCCAAGTCTTATTGGCTTCTAATGTAGCTATCTCCTCATCCATTTCCACTCCCAATGAGCATGACCAATAGCATCCTCAAAACAAGTGGGCTCAACATCTTCAATCACCTTTACCATGTAAACATAATGGTGAGTTATATAACCTTCAAAACTAAATCTTTTAACATGGTATTTGACCCTGCTAGACTTGAGTACCACTGGATCACTTAGTGGAGCCTTTACATTACCATGTGCTCTTTCTATACCTAGTGTTATGACTAAAGGAATACCAAGATTATCATCCAAACTCTTTGAACCACTAGAATCTCCACTAAATTCTAAATGACTAGTAGATGCATCATTATCATTCGACAAATTCTTCTTTCCTTTTTTTTTTTACTTGCAATATTTGTAGATGCACCTGAAGATGTAGGGCTACTCTTTAGTCTCCCAAATGAAGGGTTAACTATAGATATAGTATTAAATGATGTTTTTACTCCACTAAGGCTCCTTGATTCTTGCTTTTTTGTCTACACATAACTATCATGATGACCATCATTATCCAATGCATCACCATTAGATGTATACCAACTACTCATCTCATAAAAAATAATATCCTTGCTCACTCTAAACTCACATATGATAGGGTTATAATAGAGCATCTAATGGAAATATATTTTTTAGCCTTTGGATCAAGCTTCTTTTGTAACTTATTTGGTACATGAACATATGCAATACAATCAAACAACTTCAAGTGTGACACATCAGGCTTTTTGCCTGTAAAGCATTCTTCGGGGATCATTCCATGAACTATAGCTATGGGTGTTCTATTTATAATATAGATGGAAATATGAATAGCTTTAGAAAAAAAATATTTTGACATATTCTTTTCAGCCATCAATGCCCATGCAACTTCTGCAATATGCCTATTTTTTCTTTTTGCAACTTCGTTTTGCTACATCATATACCTGTAAGTAAATTGTCTCTTTATTCCATGAGACCTCAAGAAGTCACTGAACTCATTGGAGAGTACTCTCCCTCTCCATCTAACCTCAAACACTTAACTTTTAAGCATGTTTTTGTTTCAATAGGTAGCCTTGAAAGTTTTGAAGTGCTTGACAAACATATCACTCTTTTTCTTCATGAAATATACCCACAGGTTTCTTGAACAATCATTAATAAATGTGACAAAATGTCAAGATTGTGGGAGAGAAGGAAGGAGTCTCACTTGTAGCTTTCTCACTTACACAATGGGGGAATACACACAAAGGTGGAGACTGAAAACAGTTTTCCTCTTCTTAGTTGTGTAAGCCAAAAGAACTCTAGTACAAAGAAATAGAAGAACTCTATATATGGGTCTCAAACCAAACTCAACTAACTAAGGTGTCATACTAACTGAGCCACAAACTAGAGTAGATAAGGATAGCTGTCATCTAGCTATTATTCATGGGCGGTGTACCAACCGCATCTGCAGCTAATAAGTCGGTGACATAAATGCACAATGGTCACCCTGGCATATCACGAGTGGAGCTCGATATCTCAACACTCCCCCTCGAGCTCAATCCCAATTCTTGTATACCAAGCAGGTCTCTGAACTTGCGTAGCTTCTCTGCGCCCAATGCCTTCGTGAATATGTTAGCTACCTGATCCTCTGTGCTGACATAAACTAGATCAATAAGACCTAGTAAAACCCTCTCCCGCACATAGTGATAATGCACCTCAATGTGCTTTGTTCTAGCATGGTAGACTGGGTTATTTGCCAAGTGTATACTGCTCATGTTGTCACAATAAATGACAACTGGCCCATCTCTAGGCTGATGCATATCATAAAGTAGCTTATGCAACCAAGCTACCTCACATGCAGCCATTGCTGCACCCCTGTACTCAGCCTCTGTGCTCAACAAGGCAATTGTAGGCTGTTTCTTGCTGCTCCAAGTGACTGCAGCACTCCCAAAAGAGAACACATATCCACTGGTAGATCGTCTATCCGAAATACTACCAGCCCAATCATCATCAGTGTATCCATGCAACTCTATCTGAACCCCAGTCTCATAAAATAGTCCATACTGCAATGTGGACTTCACATACCTGAGTATGCGTCTAGCCGCATCCAAATGCGGTTTCCTTGGAGCCTGCATAAACTGACTTACCAATCCAACATCATAGCTAAAATCTGGCCTGGTAATAGTCATATAAATCAAACTTTCTACTATGCATCTATACATAGTAGGGTCTTCCAGAAGCTCACCTACATCTGCGCTCAGCTTCACATTCTGCTCCAAAGGAACTGAAATAGGCTTACAGCTTGTCATCCCATATTTGGACAGCATGTCCAATCCATACTGCCTCTGCAAGGGCCATATCCCACTTGGTGATCTAATCACCTTAATGCCCAAGAAATAACACTACTCTCCCAAATCCTTCATCTCAAACTTGTGCTTCAATAACATTTTCACATGAAGGATATCTTCATCACTATCACCTGTCATAATCAAATCATCAACATAAATAAAAAGTAGCATAATACCTTTATTTGTTTTCCTCACATAAAGTGAGAAATCTGCCTTGGAAATCTGAAAGTCAATAGTGACATTGTCCTATCTTGTCAGACCATGTTCTAGGTGCTTGCTTCAAGCCATACAAGGCTTTCTTCAACCTGTAAACAAACTCAGGATGAATAGCATGCACATAACCTGGTGGCTGCTCTATATAGACCTCTTCTTGCAAATCACCATGCAAGAAGGCATTCTTTACATCCATCTGATGTAAAGACCATCCTTTGATGTAGCCATAGCAATGACTGCTCTTACGGTTGCCATCCTTGCAACCGGACTGAATGTTTCTTCATAATCAATGCCATATGTTTGTGCATACCCCTTGACTACTAATCTTGCCTTGTATCTGTTCACAGAACCATCTGCATTGTGCTTCACCTTATAAACCCACTTACAACCAATTGCATTCTTATCTTTAGGCAAAGGTACCGATTCCCATGTAGCATTTGCTTCCAAGGTATCCATTTCTTCATCCATGGCTTTCTCCCATTTTTCTTTTCCCATGGCTTGCTCAAAAGAAGTGGGTTCTGGTTCCTGTATCACTTTGACCATATAAGCATAGTGAATGGCTGTAAATCCATCATATTTCAATCTATCCACAGGATACCTAGCTCTGGTAGACTTGCGCAAAGTGGGTTCGCTCCCAGGTGCTCTCAAAACATCCATGGTCTTCCTTACTCCAGGTGTAACAATAGAAGGAATACCCAATCATCATCAATGCTCTGTTCTGAGCCACTGGATTCACCATCCACATAAGAGTGACCTGCATTCACATCAAACATGGGATGATCTACCTTCTCTTTTCCTTTTCGTGAAACTTGCATACCACTATCTACATTGTTTTGAGGAGATTCTCCTGATCTCAATCTGCTTGTCCATGGCGAAGAATGTGAACCACTGCTAGAGAACACTCCAGGTCCACTAATATTTTGTGACTGCTGATGTGAATTCTGTGCAGCATTACCATTTTGTGCATCTACATCATCAATCACATTTACTGGTTTATACCAGCTACTCATCTCATAAAAAACAACATCTCTGCTCACTGTAGACTTACGAGTAGAAGGGTTATAGCATCTATACCCTTTATGCTGCGGAGAGTAACCAATAAAGATGCACTTCTCAGCTTTTGGATCCAACTTGTATCTCAACTCATCTGGCACACGAACATAGGCAATGCAACCAAAAATTCTCAAATGAGAAATATCTGGTTTCCTACCAATATACCTCTCCTCTGGAGTCATGCCATGTATTGCTGCAGTGGGAGTCCTGTTCATTATGTAGATTGCTGTAGCAACTGCTTCAGCCCAGTAAAAATCTGGCAAGTCTTTTTCGTTGAGCATGGCACAAGATACCTTTCCAATATGCCTGTTTTTCCTTTTTGCAATTCCATTTTGTTGTGGGGTATGACTGCATGAATATTGCTACTTTATGCCATGCTCCTGCAGGAACCTTGCAAACTCATTTGAGAGGTACTCTCCCCCTCCATCTGACCTTAGGCATTTTATTTGCAAGCCTGTTTCTTTTTCAACCATAGCTTTAAGAGTTTTGAAATGCCCAAACACTTCACTTTTCTTTTTCATAAAATACACCCAAACTTTTCTGCTATAGTCATCAATAAAAGTGAAAAAATAATGACAGCCTCCAATAGATGCAGCTTTAGTAGTCCATACATCATAGTGGATTAATTCCAATGGCTTCTTACTCTCTTGAACATGTCTAGGAAATGGTTTCCTTGCCTGTTTTCCAAATTGACAGGCTTCATATACCTTATGCATTTCTGCAACCTTGAATTTAGGCAATCTTGCAACAATATTTTGGGCTTGCATTGATTTAAGTTGTTGTATATTAACATGACCAATGCATTTATGCCAGATATCAATATCTGCAACTACATCGGTCCCATGCACAAACATTGCTGCACTCAATTCTGGCATGCCTACATCCAATGTAAACATTCTACCCTTCTTCTTTCCTTTTGCTATCAAGCGACCTTTATTTTTCATATCCTCAACAAAGCATTGATGATGATTAAATCTGACCTGCAAGCCCTGCTCAACCATTTGACCAACAGAAACCAGGTTCTTGGTAATATTAGGGACATGAAATACATCCGACAGGTATTTCTTTTTCCCATCCTGCATAGACAAAGAAAATTTTCCAATCTGCACAATAGGATGTGCAATATCATCACCAGTCTCCACAAATCTTGGTTTTTCCATTTTCCTTGCATCCTACATCCATTCTGCATGACTTGTTATGTGGTTTGATGCACCTGAGTCAACATACCACACATCGTTGCTTTCTTCTGCACTTGTCACAGAATTGGTCATATGCTGTACCGTAAACAAATGCTCATTTCTGTCATCACCCTGTCTACTAGAAGATGCATAATTCCCTTGTTGCAATTTTCCATTCATGATGTCATTCTGCTTTTTATAGCAGTATTTAGCCATATGACCCATTTTACCACAGTAGTAGCATTCAACATTGCTGTTTGCATTTTGGCTTCTTTGCCATCCACCAGGACGTCTTTGGATCCCCCTGCCTCTAGAGTTACCACGTCCTCCTCCATAGGACTGGTTTTCTTGAGTTTGCTGCATATTCTGATTTCTACCATGGCCTCCAGATTGGCCTCCTCTACCTCTGCCTCTACCTCTTCCAGCATTTGAGTAGAAGACAGCTTCTTTTGAAGTTCCTTCTAAAGAAGATGCACCACCATTTCTCTGCTTCTCAGAAATTAGAAGAGCGAGCCACTTTCCTACTAGGAAAGTGGCTCCAGATGCCAGACTTCAGACCAAGGGTGTGCAGGCTTTTCTTTTCTTTTCTTTTTTTCAGGGATCTTGGCCACCCAACGAGTGCGCATGTGAAGTTTCTTCGCATTCTGATAAAAGGTTATGGATTTACAATCACACGACGGACAATGCTATGAAGCTGTATTAACCGGCTACATAACATTGATCTCTTTAATTTTAACACTGGACTTTGCAGACACTATGCTGTGATCAGAAGACTTATCTTTGCGCCTTTCATTGCGCAGTTCATGGCATTGTGGCCTAATATGGCCCTTTTTCCCACAATGGTGACAAGTAACATCTACATTCCTGCCATGGGATTTTCTACGTGACTTCAGGAAATCTTTCACGGATGAAAATGGATGTTCGGAACTGTGCATAATCCTTTCCTAGACCATTCAAGGTCACAGAAACTAAATCATCATCTTCCATTGGCGACCTGATGGAAGCAAGTGCATATGCAATCTTCTTCACCTTTATGTGGTAGTCATTGATGCTCATACTTTCTCTTTGCACATTGTGCAACTCTTGCTTGAGCTGCATTTTCCTGGCTTGCGTATTTGTGCTATACATTTTTGACAAAGTATCCCATGCCTCCTTTGGCGTACTTGCATCCTGAATATGCACAATCATAGAGTTTGAAATACTGATAGACAGCCAGTACATAACTTTTCTGGCTCTCTCATGCCATCCTTTAAATACCTGCATTTGTTGTTGATTGGGAACATCAGGAAGAACTGGTTCTTCTTCATTTTCTGCAACGAATTCCCAATATCCTTTTCCCATAAGGAAATTCGTCATTCTAAACTTCCATGCTTGGAAGTTGTTCTTGTCAAGATTTTCAATGACAATCTGTGAAAGAGAATCAGACGCCATTACAGAACATTGCAAAAAATTCTGTCACTGTAGAACAGTGGTCACACAGCAAAAAACAGGGCCTTTTCTTGAGTGCGTGCGGAAAACTTCTACCTCCAAAATGGGCCCCGAAATGGCCTCGAATAAAAAAAATAGGGCAACCGAGGGCTAAAGCCCACGCCCGTAGCATATACTGCCCTCTTGCTACACCACGAAAGGCGTCTCAATCTGAGACAATGCACTCTTGCACTTTTCGGCTGTGCTACTCTACAGAGACTTGCTCCCAAACTCGAAAAATGAAAGCAACACTAGTCCTCTTACCAGAACACCGCGAACTTGGTTTGCTTTCTTGAGCTCCTTACCAAAAACCAGGCTCTGATAACATGTCAAGATTGTGGGAGAGAAGGAAGGAGTCTCACTTGTAGCTTTCTCACTTACACAATGGGGGAATACACACAAAGGTGGAGGCTGAAAACAGTTTTCCTCTTCTTAGTTGTGTAAGCCAAAAGAACTCTAGTACAAAGAAATAGAAGAACTCTATATATGGGTCTCAAACCAAACTCAACTAACTAAGGTGGCATACTAACTGAGCCATGAACTAGAGTAGATAAGGATAGCTGTCATCTAGCTATTATTCATGGGCAGTGTACCAACCGCATCTGCAGCTAACAAGTCGGTGACATAAATTCACAACGGTCACCCTGGCATATCACGAGTGGAGCTCGATATCTCAACACAAAATATATAATGCCATCAAGATATATGTTTTGTATAGAATCCCAAACATCTATATATACAATATCAAGTATGTCCCTATTTACATCTCTAACATGTGAAAAATGTCATCTTGCTTGCTTACCAAATTGATATACTTCACATACTTTATAAAATTTTGCAACTATAAAAGCATACAATTCTATAACCAACCCTTTGGACTGCATTAATTTAGCCTTTGCACATTTACATGTCCAATACATTTGTGCTATGTGTCAATGTCTGCAACCACTCCTTTGTCTTTAGCATATATAACAAGAATTATAACATCTAAAGTGAGCATGTAGCCAACTCTACTTCCTTTTGTGACCAACTTGCACTTATCATTAAAGTCTTCCATAAAAAAACCTTTTATATTAAATCAAACTTGCAGTCCTTACTCTACCATATTTGGCCAATACACTAAATTCTTTGTAATGGATGACACATCTGATAGAGTCTTTTTTTGACCATAATACAAGGACAAGGAAACTTTTTCAATGTGTGAAATTGGGTGACATGAATCATCACCCATTTGTACATAACCTAGATTTTGTGAATTCTACATCTCTCTAAAGGATTCATTATGGCTAGTCATATCATTAGTCATATATTGCATAACAAACAAACACTCATTTTTATCTTCATTTTGTCGTAAAGTAAATGCATAATTTTCTTGCCGCAATTTACCACTGCGGATATCATCCTTCTTAGTATAACATTGGGCTGAAATATGAACAATTTTTCCACAATAATGACAAATAATACCAGAATTGCTAGAACCTATGTTCTACTATCCACCTCTTACTGTAGAGCTCCCCATGCCTTTAAAGTTGCCATGGCCTTTTGAAACCTACATTTCACCAAATTGCTGATTTAGCCTATTTTGCTCATTATTACTAGCACATCCCATACCACAGCCTTTTGAAGAGGATTTGCCATATCCTCTTCTTGACCTTAAGTAAAATGCTTGGACCTATTTACCACTTCTCTTAGATGATTCACCCTTCATGTTGGTCTTTTCAGTGATCATGAGAGAGACCAACTCATCAGAAATTGAAAATGGCTTCCATAATATATACATAGAAGTGAAATAACCAATACATTACCCTTTTGTCTTTTGCATTCCTTTATTTCCATGCCTTTAATTCTTTTGTAGTCACAAGATTACTTAGCTCTGGCTCCTTTCCTTCACCTGAAACAAACTCATAAAGGCCTTTTTCAATAAGGAAGTTCATCACATGAAACTTTCATGATGGATAATTGTTATTCTCCAACTTCTCAATGATGGGGTTTATATTATTCTCTGTCATTTTCACAAAATTTATACAAAACAACAAGTAAGTCTTCTACAACCATTTACAACAAGGGACAACAACACACCAAGCAGTCTCTTTCATTGATTGCTCAACAGTACATGTAATTTGCAACCTCTTTTGTTGATAAAACTTATGTTTACTTCATGGAAAACACCTTAAAGCTTATAGATTCAAAATATGCAACTTGTGCACTCACTTTAGATCAACATAATTGAAATTGTAGTATCCAATGCAACTGCTATTCACAACCTTGCGGGTCCAAAACGAGGCCTAAAATGGCCTCCGATGGTTAAAAAAATAGTGGTAACCCTACTGGGCTTAAATGCAGAATATACAATGTTCTACTTACACACCAACAATATGAGGTTTTTGCTCTACCTTGCTCTTGGTGCCTCCATAGGCAGTATCCAAGAGAAAGAATGGAAGAATGAAAGAGCTTATTACTTGTTGCTTGCTCACTCGAATCCTGGCTTCTTCTTCATTACTTTAGCCTTCAAAAATAGCTCTCTAAGTGGTGCCACTTTGATACCATGTCATGAATCACATGGTGGGGAGACTTGCTTGAGTCGCTGTACCAAACACATACCATATACATAAGTAGAAGCTCACTCAAGAGCACAAGAAGAGAGATGGATGGCAAAACATTTTCTTACTAGTTTATTCTTATTCTCTCATACACAATACAATGTATTAAAATTATAAATAAGATATCATAGAAAGAAAAGTGGGATACTAAGTTAAATAGTGCATAATTTACTATACAAATTGACTGGTGCTATAACTATACCAGTTGTGTAGGTAGGTGTATCAAACCAAATATAACAATTGATAAATCAGTGGCCATGTGAGAATCATAATGACCATCGGCATGCTAAGTATATATGTGCAGACCCATCTAACCAAGCGGTCCATCATCAATGTCTGCAGATGTTGAGCTTGCCATCTCAACAAAATTGACCAATGCAATGCCATAGCAAGGGAGTACATGAATCAGTTTATGAACTTGACCATATATATGGAGAGAATTAGTGATGATGCAAAATTACATGAGTAAATCTATAGGCTAGACCCAAGCTTATCTATTGATGTACTAGCTTCAAAGCCTTCTATCTTCTGTGATGCAATTGAATTGGTTGAAAGATATACAAGGAAGTACCATAAAAATGAGGATTTTTAGCAAGGTTTTGGGTAGTCATGAACTCCAATGAGATAGGAACAATATTGTGGTGTTTATAGAGGAAATCCCATGCCTATTAGTAGCCCCAAAACCCCCACTTACCCCTCCTTTAATGCTAAAAGAAAACATGAAACTTTTGGGATAACATGTAGCTCAAATGGAGAGGGTAAATATATTGAAATTGAGCCCCAAAATGCATTAGCCCCCCGAGTGGTCCAGGTGACCAAAAGTTCATTCCTCTAGATGTTGTGAAGGATAGGAAAGAAAAAGGCTTATGTTTTAAGTGTGGAGATAAGTATATAATGGACCATGCCTCAAAATGCCCCAACAAAATAGCAAATTTCAAAGTTCATAACGTGTATATTATGGATGATTGAAAAAATGATGATGAAAAATCACATGCTTTGAATGCCACAAATAACTTTCTACATGCTGAAAATGAGGATTATACAAATGACTTAGACCAATAATAATTATATGATTTGGAGGATGGGTTTTCCTTTGATCTGGGTGGTTGCCCACCTTATGATATTGGTTGATTACTCCTATTACACCCCTCATGTTCCCACTTTTCTTTTCTCCATCTCTATCGATGCATGGAAAGACTCTAGGAGCACTATGTATTCAAGGGAAAATCAATGAAAAGAATGTATTAATCCTAGTGGATAGTGGTAGTACACATAGTTCTGTCATTAAATTAGCCATTGATTGGCTAAAATATCTTCCTATAGAATTACAAAATCCCCTGAAAGTTTAAATAGCCAATGGTGGGAAGAAAAAATCAACACACATGTATGCTCAAAGACTTCCCTATGCTTGATTGAAAACTATGTGGCATCAATTGATCTAATTGCATTAGAGATGGGCCCCATTGATGTTGTCTTGGGTTGTGACTGGCTAAAACACTTGGGCAAAATCACTATGGACTTGTCTCAGCTCTATATTGAGTTTGTTATGCATGGATATCTTATCTGTTTAGAGAGAGTTCATGATAATGTCGATTTAACACTCAAGATAGGTAGCTTTTGTATTTGATCATTGATGACATAAGCTACAAATCCTCTCCCCCCTTCCCCTCACCCAACTAGTACATAAAGAGAAGAAGGGTACTGCATAGACACACAACTCTCTTTAAGGAGACACTACCCTGTGGGCATGGGTGAAGTTAGAGAGAAAATATTTCTCTTAGTTTTTTACTCCTCCCTTCTCTACATGTGTATGAAATCTTTGTCAAACTTCGTGAGTTTATTCCCTCTTCTCCACACTTGCGCAGAAGCTCTACCGAAATCCATGGAGCTTGCTTGTTCTTCTTCACACCTTGCATCGAAGCTTTGTCAAAATCTGTCAAGCTTTTCCTCTCTTCTTACAATTGCGGGGAAGCTTTGCTAAAATCCATCAAGCTTCTCTCATCTTCTCTACACTTGTGTGAAAGCTCTACACTTGCCAAGAAGCTTTGTCAGAATCTACTAGAACTTGTTTGCTCTTCTTCACACATTATGCACAAGCTCTACCAAAATCCACCAAGCTTTTTCTCTCTTTTCCATAATTGTGTGAAAACTCTATCAAATTTACTTCAAGACGATGGCCCTAAAGAACCATTATAAAGGACAAGAGGTCATCAAAGGAGGCACTTCTAGAAAAAATTGAGAAGGATATTTCTATAATGAATTTAGAATACAAGATCAAGGATATAGATTGTGACAATCAAGTTTGAGCTATTCTTTCATACATAATTATATATTTTAAGTTCAAAAGAGTTGCTTTTCTTATTTGCTTTAATTCTTTAGATGATGTAACCAAGAAAAGTATTTCCAAAAAGGATTATTTGCAAGTAATGCTTTTAAGTGAGTGGTACTTTAATTATGATTGACTTGTTTGATAATGAAAACTCCTTGAGGGGAGGATTTGTACTCATTCTGAGGCTTATGATTGATTTAGATGAGTAAATGTTGCGCAGTTGAGAACCACCTTCATGATTTGATTATGTAATTTTTGTTAGACTAGGAACACAGAAGTTCACTACTCCATATAGTGGGCTAAAGGTCAAGTGGTAGAAATTCCATCACAAGGGTTGGGTTTGCTTCGATGGAAGTTTGAGAGTTAGGGAGGATCTAGACACTCTCATGGTAGTCTTAGGATGGAGATAGAAACTTCTATGGCATGAGGTCTTTAGGCATTGGAAAACTTGGTTCTAGATCTGGGTTGTTTTTGGCTCGGTACAAAATGGGCTTACTTGGTATTATCTCTAGTTCTCTGCAAGGAGTGTCTAGCTTGACCCACAAGGATTGCCTTAAGGTTCCTAATGATTCAACTATAGTCACTAACAACATTCTAGTATCAAGTTAACAAAGTCACTTGTGCGACCAATCAAAAATTGAAGTAGACACCAAACTCGGCTCAATGAGAGTGAGAAACCTTGGCAGAGAGTGGAATGTTGATCCCTTTGCCATAGGGAATATTCTCACATTGGCCTCCTAGAATGGTGCTATGCAAAGTTCTAAGGACTCAACCCTAAGGAAGTCCATGTTTAGCTCTAAACCCTAATTATTGAGAAGCCACTCAACTAATCTAGTCTACCTAGACATAGGACAACTCCTATTAGAAAAATCGTTCTCTCGCTTTCCACATACACACTAAAACTTCTTTATTTTTCTAATTAGAGATCCTCGCATATGTAGTTTAGTCCTTAATTAACCCTTTAGCATAGGTTTATTTCACGCCTTTAGAGCATATATACGAAAACAAGTGAAAATGGTTCTTAATTTCAAACAATAATACTTACTTCGAGCAAAGTGAACAAAACTAGCTCTAGGCAAAACCACCCTACACCGATCTAGAAACCACTCTAGATATAATCCATCTGATATTAAGCAACCACTTTGCATTGGAACTTTTCCAATCAATGAGAGTGTATCTCCTAACAATGTTAGGGTAGTAAATAGGGGTCAAAAACTAAAAGATGCTAAAAAAGATGATCCTAGTACAAGCAAAGTTAACCCTAAACCTAGTAGGGATGATAAGAAGGTGTTGGATGCCTAGGTAGGTTCTCTTAAAAATGATGGTGTTTTAGAGGAGATTGTGATTAAAATAAAATAGAAATCAAAAGAAAAAGAGGGTACGAAGATTATCAAGAAGCCGAAAAAGTGGCTGATGTGGAAAGAGAAGAGAGTAGTGGCACATTTTCATGAGTTTGACCTAGCAAATACACATTGTGAAGTCAACTCAGATGTGAATATGCTACAACTAATCAAACTATCCAATGAATGTTCATAAGGAGTTCAAGAAAATCCTATGAATGGGTTATACTGTAGAACCTTTTGGTGTCCATTAAGTGGGTAGTGAATGGTGGGATCATGTAGAGAAGCACTGCCCTAGGGTTCAGGAATATGTTGATGGAATCCTGATGGAAAATGCAATGGTGGAACCCTGCTCATTCGTAAACATTATGAGTATGGATTTATTGGAGAGGCTAGGTCCGCCAATCCAAAAGGATGTCACGACAATTTTAAAAATGGCTGATGATAGCCTAAGATAATTGGAAGGAATGGTAGTGCAAGTACATGTGATAGTTGCTAACATTGAGTGCATCCTTGCCTTCCATATTATCCGATTTACTGGGAGGCCAAGCTACTAGTTGTTGCTTGGACGTCTCTGGATATTACATTCCAATTATTTGGTGGATATCCCAATTGGTTTCGGACAAAAGAGAATAATTCTTCTGGATACATACCTTGAGCGTGCATTGGATGAAAGGGTATTATCTCCCACTATAGAATGGGAGGCACTTGAAGGTACCTCAACTGTTGGAACCTCAAGTTCCAGTGATTCTGAAGAGGGTTCTACTACTGAGGAGGTTTACCAAGTGTGTTTAAATGAGCCAATAGAGGAAAATGACATGATTCATGATGCTGATGTGATAGAGTTGGATCTTGAGACTCCCAATGATCCCCATCCCATTAAACTTGGCACTTTATTATCTATTGATGAGTGTGAAAATTATGTGGCACTCCTACAGGAGTTTAGGGGTATGTTTGCATGGAGTTATGACAAACTGAAGGGGACTCCTCCCCTTTGTTTCTGTGCATATGATCCCATCGAAAGAAGGTAGTTAACCAGTGAGATGGAAGGTTGGACGTATGACTTTTGAGTTGAGAGAACCTCTTTTTGAGAAATTGATGTGTTTAAGGAAGGTTGGTTTGATCTTTCCTATTGAACATAGCTCATCAGTGGTGGTAACAAGAAAGAAAAAGAACAATCAAATCCACTTGTGTGTTGATTATAATGAATTGAACAAGAAAATGGTGAAGGACTATTATCCTCTGCCCTTTATCAGTCAAATTTTAGATCTACTGGCAAGGTGAGAGATATACTCTTTCATGGACTATTTTGTAGGTTATAATCAGATGGCAATTACTGAGGAGGATAAGTTAAAGATGATTATATTTTTTGGTACTTTTGCGCACCATGTGATGGATTTTGACCTATGTAATGCTCTTAGGTCTTAGCAAAGAATGGTTGACAAGATGTTTGCCGATATGTCCTCTGAAGAGCTAAGGGTTTTCATAGATGATTTGGGGGCGGCTATACCATGATATGCCATCATAGACAGTTGATTGTTCTACACGATGCTTTGATGGATGTTATGAGTATTGCATAGCATTGAATCCTCAAAAGTGTGTATTTGGGATGCCTTATGGTTTGCTATTAGGTCATATTGTGAGTGTGACCAGTATTGCCATTGACCTTGAAAAAGTGGTTGTTATTGTGGTCTTAATCCCACCCACTTGCCCTAGGGAAGTTCATTGTTTTGTTTCATTTGTGGGGTACTATCGTCAATTCATTAATGCATTAGCCGAACGTTCATTACCCTTGACGAATCTTTTATCTCACATTCATGTTTTTGAATGGACAGAAGCATGCAAAGTGGCATTTCAAGATGTTAAAATGGAATTATCCAAAGTGTCAATTTTAAAAGCTCCAAAAAGGGGGTTAGGTTTTCTATATATTCATGATTGCGACAAGGCTTAGTATTAGTTATTGCCTATCCCAAATTTGGGAGGCATAACTTTATCATCCTATTGCATTCACAAGTCGAAAGTTGGGAATTTCAGAGCTTTGTTATAGCTATTTGGAGAAGGTTTTCTTGGTTATGGTGTTCGCCATCAAGAAGTTCAGACACTATATTCTTTATGAGAAGGTGGTATTCTTCACCAAGGCAGAGGAATTGCACTTATTTTACTGAACAAGCTTCAACCTCCTAATCACCTAGCCAAATGGTTGATCTCTTTCCAGGAGTTTGACTATGAGATTAGGAGCAAGCCACCAACATACAGGGTATCATAGAGTGTCTAGTAGATTTTGGTGAGCCTAAGGAAGAGCGGGTTAATATTAGTGACTGTGAGGATTTATACAAAATTGATGTAGCCTCTATTTAATCACAGTATGCATCTATATCACATTATCTATCAACTAGTAACTTGGCGAAAACTCTTTCTAAATACAAGAAGAGAAAGATTAAGCAACAAGTAGTTCGCTTTTCAATAATAGTGGATGTATTATATAGGAAAGGTATAGATGAGATTTATCATCATTGTGTGGTGCCTAATGAGATACCCTTTATTCTAGAGGGATGTCATGATTCAACATATGTGGAGGCCATCTTGCTAGATGGCTCACCGCCCAAAAAGCTTTACGTCCTGGCTATTGGTGGCCAATGGTTTTCCAAGTTGCTTTTGCATATGTTAATCATTATGATGTCTCCCAGAGACAAGATGTTAGGGAAAATCGTAAGCGGTTGCTTAATCCTATTCTTATGACTTTGCCCTTTGAGAAGTGTGGCATTGGTTTTGTTGGACTTGGGCATCCTTTATCTACTATGTGGAAGTGATAAATCATTGTGGCACAATGGACTATTTCACAAAATGGTCTGAAGCTCAAGCTATGATAAAGGACAATACCAATGAAACATCTAGTTTCATTATGGAACAAATATTTTGTAGTTTCGATCCACCTAAAGAGCTGGTATTTGTCGACCATGGGATACACTTTTTGAATAAGGTCATAGAGGCCTTGATTGAAGATCTGAAAATTAAACATAATAGAATCACTCTATATAATCCCCAAGAGAATGGACAAGATAAGTAGAGGGTATCGACAAGCAGCTTTTAGGGATTTTATCTAATACTATATCTGAGAGTAAGCATGACTGTTTGGGACAAGAAACTTCATGTGGCTATTTGGGCTAATAATACTATGTTCAAAAGAGAATATGGGAAAGAGTGTGTATTGCCCTTGGAAATTGAGTTACCCATGGCGAGGTTTACGTTCAACCATTCTTTGGGTGAAATGGAAGTATTGCAAGAAAGGTTGACCTCCCTAGCACATCTTGATGAGATCCGATTGTAGGTTTTGTTACATCAAGAGGTAGGGAAGAAGAGGTTGAAAGTGCTTCATGATCTTCCCACTAAGAGATATAAATTTTTGAAAGTTGAGTTGGTTTTATATTATGATGCACATTGTGAGTTATTTCCAAGCAAGTTAGAACCCAAATGGGATGGCCCTTATAAGATTGTTTGTATAGGAAAGAATGGCTATACATCCCTTTTAGCAGATTTGCAAGGGGTAGAGTTTAAAAATAAAGTAAATTGTAATAAGTTGAAGCCCTATTATGTGTATAGCGTCTAACATTGGACTTGGTGCCTTTGCATGTCTTCCAAGATTAGCTTAAACTTGTAGTAGGTGCCAAGGCAATTCGATAGGTAGAAACATTCCTTAGCTTAAACATTCGGATTTAGAGTAGCGTTATCACCAAGGTTGAGTGATCTGGTGGAGTAAGGATTATCATATTACTGAGTGGCAAGAAAAATCTTTCATGTGGGATATTAATGTCTATTGCTACCATTGTCATAGGGTTCTTATTAGTGTCCCTATTGATTTTAGTGAGGAAGGAGTGATTGTACCTATCATACATCCTCTCTCTCAGCTTGACTTTGACTACCATAAGTATGAATAGGTTGATTGGTATGGCATGGCATGGCATGTCAATGATGCATGGTTCTATACTTTGTATTTTGACAAAGCTTCATGAGGACCCGCTAAGCATGCAAGTGTCGGTATGGTTATTAAAGGCCCCCAACATAGAGTCATTATGAAAACATGAGTTTATTTAGGCATTGCTTTTACTATTAACATGGTAGAATACAAGGTCTTAATTGTGGGGTTGAATATAGCATGACGTGGTGGTATCCATTGTTTATTAGTGAAAGGCGACTTGTAGTCAGTGGATCAACCAATTGAATGGGACTTATAGTGTGAGGGATCCCATTTTGAGGATGTACCATCATGCAGCCTTGGATATACTTTGGATTTTTGAGACAATGACTTGTTAGCTCTGGTTTCTCATTAGTGGAATTGCTTTGCGGATTCGTTGGAAAATTATGTCTTTCTTGAGGATATATTTCTCAACTGTGGTCTTGAGGGGTTATTAGAATTTCCTGATCTTATAAGCCTAGGACTACTGTAGGGATTGCTTGTTGACATGTCTTGTTATGGCTGCTAATGGCTAGTATGGGTGATGAGCCAGGTAGCGATTGACCATCTTCCTATTCTTTCATGGATGCATAGGATTGTTCAACAACATATTCACCAAGCACCCCTTGCCATTTATGGAGAGGGGGGATTAGCTAATAACTTGATGCATTTAGGGTAGGGCCTGAGCAGCCCATCCCTTGGTCTAGTGTTCTATTTCAAAATGATTTATGTTGGGGTCAAAGGTTTGTTTTTGTAATCTAGTATAATGGTTTCCTTGGGGACTGATTTGGGCAAGAAATATACTATCTCTTGGAATGAATATCGTGAAAAGTGGACTTTATGCATATGTGTTATATGTTGAGATGGCACATCCTAGGGCTAATCCTTGGGGTGTAAGAGAGCCGTAGTGGGGCCACAACAATAAGCTAGGGGGTGCTCCCTTTGTTTGTGTTACGAGGTGCTAGCCATATATTTGTTTGGGTACTCCTTCTCAAACTTAGGAAGGGAATTATGTTGGATTACAATCTATAGATTTTATCTACAAACATGTTTTTTTGATAAATCAGTTCTCGTAGTGTCTATACACTATTGACACGAGGCCATGGGGTTATTTAGGTGAGTATAGGAGGCCTCGCTGGTTGGAGCCCTAGAGCCAGTGTATGGGCCCATTTTTTGGTCTTGAGAACCTGCTCAAAACAACAACAAAAAAATTGATATTTGGCCTAGTTTAGCACATATAGATGAGATTCTCAACCACCCTCCTATACCTCCTACTGTCTCCTATTAGTGATGACGTATTAACTTCACATTGAACTCCATAAATATAAGTATCTCCTTAAACTTGGTCATTTCAAATGCTTTCAAGTTCTCCCATGCATACTTCTTCTAAGAGATGAAGATTTCACCAGGATCTTGCCATAGAGTTTAATAATGCCTAAATACTAGTGTAACAAGTCCAAATTTGTCATTTCAAACTTAGAGCTCAAAGACTTTCAAGTCTAATAGATTATATATTCATAGTCACATATAATAAGAAGTTTATCCACATATAGGACAATGACTACAAACTTTTCACCATCCCTATAAACATATAACTTAGCATTTGAGGCACATATATTGAAGTTTAAGCCTAAAGAATAATGCATGTATCCAATGCTACTATGATTTAGGGCTTGCTTCAGTCCATATAATTCCTTCTTTAGCTTATAGACTTTGTTCTCAGAATGGGAGGACCTCAAACCTAGCTAAGCCTATTGAGATGTCATCCTCAACATGAATTGACACTCGCATAATTGGATGATTGTTTTTGCCCTCATATCATTGACGTGGTTAGTACTTGCATTGATGTATCATTCTAGTGATACTTTATAGTTGGAAAATAGGTAGTCCACCTATCTAAGTTCTTAGATATCTATCTAGTCATCTTTCTAATTAGCATGTTCACACTATGGAATGCTTGTACATTATGTATATTGTACTCTCTCTTATTCTTGTAGACTATCATTCTAGTGACGCCTTAGGTAATCCATCTACCTAAGTTCTTGGATATCTTTCTAATTAGCATGCTCACACTACGGAATTATTGTACATTATATTGTAGTCTCTCATATTCTTGTAGACTATTATAGTAGAGAAGAAGAAGATGAAAGACTAGGGTTTTCAACTTCCTATCTCATGTGTATTCTCTGTGTGTCATGTATCTTGCAAGAGTTCAAGCTCCCTCCTTTCCCCCCATCTTTTCATGGTATCTGAGTAGCACTAAAGTGTGGAGCTTTGAACATGCCTTGTTGTGGAGAACATTTGTGGAGATCTCTTTTAGAAAATCTTTAATTGACCAGCCGCCTTTACGGGCTTGGCATGCTCCAAAGAGTATTACAGATCTCTAGTCTACAATCATGCAATTGGATTTATGTTTCATGAATATTTTGACCTTCATTCAAGAGTTAAAGGCTATTCATGTGTGAATTTGATAAGGTACATAAACTGTGCAAGCCTCATCATTTCAAAAATAGGCGGCACATATTGGGTGTGATAGACAATATTTTCGGATTATATGATATTACAGGTATTACTCAAGATATGCTCAGCATTGAGCATAGGTGAAATTTTCACTAAATTAGTAGATTGTTGATAAAAGAAGTATTTTAGAGTTCGCTACCTAATGTTTGAGGGATTTAGTCATATTGACAAGCATAATTTCCACTCTTATTTAGAAGTTCAGACTAACCAATTTCCTTATGGATAAATGTTATTGGGACTACATTGAAGGCAATAACAATGAAGATCTAGAGTTATCAAAGAAAAATGCCATGCATGAGCAAGTCAAGACATTTAAGGAATGGAACTAGGTTATCAAAAAGCTATGTATTGGTTTTCCATCAGTGTTTTAGATTGGGCATATATAGGTCACACACACACACATGCACGCACACACGCACACACAATTTGGTACAAATACCAAAGCTGGAAAGTTGCAGTTGAAGTTTGAGTTAAATAATATCAAGTGTGGCAATCTATCTATCAATGACTATGCATTGAAGATTAAGATCATAGTTGAAGTTCTTGTATCTATTAAAGTGAAGGTCGATGATGATATAGTGATTGCATGTTTGGATGGCTTGGGCGAGGAGTAGAAGAAGTTCCAAAATATCAATCAATTTAAGAGATACCATTCCTAATTTTGCAGATCTAATGTTGATATTAGAAGAGAAAAACTTAGGTCTTACTGTATCTTCATCACAAAGAATAGTTCAAAATATGTGCTTTACTCTAACATGAATAGAGGTAGATGTTATAGTGGTAGAGGTCGTAGTGGTGGTTGTTATGGGCAAAATTAGGGGCAATCTCATGAGTCACAAGAGTAGTCACATATAGTCAGTTGTAGTGGCTACAACAAAAGGTTGAGTCTTGCATCAAATGGATGTAAATAATGCATTCTTACATAGTGAGTTACAAGAAGAAGTGTAGATGGAGCGATCATAGGGCTATGAGAGCATAGCTCACCCTGATTAGTGTGTGTAGGCTATACAAAGCCTTCAATGGGATAAAACAAGCATGAAGAGCATAGCATGACAAGATATCATAGTATCTTGTCTCTATTACTTTCCATATTGAAATGTAGGCCACTCTCTTTATTTGCATTAAAGTTAACGAGGCATTATTATGATTACCTTGTATATGGATGATTTGATTGTTGGGGGTAATAATGTGGAAGAGCTGGATCATGTGAATAGTCTTCTCAAGCAAAAATTTGACATGAATAATTTTTAGGAGAGCTAAAGTATTTTATTGGTATTGAGGTGATAAGAACAACTAAGGAGATATGGCTCTCACAAAGTAATCCATCTTAGATATGACAAAGTATGTATGATTGATTGTAAACCAATCTCAAGATCAATGGATCAAAATGTTAAGCTAAGTACTAATATGGTTGAGATATTGGAGGATCCCATAATGTAAAAGAAGATGATGGGAAGTTTAACTTATTGAGGTTTGCATCTATAAATAATTATCTATATAATGAGTGTTTAAAGGGTATTAAAAAATACCCTTTTTTAACAAGCTATAAGGTCATAAAATGGTCCCTTTTACTTTATTAAGCATACATATTTTTTTGAATTGTAATTAAAAAATCCATTTTGTAAATATATTCTTGTAAATTTTACTAAATATTTAACTCATCTGGTATCTTACATATTTTATAAGGTGCATTCTCTTGGATTTGATTTTCACCACCGCTAATTGCAGGTACATACTTGGCTTGGAGAGTCAGTTTATGCAAGTGCCTCATAAGTCTCATTTGGAGAGTGTGAGACATACCTTGCAGTATCTCAAGGCCACACTGGATTATGGCATCTTTTATGAGGTTGACTTGATGGTATAGTTATTTGGTTATATTGATGTAGATTGGGCAGGTAGTATGTCTAGCAAGAAGTCCACTAATAGCTATGCATTTTTCTTTGGGAGTGGGGCCATGACTTGGAGTCGTAAGAAGCAACCCACTCTTACATTATTGAGTATAGAGGTAGAGTACATGGGTGTTGCTATGGTAGCATGGATGCAAAAGCTACTTGATGATTTGAGGATACAGATGGATAGGAGAGTTGTCATTTATTTTGACAACATGAGCATCATTCAATTGGTGAGAAATCCAATATTTCATGAATGTTGATCTCATATATTTGAGTGCAGAGGAGAAAGTTGTAGATATCTTCACAAACGTCCTAGGAGAAGAAAACTTCAATGATTTCAAATCTTACTTAGAGTATAGATCATGGAGTTGAGATTGAGAAAGAGATGCCAAGATCAACACAAGCTAACACTCAAATACATGGATGATGGTGGCTTTCACATTTATATTACTAACATGGTTAGTACTTGCATCGACATATCATTCCAATAATACTTTAAAGTTGGAGATAAGTTAGTCCATCTACTTGAGTTACATGATATCTATCTAGTCATCTTTCTAGTTAGCATATTCATAATATGTATTGCTTATATATTATACATGTTGAAATACCTTTTATTCTTGGTAGAATGTTATAGTAGAGAAGGAGAAGAAGAAGAAGAAATGCTAGGGTTTTTAGCTTCCTATATTGTGTGCATTCTTTGAGTGTTGTGTATCTTACAAGAGCTCAAGGTCCCTCTCTCGCCCCCATATTTTTAGAGCCATGTACACCTCCTCCTTGAGGTCACCTTTCAAGAACATTGATTTGACATGCATTTGGTAAACTGGCCATTTATTATGTACGGCCATTGCAAGTATCATGCAAACAACAGTCATTCTGGCACTTGGAGTGAATGATTCTAGAAAATCAAATCCGTCAACCTAGGAAAATCCTTATGTAACTAATCTAGGTTTGTACCTTTCTAAAGTTCCATCAGCCTCATACTTTACCTTCTAGGTCCACTTAGTGCCAGGTAATCTTCAAATTTTCTAGCTAATCTACTAGCTCCTAAGTGTCATAATTGATTATGTTGTCATACTAAGGTTACAGAGCCATTGTCAATGTTAGATCAACAAGTGCTTCTCCCAAGTCTCTCCTTTACTTCTCTCATAATCTTAGTCATCAAGGCCATATTGATCATGTGAGTAGAAGTCTTTCTTTGCTCCTATATTCTCAGAGACCTTCTTGGTCCAACTACCTTTTTCTCAATAGTTGTAGCTATAGGGTTATTGCAATTGTAGAGCTACTTCACCTATCCCATGAATGGCTTTTTTATTGGCATGGTTACAAGTTGATGAAATTTCTCCTCATCATCCAAAGATGATGCTTCCTTCTCCTTGATGGTAGGGATAGCTCTTGGGACAGGTTCATAATGAATTGCTTCTTAGATTAATGATAAAGTGGAGGAACTTGCATTTTCCTCCTCCATTGTATTTGCCTACTCCTTGAGAACCATATCATGTCTTGTTATGAGCTTCTTTGCCTCTTAAACATATAATTTGTAAGGCTTTTGTGCATTATGATAACCCAATTTTGTGCCTTTTGGTTTTACTTGTTCACCCTATCCTTTGAAACATATATATAACATTCACATCCAAAAGTCCTAAAGTGTGAAAAAGATAGTTTCTTACCAATATAGGCCTCGTGAGGAGTTTTTCCTTGAGTAATTTTTTCTTTGCATAACTTTGATTGAGAATATAGATTGCAGTATTAATAGGTTTGGCCTAGAATTGGTTAGGGAATCCCTTGCCCTTAAGCATACACCTTATTGTTTCCACAACGGTGAGATTTTGGCATTCAACAATGCCATTCTGCTAAGATGTATGGGCCTTATCACAAAGCAAGTACACCCACATCTTTGTACTATAGTTGTCGATGATTAATATGAAGTAAGAAGATCCCCCTAAGGCTTATGTAGGCTTTTTACCACACAAGTTAGCATGCATCAACTCTAGAAGAGCCTTTGCTGTGTTCTTGCTTTCTTGTTGTGGAAATGCCTTTCTCTATTGTTTGCACATTATACAAGCTTCACATAGTTTCTTGACTTTAGTTACTGCAAGTAGGTGAGCGACCATACCTTGCTTATGCATCTCCTTTAACACTACACTTCCAATGTGATCAAATATTTCATGATGCCAAAATTTACTTATGCCCATACTAGTGGTGGATTATAAGAGCACTTATAAGGTTGTTACTTCTTTTTTCTTTGTTGATAACTTTGCTACAACTATTAAGAATCTTTGCACCTATCTTGGTGAACCCGACTTCAAGACCAAGATCGGTTTTTATAGAAACAAGCTATAATCAATTTTTAAAAATATTTGAAACATACAAAAAGTTTGAAAGCTTTTTGAGTTCACTATTTGCAACAACAAAGGAAATAGTACCTCTCTAGAGTAATTTACATCATTTTCAACTATCACAATGATGGATTCTTACAAAGGTTGCATAGAATTGTATAGACCTTTGTTGTTGGTCATGTGATGAGAGGCGCCACTATCCAATACCCACGAGTTAGTGTTGGTAGATACTTCTTACACCGAGAAACATACTTTCTCAATGGTTGCCATACATAACTCTAGCTTTGCTTTAGTCATATTGCTTGTCTCCTTTCTTTTAGTTTTCAAGGTGCTACTTTTTTCATGTGCCTTCTACATACAACAATTTGCAAGTGCATGTCCTTTCTTGTTGTAGTAGAAGCACTAGCCTTGAAACTTTTTCTTACCACCCCTAGCTACCCTTCTTCTTTTTGTCACCATTGGTAGAAGAAACACCTTTGTATTTCTCATTGGTACAAAATGTTGCATCTCTACTATTTCTACCTTCTTGGGCTTTAAGACTAACTCCTTTTCCATTAGTAGTACAAAAAACTCCTCAAACATCAAAGCTTGGGATCTCACCTAAGTATTTAGCATAGTTACTAGTCCATCAAACTTTGGTCCACAAATATGAAGACACCTTTGATGACCTAGCTCCTTGCTAGTCTTTTGTATCTCAATGCTACCCATCTGGTTGTGATTCTTAATGCGAGTGATAAATATTTTAGGTATTTCTTCTTCAACAAATTTCTCCATTGCTAGTTAATTCTCTAGGTTTTGAATCATTAAGTGGTTTCATATTTTGTGCTAATTCCTTAGTATATTTCAAGCCTTTGATGCCTTGGTTGTATGCTGAATCAAGGTTAAAACATTATCAAAACAACTTGTAACTAAGGCACACAATGCATCTGGGTTTCTTTGTTTCCAAGCTCATAGAAGATATATATTTGGAGAAGTCATAACATTAGACTTTGATGGATCATGGGTGGGTTGTGGTTTTGGGATAGCCCCCATTACCATCTTTAGAACCTCATAAGAATCAATGATAGTTGTAACTTCAAACTTCCCATAAAGTGTAGTTTTTACCATCTAGCTTGCCTTTGTTAAAGGTTGGTGGATAAATTTATAATGTTTGAATTATGTGTACAACAATGCCACTACGTGATATGCTAGATGATATTTCTTCTCTTCATTGTTGAAGCCCTTGCCCCTTTCATACTCTTCACTCCTTAGAGCTCCCTGGGATCTAATACTAAGTAAAAAAATTACATGATGTAAATAATTTCAGCAAGGAGTACATAATACATAGCAAATATGAGAAGAAAAAAAACTTCTTTAGTTCCAAACAAATTGATATAAAGATGGTTCTTCCATTCATGTGCTTACATAGTAAAGCTTAGATGATGATCCTGATAGATGATATGTAAAAGAGCTTAAGGCTAGCTGGAAGAACTCTAAAAGATAGATCGATGATAGCTTTGGAGAGCTCATTCTTTTATAAACTAGAAAGATAGTCTGATTGGCCTATTTGACCATATTAAGAACCTTGCATGCAATGGGATTGAACCAATTATTTGGCAAGTTACATGTTAAATATGCTTAAAAAAGCCAAATCTAAAAAAAGATATGAGTGGGGAGGGGTGCATTTTTTCGGTGCTCCCATTTTTGCTTTAAAAATGGGATTTGTGCCTCTTTGAATCATGTCTTCTCCTCCTCGTTGTGCCATCCTTGATTTCTTTGCTCCATATTACCACATAGATAGAAAGAGAATT
Organism: Lygodium microphyllum; assembly: GCF_053477565.2. Classification (NCBI taxonomy): domain Eukaryota; kingdom Viridiplantae; phylum Streptophyta; class Polypodiopsida; order Schizaeales; family Lygodiaceae; genus Lygodium; species Lygodium microphyllum. The sequence continues at coordinate 97,998,377 of NC_141151.1, forward strand.
GATGCATTCTATGAAAAGTTCAGATTTCAGTTTTTCTCTCTCCTCTTTCTCTCTTGCCATAATTGTTGTTTGTATGAGCTAAGAGGATAAGGGGGAATGGGTGCCAATTCATGACGAGATGCAAGGAATTGAGCGAGGAAGCATAAAGGTGAGCATCAACGGCTATGTGATGGAGTTAGCGGCTCTATTTTTTTCAAGATACGATGCATCATGTGTGTGAGATTTAGCATAAGTACCGATTTAGTGCATATTATGTTGTATCTCTTGTGTCTATCGTGGAACATAGTTAAAAATTCTTGAGTTACATTTGTTGATGCCTGAAATCATATAAAACTCAGTCACTTTTAGTCATTTATATAAAAAATATTAAAACTACAAAACTCGAGATGTAAGATTTAATGAGAAAATGGAGATATTGATGGGTTTTGTGGGTTTAATGTTGTTCACATGGAATGATAATTGATATGATGATGGATCATACTTCATACTAGTCACATAAATCACAAAATTAAGAAAAAGTAGTAATTTAGATTCAAATAGAGAAGAAGAAGAATAATAAATAGTCTTTTAAAAGAAAAAAAATAAAGAAAAGCTAGTTTGAATACTCAAAAAAGTATAAAAAATTAAGAGAGTGTGGGTGGATTATAACGAGGATAGAGAAGGTGGATTTTTCTCATACTAACTCCATTTATATATGAGAAGTGCGTACTTATTATTTATTTATATAAAAACTGACAAAACCCTTTTACACCTATGCACGAAAGCAAAGCCTAAGTTGTAAGAAAAAGGGGATAAAAAGAGAAGATTTGAATGAGTCATGATTTCATTGCACATTGGCATATAGACTTTAGTTTATTGAAGTTTGAAGAGAAATAGTAGCATGGGTTAGCCCAGTAATGTCCCTTTATAACGCAACATAATGTTAGAGAAATGAAATTATAAAAATGCTATTTTTACATGATATGTGGTTGATTTGTAGTTGAAATTGTTTGAGCACAATAAGTTGTAAACATTGCATTTGCATTTAAGCATGGTATCAAAAGGAAAAATCCTAGATGCATAGCACTTGTATGTCTAGTTGTGACCTACGTTGAGAGAGAGAGAGAGAGAGAGAGAGAGAGAGAGAGAGAGAGAGAGAGAGAGAGAGAGAGAGAGAGAGAGAGAGAGAGAGAGAGAGAGAGAGAGAGAGAGAGAGAGAGAGAGAGAGAGAGAGAGAGAGAGAGAGAGTGTGTGTGTGTGTGTGTATGTGTTATTCAATAGTAAAATAATGGAGCAATTTTACATCGAGGGGTTTGGGGACTATCAAGTTGAATGGCATCTTGCAGGTGATTTAAAAACATTGAAGTGTATGTTTGGTTTATCAAATGCAACGAATGCAAAATTTCCGTGCATATACTACATGCAAACTAGGAAGAAAGGGAAAGATGGAAAGAAAGAATGGCTTGCCAAGGTAGGACAATAAGGTACTCCAACACGTGATCAAAAAGTCATGAGAAATGGAATGCTAGTTCTAGTGGATCCAAACTGGCGCCCTATTTTGGAAATACCACTAATAAGGGTTCACTTTTGTACATTGCATTGTTTGGTTAGGATAATTGAGAAGCTAGTATATGAATATATATGCTTTGCATACAAGATGTAGCTTGTGTTAGAAGCTCATGCTACATGCAAGAAGATAGAACGAGTCCTCTCTGAAGTTGGATTGCACGGGGGCCAAGTAGAAATAAAAAAGGACGAGAAAAAAATGGAAAAGAGCGGAAATATCCCTTGTAAACATGCTTTGGTGGATCCAAGACTAGGAAGTTTATATCTCCACCTCGAGATGAGAAAGACAATATACTTGTAAAACAACCGGAGAAGTATGAAGCATGGAAAAAGTTGCACCTTGCTGTTCCGTATTGGAGCAATGGGGGATGAATGAGGATTAGAAAGGAAGAAGTGTGGATACACCTAGATAGATTAGCAGCTCTCTTACAAAAGTTGAGGTTTAGGGATGGTGATGCCAATACATTTAAAGAGATAGTTGCTAAATTTCATAAGTCCATGGTGGAGGCATGGACTACAAATAGTATAACACACTACATGGTCAGTATTGTCACCATTACAAAAAATATCATCATTTCAAATTAGTTTGTGTTTCTAATCTCTCTTCTTGTGCAGCATATACTTGAATCACATGGTCCATACTTTGTAGATCAAGGAAGTTTGGTAGTATGGTCAACTCAAGGCATGGAACGATCTCATTGGCAAGCTTGCTGTTCTTTTCAAAAGGCAACTGATCATGGAGGTGGCATCAATGATTCCAATTCAATGAGGCAATTATTACAATGGTGGTATAGGAGATTAGAGATACGATACGAGGAAAAAGAAAAGAAGTCCAAAACCTCTCAAGCAGAATTTATAAGTAGGGCAATATATGAAGTGAAAAAAGCAAGATATGAAAACAATACAGCTAGACAACACCACAGAGAATGGTTGGCAACCCAAGAGAGAGATGGCAAGAAATGGAGACCTAGATAAAGATAATAATTTTGATGCATTTAGAGTCCACGAGAGAGCATAGGTACCCAGGATATGACACATCAATACTCCTATCTTTAACATGAGATGTTTTGCAAATTTTGTTTAAAATTTCAAAGGTTTGTCACTATGTTTTTCAAAGTTGATTTCGAACTATGTTTTTTAATTTTAAAAGTCATTTACACCACAATAAGTTTAAAAGTTTCGTACTTAAGTCAAGTCTCTCCTTTCATTTTTTCCTATTACTCTTCACTCTACTCTCCAGCTTTCTATCCTTCTTTATCACAACCATGGCACATTCCAAGCTTCTTATCAAGAAGGTGCCTGCAAGAGCAAGAGATCAACACTCTTCCGAATCTAGTGAGTGTACTATGAGTGACAAAGGTCCTTCGGTGGCCGACAACGGTGGCTCTACTGCAGCTAATAATGATGGTGCTACTGTGTCCAACAATGGTGGCCCTAGTGTGGTCAATAATGATGGTTTGCCATTGTCCAGAAATGGTGGTCCACATGCTCCAGTTGCTCCACCTCCCACTACTGCTCCAGCTGGTAATACACGTCCTCCAACGCATAAGAAGTGAAGATGGAGACCAGGCACAACTGCGTTACGCGAGATAAGGAAATTCTAGAAGAGTGCCAACTTGATTATTCCTAAGGCACGATTCTCTAGGTTGGTGCGAGAAATACTACAAGATTTGTAGTTAGACATCATCACAAGTTCTTTTCAAGGAACCAAGAAAGGAATGTGGGGCTATGGTCAAGCCAAGCCTTGTTTGCTCTTCAAGAAGCAGCTGAAAGTTACTTGATTGATCTAATGGGTGATTCTCAAGTTTTAGCCATTCATGCCCGAAGTATCACTATTAAGCCCATAGATAGGGTTCTTGTTCATAGGATATCCACAACAACAAGGATGCATTTAATCTTAATGTCAACAATATGCTTTGAGAAGCTACCTTGTAATTGGATCTATGTTTTTAGCTCAGGTTTGGTGAAGCTTAGTTTGGGTTTATCTTTCCAGTAGACCTTCAAGTATTTGATAGTAGTGGTCTACAAAATGGAGCTAATTTTGCCTAGCTCTAGTTGTACTTGGTGCAATGCACTATCTAGCATGTATTTCATGGTTTCATGATACCAAATCTAATATTTGATATTCTATTTTGCCGTGATTTGCATTGTGCGTACTTCCAAGTTTCTAATTTTGAAAGTAGTTTTGTTAAGGATAAATTCAATGCGCAATCACACACACATTAGTGATCAGTTGTACATGGGCCGATGCACTATATCTATACTATATTCAGCTATTTGGCAACACTATATCCGATATGCGATATTCCATTAGACCCATGACTTATTTTTTGTGAATTTTTAAGTTTCCAATATTTCATGTAGTTTGGTTGACAACACATTTAATATGCAGTTGTGCACACTCGGTGCTGTGGTGAGTTTTTCTATTATCAGTGAAGTATAATCCAGTTAATGCATTTTCAAAAAATGATTGAACCATCAATTTTATAAATCAAAATCTGGTGAAACTTTACCCACATGCCAGGCATCATAAAAACTCATGGATATTAGAAAATTGGCCCCATCAGAAGTCTCTGGGACACCTGTCCGGAGGCTTGCATATGGGGCCCTAAATTTGGGGTTTTCTCTCTGGACAGGTGTCCCAGAGACTTCTGATGAGGTCAATTTTTTTTTTTTGTAGTTGATGTACCCTAGAGGAGTCCACAGGTAAAATTTCACGTCAATCGAATCACTGATCATGTTTTTCAAAAGCTTGGATACATTAATTCAGGTCTAAGGGTTTTTTTAAAGTTTTGCTATAAGTTTAAAGTTTCAACTCATTTTACACATTTCACTTTTGAGTTTTTGAATTTCTCTCCTATAAGACATGGCATGCACCAAGCAAGCAGCCCGGAGATACCCCCTAGAAATCCTATGTAGAGGACACCTCTCCCAACTCCACCACCACCACCACCACCACCACCACCACCACCACCACCACCATGCTAGCATTGCAAGCGTCGATGGAAGCTAGACATAGCGGCTCTTCGTGAGATCCGCCATTTTATCAGAAGACCACACACCTCCTGATACCAAAGGCTCCATTCTAGAACGCGTGAGATTATGGACGACATACTCATTAAGAATAGTAGGAGGCACTTCCCAGATGGAACAAGCTTGCAATAACCCGATCGCTAGACTACCCAAGCCCTCCTTGCACTACAGGAAGCTGCCAAAGCTTACGTCATTGACTTGTTCGGAGACTCGGTCTATGCAGTAGTTAATGCAAGGAGAGTCACCGTCACTGATAGGGATTTGCGGATAGTGAGGTTCTTTCAGCGATGGAAGGATAGTCCTCACATAGATCAACAACGATAGGGGTGTACTACCAAAACATATACGGAATGTAGCTTCGAAAGAGATTTTGTAAAACCCTGGTTGTAATGGATCCCAGGTAGAATGGTATGAATATGAATACAAATTTTTTGGTGCATCTTAATTTTGTTTATTCTCTTGTTATTTATTTTATTTATGTCTTTGAGTTATCATTACATGCGTTTTAACGAATACATGTTGCGCACGAACTCGATAAAGCACTGCGTATTAAATTTAGGGTACGAATCGTTCTGCGTATAAATTCGATAAATAAATGTAATATTCAAGTAAAAAACGATAATAAATGATGCATATGATAAACTATATTGCACACAAATCCAACAAATATCGGTTTTCATTACTTCAAGAGAAGATTACAAATTACATTACATTGGTGATGAGATATCATTTGGCACTAAATACATCTACTCTCTCCTAGGCTTTTTTGAGCTAGACTCCCCATGGTCAGAGCTATTCTTGATCATAGGAAGCAACACATTTTGCCCTAGTAGTTCCTACCTAATGACATTGGGATCTTCAACACTAGCAACCATGCCACATGCCACCATGGAAAAAAGTGGCCTAGACCTAGTACTAGAGAATAAGTAGAGGAGCTTCGAACGTTGAAGCAACACTATTTTCTCAAATCTAGAGTTCATTGGGATGGTCTTGAAGGGTCTAGCCTTCATTAGTGCCCTCAACTTCAAGAAGTTCTCAAAAAAAGTCAGAGATAATGTCTTATGGAATAAAAAAATATCTCTCACAAGCTGGCCGATATACTCCTTCAATGCCGAGTCTTACACCCTTCCATGGCTACCAAATTGGCCACCTTGTCTAGATGAAAATTCATCTATATAGACAATGTCCTGTATCACACAACTTCAGTGTTAGACCCATTGTGTCAAACTCACTATGCATGGAGTGTGGTAAAGATCTATATATCAGATTTGCGTCAAATTTACTAGTAGGGTCTCTAGGGCATCAGGAGTATGTACATCAAATTTTATCGGGATCGGGCCCCTAGAGCTGCCCTGGCCGTAGGCTCACGTTTGGGGGCCTGAATCTACAGCTTTGGGGGCCTGAATTTGCAGATTTAGGCCTTTAGATGCGAGCCTCTAACTAGGGCAGCTCTGGGGGCCCGATCTCAAAAAATTTTGATGTGGATACTCTCGATGCCCTAGAGGCCGTACTGGTAAATTTTGATGCAAATCCGATAACATTACCTTCTCTGCATCATCTATTTTTTGCTGTAATGGAGTATCCAGGTCTGATCCTACAGCTGGGCCACCCTTGTCTCTCTCTTGGGAAGGAATTGTGTAGTTGGGTCAAGGTCCAAAAATGCTTTCTTGCAACCGCTCGAATTCCTCATCTGAGATCTCATACTGTGGCATCGCATTCTCAATTTTCTCTTGGATGCTCACAATGGAATAGATATCATTGATGCTCATGCCATCATATCGAGCCACCTCATCAACATGTGCTGTCACATCTTGTATATCAAAATCTATAAAATTATCAAGTGCATCACGCACCATGATATAATATAGCTCTTCTTCCCTTAGCTCTAAATTTTCTAGTACATCATGCATAAGTAAATATTCCACCCCCCGATGATGATAGCATGGATAGAAGCAAGGGGTGGCTCATCGCTTGTCGGCATCTCAATAGGACAAGGAGGTGGGTGCATAATGGCTAAGCTTTGTGCTGCATCTACTCTCGGATTGAGTGTGATCTCTTCAGGCTCCCTCTCGAAATACTCTAGCTGTGAGGGTGTGTTGAGTCTTCCTCATTGTCCTCTTACACCTCAGTGCACAAGACATATATGGTAAATGCTGCATTGCACTCGATAAGATCCATCATGGCATGGTCTTGGGATGAGGTGGGCACTATTCTGGCATGGAGATGCTGCCCCACATGCATGAGGGCTTGATTTATTACCTTTGCATGGATTGATCCAGCATGTAAACTATATAGGAAATCTATGGGGACCCATTTGAGAGCAGAGTCTGGAATAGAGCAGGTGAGAGGGTTCGCTACATCACAAAACAATGCCAGTATACTAGAGCTAGGGTCTACGGTGGAAAGCGAGCTCTCTAGACTCAAGGTCGCGCAAAACCTAGGGTATATCTGGTCTCTTATGTGTGCATAGCGTGTGGAGTTAATCCATGCAGTGAAGGTGGGAGTGGTACCCATGGCACACAAAGAGAGAAGGAAGGAGAGCACAAGTGTAGGGAAGTAGAGAATGAAAGTGAAAATGAGTTTGGAGTTATAGCTTTTATGTATCTAGGGTTTTAAATAAAGGTTCTTTTTTAACCCTAAAGTTTCAAATTAAAACTCTTACCTTAGTTTCTTTATTTCAATACTTTAAAGTAACCATTAAAATTACTCATACAGACAAATGCTTTGTTCTACATTATTATATCCTCGAATATACTTGGATCTAAGCATATTCAAGTCCAACTACAGAAAATATAGAAAATTTTTAAGAAAAGAAATCTAAAAGACCTTCAAAATCCCTTAGATCTAATTTAATATTTAATTTTAAGAAATAAGTAGAAGAGATGAGCTACAATATATCATTATGCAAAGACAATATTGCATAGATTATAAAACTCCACCCTACAATATAATGATGATTTTAACCACCAGGATTGACTAATTACAGTATGTATTATTACACACTTGGATCATAGTAAACTAAGATTATCTAAGTTGAAAGTACTTAAAAGTTTAAGAAATTTTTATATTCGTTCTTTATAAAACAATTTACAAGAATTCCACTATCTCAAGGATATGTGGAGAAGCACATTGTTTACATGTCATGGATTGCTCACTACGAATCCTAACTTTTCTATTATCTAACTTGAAATAGAAGTTTTAGAGGGGCTCATTGGACATTAATTGGATTTCTTATCTCAGAAAAGAAATGGGCCAATGGCTCTCTGTGCTGACCACAAAAGGATTATGATCATTCCACAAGATAAGCAAACCTATGAGAGCTGTATGTTTCTCATCTCGAGTATCTTGATCCAAGAGCTGATCCACTCCCCTCGCAAAAGTCACCATCTTCTATATCGAAAGCGAATGCACAAAGTTTGTCTAGGGACGAAATACCTATAGTAAAAATAAAAATAATGGTAAGTAAATGCGAATAACACAACAATTCATCTAAGCAAGACCTATGCTAATTAGATCAAGGCATTCAAAGTAGTTTAATCATCTCATCAAAATGTGAGATCAGATTGGTTGACCCTGCATTCAATCATCTCATTAAAATGTGTTCTTTTGACTTGCCAAGACTTACCCAATAGTTGACTCATTCATTCCTTGGATGGACACTTGCATTGATAAGTAATCTTTGTTTTCTTCAGAACATCACATGAACCGAAAAAATGTGCAAACAATGAGAATGGAATAAAGCAACTAAGATGCACATCTTTGGAGTATGTGGTGGGTTTCATAGCACTATTGATGTCAGATTTTATCTTGGACTTACATGCTCCTCACAACTCCAAGCTACCAATCAACCATTTACCACTAGATAGTGGCGGCAATGGGGCATGTTACAATCTCTGGCTTTCTACTACATACAATGAATTATAAAAAAAGATATTTTGAGTTGCAAGTTGAATTGCAGAGTTATTATCATAGATCAAAGAACCTATGTCTTCATGCCAAACATGTATCTTGCCGCTCAAACGTTCCACATTCTGTCATTCATGCAAAGTTGATGAATATAAAGATGTCAGTAAAACAAGATTGAATTAGAACATTGCAAAGATTTTTAAAAACAACTCTAATGCAAAAGAATAAAAAATGATAAAATTTAAAAACTTACTGTTTTGTTTATAATTTGCAATGTAGTTCTTGTCATGTATAGAGATTTATTTGTGTGTATAAACATGTTGGATCAACACTTCTGTTACTGTACTTGTTCCATTGAACACTTTTCTAAACTCTAAAATTCTACCTTTCCAATGTTTTCTAGGGTTCTCAACATCCTTACGCCAGACCTAGAAACTCCCTCGAGTACTTGGGGTGCATCAAAATTCAATCCAACTTATGGTACTTATCACAAATCCAATTACTGCCACTATCTTTCCTATTGAATACCTTCACTGCAAGTACATTACTGATGTTTTTCCTCCGTGAAGACATATATGATAACCAAATAGAAAAGTTACCTATCAGCATGTGTATAATTTGCAAATGTTCTCTCCAAATGAAATGAAATTTAAATGGAGTAATAAAAAAAAACATTGTACTTACAATTATTTTCACAAAGAAGCCAAGAGATGTTGAACAAGAAGTTGACTTATAACAAGACCATTTTTCCTTCACTGACAAATTCCTAGAGTACAAAAACAAAAGAAATATCGAGTCAAAGCATACATATAACTTACATAGGCTTTGTCCAAATGAGTTGAAACTCAACCATGGAGCAACAGAAAAAAGTGGCAATATACTTGTGGCTCTCTTTTCAAAGAAGCCCAAAGATGTTGAAGAAGTTGAGTTTTTAAAAAATCATTGTTCTCCACCCTCAAATACTCTCAGAGTAAAAAAAAAGAGGAAAATTTAGCATGCATATAGCTTGCATATATTTTGTCCAAATGAGATAAAATTTGAACATGGAGAAGCAAAAAACAAGACAACATACCTATAACTTTGTTTACAAAGAAACCGTAAGATGTTAAGAAGTTGAGTGTTCAAAAGATGATTGTTCTTGACTGTAAGAGACTCCTAGAGCACCAAAACAAAAGAAATTACATGTCAGAGAATGCACATAACTTGCACAGGTTTTGTCCAAATGAGATAAACTTTACCATAGAACACCGATGGAAGAGAAAAATACACCTATAAAGTTTGTGAAGAGTATCTTAGGGCTTTGGTAGAATAAGCTCTTCTCTCATAAAACGTGTGAAATTCACTTTGCGTTTGTGTAGAGGAAATGAAATTTCACAAGGTTATAGATAGGGCAATCAACAATGAGGCTGTAAGATTTTGTTAGGAAAGAAGAAGCTGGGAAGGAGGTATGATAAATTTGAGTTTCGCCTAAGAAAGAGGGGGAAACTGATAAGGGGAGAAATGAAAAGTCAAACATAAAAAAATAAGAAAATGAAAATTCAAGTCACAAACTTCTAGGAAGTGTCAGCATTGTATTCCCCATATTTTTCCTTATTTTATTGTTGAGGGAAGATTTGGGTCAAGATATGGCTAGAAGATTCATGTTACATGAATTTGGAATCCCAGCCCTCTCATTGGTTAGCCCTATATTTCTTTATTCACTCCTTAAGGGGCAAAAAAGAGAGTCCATATTTCTCCTAATGACTTGATTTTTCCCTATCCATTTTTAATGGGTTACTAGAGGAGATACAAAACTCCATATTAGTGAGTTTCAAAAGTTAATATTTAGCTGTCAAATCGAGGATGAAGGACATCTTATGATGTTTAGCCCATATGCATTATAATCCACCATATATAAGTTTAGGCATTAAAAAATGTATTTACTAAAAAATAGACCCATACATTCATATATACAATTCAATGTTAGGGTATATATTGTGTTTAGTTGAAAGTTGCTAAGACTTTGGTAAGAAGAGTTCACAACACATGGAAAAGAAACTCTAAAGAAGAAGACAAGAAGTAAAAAAAATCCAAGAGAGAGATAAAATCCAACTATAGATTATATTTGGCATGCTAGAGCTTGAGTTCAATCCCTGTACATCATATGCATGCATATAAAGTCCAAAAAACTAAGGTTACTGCCTAAGGTTAAAAATAAGGTTAAAAACAATCTGTCTAAGGTTACTGCCTAAGGTTAAAAATAAGGCCCAAACATGTATTAGAACAATTTGATACCTATGTAGCTCATACTTACCAATAATATCCTACTTTGAAGCTTCAATAGATCCCTCTTTTAGCCCATAAATCTTTGCTTTCAATCTACTATAGTAGTAGATCAAGATATTCAAAACATCCCACCAAAAGCTTTGATTCAGGAAAAGCAAGAGTAGTCTTCAAGCCTAAATAAAACTTCGATGTCTCCAAAAGCTCCATGAACATCAGCGGCCTACTATAAAGCTCTATTTTGAATAGTCTATAGCAAAGAGAAATCGCATATATCAAGTCCCAAAACACATCAAGAGTTTCTTCTTCCTCTCTTGCATTATGCATATCTTTGCTTCCTTGTCTTTCCCACATATTAGCAAGCACTCATGTATATGCTTTCTCTTGTTTAAAGTCTACTCTATTCAACCTATAGAATAGGCACAATCATGTGGATTTTGGTATACTTTTCTCCCACAGTTTTCTTCAAAACGCTATCTCCACACACTTGTGTAAAGTATCCCTTGGAAATCTAAAGTAAGGCTTCAAAATCTTGGGTAGATAAAGATAGAACTTAGAGAGAAGTTTGTGTCTTTTAGACATGCAAGAAACTTATCAAAACATCTAGTTATGTCTCTATTTCACACCACTCCTTGTGGAGATGAGAAAATAATATCACATAGAAGTACAATTATGATCTTTATATATACAGTCTATTTTAATATTTTCAATCACTCAACCTGTGACCATAGGACATCCACTCCCTCTAAACCAGCACATTCTTCAACATGTGAAAATTATCTTAGTCCTTACTTTGATCAATATCATCTGCTTCATCTTCATTATCTTCTTCTTTTGTACTATCATAAGTCATCATCCTAGTGTCATCCTCTTCTCCTTAATAAGTGATAGAGTCTCTTCTCTTGAATAGTTTGATCCTTTTTCTAGCTATGGGTATCTTCAATTGCATCAATTTCACAAAGAGAAAATGCAGCATTATCATATGCATGCCCATTATGTAAGGGCCAAACATATCTTAAATACCTTCTTAATTGTACTATGTTGTTTATCCAAATTGTTGTCATACATAAGCACCCAATCTCCTTCTTTAATAGATCTAGGTCAAAACTTGTACCTCTTGTCAAACTCATCTTTATTTCTTAGCCTAGCTTCTTCTAGTCTTTGTATTGCAAGCTTTATATCTTTATATCTCCTCCCCAATTGATGAATAACTAGTAGCTCTTCTCTACTCATCCCTTCATGACATGTCAATGCATTCCATGTAGCAGTTATCTCCTCTGTTGGCATGCTTGACATTTTCCCATACATCAAACCTATGGGCATATATTGTATTGTAGCTCTATGAGTAGTGCAATGAGCACATAAAGCATATAAAAGTAAATGCATCCACTATTATATTTTTCCTCTGCATGCCTTTGCTAATTCCTTGACAATCGGTGGTGGATGTTCCCTTTTACTTTTTCCATTCCCTTCAGGATTATACTATGATATTAGTGTAAGCTTGATCCCCAATCTAGAGAAGAAACCCCTAGCCTTGTCAACATCTAGCTCTCCTATGTGTGATCTTACCCACACAAGCAAAATGACATATCATATCCTCTAATAAGAATCTACATATGACACCTGTAGATTTAGTTCTCAAAGTTGGGCCTTTAGCTTGAGTTCAAAGGTCCTCTTGTATAAGTGTAATATATATTGTTTTCCATAATCCCATAGGCATGATCTCACTACATCTACAATCCAATTGGAATGCATAGAGAGAGGGTAGGTAGGATGCAATCCATCATGGCACCTCAGAGAACGATACAACTAACATGTGCTACAAGTTTCAACAAACTATAAGATATCCCTATACATGGTATTGTGCTAGTATCTTTCTTTGATAATTTTGAATGTATCATAAACTTCTCCATGACCACTCCATATATTCTCATGAAGTTCATGCATAATGTACAAATTAAGTAGCACTAATAGGAATTCCTCTTTGATGCCTTGGATGCTTCCAAAGAAAGCCATTCTTTAAAAAATAGTAACATGTCTTTCTCCTAATCCTATTGAACTCATCCTTTTTCCATCCTTATTCTTGTCAAGGTACTCAAATATTGCTAATCTGTAGCCACTCCCCATCATATAGCTCTTTTGCAAAAGTTTCTATAGAAGAGAGAGAACATTTATGATCAACAACACCTCCTATAATTTCAATCTTTTCATCATCAGACATCATATCCTCTTCATCCTCATGCCTTGCTCTAGATAAAAGATCAACCATTGGATTATCATTTACTCCAATGTTTCAAAAATAAAGATTCATGGATTTAATGTAGGTAATCTATTGTAACAATTTCAGGAGTAGAACAACTCATAATTATCCCAAGAAAAAATAAAAATCTATCTCCACAATCACTAGTACTCCAATGAAATACTCTTTGTCACATGTTAAAGTTGTAATCACTCATTGTATTTCTCTCTCATCCATGGATATCTTCTTCATCTTTGATTTAGCATTTTGCCCCAAATATGACTACATGCTTGGTTTCCTCATCATCGTCCCACCTAATCACCCAACCAATGCCTATAGGACTTGTATTGATAGTGATGATAATTAGCCTTCCATCTAAATAATTAACTTTTCTTAAAGTAGGTGCAATCTTCAACAATATTTTTAGATTCTTCATAGCCTTTGTATACATTCTATCCCACTAGAATTCCTACCCTTCTCTCAATAATTGATAAAGAGAATTTGTGATATGCACAAAATGAGGTATCCATGTAAGATAAAATACACAAGCTCCCAAAAATTTGCTCCCAAAAATTTTCTCACCTCTAAAACTAAAGAGCAAGTATCTTCCGTCCTATCAATAGCATCAAATTTTGCTAGAGATGGCCTTTTGCCATATGGACCATACATGTGTCCCACAATCAAAACCTCATTCACCTAGAAGATTGAGTTGTTCCCTAAGAGAGTCAAATTCACCTCTTCCAATCTACTCAACATCTTTCTATAGTCAATCATGTGTTCATCAACAAAGCTCTATATCATTGTTCATTTAAATTTTCATATTTATCCTCTTTTGTGCATCCTTTTATCACTATCTCATCTAGAAAAGGCATAGTGAGATGTGGTATATACTCTTGTGATAATTTATTTATTACATTCATCACGTGTGTAACATAATTCATTGCCTTCTGTGATAAAGTGCATATTTACACTAATCCCAATGGTGTCTTCATGGCAATGAGATATTTTTGGAACCGAGCCCAAAAATATCTCTATGGCACTATAGGCCTCTACTACGCACCCAAACCACCCCTCATGGCCTCATGGCCAGGAGCATCTAAGGGATATACTACCCTAACCTTTAATGTAGTACTTTGCATTTGTATGGATTGTAATCCAACAGATAACCCTTTCCACACTCCTCAAAGGGAGTCCCTACACATATTCGTGTAATACACCACACAAGCACAGATAAAGGGAGTGCCCTCTCAGCTGATTGCCATGGTCCACTATGGCTCTGCCACACCTCGAGGATTGGCCCCAAGATGCACCGCACATACATAGAACACATAAGGTACATGCTCCACTCTTTTAATAAATGATTTCAAGAAATATAATATATTCCTCACTCAATATTCCCCAAAGGAAATGAACCACTAACCTATGGCTTAGGGGACCTCACCTCCTCAACATGGGTCATTGCTCATGAAAACAATTATTGTGCATGCACGATGATACCATGTGTTACATGCAATAAACCATTTCCAATCATTTACCAATAAAAATTATAATAAAACAATTATATTTACGACTTACTCATAGAACTGGTGCTTTATATTGTATGCATCTTGTGATTGGAGGCCCGCTGACACTTCCAAAAACCCAACACTCCTTCCAACCTTAATCTATGCTTGTTTTCATGCTCCATCATCATCCCACGATCAAAATATCGCACAATGACACATCCCCCTCTCTCATAGAATCAACCATGGAAATACACAAGAGGAGAGAGGAGAGAGAAAGACTAGAAACTAAAATTTTCATTTATTCAACAATTTTTGGATCCGTTTGAAGCGATGGGAAGCATGGAAATTCACCATCTCAACCCCTTCATGCCTACCCCTAATGCCAACACGTGTAAAAAACCATTTTTAAATGAAAAAATGGGGCATTAAAAAAATGGCGCCCCCCTCCCACTGACCACGTCATTCAATTTTTTGGGATTTTAGCCCTTAACTAAGTCATTGAAATTTACTTACTAAAATATCTAGTTTAAATTTTGGATTTTCATAGTGCATGCAAGTGATTTTTTTCATTTTGGGGGACCCAAACCAACTTTGATTCGAGATTTTATTGGATAGCCAGCCTCATAGCATCAAAATCTATCAAGTTAGCCTCCGTCACACTCTTTCTGACTCCAAGATCATACAACTGCTTTAGAATGCCAAACCTTGTGGGGATTAAATGGGGGGTCAAATGGACTCCGATCAATGAACTGAGACTTGCGTTGTGTTCCTGTTGTTGCAATCCACTTAGGAAAAATCCAACTTGACCATCTGCACTTGTTTTATTTTCCATGAAAAATTGGTCTTTTATGCCTTCTGACCACTTTTGTGTCAAGATTGTGGGAGAGAAGTAAGGAGTCTCACTTGTAGCTTTCTCACTTACACAATGGGGGAATACACACACAGGTGGAGGCTGAAAATAGTTTTCCTCTTCTTAGTTGTGTAAGCCAAAAAGAACTCTAGTACAAAGAAATCGAAGAACCCTATACATGGGTCTCAAACCAAACTCAACTAACTACGGTTGCATACTAACTGAGCCACAAACTAGAGTAGATAAGGATAGCTGTCATCTAGCTATTATTCATGGGCGGTGTACCAACCGCATCTGCAGCTAACAAGTCGATGACATAAATGCACAACGGTCACCCTGGCATATCACGAGTGGAGCTCGATATCTCAACACTCCCCCTCGAGCTCAATCCCAATTCCTACACACCAAGCAGGTCTCTGAACTTGCGCAGCTTCTCTGCGCCCAATGCCTTCGTGAATATGCTAGCTACCTGATCCTGTGTGCTGACATAAAATAGATCAATAAGCCCTAGTAAAACCCTCTCCCGCACATAGTGATAATGCACCTCAATGTGCTTTGTTCTAGCATGATAGACTGGGTTATTTGCCAAGTGTATACTGCTCATGTTGTCACAATAAATGACAACTGGCCCATCTGTAGGCTGATGCATATCATAAAGTAGCTTATGCAACCAAGCTACCTCACATGCAGCCATTGCTGCACCCCTGTACTCAGCCTCTGTGCTCAACAAGGCAATTGTAGGCTGTTTCTTGCTGCTCCAAGTGACTGCAGCACTCCCAAAAGAGAACACATATCCACTGGTAGATCGTCTATCCGAAATACTACCAGCCCAATCAGCATCAGTGTATCCATGCAACTCTATCTGAACCCCAGTCTCATAAAATAGTCCATACTGCAATGTGGACTTCACATACCTGAGTATGCGTCTAGCCGCATCCAAATGCGGTTTCCTTGGAGCCTGCATAAACTGACTTACCAATCCAACACCATAGCTAAAATCTGGCCTGGTAATAGTCATATAAATCAAACTTTCTACTATGCATCTATACATAGTAGGGTCTTCCAGAAGCTCACCTACATCTGCTCTCAGCTTCACATTCTGCTCCAAAGGAACTGAAATAGGCTTACAGCTTGTCATCCCATATTTGGACAGCATGTCCAATCCATACTGCCTCTGCAAGGGCCATATCCCACTTGGTGATCTAATCACCTCAATGCCCAAGAAATAACACTACTCTCCCAAATCCTTCATCTCAAACTTGTGCTTCAATAACATTTTCACATGAAGGATATCTTCATCACTATCACCTGTCATAATCAAATCATCAACATAAATGAAAAGTAGCATAATACCTTTATTTGTTTTTCTCACATAAAGTGAGAAATCTGCCTTGGAAATCTGAAAGTCAATAGTGACATTGTTCTATCTTGTCAGACCATGTTCTAGGTGCTTGTTTCAAGCCATACAAGGCTTTCTTCAACCTGTAAACAAACTCAGGATGAATAGCATGCACATAACCTGGTGGCTGCTCTATATAGACCTCTTTTTGCAAATCACCATGCAAGAAGGCATTCTTTACATCCATCTGATGTAAAGACCATCCTTTGATGTAGCCATAGCAATGACTGCTCTTACGGTTGCCATCCTTGCAACCGGACTGAATGTTTCTTCATAATCAATGCCATATGTTTGTGCATACCCCTTGACTACTAATCTTGCCTTGTATCTGTTCACAGAACCATCTGCATTGTGCTTCACCTTATAAACCCACTTACAACCAATTGGATTCTTATCTTTAGGCAAAGGTACCGATTCCCATGTAGCATTTGCTTCCAAGGTATCCATTTCTTCATCCATGGCTTTCTCCCATTTTTCTTTTCCCATGGCTTGCTCAAAAGAAGTGGGTTCTGGTTCCTGTATCACTTTGACCATATAAGCATAGTGAATGGCTGTAAATCCATCATATTTCAATCTATCCACAGGATACCTAGCTCTGGTAGACTTGCGCAAAGTGGGTTCACTCCCAGGTGCTCTCAAAATATCCATGGTCTTCCTTACTCCAGGTGTAACAATAGAAGGAATACCCAATCATCATCAATGGTCTGTTCTGAGCCACTGGATTCACCATCCACATAAGAGTGACCTGCATTCACATCAAACATGGGATGATCTACCTTCTCTTTTCCTTTTCGTGAAACTTGCATACCACTATCTACATTGTTTTGAGGAGATTCTCCTGATCTCAATCTGCTTGTCCATGGCGAAGAATGTGAACCACTGCTAGAGAACACTCCAGGTCCACTAATATTTTGTGACTGCTGATGTGAATTCTGTGCAGCATTACCATTTTGTGCATCTACATCATCAATCACATTTACTGGTTTATACTAGCTACTCGTCTCATCAAAAACAACATCTCTGCTCACTGTAGACTTACGAGTAGAAGGGTTATAGCATCTATACCCTTTATGCTGCGGAGAGTAACCAATAAAGATGCACTTCTCAGCTTTTGGATCCAACTTGTATCTCAACTCATCTGGCACACGAACATAGGCAATGCAACCAAAAATTCTCAAATGAGAAATATCTGGTTTCCTACCAATATACCTCTCCTTTGGAGTCATGCCATGTATTGCTGCAGTGGGAGTCCTGTTCATTATGTAGATTGCTGTAGCAACTGCTTCAGCCCAGTAAAAATCTGGCAAGTCTTTTTCGTTGAGCATGGCACAAGATACCTTTCCAATATGCTTGTTTTTCCTTTTTGCAATTCCATTTTGTTGTGGGGTATGACTGCATGAATATTGCTACTTTATGCCATGCTCCTGCAGGAACCTTGCAAACTCATTTGAGAGGTACTCTCCCCCTCCATCTGACCTTAGGCATTTTATTTGCAAGCCTGTTTCTTTTTCAACCATAGCTTTAAGAGTTTTGAAATGCCCAAACACTTCACTTTTCTTTTTCATAAAATACACCCAAACTTTTCTGCTATAGTCATCAATAAAAGTGACAAAATAATGACAGCCTCCAATAGATGCAGCTTTAGTAGTCCATACATCAGAGTGGATTAATTCCAATGGCTTCTTACTCTCTTAAACATGTCTAGGAAATGGTTTCCTTGCCTGTTTTCCAAATTGACAGGCTTCATATACCTTATGCATTTCTGCAACCTTGAATTTAGGCAATCTTGCAACAATATTTTGGGCTTGCATTGATTTAAGTTGTTGTATATTAACATGACCAATGCATTTATGCCAGATATCAATATCTAAAACTACATCGGTCCTCGGTCCCATGCACAAACATTGCTGCACTCAATTCAGGCATGTCTACATCCAATGTAAACATTCTACCCTTCTTCTTTCCTTTTGCTATCAAGCGACCTTTATTTTTCATATCCTCAACAAAGCATTGATGATGATTAAATCTGACCTGCAAGCCCTGCTCAACCATTTGACCAACAGAAACCAGGTTCTTGGTAATATTAGGGACATGAAATACATCCGATAGGTATTTCTTTTTCCCATCCAGCATAGACAAAGAAAATTTTCCAATCTGCACAATAGGATGTGCAATATCATCACCAGTCTCCAGAAATCTTGGTTTTTCCATTTTCCTTGCATCCTACATCCATTCTGCATGACTTGTTATGTGGTTTGATGCACCTGAGTCAACATACCACACATCGTTGCTTTCTTCTGCACTTGTCACAGAATTGGTCATGTGCTGCACCGTAAACAAATGCTCATTTCTGTCATCACCCTGTCTACTAGAAGATACTACCAGCCCAATCAGCATCAGTGTATCCATGCAACTCTATCTGAACCCCAGTCTCATAAAATAGTCCATACTGCAATGTGGACTTCACATACCTGAGTATGCGTCTAGCCGCATCCAAATGCGGTTTCCTTGGAGCCTGCATAAACTGACTTACCAATCCAACACCATAGCTAAAATCTGGCCTGGTAATAGTCATATAAATCAAACTTTCTACTATGCATCTATACATAGTAGGGTCTTCCAGAAGCTCACCTACATCTGCTCTCAGCTTCACATTCTGCTCCAAAGGAACTGAAATAGGCTTACAGCTTGTCATCCCATATTTGGACAGCATGTCCAATCCATACTGCCTCTACAAGGGCCATATCCCACTTGGTGATCTAATCACCTCAATGCCCAAGAAATAACACTACTCTCCCAAATCCTTCATCTGGGCTTCAATAACATTTTCACATGAAGGATATCTTCATCACTATCACCTGTCATAATCAAATCATCAACATAAATGAAAAGTAGCATAATACCTTTATTTGTTTTTCTCACATAAAGTGAGAAATTTGCCTTGGAAATCTGAAAGTCAATAGTGACATTGTCCTATCTTGTCAGACCATAGCAATGACTGATCTTACGGTTGCCATCCTTGCAATCAGACTGAATGTTTCTTTATAATCAATGCCATATGTTTGTGCATACCCCTTGACTACTAATCTTGCCTTGTATCTGTTCACAGAACCATCTGCATTGTGCTTCACCTTATAAACCCACTTACAACCAATTGCATTCTTATCTTTAGGCAAAGGTACCAATTCCCATGTAGCATTTGCTTCCAAAGCATCCATTTCTTCATCCATGGCTTTCTCCCATTTTTCTTTTCCCATGGCTTGCTCAAAAGAAGTGGGTTCTGGTTCCTGTATCACTTTGACTATATAGGCATAGTGAATGGCTGTAAATCCATCATATTTCAGTCTATCCACAGGGTACCTAGCTCTGGTAGACCTGCGCAAAATAGGCTCACTTCCAGGTGCTCTCAAAACATCCGTGGTCTTCCTTACTCCAGGTGTAATAATAGAAGGAATACCCAAATCATCATTAATGCTCTGTTCTGAGCCACTAGATTCACCATCCACATAAGAGTGACCTGTATTCATATCAAACATGGGCTGATCTACCTTCTCTTTTCCTTTTCGTGATACCTGCATACCACTATCTGCATTGCTTTGAGAAGATTCTCGTGATCTCAATCTGCCTGTCCATGGCAAAGAATGTGAACCACTACTAGAGGACACTCCAGGTCCACTAATATCTTGTGACTGCTGCTGTGCATTCTATGTAGCATTACCATTTTGTGCATCTACATTATCAATCACATTTACTGGTTTATACCAGCTACTCATCTCATCAAAAACAACATCTCTGCTCACTGTAAACTTACGAGTAGAAGGGTTATAGCATCTATCCCCTTTCTACTGCAGAGAGTAACCGATAAAGATGCACTTCTCAGCATTTGGATCCAACTTGGATCTCAGCTCATCTGGCACATGAACATAGGCAATGCAACCAAAAATTTTCAAATGAGAAATATCTGGTTTCCTACCAGTACACCTCTCCTCTGGAGTCATGCCATGTATTGCTGCAGTGGGAGTCCTGTTCATTATGTAGACTGCTGTAGCAACTGCCTCAGCCCAGTAAAAATCTGGCAGGTCTTTTTCATTGAGCATGGCACGAGATACCTCTCCAATATGCCTGTTTTTTCTTTCTGCAATTCCATTTTGCTTTGGGATATGACTACATGAATATTGCTGCTTTATGCCATGCTCCTGCAGGAACCTTGCAAACTCATTTGAGAGGTACTCTCCCCCTCCATCTAACCTTAGGTATTTTATTTGCAGGCATGTTTCTTTTTCAACCATAGCTTTAAGAGTTTTGAAATGCCCAAAGACTTCACTTTTCTTTTTCATAAAATACACCCAAACTTTTCTGCTATAGTCATCAATAAAAGTGACAAAATAATGACAGTCTCCAAAAGATGCAGCTTTAGTAGTCCACACAACAGAGTGGATTAATTCCAATGGCTTCTTACTCTCTTGAACATATCGAGGAAATGGTTTCCTTGCCTGTTTTCCAAATTGACAGGCTTCACATACCTTATGTATTTCTGTAACCTTGAATTTAGGCAATCCTGCAACAATATTTTGGGCCTGCATTGATTTAGGTCGCTGTACATTAACATGACCAATGTGTTTATGCCAGATATCAATATCTGCAACTACACCGGTCCCATGTGCAAACATTGCTGCACTCAATTCAGACATGTCTACATCCAACGTAAACATTCTGCCCTTCTTCTTTCCTTTTGCTATCAAGCGACCTTTATTTTTCATATCCTCAACAAAGCATCCATGAGGATAATATCTGACCTGCAAGCCCTGCTCAACCATTTAACCAATAGAAACCGGATTCTTGGTGATATTCGGGACATGAAATACATCTTCCAGGTATTTCTTTTTCCCATCCTGCATAGACAAAGGAATTTTTTCAATCTGCACAATAGGATGTGCAGTATCATCACCAATCTCCAAATCCTGGTTTTTCCATTTTCCTTGCATCCTGCATCCATTTTGCACGACCTGTCATGTGGTTTGATGCACCTGAGTCAACATACCACACATTGTTGCTTTCTTCTGCACTTGTCACAGAGTTGGTCATGTGCTGCACCATAAACAAATGCTCATTTCTGTCATCACCCTATCTACTAGAAGATGCATAATTCCCTTGTTGCAATTTTCCATTCATGATGTCATTCTACTTTTTATAGTAGTCTTTAGCCATATGACACATTTTACCACAGTAGTAGCATTCAACATTGCTATTTGCATTTTTCCCTCTTTGCCATCCACCACGACCTCTTTGGCTCCCTCTGCCTCTAGAGTTACCACATCCTCCTCCATAGGACTGGTTTTCTTGAGTTTGCTGCATATTCTGATTTCTACCACGGCCTCCAGATCGGCCTCCTCTACCTCTGCCTCTACCTCTTCCAGCATTTGAGTAGAAGACAGTTTCTTTTGAAGTTCCTCCTGAAGAAGATGCACCACCATTTCTCTGCTCCTCAGAAATTAGAAGAGCAATCAACTCCTCAAAATCAGGAAATCTTTCACGGACGGAAATGGATGTTCGGAACTGTGCATAATCCTTTCCTAGACCATTCAAGGTCATGGAGACTAAATCATCATCTTCCACTGGCGACCCCATGGAAGCAAGTGCATCTGCAATCTTCTTCACCTTCATGTGGTAGTCATTGATGCTCATACTTTCTCTTTGCACATTGTGCAACTCTTGCTTGAGCTGCATTTTCCTAGCTTGCGTATTTATGCTATATATTTTTGACAAAATATCCCATGCCTCCTTTGGCGTACTTGTATCCTGAATATGCACAATCATAGAGTCTGAAATACTGATAGACAGCCAGTACATAACTTTTCTGGCTCTCTCATGCCATCCTTTAAATGCCTGCATTTACTGTTGATTGGGAACATCAGGAAGAACTGGTTCTTCTTCATTTCCTGCAACGAATTCCCAATATCCTTTTCCCATAAGGAAATTCGTCATTCTAAACTTCCATGCTTGGAAGTTGTTCTTGTCAAGATTTTCAGTGACAATATGTGAAAGAGAATCAGACGCCATTACAAAACACTGCAAAAAATTATGTCACTGCAAAAAACACAGCTTCAGCCTCACAAGGGCAAATCTGCAAAACTGACAAAAGTGGTATTTGACCACACAATCACTTCCTAGTGACGATTTTGCATCAATAGGCAATAAGGATGATTCTGTAACTCCCAATGTCTCTGCGCATAGGCATACGATGTAATTTCTACAGTAACTTTTCACCGACCTGTAGAACAATGGTCGCACAGTAAAAAAAACAGGGCCTTTTCTTGAGTGCGTGCGAAAAACGTCCGCCTCCAAAATAGGCCCCGAAATGGCCTCGAATAAAAAAAACAGGGCAACCTAGGGCTAAAGTCCTGTCCCGCAGCATATACTGCCCTTTTGCTACACCGCGAAGGGCATCTCAATCTGAGACAATACACTCTTGCACTTTCCGGTTGTACTACCTGCAGAGACTTGCTCCCAAACGAGAAAATTAAAGCAGCACTGGTCCTCTTACCAGAACACCGCGAACTTGGTTTGCTTTCTTGAGATCCTTACCACGAACAAGGCTCTGATACCATGTCAAGATTGTGGGAGAGAAGGAAGGAGTCTCACTTGTAGCTTTCTCACTTACACAATGGGCGAATACACACACAGATGGAGGCTGAAAACAGTTTTCCTCTTCTTAGTTGTGTAAGCCAAAAAGAACTCTAGTACAAAGAAATAGAAGAACCCTATATATGGGTCTCAAACCAAACTCAACTAACTAAGGTGGCATACTAACTGAGCCACGAACTAGAGTAGATAAGGATAGCTGTCATCTAGCTATTATTCATGGGCGGTGTACCAACCGCATCTGCAGCTAACAAGTCGGTGACATAAATGCACAACGGTCACCTTGGCATATCACAAGTGGAGCTCGATATCTCAACATTTTGCGTTTCAAAAACTGGGTTTAAAAATCCACTCTCATTGGCGACCACAGGATAGGGCGACTCAACCCCCCTTAAATCCCACGAATTGATCTACACAAACAACAACCATAAAAAGCATCAAGCTGCCACAAAACGAAATACACAACAAAACAGAAGAACATGTCTCACCCGACCCCTTAATAAAATCCTCAAGGGATAGGGCCATCATAAGCTGACAAACATCCAGAGTGAGTCGCTAACCAACTACTTCTACATACCCAACTTTAGGACAACTAGACTAGGAAATCCTAAAAGGTGAGGACTCTTATAGAGTTTCTATACTCAAGCATGTAAAAAGGAGGGAGTTGAGGATAGTGACCCAAGGAGAATAAGGCATTGGCCTTAGGTGTCCTGATTCGATACCCAAGAACCTACCAAGCCCTCATGAGGCGATACTTCTCACTTTGTTTTTTGCTCCAACCTTCCTTAGTATTTCTTTTTTAGCTAGATGCCATCCCTAGGAAGACAAGGCATCGGCCTCAAGTCTAACTCATCCCCAGGAACCTATCAAGCCTTCACAAGGGCGACGAACAACTCCTCTTAAAATTTTTCTTTCTTGCCTTTTCTATTGTAGAGGTTAAAACTCCTTTTTACACATCTCCGTATTTTTTTATATTTCAAATATGTTCATACATGTCTATTTTTAAACTTTTGGTAGGCTTCTCTAACTGCCTCACACTAGCAAGGACTCCTAGAACAACTAACTAGCAAGCTAGCAAAACAAGGTCACTAGGACTGCCTTCTAGAAATAGGTCTTAAAATGCCCGATAATGTCTTTACAGGAGGTAGCCAACTACTCAAACCTCCCCCTAGATATACCTAACCTAACCCTAGGACTTCATGCCTTGATTGCTTGTCCTTAACAAAAGAACAATTCTCATCAAGTATAAAAACATTTATAATAGAAAAGAAAAGTACTTCATAAAGGAAGAATATCACCTGAACTTGGCCACAAAAAGCTTTTGCACAACAAGAGGCTCCCTCCAGGTGTTCTGCTAGATTTTTCTGGCAATAGCACTAAAACAAAACCCATTAATCACACTCGCACTAAACAAACACATGACCTTCTTGACCTAACGAAACGTGACATTTCACTACAGAATGACTAGCCCTCTTGGCCCAACGAAATAATTCCTAAAATGACCATTCGGTAGCATATTGCTAAAACAAACCCTCGCTCGTGACGTAACTCTATTGAAGCACAAGATAGACCAAGGATGGGAGCTCCTCAGGCCCTACACTATATACATCAGGATATTGGCTAACCCCTGCATAAATAGTAAGGGGTGTCCAACGAATATACCGATAAACGATCCTATGCATCCTTGATAGAATATGATGGTGCTCAATTACTACCTGACTCAATAACCCAAACTAGACATCGGTGGCCAAAATAGGAAGTGTATGCAAGAAGACCCCAAAGTAGTCTCAAGATGATGTTAGAAGGTAATTGTAAGAGCTCCTTCGGACCATAATTGAAAAAGGCATCTTCAACAAAAGCATAATTGGCCAAGGAATCTGCAAAGCAATTCCACTATCAAGGAACTAACTAACAAGTCATTGTCTCAAAAATATGCAACATATCCAAGGTTGCACGATGGTACATTTGTAGGATGGGATCCCACACACTATAGGTCCCATTCAGCTGGTTGATTACTAACGGTGAGTCACCTTTTACCAATAACTGGAGGATACCACCATATCGCCCTACCTCCAGCCCCATGATCAAGGCCTTGTATTCTACTATATTATTAGTAAAAGAGTATCCTAAATATACTCCCATTTTCATAACAACCCTATGTCAGGGATCTTTAATGATCACACCAACACTCACATGTTTAGTGGGCCCTTTAGAAGCTCCATCAAAATACAAAGTATAGACCTAGATTTCATTGATAGGCCATGCCATACTAATTAGCTCACTTGTACTTATGATAATCAAAGTCGAAGCTGAGAGAGAGGATGTATGACATGTACAATCCCTCCTTCCTTGTGCTGAACTTGATAGGAATACTAGTCAAAATCCTTTAACAATGGTGGCAATAGACCTTAATATCCCATGGGAAAGTTCTCTTCTCAGACTTTGATAGAGCAGCCCCCCAACCTCTCTTGTAGATAGATAATACGTTATAATTGCATACCAGGAAGGGATGAAAGTTGTATCGATTTTGATTAGACCTTTGATGTCACTCCCTTCAGTCAAAACTTCCTTTGGCTCCCCGAAATCCACAAGACATTCCACAATGTCCTACAACTTTGGTGTCTTATCCCTAATCTCATAATCAAACTCGTGCAAAGTGATTAACGACTTTGCTAAATGGTCAGGTGGCTGTAACTTGTTCATCAACAATCTAAGTTCCTCCGCCTTTGTAAAAAATACCACCTTCTCATAAAGAATATAGTGCTTAAATTTCTTTGTCGTGAAAACCATTCAAAGGCACAATTTCTCCATATAAGTATAGTTGACTTTAGATATCTCCAATTTATGACTAGCAAAGGCAATTGGATGATATCATTTTTTTTCCCAAATTTGGACTAAATAGCAGCTAATACTATGCATTGTTGCTAATGAAAATATATAGAAGACCTCACCTCTTTTGGATACTTTTAGGATTGTCACTTTTCTAATTCCTACTTCACATCCTCAAAAGATACCTGACATGCTTTGCTCTAATGAAACAGACAATTAAAAGATAACAAGTTTGTCAATGGCAACTTTCTTTCTGCTAGTGCATTGATAAGTCTCTGATAATATCCCACTGATGATAGAAAGCTATGCACCTCTTTTGGAGTGCGTGGTGGACCCATAGCGACTATAAAATTTATCTTTTTAGGGTCAATTGCAATCCCCACTGAGCTAACCACATGGCTAAGTAGCAACCCATAGGGTACTCCATAGCCAGGCTAGGAGAAATACCTCTCAGCTCATCATAACTCCAAGAAAAGATGTTGCAAAATTCCTAAATCAAGGATACATAGTCCTTCCTTTCTTCCAAACTGAGCATGGACCCCAATTTACTTGGCTGTGAATCATTCAATGTACCAAGGTCCAACTCAATAACATTTGCATCTCTTATTCTATCTTGAGTCTCTATTGGCTCATTCATAGTTACATGATAAATATTCTCAGTAATGGACCCCGTGTTGGATTCCTCACTTGATGATGCCATATTGCTAGCTGCATCCTCCAATGTATCTATCTTTGTAGAGGATAAAGGAACTCTCTCACTTTCAAGAGATTTAGGGGGTAGACATTTACTACTTCACATCTGGCACCTCTGCCAAAGATCAAGCGACTAGCGGGTATATCAACCTAACAATCCACTTGTAAGATCCATGGCCTACCTAGCAAAACTTAATAGCTAGGCCTCCCCACAAACCTGATAACCTAAAGTCTAGAATGCATTTCATATTGGCAATAGTCACATGGACTTTAGTAATGCAACCTTCAAGTTGTCTTAAACTGCCATCAATCATTTCGAGAATCATGGAGGCATCCTTTTGGATTTCTAACCCTAGCCTCCATCAATTTTGAACTCATAATGTTGGCAGAGGATCCCATGTCCACAATAGCATAATCCACTAATATTCCATCAACATATGTTGCTACCCTTAGACAATGCTTTTCAACATGCTCAAACCAATCATCTCCTATCCATGAGCACTATGCCCAAGGGCTCCACGATATACCCCATGCACAAAATCTTTTTAAACTCTTTACGCACTCTTGGAGACAACTTAATTAACTGCAGGAGATTTACATCTGGCTTAACCTTACAAAGAGAAATCGCTAAATCAAATTCATGATAGCTAGCAAGAGCTCTCTTTTTCCACCAAACCATTCTCTCCTTTGGTCTTTGAATAGGCTTTGGTGCCTCTTTCTTGGCTTTTTCCTTCTTCAAAAAAAGTTCAATTAATTACGTTGAAAAAAAAGGGGGGGTTTTACGGATTATTACATCCTTCCCCCCCTTAAGGAATCAAAATGTCCTCATCTCGAAAGGAATTGGGGGTATTGTCTATGTGGCATCTTCTTCTGGATAGTCCTTCCACTGGATGAGGTACTCTTTGAGAGTTCTACTTTGCAATCTCTTTTTTGAATGTTCAGGATTCTATCTAGCTAGAGCTCAAGGACTCCTTGGTTTGGCATTACAAATTCTTGATCATTTAGTACATGACTAGGATTGGCTACATATTTCTTTAGTAGGCTAACATGAAATACATTAAGAACCTTTATGTTCTCCAGGAGTTGGAGTTTGTAGGCATTGGGCCCTAAGGACATGAGGATCCTGTAGGGCTTGCAATACCTTGGGCTTAATTTCTTCAACTTCCCCAATGGTAAGGAGCTCTTCTTGGGTCGCACATGAATAAAAACCGTATCTCCTTCCTGAAAGAGTCATTCTTGTCTATTCAGATCTGCATATGCTTTCTGCCTATCCTTGGT
Organism: Lygodium microphyllum; assembly: GCF_053477565.2. Lineage (NCBI taxonomy): Eukaryota > Viridiplantae > Streptophyta > Polypodiopsida > Schizaeales > Lygodiaceae > Lygodium > Lygodium microphyllum. The sequence continues at coordinate 98,026,558 of NC_141151.1, forward strand.
AGCTCTAATGTCTTCTCTGATGGCCTTGACTTGCTCATCCATATCCTCTAGCATTTTCTTAGAAGCTTCTACCCTCAAGGTAGAATCTAGAAAATTCAATGGAGTATCACAATCATACCCATACAATGCTTGAAAATGTGTCATTTGAATACTTTGCTGGTAAGAAGCATTATAGGCGAACTCTACCAATGGTAGATATTGGATCCATTTCTTGGTTCACAGTATCAATAAGCTCTAAGAATATATTCAATGACTTGGTTGACTTGCTCAGTTTGGCCATTAGTTTGCGGGTGATAGGCTGTACTGAAACAGAGTTGAGTCCCAATGGCCTTGAATATCCCTCTCTAGAAGTGAGATGTGAAGAGGGATATCTCCTTGATGAATAATCTAGTAATATCTGAAGCTTTATAGTTTGTCTTGACTAGAATGAGGTGTGCAAACTTGGTGAGCATATCTACTATAACCATAATTGAATTGTAACCTCCTTGAACTGAAGGTAACCCAGCAACAAAATCCATGCTGATAAATTTCCATTCATTTGGAGAATGTCAAGAGGTTGTAGCTTCCCAGATATCTTGACATGCTCTGCCTTAATGTGTTGGAAAGACAAACATTCTGTGACATATTTGATTACATCTCCCTTAAGCCTATCCCAATGGTAGCTCTTCTTGACCGTGTTGAGGGTCTTGACATATTCAGGATGGCCTAAAAAGGGGGAGTCATGTGCTTCCCAAAGTATTCTCTGTTTGAGTTTCTTGCTTGAGGGTATGCATAATCTTGACCTAAAATAGAAAAGTCTCCCATTAACAATGTATTATTGATACTTGACCTTAAGTATGGGTTTTTGGTCCTTTTCGAAAATCTCCTTAATCATCTTTAGATATTCTGGGTCATGGCTAGCTTCCTCCTTAGCTAGTTCAAGGATAGGGTTACTAGGTATTGACACCATAGTTGCTAATGATTCCACCATTGAAGGTTCCTCCATTATAAGAGAGTTGAGGAACGCCTTACAACTTAAGGCATCAATGACCACATTCTATTTTCCAGGTTGATACCTGATCTCAAAGTCATATTCGTGTAGAACTTCAATCCAACAATGTTGCCTCATATTCAGGTCAGTTTGGGTGAAGATCCATTTAAGGCTCTTATGGCCGATGACCAAAGGAGAACTTTTTGCCAAGAAAATACTGTGGCCAAAGTTTGAGAGCATGAATAACCGCTAGTAGCTCTAGGTCATGAGTAGCATAATTCTTTTCATGGGGTTTAAGCTTCCTCTAAGAGTATGCTATAGGATGACCTTCTTGCATTAGTACGTAGCCTAGTGCCATTGAGCTAGCATCCATGACAACTTCAAATTCCTTGCTCAAGTCAGGGAGTTTCAGAATTGGTGCTGTCACTAAGCTATGCTTGAGTTGATGAAAACTCGATTGTTCAGTTGGCATCCACACTATGGCAACCTGATTTTTTAGTAGATTTGTGAGGGGTGCTGCAATTAAAGCATACTCATTAATGAAGATCCTATACCAACCTGTTAATCCAAAAAAACTATGCACTTCTTTGATAATGGTTGATGGAGGCCATTCTTGGGCATCCTTAACCTTTGTAGGGTCTACAAAGATTCCCTCGTTTGACATAGTAAATCCAAGATATTTGATCTGCCTCTTGAGGAAGGCACACTTTTTCTTCTTAGCATAGAGCTTATGGGTCCTCATGGTCTCAAGGACGATGTGAACTTGGGGTTCATAATCCTCCTCTTTCTTGGAATAAACCAAAGTGTCATCAAAGAAGACAAGCACAAAATCATCAACATATGATCTAAAAATGTCATGCATTAACCTATTAAATTTGGTAGGGGCATTAGTCAATCCAAAAGACATTATTGTGAATTCGAAATGACCATATCTGGTATTGAACGCCGTCTTAGAAATATCCTCATCCTTGACACAGATCTGGTAGTATCTTGATCTCAAATCAATCTTGGGGAAGATTTTTACTCCCTGTAATTGATCAAGTAACTCATCTATCCTTGGAATAGGATATTTATTTTTTATGGTTACTTGGTTTTGGCCTCTATAATCAATGCAAAGGTGAAGTGTACCATCCTTCTTCTTTTGGAACAAGAGTGGAGCCCCCCAAGGAAAACTGCTAGGGCATATGTACCCTTGGTCCAATAGTTGTTTGAGTTATTATTTTAACTCAATAGCTTTAGGAATGGACATCTTGTACGGTGTTTTTCCAATTGGTGCAGCACCTGGTATTAGCTTAATCTCATGATCCACTTCCCTAGGCAGTGGTAATTCTGTCAATTCTACTAGGAACACATATGCATACTCTTTTAACCATGATTCATTGGAGTCATCTACCTATTCTAGCTTGTTTAGCTTGATCAAATAGATAGGTAATCCTTTCCTTATTCCTTGAGCTATTTGCGCTGCCTTGGCTAGCTGGATTTTTGGTTTACCTACTTCTCCTTGAGTTGTAACTAACTCACCTTTAGGATCCCAAAAGGAGACTTGTCCTTTCCCACAATGGATGTGGGCAATGTTGGGGATTGGCCAATCCATCCTAAGAAGGCACTCATGGACTCCTAGCTTCATTATTCTAAACTTAACGGATGTGGGCTCGTTTTTGAGTAGGAATTCCACCTTAGTAGTTTGTCTTGTGCAAGTATTTTCTTACCCATTTTCTAGTTTAACAAGCAAAGTGGGTGTAGCTACTGTGGCTATCCTTAAGCATAGGCTAGTGAAATGAAAGAATGAGTACTTCCACAGTCAATCAAGGTTTTGAATTTCTTACCTTGGTAATCCGATGGAGTTTGGATCATAAAAAATTGGCGATTCAAGCCCTTTTTATGGAGAGCGGTATGAACAAATGCCCTCTCAATCTCAGCTCCCATGGACATGTATTCTTTTCCATTGATTTCCTTAGTGGTGATATTGGAAGCTTTTGCCCTCCCTATTGCTGCACATCTGTGGCCACGAGTAGCCCTGTCTTGGCCACTGAATTTTCCTCGATGATGATATTTGCCAAGTTTGGGGCATTCCCTTTTGAAGTGCCCAGGTTCCTTGCAGTGAAAACATCGCAGTCTTTGGTCGTTTCGTTGAGTGGGAACAAAGTCACTAATTGCATTTTCCCTTGGCTTCTTCCTTTGGCCTTGAATCTGTTCATGCACCCTTTTAAATTGAGCTTTCAACATCCTTAGATTCTGGTCTTTGTGAGACCAGGGTCTATTATTCTTGGACTTTGGCTGGTGGACTTCTTGGGCAATGGGTCCCGTTCTTATTAATGCATCTTGCAAATCCGAAGGATGCATTGATTCCAATCAAGTGTTCATTGGTGGGTTCAACCCATCACAGAACTTTGAGACTTGTTGGGGAATACTCATTGTCAGAGCGTATTTTAACAAGGAGACAAATTTCGAGTAGTAAGCCTCCAGAGACAAGCCCAATTGTTTCAACTTAAAGAACTCGTTCATCTTTTGAGTTCTATATACAGATGGCATGTATCTTCCCTGGACTGGTTCATTTAGCTTATCCCAAGTTATTGTGTTTTCTGTGATGAGTGCTTGGTCTTTACACCATTGCTTCCACCAGAGCCTAGCTTCGTCGGTGAGCTTGAGCTTGGCAATCATAGCTTGGTTTACAGGTGATATTCTTGCTGCATTGAAGTAATCCTCAATGGATTCAATCCATACTTTGGCATCAACTTCAATAGTCTTCCCTTTCCCATCAAATTTAGGTGGTTTAATTTGTTTGAGAAGAAACTTCTTCTCTTGTGCCTCGACCGTGGGCTTAGTATGGGAACAAGATTTTGGTTTTGTGTTTGGGGTTGTATCTGTTTTCAATTTAAAATTTCGTGTTAGGATTGCATTTACACATCTCTACACAACCTATAACAATATGCAAATTATTTTCCATCAATATTGTGCAACAAATCAAATAATCATAGAATTCTTATTTATCCATAAAGAAGCATAAGCCTCAAGGACAATTATTTGGGGATAGATAGAGATTGACTAGAGTGATTTTCTTTCCAAGAGATACATCAACACCAAATTAATAATTCCTTATTGGATTTAGCTACAGGGATAGAATAGTAATATGGGTTAGGGGAATGGATTCTCAGGAAGTGGTAAGTCATGGGAAGTTCAAGAAATCCCCGTTTTTGATAGCCATGCCATTCATTTCGCCCCATTACTTTAATTGTGTATGCTAGCGAGACTTTGACCACCTCCTCATAGATGTAACATGTTTGTTCTACTTACCGGCATCCGATGTGTAGGAACGAGTTTAAACACGCCTCATGGAAGATGAATAACTTGATAATCTTCAAGTCATCTAACCATTTTAGCCTCTTTGGATTGTTTTGAAGATAGGCAAGCCAGTTGGCATCTATGTGGCAGTAACCTACACTCCAAGTCCACCAACTCCTTTCTACATACAACGATGAAGGGTTATAGAGCCAATTGAGGATCCCCATCATGTTAGATCTTCTGCAATAACTTAAAGAGTTCATAGCCATCCTGAACATGATATGAAATAAGAGGAACACGCTCCATAACTCATAGGTTTGGAAGTGGCAACAATCCACAAGTGAGTAAAAGAAAAAAAAAGTTTTCTAGTGAAAATATAATTTTACTCTTCTTGATTTATTCCTATCTTGATTGTTTTATTTGTTGGTTTGCTCTGATACCAACTGTAATGTACCCGCCTATCAGCTATCCAGGCATGTTTTTAGTGGTCCATCAAGAGACGAATCTAAGCGATGCTTCCTGGAACTTCCATGGAATGTTACGGGGTTTGTTGCATAGGGTTTCTCGAGTACGCCTTGCAATAGAACATTCATAGCTGAACCCATTAGGATCCACTTGAAACTTGGATTCCTCGTGGTCAAGGTCACATGACATCATTCTAGCGTAGGGTCTTGGGCATCCTACTTTATGCAGAGATACCCAAGTCGAAGATAACCCATACTGCACTTGGTTCAAAGAGAATGGAAAACGAGAGGGATGTGCCACTTAACCTCTCTACCCGTAGAGTATAGTCCCATTCCGATCCCCTAGGATGCATGAGTCGAGGTTCTAGCCTAACAATAGCTAAAGGTCATATGATGATAAAACCTTGTGAGAAGTCTCCCAGTTCTATCGGACCACCCTGCCATAGGACGACGGACCTGTTGGAGGTTCCGTCCACCCGTTCTCTCAATAGGTGTTCTTTAGTTATGTAATTAGGTCCTATCACATTTATGTGTGACATTTAAAATCAACTTCCTTAATTAAGCCTTTTAGAGAATAGGGTTCGTTCACATAACTTATAGCATTGACAGAAAATAGCTCAAACAAGTTCCTTGGAAGTAAACTTTGTGTTAACATTGCAGTTGAGGTACAAGTTTCGTCCATAGGACGTTTTCCATGATCCGTAAGGATGCGTCTTATTTTCCTCCAAGTTCCGCCCTTGCACTAGTAATGGGGTCTCGAGATTCTATCTCGAGTTCATGATGATCGCTTGAGTAGGACCCAAAGGCAAGGAATTTACAGCCAAGGCCCCCTTGGCATCCGAGCATCCTCTTACATTCAAACAAATCCACAGAGAGACCTCTCATGGCTGGTTCGGTCCATATTCCCATCACGGCTGCATTTCGACATCAAGAATCCAACACAAGTCTCGGTTCGTCAATTGGAGGTCGTTTGACCCTCCATTTAATCCCCATAAGGTTCGGCATTATAACGTAGCTACCGGATCGGGAAGCCGTAAAGTGCGTGGGAGAGGCCAGGTTGATGGAGTTCGACGCCAAGAAGCGGCCTGTCCAATCGGATTGCAAATCGGAGTTCATTTGGGCCTTCAAAATTGAAAAATCCACTTGCGGGACAGTGTGAACACAAAAAGATGAACCGGTTATTTTAATGTTTTAAACCTTTGGCTTAATAAAAGCCTTGAAACTAATGCAAAACTTGTTAAACAGAGGGAAGAGTTAATGCGCCTCCTCATTTTTGCTCGTTGCCTCTCCGATTCAAACCCGTTTGAAGAGAGAGGGAGATTCTCAATCAGGGCAGAGAGAGGAACAAGATGGCTGCAAGCTTGCCTGGTTTGATGGAGGATTTAAAAATCTCATTTTTAGTATTTCTCTCTCCTCCCTCTCTCTCCTGCAAGGGGCAGTTCTTGCGTGTGAAGAAGAATGAAGCTCGGTTGATGAATGCTACCGGATTGCTTCTAAACCAAAGGTGAGCTGAAGATGGCAGTGTGGAGGCGGGCTGAGCATCAAACAGGCCATGATTTGTAGATCGGCAACAAGTTTCAAAACCCAAAATAATAAAAAATACACGATAATGATATTTTTACAAAGAAAATGGTTCTTTTTTTGCATTTGATGAGATTAGCAATGTTCATATGGGCTGAAAATTGATGGACATGTTGTTTGCTCTTGGTTTTAGTTTTTCATAATAAAAAACTCAGAAAATATACACTTAAAGTATGGGAAATAAATGAAAAAACACCCGAAAAGCATGATTTTTAGAGTAAAAATGGGATTTTTGGGCTTAAAATGGGAAAATCGTGAAACAAAACACCAATCAAATCTATATGGTTGCTGTTTAAAGACTCAAGAGCCATAGCTCTGAAATAATACTCATTTTCTTCCATTTTAATTGATAATAAATAAGAAAAAATGAGAAAAACTGCTCTTTAAAAGGGAAAAAAAATAGGAAACGAATGAGGAAAATTATGGAAAATTTGGATGTGTCTGTGAGTGTATAATGAGGATAAAGCATGAGGGTTTGCCTCAGGTTATCCCCATTTATATAATGAGGATAAAGCATGAGGGTTTGCCTCAGGTTATCCCCATTATTGTGAGTATTTATTGCTTATTTCGTACGAAATACACATGAAATTACTCTTTTACCAATCACTGCAAGCAAAACTCTAAACAGTAAGGGGAGGAGGGAAGTTTGAGTGTTGAAATATGATATAAAATTTGATGTATTTTCTGCATTATTCATATAGGATGACGTTAAGTTAAATAAAGGGAGGTACAGCACGAGTGTAAGGCTTGGTGTCTTCTCTCATTGCATCAATTAGACGTTAGTGTATGGAAGCATGAAAAGAATGGATTTGTACAATGCACGAGGTTGTTTTTCAATTGTTTGAGCATTTAATCATATACACATTTGCATCAAGCATCATTAAATGGTATCAATTACAAGCTCCTGGATGCATAGCACTTGGTTTTTCTAGGACTTGACCCACGTAGAGAGAGTGAGCAACCCGGCTGTAGGTCTAGACGGTGGGTTAAAGGGGATGGATAAGTGAGGATAAGTGCATTCCTAGAATGTTAAATGTAATGGCACTAAGTGGGGAGTTTGTTTCAAATGTGTCTATGTGTGGAAGCAGCGCATCGAGGGGCCAATCCTCAAGATGTAGGAGAGTTGCAGTAGGGCCACATAATTAGCCGATGGGTGCCTTCTGTCTGTGATATGTGGCATTTATTGCCGATGTATGTATAATCTCCCTCTGAGGAGACGGGGGATAGGGAACATTCGTTGGACTACATACTATGAACGCAAAGTAATTCATGTTTAGGATAGTGTATCCCTCGACAGACGCTCCTGGTCCGCGACGCCGTGAGGTGGGGTTGTCTATTGAGGGCATGAGGTCCAACTAGTGCCTTAGCCAATGCCGGCCCATTTTAGGTCCCATCAGTGTGGTGCGTCTATTGAGAGCTGCCTATAAGTGGCGGTCTCTGAATCTAGGTTATAAAGGGACCTAAGTTTATAATTTCCATTAGGAGTATGCTAAGCTAACCATAAAATAGGGGTTGTTCAAGGATGGAAAACCTTGGCTTTCCCTATACAAAACTTATTGATGGACTTAATTAGTTATGTAGAGCATGATTCCTCTACAGAAGATAATTTAGGTGATGAGAAGAGTAACCAGTGGTTACCTCATCCTCTAATGCAATGGCATGGGCCGAGGTTTGCCTTGGTGTGGTCTCTACCCAAGAGAAATCATGTATAACCATCCATCAACCTAGAGGGCATGGAATAAGTATGTTGGAAGCTATGGGAGTCAAGGCATCAACAGTATGTTGGAAGCTATGGTGGTTAAGGCATCAACAAGTGATTATGCTAAAGCCGCAATACCATGGGAAAAACTCAACACACACTGGAGTGTAGTTATGGCTGAAACATCCCATGTGGTGGGGCATCGTGCCAACATTTTAAGTATCATAAGGATATTAGAAACCCTAGATATAAAGGGAAACTGTTGCTTAAAAGACACGGTCCCCAGGTTCTAAGTACTAAGGATAAGTTTGCTTTTGATGAGGGGTAGAAGCTCCTAGATAAAGCCATCATGGAACTGCCTAGGAAGGGGCAAGATATGGAAGATTCTCTAAGAAAGGATCGGAATGACATGCTAAGAGTGGTAGAAAGGGACATTAAGGATAATATTAACCTCCCTACACCAGTAAAGGTGGAAATGGAAGAGGTTGGAGACCCTAAGACACTAGGGTCAGGCCATGATTACGAGGATTTTAATGGCCCAGTGCTGATCCCGAAGGAAAGGACTAAATGCCCTCCTCCTTATAGGGATCTCCCAATGTTTCATGGGCTGGTTAATGAGGATCGGATGGTGCATTTACAAGAATACGGCCTAACTTACCTTGCAAGTGGGTTCAATGATATTCATCGGATGCTTGTATTCTCAAGTACCCTAAAGGGAGAGGCTAGAAAATGATACTAGAGCCTCCCAAGGGGGTCAATTAAATCCTTTGAGGAGTTGAGTGATTGATTTTTAGATGAATATGAAAAGAAGGTGCCTATGACCCAAGTTTTAGGGCAGCTGATGCAGATTAGGCAAGAGTCCTATCCTTCTGTTAAAGAATATACTAGAGCCTTTGATGATATTTTGAGGCTTTTTCCAAGAAGAGCTACTGCATTGCCAGGTGATGTGCTATGTGAGCTCTCTTTGAGTGGCTTAGAGATTAACATGCAAATCCAAGTGGGAATGCGGAATCCTAAGTCGTTAAGGGAAGCAAAGATGCATGCCATTGATTATGAGGGACATATTCAGAGATGTTGGGGAAACTTTTGGAGTTTTCCCCACTCAGTACAAGTGCATCCTAGCTTCCAACCATTTCTACAAGGAGACAGCTCACTTGTTGATACTAAGGCAGCCTATGAGAGGAACCTTGGTAGCCAAAATCTCCAAGATAAAATGGCAATAGTAGGGATAATATATCCCCTGGGGATACAAAGATTCCAAGCCCAGTAAGTCCCATCAAGGCTTGCAACACTTCCATGAGAGGTAGTTGTGATGGTGGAATTGATAGAACCATTAGGTCTACAAGCTTAGATGAGCGTTCTATGGGTGGTTCTAGTTGTGCTCCTAGTAAGGCTCTTGAGAGACCTTTCCAATTTATAGATGAATCATGCATTTGAGTAGATGCTATTCCTTTTAGTAAAAGCATGGTTCCTATGGCTAAGCAGTTGTTGCAGAGTGGACAAAGGCAAGTAAAGACATCTCGTGTAGAGAAGATGCGGCATGCCAAAGGTCCACCTGTACTAAATAGAAGCCATAAGTTTGCGAGGCCATTTGGTAATGGTGATAAATCTACAGTGAGTCCATTGGACCAATGTGGGCAGATGAGGCAGTCTAAGAATATTAAAAGGAATATGAGATGGTTTTGGAGGCCCAAAACCCCTAAAAATACTGTTGGTGTGTCAGATGAAGGGCCAAGAATTGCATGTGGACATGCTTTGATGGATTCCTAAGAGGATGCGACTAAAGGCCATAATGCGGCATCTGACAATAGGGACCGCTGCCTTGAGATGCATCTATGTGATGGGTCTAGGCTTGAAGCTTTGTCTAGTTTGGATCGTATCATTGACATATGTAATGGTCCAATGAGAGAAGAGTTGAATGATCATAAATCCATGATTCTCCCTATAGGAGGAGTTACTGAAAAATTGGGACAAGCGATCCGTTTGAATGACGACCAAGGGGATGAGATATATCAACCTAATGATGTCATTCGTTCAGCTCATAGTACCCAAGAAGAGATGGCCATTATTACTGAGATATCAGTAGAAAGGCTTGGGCTAGTGGATCTACAAAGAGCGTAGATCAAGCTTTTAGCTGACTCGCATGAGTAGCATGAGGCTAGTCCTCCTATTTTATGCTATCCTTGGTATCCTGATTAGTTTGTTAGGATGTGTTGTATATGCCAAGGAGATCATATATTGCATGGATTAGAATGAACTATCCATTTTAGGCCAAGAGGGCCAGCTAGTTTGCAGTGAAATATGTTATTTCTTTAGGCCAAGAGGGCCATTCGTCTGTTTGGAGCAGGTACAGTTAATGGTTTTTGTTGTAGTGATTGCATCATATAGGTTACCGAAGTCGTTGGAGGGAGCCTTTGCTGCGAAGGAGCTTCTTGTGGCCATTCTAGGTGGTTTCGTCCCCTTTTCGAGTCTTTTTCCTTACGCGATTAATGATATATGTGCGTGTAAGGGTTACTTTCTTTTGTTTGTTGGGGACCGAAAATCGAGGCATGAAGTCCCAGGATTAGGCTCTGTATGTCTGGGGGAGGTCCGAATAGTCATTGCCTCCTGCAAGGCATTGTCAAGCATTGCAAGACCTATTTTAGATGGGCATTCTAGTGACCCTGTTTTACTTACCTGCTAGGCGGCCGTTTTAGGAATTCCTATTAGTTGTGAGGCAGTTAGAGAAGCCTACTAAAATAATGATGGAAAGAGACAAAACCCTAAATATCTGAAAGACAATATATGAATATATGGAGGTGTGTAAAAAGGGGTTCTAACACCTATAAAAATAGAAATGGAAAGAAAGAAAAATCTTTAAGCTATTGTTTATCGCCTTGCGAAGGCCTAGTTGGTGCCTGGGGACGAGACAAGACCCGAGGCCGATGCCTTGTCTTCCTAGGGGTGGCTTCTAGGCAGAAAAATAAGAATAAAAGAAGGTTGGAGTGAAAATAAAAGCGAGCATTAGAAAAGTATTAAGTGTCACCTTGCGCGGGCTTGGTAGCTTCTTGGGTACCGAGACAGGACCTAAGGCCGATGCCTTGCTCTTCTTGGGTCACTACGCTGAGCTCCCTCCTTTTTACACGCCCGAGTATGGAAAATAAGAGGCTAAAGACCCAATGTGCTAAAAGACAATATTTCTTGCTCAGGCTATAGGAGTCCTCACCTAGTAGGAGCTCCTAGTTGAGTTGTCCTTAGTTAGGTAGGTAGTTTAGACCACCACTGAGGATGACCTCTTTGATGGTTCTTGTTAGCTTGGTTGTGCTGGCGCAGTTGGTTAATGACTAGCTACTACAAAGCTTTTATGCGAGTTTAAGCATATGTATGACCAAATGGATAATATGTAGCAATAAACTCTAGAATATGAAAAGATATAATTGTTTCTGAAGTTGGTAAATCCTACATTGTTATTAATCTTGGAAGAGATCTTAGAATATGGAAGTGCTAAACAAGGATTGAAATTTAAATGGTTGGATATTAAGGATGTGTCAAGATTGTGGGAGAGAAGGAAGGAGTCTCACTTGTAGCTTTCTTGCTTGCACAATGGGGGAAGACACACAAGGGTGGAGGCTGAAAACAGTTTTCCTCTTCTTAGTTGTGTAAGCCAAAAGAACTCTCATACAAAGAAATAGAAGAACCCTATATATGGGTCTCAAACCAAACTCAACTAACTAAGGTGGCATACTAACTGAGCCACGAACTAGAGTAGATAAGGATAGCTATCATGTAGCTATTATTCAGGGGCGGTGTACCAACCGCATCTGCAACTGACAAGTCGGTGACATAAATACACAACGGTCACCCTGGCGTATCACGAGTGGAGCTCGATATCTCAACACTCCCCCTCGAGCTCAATCCCAATTCCTGCACACCAAGCAGGTCTCTGAACTTGTGCAGCTTCTCTGCGCCCAATGCCTTCGTGAATATGTCAGCTACCTGATCCTCTGCGCTGACATAAACTAGATCAATAAGACCTAGTAAAACCCTCTCCCGCACATAGTGATAATGCACCTCAATGTGCTTTGTTCTAGCATGATAGACTGGGTTATTTGCCAAGTGTATACTACTCATGTTGTCACAATAAATGACAACTGGCCCATCTGTAGACTGATGCATATCATAAAGTAGCTTATGCAACCAAGCTACCTCACATGCAGCCATTGCTGCACCCCTGTACTCAGCCTCTGTGCTCGACAAGGCAACTGTAGGCTGTTTCTTGCTGCTCCAAGTGACTGCAGCACTCCCAAAAGAGAACACATATCCACTGGTAGATCGTCTATCAGAAATACTACCAGCCCAATCAGCATCAGTGTATCCATGCAACTGTATCTGAACCCCAGTCTCATAAAATAGTCCATACTGCAATGTGGACTTCACATACCTGAGTATGCGTCTAGCCGCATCCAAATGCGGTTTCCTTGGAGCCTGCATAAACTGACTTACCAATCCAACAGCATAGCTCAAATCTGGCCTGGTAATAGTCATATAAATCAAACTTCCTACTATGCGTCTGTACATAGTAGGGTCTTCCAGAAGCTCACCCACATCTGTGCTCAGCTTCACATTCTGCTCCAAAGGAACTGAAATAGGCTTACAGCCTGTCATCCCATATTTGGACAGCATGTCCAATCCATACTGCCTCTGCAAGAGCTGTATCCCACTTGGTGATCTAATCACCTCAATGCCCAAGAAATAACGCAGCTCTCCCAAATCCTTCATCTCAAACTTGTGCTTCAATAGCATTTTCACATGAAGGATATCTTCATCACTGTCACCTGTCATAATCAAATCATCAACATAAATGACAAGTAGCATAATATCTTTCTCTGTTTTTCTAACATAAAGTGAGAAATCTGCCTTGGAAATCTGAAAGCCAATAGTGACAAGATACTGTCCTATCTTGTCAGACCATGCTCTAGGTGCTTGCTTCAAGCCATACAAGGCTTTCTTCAACCTGCAAACAAACTCAGGATGAACATCATGCACATAACCTGGTGGCTGCTCCATATAGACCTCTTCTTGCAAGTCACCATGCAAGAAGGCATTCTTTACATCCATTTGATGTAAAGACCATTCCTTTGATGCAGCCATAGCAATGACTGCTCTTACGGTTGCCATCCTTGCAACCGGACTGAATGTTTCTTCATAGTCAATGCCATATGTTTGTGCATACCCCTTGACTACTAATCTTGCCTTGTATCTGTTCACAGAACCATCTGCATTGTGCTTCACCTTATAAACCCACTTACAACCAATTGCATTCTTACCTTTAGGCAAAGGTACCAATTCCCATGTAGCATTTGCTTCCAAGGCATCCATTTCTTCATCCATGGCTTTCTCCCATTTTTCTTTTCCCATGGCTTGATCAAAAGAAGTGGGTTCTGGTTCCTGTATCACCTTGACCATATATACATAGTGAATGGCTGTAAATCCATCATATTTCAGCCTATCCACAGGATACCTAACTCTGGTAGACCTGCACAAAGTGGGTTCACTCCCAGGTGCTCTCAAAACATCCCTGGTCTTCCTTACTCCAGGTGTAACAATAGAAGGAATACCCAACTCATCATCAATGCTCTGTTCTGAGCCACTGGATTCACCATCCACATAAGAGTGACCTGCATTCACATCAAACATGGGCTGATCAACCTTCTCTTTTCCTTTTCGTGATACCTGCATACCGCTATCTGCATTACTTTGAGAAGATTCTCCTGATCTCAATCTACCTGTCCATGGCGAAGAATGTGAACCACTGCTAGAGGACGCTCCAGGTCCACTAATATTTTGTGACTGCTGCTGTGAATTCTGTGCAGCATTACCATTTTGTGCATCTACATCATCAATCACATTTACTGGTTTATACCAGCTACTCATCTCATAAAAAACAACATCTCTGCTCACTGTAAACTTACGAGTAGAAGGGTTATAGCATCTATACCCTTTTTTGCTGCAGAGAGTAACCAATAAAGATGCACTTCTCAGCTTTTGGATCCAACTTGGATCTCAATTCATCTGGCACATGTACATAGGCAATGCAACCAAAAATTTTCAAATGAGAAATATCTGGTTTCCTACCAGTATACCTCTCCTCTGGAGTCACCCCATGTATTGCTGCAGTGGGAGTCCTGTTCATTATGTAGACTGCAGTAGCAACTGCTTCAGCCCAATAAAAATCTGGCATGTCTTTTTCATTGAGCATGGCACGAGATACCTCTCCAATATGTCTGTTTTTTCTTTCTGCAATTCCATTTTGCTGTGGGGTATGACTGCATGAATATTGCTGCTTTATGCCATGCTCCTGCAAGAACCTTGCAAACTCATTTGAGAGGTACTCTCCCCCTCCATCTGACCTTAGGCATTTTACTTGCAGACTTGTTTCTTTTTCAACCATAGCTTTAAGAGTTTTGAAATGCCCAAAAACTTCACTTTTCTTTTTCATAAAATACACCCAAACTTTTCTGCTATAGTCATCAATAAAACTAACAAAATAATGACAGCCTCCAAGAGATGCAGCTTTAGTAGTCCACACATCAGAGTGGATTAATTCCAATGGCTTCTTACTCTCTTGAACATGTCTAGGAAATGGTTTCCTTGCCTGTTTTCCAAACTGACATGCTTCACATACCTTATGCATTTCTGCAACCTTGAATTTGGGCAATCTTGCAACAATATTTTGGGCCTGCATTGATTTAAGTCGCTGTACATTAACATGACCAATGCGTTTATGCCAGATATCAATATCTGCAACTACACCGGTCCCATGTGCAAACATTGCTGCACTCAATTCAGACATGTCTGCATCCAACGTAAACATTCTGCCCTTCTTCTTTCCTTTTGCTATCAAGCGACCTTTATTTTTCATATCCTCAACAAAGCATCCATGAGGATTAAATCTGACCTGCAAGCCCTGCTCAACCATTTGACCGACAGAAACCAGATTCTTGGTGATATTCGGGACATGAAATACATCGGACAGGTATTTCTTTTTCCCATCCTGCATAGACAAGGAAAATTTTCCAATCTGCACAATAGGATGTGCAGTATCATCACCAGTCTCCACAAATCCTGGTTTTTCCATTTTCCTTGCATCCTCCATCCATTCTGCATGACCTGTCATGTGGTTTGATGCACCTGAGTCAACATACCATACATCATTGCTTTCTTCTGCACTTGTCACAGAATTGTTCATGTGCTGCACCATGAACAAATGCTCATTTCTGTCATCACCCTGTCTGCTAGAAGATGCATAATTCCCTTGTTGCAGTTTTCCATTCATGATGTCATTCTGCTTTTTATAACAGTCTTTAGCTATATGACCCATTTTACCACAGTAGTAGCATTCAACATTACTGTTTGCATTTTGACCTCTTTGCCATCCACCACGACCTCTTTGGCTCCCCCTGCCTCTACAGTTACCACGTCCTCCTCCATAGGACTGGTTTTCTTGAGTTTGCTGCATATTCTGATTTCTACCACGGCCTCCAAATCGGCCTCCTCTACCTCTGCCTCTACCTCTTCCAGCATTTGAGTAGAAGACAGCTTCTTTTGAAGTTCCTCCTGAAGAAGATGCACCACCATTTCTCTGTTCCTCAGAAATTAGAAGAGCAATCAACATTCAAAATCAGGAAATCTTTCACAAACTGAAATGGATGTCCGAAACTGTGCATAATCCTTTCCTAGACCATTCAAGGTCACAGAAACTAAATCATCATCTTCCACTGGCGACCCAATGGAAGCAAGTGCATCTGCAATCTTCTTCACCTTCATGTGGTAGTCATTGATGCTCATACTTTCTCTTTGCACATTATGCAACTCTTGCTTGAGCTGCATTTTCCTGGCTTGCGTATTTGTGCTATACATTTTTGACAGAGTATCCCATGCCTCCTTTGGCGTACTTGCATCTTGAATATGCACAATCATAGAGTCTGAAATACTGATAGACAGCCAGTACATAACTTTCCTGGCTCTCTCATGCCATGCTTTGAATGCCTGCATTTGCTGTTGATTGGGAACATCAGGAAGAACTGGTTCTTCTTCATTTCCTGCAACAAATTCCCAATATCCTTTTCCCATAAGGAAATTCGTCATTCTAAACTTCCATGCTTGGAAGTTGTTCTTGTCAAGCTTTTCAGTGACAATCTGTGAGAGAGAATCAGACGCCATTACAGAACACTGTGAAAAATTCTGTCACTGTAAAAACTCAGCTTCACCCTCACAAGGGCAAATCTGCAAAACTGGCGAAAGTGGTATTTGACCACACAGTCACTTCCTAGTGACGATTTTGCATAAACAGGAACCAAGGATGATTCTGTAACTCCCAATGTCTCTGTGCACAAGCATACGATGCAATTTCTACAGAAACTTTTCACCGACCTGTAGAACAGTGGCTGCACAGCACAAAACTGGGCCTTTTCCTGAGTGCGTGCAGAAAACTTCCGCCTCCAAAACAGGCCCCGAAATGGCCTCAAATCAAAAAAATAAGGTCGCCAAGAGCTAAAGCTATCTCCCGCAGCATATACTGCCCTCTTGCTTCAACGCGAAGGGCGTCTCAACCTGAGACAATGCACTCCTGCAATTTTCGGCTGTGCTACCTGCAGAGATCTGCTCCCAAAATAGAGAATGAAAGCAACACTGCTCCTCTTACCAGACCACCGCGAGCTTGGCTTGCTTTCTTGAGCTCCTTACCAAGAACAAGGCTCTGATACCATGTCAAGATTGTGGGAGAGAAGGAAGGAGTCTCACTTGTAGCTTTCTTGCTTGCACAATGGGGGAAGACACACAAGGGTGGAGGCTGAAAACAGTTTTCCTCTTCTTAGTTGTGTAAGCCAAAAGAACTCTCATACAAAGAAATAGAAGAACCCTATATATGGGTCTCAAACCAAACTCAACTAACTAAGGTGGCATACTAACTGAGCCACGAACTAGAGTAGATAAGGAACAGCTATCATGTAGCTATTATTCAGGGGTGGTGTACCAACCGCATCTGCAACTGACAAGTCGGTGATATAAATACACAACGGTCACCCTGGCGTATCACGAGTGGAGCTCGATATCTCAACAGGATGTTGTCTATATGCTTAGCAAGAGGCAAAGAAGAAGAGCCAAGATGCATGTTGGACCTATGCCTTCAATTTCAAGAAAGGTAAGTGAGCACGCAAGTAAGAAACCTCTTTCTACATCTGCTCTTGTAAAAGATGACATGATGGATGAGTTAGTTAAGGGTATGCATGATTTGCTATTGAAGCTTGCAAAGCTAAAAGAAAAGGGGTGTTCTACATACCAAGGGGGCTGCAATTCAAGAAGGCTTTATATGATGATCTATCTAGTGTGATAGCACAATATATGTGTACATAGATTGTGATATGTATAAAGATGCGTTGGACAAGAATTTGATTTTCTTCAAGGATGGAAAGATGTATTTACATCGAGATAGGAATACCACTCAATTCAAAGTTTGTAAAGGGTGGATTGCAAAAGCTAATTGATGACATGGCTATAAAGAATGTATATGCTACAATTAAAGTAGCTATATTTGTTTTACACATTGAGAAAGATCATGGCTATGTTTCTATGCTTGGCAAGAAGATAGAAATCTGGATCTATGCTATGCATATTGTAGAAAAGGAAAAAATTCATAGAGTAGACTTGAATGAGGTAGGAAATAATATTAAAAAAAAGACAAGGTGGGATGCTCCAATAGATTCCTTTTCTATTTATGCATATCCTATCAAGTCATAGAACAAAGAAGATGTTATGAAAAAAAGAGATGATGGAAAGCTAGGTACGTCAAAGAGGGTAGCTAAGGGAAGTGATAAGATTTGATTTTGATCAACCTCCAAGCTTGCACTTGAGCATATTATGGAGGATGTGCCAAAAGCAAAAAAGAAAAATTATGCTAAACCAAAGGGAAAATACCTAGGGTATAACTTGTAGGTGAACATATAAACTGCTAGTGACTTGAAAAAGGTCATGGAAGAATACGTCTTGAATAGTAAGTTAGAATTTACCATGAAAGAGATTCTTGGCATTGCCAAGAGAGAGTTCCACGAAGAGATTATTGATATCATTAAGAGAAAATGGTAGAAATTTGGGGATTTGACACATGCGACTGTGTATGGAGAAGACGAGCCTAGATTATAAGATATTCAAGTAGTACATGATGATGATCAATATGTTGAAACTAAATTTTCTAAAGCTCAAAATGTGATTTTTGATCATTAAAAAGCTATTTGGTAAGGCTAAAAATGTATTGGTTTGTAATCATAGATCAAAGGGTGTCAGATGCACTATAATGATGAAGAGGCTATGGGGGTGTGATACTTAGAAGCCATTACACCCAAAATCACATGGCTCATTTGACTACTAAGATATTAGTGAAGACTGGATATCTATATGCAGCTTGTCCCAATGTAAAAGTGACTATTTGAGATGTCTAGGATGACCAACACTCCTATGCATGATTCCTTTTCGAATCCTATCCTATTATCCTTGGACAACCATATATCACAATTGTATGCATGGAGAAAAATGTATTCAATGATGGGCCATCATATTCAAGGATTAGAAGCAATGATGTGGAAATGGTTACATAGTTTCTAAGTGTTTATGGGAACCATGCAAGAAATCGTGATAGATTGAGGGATAATCCTTTTCCATTGAATGTGAAATAATTTAGATATTCTCTTGAACTAGGTTCTCAAGGAGTACCATTGTAAATCAAGGCTACAATGGTGCATGATGGAAAACGTTATCACCTCATATAGTTAATATATGTGTTTTTTCTATAGGATTTATTTGATTTTTAGTTAATTTTTTTAAATGTTTTCAAAGAGTTGAAATTACAAAGAGAGTTGCAAAATAGAATGTTTTGAGGGCACAAAAAGACATGAAAGAATATGGATTTTTGAAAGCTAAAGAATGTATAGTTGGGAAATGCATACTCTCTTATACTAATACAATGGTTGAACTTTTACAATACTAAAATCTATGCTAAAATTTGAAAATAACATGGTACAAGTATATTCTTTGATATGCAATAGGTAATAGTAGACTTCATGAAGGACGAATGTTTAGCTCAAATGACAAGGTTGAAATTAAGATTGATACAAAGTATAAGATTGTGGATAAAAAGGTGACACTATTTGCATTACCCTTGCCTATGGATAGTGATGAAACAATTTGAGTTGGCCTCTCATCAACCAAAGTTGAGCATTTTGAAAGGGATTGGGCACCAATTTCCAATAGAATCTCTCAAGAAGTTCAAAATTGGATGTGATGACTTTCTTTTACTTGTAGAGAAGCAATGTTTTGTGGATATGTTTGCTTGGCATGGAAGAGATTTTGCATTTCATCCACATGAGATTGCTTGTGTAGATCTAGGTATAATTGCACCTGTAATCATTTTTACTATTCTACATGTACCATGGAACTTGCACAAATTCTAATGGCCCAAAAGCTCATTTTCCTAAGCTAATTGATCTATTGAATGAAAAGATAAAAATGATGATTTTAGAGCCTTCTTCAGCTCCTTATTCAAATAGGTGTTTTACGATTCCCAAGAAAATTGGAATGTTGAGATTTATTCAAGATATGTTGTTGGTTAATAAAGTGACCATCAAGAATATGGAAGTGGGTATTGTTCTGGATGATTTTGCAAAGGCTTTTGCTAGAAGAGCTATATACTCTTTGGGTGACTTATAATTTGGTTATAATTAGTTCCAATTAATCATTGAAATTAGGGATTTGAGAGCAGATTTTTGGAGCTGGTTTTTGAAGTGAAAAAGTGGCCGGGAGGCATAAAAGACAAATTTGTCATGGAAAATGGAATGAGTGCAGATGGATGAGTTGGGGTTTTCTTAAGTGGATTTCGACACTAGGAACACAACGCAAGTCTCGGTTCATTGATCGGAGTCCATTTGACCCCCCATTTAATCCCTGCAAAGTTTGGTATTCTAAAGCAGCTATGTGATCCTTGATCCAGAAAGAGCACGACATAGGCTAACTTGATAGATTTCAACGCTATGAAGTTGACTATCTAGTCAAATCTCAAAATCGAGCTCATTTGGACCCCCAAAATGAAAGAAATCACTTGCATGCAGTGTGAAAATCCAAAATTTGAACTAGGCATTTCAGTAATTAAAGCTTAATGACTTAGTTAAGGGCTAAAAGCCCAAAAAACTGAACAACATGGGGGTGGGGGGGCATTTTTTGGTGCCCTATTTTTCCATTAAAAAATAGTTTTTTGCACATGTTGACATCAACTGAATTTCCACACTTCCCATCACTTCAAACAAATTAGAAAATGGCTAAGTAAATGAAAATTTTAGTTCATAGTCTTTTTCTCTCCTATCTCCTCTTTCCTCTTGTTGTGTATTTCCATGGTTGATTCTATGAGAGAGGGGGATGAGTCATGGTGTGAGATTTCTAGTGTTCTAACACCCTGCAGTTCAGGATAGCTGACTCACTAGCATACCCTTTTCAACAAGTAATTTGAAGCCACCTCCTTTGGTGCGCTGTCTCTGCAATATCAGTTCATCTGTCCTTCTTAATAGATGACTTTTCTTACAAATCATTGAAGTATGAGATTTGTAGGCTGCCTCCCTAGGTACGCCTCGTCTTCAAAATCTTGATCACAACAACATCCGATATGATCTTCGTCACCAACCCCTTGAGTGATGTGAGCTTTCATCCTAACAGGATGGGGACGTGAGTATGGGCTGCCCTCTGTATCTATCAGAGAGTGAGACAAAGGGTGGGGTGAGTGACCAGTCTTTCCCTTCGAATCAAATGAGAGGTGAGATGTGTGAACGGAGTTTTGCACGCACGGGATGGGCCTCTCAATGCACAACGCACGATCTGTTCCTGTGCACTGCACTATAAGGCTCCCTAGCCTTCCTTCTTGCACTGTATGTCGGCACAGGGCGGGATGCACAGTTGCACCATCAATTGCGCACAAGGCATACAACCTCTGCACAAGTGACAACAAGGATTACATCAACAAGTTTCAGGAATGGGCTGCCCTCTATATCTTTCAACAGAGCGTGAGACTGAGGTGGGCTGAGTGTGACTGGTATTTCTTCAATCCTGTATTGAGAGGTGAGGATCGAGGGACATTACGACAATTGGAGTTAGGTACCTTCTTGTTTCCCTCTGTACCCATGGGATGGGTCTCTGCCATCAGGACATGTCGCTTCTATTTCACACTGTCCTCGGAGCTGTTCCTTGACCGTTTGCCTTTATCCTTTGTTTTGTGATTTTTCCATGTGAACGCACCCTCCATTACTGAGAATCACATCCGACCTTACACCCATGTTTGTCCCTTTGAACTGCCCATTTTTCCTTTTTACCAAACCTTTTTCCGACAAATAGTTCTTGAGTTATTAATTTCTGAAGCAAATCCCATAAATTGGACGGTTTTCCATGTGAACGCATCTTTGTTGCTTCGAAACCTTGATTTGAATGTGCCAGACCTACCCTACCTATTCTCCCTAACATTTTTCCTTTTTACTTCGTGTCATTTCGATGCAGAGTTGGTCAGTTATTAATTTTTATGGGTTTTCGGGTCTTTTTCGTGTCTATTTTTCACATTTTTTCATGTGAACATGCCCTATTTGCATCAGAATTCCAGTTGAATTTGACGCTCGTGTCCGGTCAGCCTTTTTTCCACTTTTTTCTTTTTCCTCCTCCCTCTTCCGATTGTCGAATTTTTAGTTATTAATTTTTTCTGAGTGTTTCCGGGTGTGTTTTTTGTGTTTTTTCCATATGAACCCCTCCCAATTTCCCCCAACTTGAGTTTTGATGCATCAGCCCTGTGAATCCCTTTCTTCTAGAATTTTTTTCTTTTTACTGTCCTCTATTCTGGTGCATGGTTCTTCCTGTATTAATTTTCGAGTCCATTTTCGGGCTTATTTTTGGGGTTTTTTCCATGTGCACGTGTCCTATCTTGATCGGAACTGTGTATTTCCGTGATAGCGTTGTTGGACACATTGTTCTGCACATTTTTCCTTCTTTCCGTACTTTGTTCCGACTTGCGGATTTAATACATGTATGTGTTTTCAGGTCTATTTTTTGCGTTTTTCTCATGTGAACACCCTGATTTTTCCCTGGACCCATGTTGCATTTTTCTCTCATCTTCCCCTCATCTCTCGAAACATTTTTCATTTTTATGGTTTTTTGATCTGACGTACGGTTTGAGTTTTATTAATTTTTCTTCCTTTTTGCCGTGTGGCCGCGTTTCTCGTGTCGCGCGTGAACGTGCTTGTTTTTGGTTTTATGCGCCTCGGGACACCCCCGTGACCTCGATGCCTCACATGTTGTCGTCCCTGCCCCGTCTGATCCCTCCGATGCAAATTTTTTTACCGCCACCTCGTACCTACACGCGAGATAGGGGTGCGCTCCTTTTTACTCCTCCTACCAATTTTTGTTTTTCAAAAAACAAAAAAAAAACACAAAACAAAAAAAAAACAGCACACATAAAAAGTAAAAAAAGAACTAAAAAAAACCAACAAAAAAAAACAAAAAAAAAAACAAAAACAAAAAATCCAAACACAACACAATAAAACAAAAGAAAAAAGAAAAAACCACAAAAACAAAAAGTGACACACAGCATTCAAACACCCACAAACTAAAAAGAAAAAACAAGACAAAAAAGATAAATAAAAATAAAAACACAGCAACAACAAAAAGAAAATCAAGAAATTTAAATAAAAAAACCAATACCCAAAAACCAAAACCTTAAAAAAAACAACAGCAAAAAAAGAAGAAGAAAAAAACAAAGAAACAAGTAAACACACAAAAAAAAAAACACGAAAAAAAAGAAAAAAACAAAGAAACAAGAGAAATCACAAAAAAAAAACGAGAAAAAAAAACAACAAACAGAAAACCTGTCTCACCTGCTTGCGTCTCGCCTTCCTCCGTGGCCCCTCCTCGTCATCCTTCTCCCCCACCCTCTCCGTCCTCCCTCTCCCTTGACCTCCCCCATTCTCTGCTCCTTCCTCCTCGGTTCCACCACCGCGCCCTCCTCCACCCTCTCCCGCCCGCACCGTCTTCTGCACCCCCACCTAATTTCCCCCCCTCTAGATTTACCCCCCCCACCACATTGCCCCCCCCCAAATTTGGCTATCCCAACCCTAGTTCCCTTAACCCACCCCCGGTTACCCTAAACCCTAACCCACCCCCAATTACCCTAACTAACCCCTAGTTACCCCTACCCAAGCCCCCTTTCCCACCCCTTCCCACTTCTCCCCCTCCTAGCCCCCCTTCCCACCCACCACCCCTCTTCACCCGCAGCCCCTCTCCCTTTTCCCTCCCCTGTTCCCACATCGTGCGGCCTCTTTCGGTGTGCGTGTGTGTAGGGGTGTGGCTAGCGGGAATTCACGCGTGAGGACGCGCCTTCGACTTGTCCATGCGGTGGTGTGTTGTAGTCAGCTGTTCACACGCAGTCATCCTCCACTGTTCACATGCAGCTCGGGTACCGACTTTGAATTTCAAAACCCGAAAAACATATACAAAACACATAAAAATACACATAAAACACAAAAAGCTTTAAAAATTTATTAAAATTTATTTAAAATCCAAATAAATTACAAAAAATTCTTTAAAAACTTTTGACACTGTTAAAATCATTTGCACTATTTTCTAAAGTGGGAATTCAAGAAAATAAATTGCAAAAAATTCAAAACTTTGAAATTCTTTCAAAAATACATATAAAATGAGCAAAATTCATTAAAAATTAGTAAAAATTCAAAAATATTTTCAAATTTTTTTTAGAAAATTTCACAAACTCTCTTGCCCCCTTTTGCCAATAATCTCTCAATTAGAAATGCTTCCATAAATGACCAAAGTATTATTTGAAGCTAAAACCCTAAATTTAATACTTCATCTCATAAAAATTCATTTTAAATTCCAAAAATTAGTTGAAAAATCATGGATAAATGCAAACACATTGTTGACACTTGTTGGATTGCTGAAATTCCACCATTACACTTCACAACATATTCATGTGTCCTATATCCTGTTTTAATTTAAAAGAAGAAGAAGAAGAAGAAGAAGAAGAATATATATATATACAATATAAACACACCTAAATTACCATTAAAGAAAAAACAACAAAAAAAATAAAAAATCAAAATAAAACAAATACACTAAGATGCTTTATTTTTTTTTCCAGTCAGTGGTTTTTGCTTTTTTTGATTGGATTCCTTGCATTTGGGACTACTCAGTGCACCTTCAGTCTTTTGCATGCACACCCCTACCAGGTTTTTTTTTTGGAGCTTTATTCATTTGGATCATCACTTAACCACGGTGAATTCTTAAAATGAACTTCATTCACCCACTTTTTCACGCGCGCTCGCGCTAAACACATAATGTTTCTAATAATTAAAAATCAACCAGCCGTTCACTTTGCATGTGCTACGTGCACTTTAGAGGCACTTTAATTTTTAATAAAAATGAACCAGATGTCACAAAAAAGCACACGCAGGCAAAAAAGCGTTCCACATCACCATTAATTTCTAATTAATAAATTTGCATTTAGAGACCCCAGTCTAGGTATCGTAGTCTAGGTTTTGTTAAAGCACCGCTTCACCTTAATAAATTGTAATTAAAATTTTAAGAAGGAACCACCGTTTTCTTATTAAGGTTTATAACCTAATAAAATTTTACCCATTGTTAATAATTTCTTAAAATGAACCCTTCATTGAAATCATTCCCCTCACTCCACTTTTTTTTCATTTTTTAATAAACATGCTTCGTGGGATGGGCACGTAAAGTCCTTTAAGTTGAAATTGTTGGTCAAAGTTATGGTTAGGTCCTAATTAGGTTTTTATGGTATTATGGTTTGCTTATGTGATAACGATTACTGGTGCGATTTATAGTTTTTTTTTTTTTTTTTTTTGCTTGATACGTGTCTTGGGTACTTGTTTGTTGCATCGCATGAAGTTTTTGGTCGCATATGTGTAGAGGTCATGCCGAGTTTTTTCTAGGATGTGGGTTGTTTGGGGTAGTCAATTAGTTAGTTACAAAGGGAAGGCTTTGTCTCTTCCCTACAAAGGAAAACCCTTTGTTGCAGCTAGTAGACAATTATTCTCCAATGATAAGATTTTCAAGCTGTTACAGAAGCAGACCAAAGAGATTGTGGATGTCAAGAAAGTGATTAACACTTCAGGAGTATCTTTTTCCATGATCACTGATCCTCTTTGGAAGTTAGTCTGCCAATTCCTCCAAGACAGGTTTATGCCTGCCAAAACACCATCTCATTATTTGTCTAAGAAACTCTTCACAACTTCCAAGATGGTGTTAAAAGGGGTGGCCATTGATTAGAGTACTTACCTGCTTAGGAAGATGGACCAACATTTTGTCAAAGTGACTAGAGGGAATGTCACAAATGTCACTTATAGTTCATACTTATATGCTTTCTTGACATACTCACGCCTTAAGAAGGGTGTGCTACCACCTCCTCCATCTGATCTAGTACCTCCCCCTCCACCTTCAGAGGATTCATAACCTATTGACATAAAGGATCTTGATTCCCCTCCTCCATTGGTCATTCAGCGGAAGCGCTTGAAGTGTGTGGCAAATAAAGCTCCCTCAGTCCTTCCTTCAGTCACAATTCCTGCTACTTCTGGCAGTGACCTCCCTACCTACATTACATGCAACAATTTATTCAGGGCACATAGAGAGGGTTCTTTGGAAATATCAGTCCCTTCACTGAACAGTTTAGTGTCAGGAGATGCCATTCCATTTCTTTGTAATGACATCCAGAGTTCTATTGAACTCTCAGTGATAGCTTGTGTTCAACAGCTATATGCTTCTTTCTATGAAGAATTGATGCAGTCCAAAGACCAGTTGCATAAGGCAACCATAGAGTTAGCCTCTGCTAAAGACACTCTTGCTGATCTGTTTAAGCAGATGGAGCAACAAACACAAATGATTGAGACCCAGAGAGAAGAAATATCTTCTTTGAAGATTCAGTTAATAGAAGCTCAGTCAGAGGTCACTAAAGTCTCGGAGGAGAAAGAGAGAATGTCCAAAGAAGCTCAAGAGTCTCAGACTCTTTTAGATGCAAAACTACCAGCTTTGCAGACTGCTCATAATACATTGGAATCACAAGCTTCCCAGATTAAGCAGTTGCAAGACCAACTGGCACAGTCATGGTCCATTTCTCCAAGCCCCAATGTCCCTATGATTCCTTCTATATCTCAACAGGACTTGGCATTTCTCCAGAGACATGCCACATTGTGTCCGTTGTTTCAAGATAAAGTGAAAAGATTACAGTCCATGATGGATTTGTTATTGTCTACATTTGAGCACTTTCAGGAGTATGTTCCTCCGGACCATTCTTTCTTTGTCCACTATCAGTTGTAGAAGTTGGCCTTCTATATGAAGCTTTCAATGATGGATCTCCCTCTTCCAGAGGATGGTTGGAGTGGGGCTTGGTCTTCTGATTTGCTGACAGAAGTTGTTTGTATGGTCTTTGAAGATTCTGTGACGATGGATACCATGTTGCTGTCTTACATGTATCTATGAGGTGATCTATTGTTTTTAGATGATGTAGATCTGGCTTGGTATGTGGGGGATGTGGTTTTGCAAACTGTTTTGTATGTCAACTATTTGGAGTTGAGGATAGATGACATGTTCGAGTGTTATTCTTCTAAAGTGGCTACTTGCCTTGACATTTCATGGCATTCAATGATTGATTTTGTGGTCCTAAATCAACGTCAGAATACAGCTTCTACTTATCTGTAGGGCACTAACCAACTGAGGGTGGATCTCCTAGCTTATCTTTCCAACAACCGTCCATTTGATTCATCCTTCTTTGATGCCTATCAAAGATGATCTGTTTTAGGTCCCTCTATTCCTAGCCTATTATACTACCAACAAATGGCTCATCGCTATGATACTTATCTTTTCGTTTATCAAACTAACTCATCAGCTATTTTATCTCTCCTTTTCCAACCTCATGATTTTCCTCAAATTCCTATATTTAACCTATTGTTCTTTCATCAAAGATCGAGTTTTTTCCCCTTCTCCACCATGTCCTTCTCTATCTATCCATATACCTTGTACTTTTCCTGCTGCTTATCAATTGACACCTTTCCTAACTGATTCACTTAAATTTTCATCCACTCCTTCTTTAGCCTATTCCTCCTTTTATGATTTTTCCTACCCATCTCTTCATCCTCTTTTACTTATTCCACTTCCGTCTCCTGCCACTTCTATTTCTCAACCCCCTTAGTTGGTTAGTGGGTACGAAGGATTTGATCAGTAGATTCTGAGAAGAAGAGGATGGAGCTCGACTGATTCTCTCATGGGACCATAGATTAATTGGCCATTAATTCCAAGGGACTGGACCACTACTAGTCAAGCATACTAGAATTGCTCACCAATATTCACAATCTCTAGATCCTTCAGTGAGATTGACAGCTCATTTTGCTTGGTATCTAGCATATATGCATAGGCATTCCCATAACGATCAAAAGGCCATTCCAAAGCTTTGTATGAATGTCAATGTGAACATTGATTCCCAATAGTTGGATGTCCTATATTTTCATGCCCTATGTCTACCTAGCAGATACCTTGTTTTGCTAGAAAGGATGTGCTGCCTTCAGTTCTTTCAAAATCCTCCCAAGACATTTGTGGATGAGTCCTTTTCCATGGATCGTTTTCGAAATCACCAAGCCTTCAAAAGGGATCACCTTCGTTGATGCATTTGCAATGTATTTTGGATGATTCTTAATGATATATATCTCTTTTTGGAGGTGTCATTCACATGGTTGTGTTTTTGTGTGTGTTGTAATAATTTGTATGTGATGAGTTTGTGTTGGTTGAATAATTTGTTCGAGAGCTCTTTTCAAACTATTGATGGTGGATGGCAAGCCTATGATGGAAAGCTAAAGAAGAACCTCTTATATCCTTTATAAATTTGTTATGATTTTCATCAGATGAGTTAATGAATAATGAAGTTTTCCTTTAGTAGTATTTTCTAGAGATACAGGTGATAAGTTGGGATTGTGGTGGAGAGATTATTGAAGATACTGAAGAAGATCAAAATTGAGCTCTTTAATAAACTTATATTCTTCTTTTCCTTAGGTCGCAAGGACGCTTCCTTTCTAAGTATGGGGACATGTTGAGAGTGAAAAAAGACTGAATTTTTGACTATTTTTGTTGTTTTTGAGGTCTGAATGATTGATTTTTGATGGATTTAGAGTGATATATGGTTGTTAATGGAAGTGTTTGAGAGTGTTTTGGATGATATTGATTGTGTTTTAGAAGTTCGTGATGATTTTTAGTGGAAATATGAAGCTCTGTGATGTTCTGATAGGTTCTGATTGGTTCTGTATACCTTCTGTATAACTTCTATTTTGTTCTGATTTTCTTCTGTATGAAGCATGGATTGATGATTGATGAAGGTTGAAATATTTTGAAAGCTTATTGAATAGTTTTTGATAGTTTGGAATGGTTTTAGTATGAATTATGAGGATTTGATGTTCTCTGATGACCTTTTGTAACCCTCTGTAAACCTTTTGTAGAGCCTCTGTCTCTACTATGTAACTGTTCTGTATCTGCTCTGGTCCTGTTTTGTACTGTTATATAGATCTTTTGTAAGTGTCTTGTAGAATGTATGTGTGACTTTGGGAAAGTTTTCTAACTTTTGGAAAGGATGAATCGAAGTTCAAAAGAGCTAAAACTAATGGAAGAAGCAGCTACTGAAGACTGAAGAGAAGATTGAAGTGATAGTGACAATAGTGAGCTATGAAGAGACACTGTAGTGGCTTTGGTACCTCTTCACATCAGACATACCTCGAGGTGTATCCACGACCTAAGAAGGATTATTGAGAGTCATTATGAGAGTATTGTAGTGAGGAGATGATGTACTATTGAGAGAGAGAGAGAGAGAGAAAGAGAGAGAGAGAGAGAGAGAGAGAGAGAGAGAGAGAGAGAGAGCCAGAGATAGTCAATTCTATCAAAACAATGTAACTGTATATGAGAGATTAAGAGAGAGAACTATGAAGACATTGAAGATGAATACTATGTGATTGATTTCCATTCAAAAATGGTGTATTTTTTTGTGTTCCTTGTTATATTGAAGAATTCTATGAAGAAGTTGAAGATTATGGTTGATTCTATCAAATCCATGGGAGATATCTACTATGATGCTGCGTGAAGATTTGCTATTTTCTTTGTTTTGGCCATCAAAAGAATGAAATGAAAGCTTGTTGATGTTACAAGATAGATTTTCTTGCAGTAGAATCCCCTTTTCTTTGGTGTTCCTCTTGGGGCTCCAATGGCCATAAAAAATTTTCAATTAATTACATTGAGAAAAAAGGGGGGGGGGGGGGCTACGAGTTATTACATCCTTCCCCCCTTAAGGAGTTGAGATGTCCTCATATCGAAAGGAATTGGGGGTATTGTTGGTTGAGCGTATTCTCATCAATCCATGTGGCATCTTCTTCTGGATAGTCCTTCCACTGGATGAGGTACTCTCTGAGAGTTTTACTCCGCATTATCTTTTCCAAAATGTCTAGGATTCTATTTGGCCAAAGCTCAAGGACTCCTTGGCTTGGCATTACAACTTGTTGATCATTGAGTACATGACTAGGATTGGCTACATATTTCTTTAGTAGGCTAACATGAATACATTAAGAACCTTTACGTAATCGGGGAGTTGGAGTCTGCAGCCATTGGGCCCTAGGCACTTGAGGATTTGTAGGGCCTGCAATACCTTGGGGGCTTATATTCTTAAACTCCCCCAATGATAAGGAGCTCTTCTTGGGTCGCACACGAGTAAAAACCATATCTCCTTCCTTGAAGAGTCAGTCTTGTCTATTCAGATATTCATACACTTTATGCCTATCCTTGGCAGCTCTAATGTCTTCTCTGATGGCCTTGACCTGCTTATCCATATCCTCAGGCATTTTCTTAGAAGTTTCTACCCTCAAGGTAGAATTTGAAAAATTCAATGGAGTACGACAATCATGCCCATACAATGCTTGAAAATGTGTCATTTGAATACTTTGTTGGTAAGAAGCATTATAGGCAAACTCTACCAATGGTAGATAATGGATCCATTTCTTGGGTTCACAGTAGCAATAAGCTTTAAGAATATCTTCAATGACTTGGTTGACTCTCTCAGTTTGGCCATCAATTTGAGGGTGATAGGCTGTACTGAAATAGAGTTGAGTCCCAATGGCCTCGAATATCCCTCTCGAGAAGTGAGATGTGAAGAGGGAGTCATGGTCATTAATGATCCTTCTAGGCAACCCATGGAGTTTGAATATCTCCTTGATGAATAATCTAGCAATATATGAAGTTTTATAGTCTGTCTTGACTAGAATGAGGTGTGTAATCTTGGTGAGCATATCTACTATAACCATAATTGAATTGTAACCTCCTTGAACTGAACGTAACCCAACAACAAAATCCATGCTGATAAATTCCCACTTTATTTGGAGAATGTCAAGAGGTTGCAACTTCCTAGGTACCTTGAGATGCTCTGCCTTAATGCGCTAGAAGGACAGAGATTCCGTGAAATATTTGAGTACATCTCCCTTAAGCCTATCCCAATGGTAGCTCTTCCAGACCGTATTGAGGGTCTTGACATATCCAGGGTGGCCTAAAAGGGGGGGAGTCATGCGTTTCCCAAAGTATTCTCTGTTTGAGTTTCTTGCTTGAGGATATGCATAATCTTGTCCTAAAATAGACAAGCCCCTCATTGACAGAGTATTCTTGATACTTAACCTTAAGTTTGGGGTTTTGGTCCGTTTCCAAAATCTCCTTAATCATCTTCAGATATTCTAGGTTATGGCTAGCTTCTTCCTTTGCTAGTTCAAGGATAGGGTTACTAGGCATTGACATCATAGTTGCTAATGATTTCGCCATTGAAGGTTCCTCCACGATAAGAGAGTTGAGGAACGCCTTGCGACTTAAGGCATCAGTGACCACATTCTATTTTCCAGGTTGATACATGATCTCAAAGTCAAATTCTTGTAGAACTTCAATCCAACAACATTGCCTCATATTGAGGTCGGTCTAGGTGAAGATCCATTTAAGGCTCTTATGGTTGATGACCAAAGAGAACTTGTTGCCAAGAAAATAGTGTCGCCAAAGTTTGAGGGCATGAATAACCGCTAGTAGCTCTAGATCATGAGAAGCATGATTCTTTTCATGGGGTTTTAGCTTCCTCAAAGAGTATGCTATAGGATGACCTTCTTGCATTAGTACACATCCTAGTATAAGTGAGTTAGTATCCATGAAAACTTCAAATTCCTTGCTCAAGTCAGGGAGTTTTAGAATTGGTGTTGTCACTAAGCTATGGTTGAGTTGATCAAAACTCGATTGTCCAGTGGGTGTCGGGTGCTACATATAAGGCATAGTCCTTAATGAAGATCCTATACCAACCTGTTAATACAAGAAAACTATGCACTTCTTTGATAGTGGTTCATGGAGGCCATTCTTGGATATCCTTAACCTTTGTAGGGTCTATAGAGATTCCCTCATTTGACACAATAAATCCAAGATATTTGATCTGCCTCTTGAGGAAGGCACCTTTCTATTCTTAGCATAGAGCTTATGGGTCCTCATGGTCTCAAGGATGATGTGAACTTGGGGTTCATGATCCTCCTCTTTCTTGGAATAAACCAAGGTGTCATCAAAGAAGACAAGTACAAAATCATCAACATATGGTCTAAAAATGTCATGCCTTAGCCTATTGAATGTGGTAGGGGCATTAGTCAATCCCAAAGACATTATTGTGAATTCGAAATGACCATACCTGATATTGAACACCGACTTAGAAATATCCTCATCCTTGACGCAGATCTGGTAGTATCTTGATCTCAAATCAATATTGGAGAAGATTTTTGCTCCTTGCAATCGATCAAGTAACTCAACCATCCTTGGAATAGGATATTTATTTTTTATGGTTACTTGGTTCTAGCCTCTATCTCATCAATGTAAAGGTGAAGTGTACCATCCTTCTTCTTTTGAAACAAGACTAGAGCCCCCCAAGGAGAACTATTGGGGCATATGTACCCTTGGTCAAATAGTTATTTGAGTTCTTTTAACTCAATAGTTTCAGGAATGGACATCTTGTGCAGCCTTTTTGCAACTGGTGCAACACATGGTATTAGCTTAATCTCATGATCCACTTCCCTAGGCAGTGGTAATTCTATCAATTCTTTTGGGAACACATTTGTGTACTCTTTTAACCATGATGGTTCTTCATTGGAGTCCTCTACCTGTTCTGGCTTGTTTAGCTTGATCAAATCTACGTACTCTTTTAACCATGATGGTTCTTCATTGGAGTCCTCTACCTGTTCTGGCTTGTTTAGCTTGATCAAATAGATAGGTAATCCTTTCCTTATTCCTTGAGCTATTTGCGCTGCCTTGGCTAGTTGGATCTTTGGTTTACCTGCTTTTCCTTGAGTTGCAACTAACTCACCTTTAGGATCCCAAAAGGAGACTTGTCCTTTCCCACAATGGATGTGGGCATCGTTGGGGATTGGCCATGATCCATCACGAGAAGGCACTCATTGACTCCTAGATTCATTACCCTGAACAATAGATATGGACTTGTTTCCGAGTAGGAATTCCACCTTAGCAGTTTGTCTTGTGCAAGTAATTTCTCACCCATTTGCTAGTTTGACAAGCAAAGTAGGTGCAGCTGTGGTGGCTATCCCTAACCTTCTCGCACAGGCTGGTGAAATGAAAGAATGAGTACTGCCATAGTCAATCAGGGCTTTGAATTTCTTACCTTTGTAGTTTTTGGATCATCGAAAATTGGTGATTTGAGCCCGTTTTATGGAGAGTGGCATGAACGAATGCCCTCTCAATCTCAGCTCCCATGGTCAGGTCTTCTTCTCCATTAATTTCCTTAGTGGTGATATTGAAAGTTATTGCCCTCCCTATTGCTACACGTCTATGGCCACAAGTAACCTTGGCCATTGAATTTTCATTGACGAGGATCTTTGCCAATTTTGGGACATTCCCTTTTGAAGTGCCCAGGTTTCTTGCAGTGAAAACATCGTAGACTATGGTGGTCTCGTTGAGTAGGGACAAAGTCATTGATTGCATTTTCCCTTGGCTTCTTCCTTTGGCCTTGACTCTATCCTTGCACCCTTTTAAATTGACTTTCAACATCCTTGGATTCTAGTCTTTGTGAGACCAGGGTCTATTATTCTTAAACTTTGGCTAGACTTCTTGGGCAATGGGTCTTGCTCTTATTAATGCATCTTGTAAATATGAAGGATGCATTGATTCCAATCAAGTGTTATATTAGTGGTTTTAGCCCATCACAGAACTTTGAGACTTGTTGGGGAATACTCATTGTCGGGGCATATTTTAACAAGGAGACAAATTTTGAGTAGTACGCCTCCAGAGATAGGCCCAACTATTTCAACTTAAAGAACTCGTTCATATTCTAAGTTCTATATGCAGGTGGCATGTATCTTCCCTGGACTGGTTCATTTAGCTTATCCCATGTTATTGTGCTTTCTGTGACTCCTTGGTCTTTACACCATTGCTTCCACCAGAGCCTAGCTTCGTTGGTGAGCTTGAGCTTGGCAATCATAGCTTGGTTTACAAGTGATATTCATGCTTCACTGAAGTAATCCTCAATGGATTCAATCCATACTTTGGCATCATCTTTAATAGTCCCCTTTCCCGTCAAAATTCAGGTGGTTTAATTTGTTTGAGAAGAAACTTCTTCTCTTATGCCTCCACTTGGCTTAGTGTGGGAACAAGATTTTGGTTTTGTGTTTGGGGTTGTATCTAGTTTCAATTTAAACTTTCGAGTTAGAATTGCATTTACACATCTCTACATAACCTATAACAATACACAAATTATTTTTCATCAATAATGTGCAACAAATCAAATAATCACAGAATTCTTATTTATCCATAAAGAAGTGTAAGCCTCAAGTACCATTATTCGAGGATAGATAGAGATTGGTTGGAATGATTTTCTTTCCAAGAGATACATCAACGCCAAGTTAATACATCCTTATTGGAACAATTACAGGGATATAATAGTAATATGGATTTGGGGTTAGGAAGCCGTAAGTCATGGGAAGTTTAGGAAATCCCTATTTTTGATAGCCATGACATTTGTTTCACCCCATTACTTTAATTCTGTCTGATGGCAAGACTTTGACCACCTCCTCATAGATGTAGCGAGTTTGTTCTAGTTGTCGGCAACATCTGATGTATAGGACTCGAGTTTAAACGTGCCTCGTAGAAGATGAATAACTTGATAATCTTCAAGTCCTCCAACCATTTTAGCCTCTTCAGATTGTTTTGAAGATAGCCAAGCCGGTTGGCATCTATGTAGCACTAATATGCACTCCAAGTCCAATGCCTTTCCGCATACAACGATGAAGGGTTGTAGAGCAGATTTAGGATCCCCATCATGTCAGATCTTCTGCGATAACTTGAAGATTCATAGCCATCTTGAAGATGATATGAAATATGAGGAACCTGCTCCATGCCTTGTAGGTCTTAAAGTAGAAAAAATCCATGAGTAAAAGAAAAAAAAATATTTTCTAGTGAAAACATCACTTAACTCCTCTTGATTTATTCCTATCTTGATTGTTTTATTTCTTGGTTTGCTATGATACCAACCATAATGTGCCCACCTATCAGCTATCTAGGCACGCTTTTAGTGGTCCATCGAGAGATGAATTTAAGCGACGCCGCCCAGCACTCCCATGTAATGTTACGCGGTTTGTTGCCTAGGGTTTCTCAAGTCCACCTTCTTGCAATGGAATGTTTGTGGCCGAACCCACTAGGATCGACCTAAAACTTGGGTCCCTCATGGTCAAAATCTCCAAACAGTATTCTAGCGTCAGGTCCTCGGCATCCTACTTCACACAGAGGTACCTAAGCCAAAGGTGACCCATGCCGCACTTGGTTCAAAGAGAATGGGAAATGAGGGGGATGTGCTGCTCAACCTCTCTACCCGTAGGGTATAGTCCCATTCCAGTCCTCTAAAACGCCATGAGTCGAGGTTCTAGCCTAACCATACCTCAAGGTCGCACGATAGTAGAACCTTATGAGAAGCCTCCTAGTTCTCTGGGACCACCCTGTGGACCCGTCAGGGGTTCTGCCCACCCACTTTCCTCAATAGATGTTATTTAGTTATCTAATTTGGTTGTATCACATTTATGTGTTACATTTAAAATCAGCTTGCCTAATCAAGCCTTTTAGGGAACATGGTTCGTTCGTGTAACTTATAGCGCTAGCATGAAAACAGCTCAGACAAGTTCCTTGGAAGTAAACTTTGTGTTAACATTTCAGCTGAGGTACAAGTTCCGTCCATAGGACGTTTCCCATGATCTATAAGGATGCATCTTATTTTCCTCCAAGTTTCGCCCTTACACTAGTAACAGGGCCTCAAGATTTTATCTTGAGTTCACGTAGATCGCTTGAATAGGACTCGGAGAGGTAGGGAATTTATAGCCAGAGCTCCTCTCTAGCATCCGAGTGTCCTCCTACATTCAAAATAATCCATGGAGAGACCTCTCATGGCGGGTTTCGTCCATATTCCTGTCACTGCTATTAGAACCCCCTTGGATAGGGTTGGCGGTCAGCTAGGGTTGGTTTGGCATGCCCTTTGTGAATTTAACCTCATTTATTATACCAATTTCTTATGTGAGCTTGGGTCATACAATCCTTTCACAGACAGTGATCCTAAATTTACAAGCACAAATAATAATGGACGCAAGTGCTCATAACATCTGCTAAGGTGGAGTTCCAATTTTTGAACACTTAACATTCACCCTTTTGGATTTTCCTTGTCTTGGCGTTAACTGCAATGGCCTTCTGAGGGGTAGGAATTACCCTAATTTCGACCCTCATTCTTATGTGATGGGAGTGAGCATTTTCTCAATTGGGTTTATATCCAATAATTCTTGGATGGTAATTTCTCTAATTTTCTAAAACCTTTAGACGAGGGTTTCTTGTCTTTAGATCACAAGATCTAGATGATTCAATCTAGGATCCAAATTGGTCATTTGGTAACCATTTTTCTCCTTAGAAATTTATCAGGTTTCTAAGTTTACCCTAGGGTTTCATTCCCTCAATATTTTATAACGAAAACTTTTGTTCCTTCCTCCCACAAGCCAAGAGTAAACAAGGTCCTTTGCTATTCTTGAGTAGTTGTAAGCATCAAATGTCACGTGGAAAATGGTCATTCTTTCTTGCGGATATGACATTCAAGTTTTCTCATGTTGAGATCAGGTTGTATCATGGTTTAAAATGATACCCCTAAGAGTGTTATTGGACTCATCGCGGCTAGTTGCAAGGATAGAGACCTACGAGCGTATTTACTTGATTCTAAGAATCTATGATCGTAGCATTAATTTGAATTATTTACAATTAAACCCTAGCCTATATTCATTTATCAAAATTCCTATTTCAATTAAGTTTAACAATTTACATGTGCATCTTAAATCTATCTTTTAAGATGAATCTCTATCATGTAGTGTAATTGAAACTATCCACGATGCCATGCAAATCTAGATGTAAGTCTTTCTTGAGTTGATCGTACAATGCAGAGCTTCTATTCTTCAAAATTCATTTCAATGAATTTATGAAAATCATAAATTGTGACTTATGTAATTAAGTGCAAGGTACATGAATTCATCATGCTTAATGTAAATGCAAGCTAATTCTCTTTAAGGGTTTATAGGATGCAATTGTCTTACACAATCTTGTATATTTATATATATTGGTAATCTAAGATGCACTCACAAAATTTGTGCTTGATAATCAGTTTAGTATTGCTGACAACCCATAAATGCTTAATCAACTTGTAGCATATCATGACCATCATGAACTTGGTTCAAACCTATGCATCCACCTTTCTAGTTATACAAGTTACGCAATGCAAAAGTATGATCCCTTTCTACAATAATTACACTCTACCATTCCGTTCATAGGACAAGATGTTGAGATTTGCAATCACATCCATGCTGCCTCTTTGTAAGAGAAGATGGGCTAAGGACATGCAAGCTGCAAGAATCCCATATGCATAGAGAGAAAGACTGGCACCTACCCATCTCTATATAATATTGTACTTGGTTGTCACTTTCATATATGATGAATGCAATATCATGATGCTTTTCCATTTCAGTTAATGTACTATTCATTGTCAGTATTATACACAAGATTGTGTTTATGAGCCCAAGCTTCCATCTTGGAACCTAATTCACTTGTGTAACAAGTCAAGTCTTTGTCTATATCATCGTGATCTTAATCTTAATCTTCCATCCAACATAGCATTTGCCATGCTCTAGATCCTGCATCTTTTAACATAGTATCAGAGCTCAGCTGAGCATGGCACTACCTCTTTGGTCTCTTCTCACCTTTGATCATCTCTCCCTAGCTCACATCAAGCTCAAGTCTTCATTTTTCAACTTCATCTTTAGAAGCTTGTGGCAGCCATAGCCAGTAGACAGAACCTGCTATACTTGGAGTTTCTTGATCTCCTTCTACAAGCCACATCTTAAGTTGATTTCTTCTAGGGATATCTTCTCCAGGTCAGGATGCTCCTCCTCATCACCTAAGAAGTCAACACTAGCTTGTATATGGCCTGGCATTGCAATAAGACCAGCTCATAGACAAAAAAACAGTGCAGCCAAATTCGTATGCCCTGCACAGTCACCACGTGCCGCGATCTTGCCCATGATCATAGGGCTTTGGAAGCCCATTAACCAAGCTTCATTCTCATATAAATATTTCTTGAAATGGTTGAGTGAACAATGCATATTAAGTAAAAAATCAGACTGCTCTTTGAAACTGTAACACAGTCCTCCATAGCCAAGAGTACTCAAGCTTTTTTCTCTTCTTCATTTTTTTCTCTCCTACCACTTGGATTAAGACGTTGTCACTCTGGTTTGCTAACCCACTAAAGACTTCAGCAAGAGTTATCCTCAAACCATTGAGGAGGAAAGATTTTGGAGATTTTTTCTTGCAAATCTTTTGAAACATAGCCCTTCATAAGCTTCTTTTTTCACCTTGTCACTCGAATCTACTACCAAACCAAACCAACATCAAATCAAGGAGGGGATTTGGAAGATTTTGAGTAGATTGGAGCAGGTTTTTGAAAGTTATTGAAGACCTCAAGTCCAACAAGGCAAGCAATACTCAGTTTGTCATAACTAGTATCTCTTGATACTACTCATCTAGTGTCTCTTGACACTTTGCACACTCAAGATCAACCTTTGAGCTAAAAACTAAGAATTCTTGGAGCTGATTTGTTGCTGCGTTTGCAGCTCCAACATGGGAAAAGACTCTCCAACCGCCGGGTTGGGTTTCATACCTAGTAGACTCACATCAAGCTTATCCTAATGAAGGAGGGTCTCTGGGCCATCACAAGTGGCAAAGAAAAGAATCGTTGTGATGCAAACTTGGTAGTCACTTGGCAAAAGAATGATGATAAGGCTCAGGTCATTATCAAATTGGAGCTAGACAACAGCTATATCCACCATGTGGATAATTGTGATACTTCACATGATACATGGAAGACATTTGACACCTTGTTTGGTGCATAGTCTAAGTCATCAAAGTATGGTCTCTTGATTGAAATTTTCAGGCTTGACATGAAGTCCAACACATCACTTGCCACACATCTAAATTACATGGAAGGACTTCTAACCTAGCTTACAGGAATCAACATCAAATTGGAAGAAGATGTTTGCATTGGTGTTCTGCTTAAAGTTTTTCCTCCTGAATATAATAATGTATCAAAAACCTTAATCAATATGCCAAACCCTAAGCTTGTTGATATCTAGGCATCACTGTTAGAGGAGGAAAAGAAGCTAAAAACTAAGGAAGAACCAAGTACCTCTAGAGATGAACAAGCATTATATGTTGGCAATGCGTACAAAGGCAAGAAGGACCAGTTTTCCTGTGATTTTTGCAAAATGATCAGGCACACCGAGAAGTTCTACCATGCCAAAAAAAGGTCCCATGTTGAGTGTTGAAATGACCTATTTTTTGGCTGATTTTTCTTGTTTTTGAGAGCTGAATGGTTGATTTTATGAGATGATTGATTGGTTTGGAAGTGGTTTAAGAGTGTTTTGGATAGGTTGGAATGGTTTTATTAAGCTCATGATGCTTATTAGTAGAGATGTGAAGTCTGTTGATGTTCTGATATGTTCTGTTTGGTCCTGATAACTTTATGTTGAGCTTCTGTTTTATTCTGTTTTCTCTCTGTATGGAAGGATGGAGTATTGATTGATAGGGTTTGAGATTATTTGAAAGCTTATTGAGTGATTTTTGATGGTTTGGAATGGTTTTGGTATGAGTTATGTGATTCTGATGCTTTCTATTGACCTTCTGTAACTTTCTGTTGAGCTTCTGTGAGCCTCTGTAGACCTTCTGTATGCCTCTGTATGTGTTCTGTTGGATGAGAGTGTAGCTTGGGAAAGTTTTCTAGCCTTGGAAAGAG
The DNA here is from genome assembly GCF_053477565.2 of Lygodium microphyllum. Lineage (NCBI taxonomy): Eukaryota > Viridiplantae > Streptophyta > Polypodiopsida > Schizaeales > Lygodiaceae > Lygodium > Lygodium microphyllum. The sequence continues at coordinate 98,066,040 of NC_141151.1, forward strand.
GTGAATACAAGTGCAAAAGAGCTAAAAGAAGTCAAAGAAGTAGCTGTTGAAGACTCAAGTAAAGACTAGAGTGAAGTGACAGTGGTGAGCTATGAAGAGTCACTATAGTGGCTCTGGTGCCTCTTCATATTAGACATACCTTTTGGGAGGTGCATCCACAACCTAAGAAGGATTATTGAGGGTTATTATGAGAGTATTGTAGTGAGGATATGATGTACTATTGATGGAGAGAGAGAGAGAGCGTCAGAGATAGTCAAATCTATCAAAGCAGTGTAACTGTATATGAGAGATTGAGAGAGAGAACTATGAAGACATTGAAGATGAATAATATGTGATTTATTTCCATTCAAAGATGGTGTATTCCTTTGTGTTCTTTGTTCTATTGATGGATTTTGTGAAGATGTTGGAGAATGTGGTTGATTCTATCAAATCCGTGGGAGATATCTACTATGATGCTGCGTGAAGAATTGTTGTTTTCTTTGTTTTGATGATCAAAAGAATGAAATAAAAGCTTGTTGATGTTACAAGATAGATTTTCTTGCAAGAGAATTCCCTTTTCCTTGGTGTTCCTCTTGGGGCTCCATGTTTTTGGTGTGCAACCAGGGAAACTTGCCATCAACAAGCACCAGAAGAGGCTGAAAATGAAGGAAATGGCATTGCCAAGAAGAGAAGAATTTAATGGATGTTTGTAAAGTTCCTTCTTCCACTCAAGAGTTGGAATTTCTCATAATCAAAGCCACTTTCCACAAGAAGTTCATCCCACAATGGCGGAAACATATCACCATCATGATGCATGCTCTATGTGGTGGACAGTTTCCTCTTCCTATTGAAGCAGCAGAAACCTGCATCTTGGTGGCAAACTGTTTGGGAACAAACTAAAGAGCAGAAACGGAGAGAATGACCATCCATGGAAGATTTGGCATTCATTGAGAAGTTTCCAGACATCATCAAGTGGGAAATAGTCAAGAAGCTTCAGGAGTCTTGGTCTGTAGAGGTTCACGAAGACAAGAAGGAAAAAATTTGGAATTTGTTCGTGGATGCTCAACAGCAAGATACGTGGGATGCTTGGTGTTCTGATAATCTTCTGTTTGTTCAACTAGCAATCCACTGGAAGCTGGTAGACAGAGTGTTCTTTACAACATACACTGTTGAAACCATCAGAAGCTGGCATTACTATGATGATGGCACCACCACAATGCTTAGACGTATGCATTTTGACACCTTCAGAACCGAATACCTTCCTCTGTGCAGTGGCATGAAAGCAGAATTCAGGGACGTTGAAAATGAAGAAGTAGAAGAAACATTGGCAAGAGAGTCCTCCAGAGACTGAAGCCTTCTGTTATCCCTCTGTGGAGCACTAACAACATAGTGGAGCCAACCCCCTGATGAATGACGCAATAAAGAGGCAAGCGTTAGAATGAGTCCAAAGGTACGTGAGAAGAGAGAAGGCAAGAATCAAAGCCGAGAACAAGCTCGTAGGAGAAGCCGCCTTTGACGCCCTTGCGGAACTCTTTACAGAAGTCCCAATGGCACATCAAGCCCTTCCTCCTCCTGCTGGAGGTCCACTTCCAAGCTAGATCCGTCCTGGAAATATTGATGACAAGCCAGCGAATGTAGTCCCGTTGCCAATTTTTAAGGGAGAGTACAATGAAGACCCTGATCTTCATGTAGCAGAGTTTATGGTAGCATGTGTGGCTAAAAATGCCAGAACCCCTGAGCATTGGTTGGAAATATTCTCCGCCACTTTCAAGGGAGCGGCGTTTCAGTGGTATGAGAGACAAACAGCATGAACTTTTGGCACATGGGACGACCTGAAGTTGGCCTTCCTCACTAAATTCAGGCGTGAAGGTTTTGAAGAGCGGATGCGAGAGGAATTTATGAATTTAAGTCAGTCCTCTGGAGAAAAAGTAGAAGCTTATGTCTTATGAATGGAATCCATCCTAAAGAGATGGACTAACCATTTAGAAGGGAGTGTTTCTCAAAGGATTACAACCAGAAGTCTGTAAGTTTGTGGAGCTGCAAAGACCAGCCACACTGCAAGCTGCAATAGAAGGTGCAAGACTGTACGATGAAGTGGAAGATAGATTGGCGATGAATCCAGGAAGAGGAGTCCTACCTCCTCTGATGCTAGGAATGATGTACCCACCAAATGCAGTCCCAGGGACAGTCCCCTACCCCTACCAACAGATGCCCCCAGTATCACGGTACAGTGCATCAGATCCATGTGAGAAATGCGGGATCTAGAGCATGGCAAAATCGGAATCTATGGAGGATGAAATGACAAGTGTGGACTCATGATGGAGAAGACAAAGACACTGTTTGTTACACAAGTGAATTAGGTTCCAAGATTGAGACTTGGACTCATAAACACAATCTTGTGTATGTGGACAATGACATTGACACTTCACTGAAAAGAAAAGAGTACTATCATTGCATTAAGAAAGGAAGCAAGTACAATGCTTTATAGGAAAGTAGGAAACTGCAGTAGGCACCATTGTGCATATGGGATAAGTTAGCCTGCATATCCTTGACCCTGAAGCTCCATACAAAGAGGCTATTTTAGTGAATGTGATTGCTGATTCTCAACACCCCTCCTCAATCACAACTAAAAAGGCACAAAGTGTGTAGAGGCTGTAATGAGAACCACCTGCAAAGTGTGGGCATACCACAAACATGGAAAAACACCAGAGGCTATCACAGAAAAGGCTAAGTGTGGGTACCATAAACATGGTGAACATCCAGAGGCTGTAACAGGGGCCTCACAAAGTGTATAGGGACTGTAATGCCAAGTTACATAAGGAGTTTACAAAGCTTATGGCAGGAAGCATTAGGGCAAGGAAAATACAGGGCTATTAAAACAGTCTATCAGAATTATGAGAGTACAAGGACTGATGAGTCTTGTCCTTTTGATCCTGGTGGTCTTCATCTTCATCTTCTTCTTCCTTTGCTCCATTTTCTTCTTCTTCTTTGACTGCGACTAGATAGGCCTTTTGGTATCTCTTTCTTGCATGGCAGAACTTCTCGGTGTGTCCGGTCCTTTTGCAGAAGTCGCAGAAGAGCTGATCCTTCTTGCCTTTGTACCTGTTGCCAACATATAATGCATGCTCATCTCTAGAGGTACTTGGTTCTTCCTTAGTTTTTAGCTTCTTTTCTTCTTCTAACAGTGATGCCTGGATATCAACAAGTTCAGGATTTGACATGTTGATTAAAGTTGTTGATACATTATTATATTCAGGAGGCAAGCTCTTAAGTAGGACACCGATGCAAACATCTTCATCCATTTTAATGTTGATTCCTGCAAGTTGGGTTAGGAGTCCTTCCATGTAATTAAGATGTGTGGCAAGTGATGTGCTGGACTTCATTTCAAGCCTGAAGAACTCAATCAGGAGACCATACTTTGATGATTTAGATTGTGCACCGAACAGGGTGTCAAGTCTTTTCCATGTATCCTGTGAGGTCTCACAGTTATCCACATGGTGGATATAACTGTCGTCTAGCTCCAGTTTGATAATGGCTTGGGCTCTGTCATCATTCTTTTGCCAAGTAGTTGCAAGGTCCGCGTCCCGAGGTTTCTTCTCTTTGCCATTTGTGATGGCCCAGAGACCCTTTTTCATCAAGATGAGCTTGATGCGGGTTTGCCAGGTGTGGAACCCGACTCCTTTGAATCAAGCATTTGGAGAGTCTTTTCCCATGTAAGACTTACGGGAACAGTAGCAAATCAACTTCAGACTTATTAGATTTGAGCAGCAGAAGAGTTGGTTGAGAGACACAAGTGCTAAAAAACACTAATTGAGTGTCAATGAATACCAAATCTGCAAAGTCCTTTACTCTTTTAAATCCAAGTGATCTTCCCCTTCTTGATTTGATGCTGATACCTTCAAATTTGAGTGACAGTACTTTAATGAACTTCAGAGAGTATTGCTCAGTGATTAAAATCACTGTTGATAACTTCAGTGAGAGAAACAGTCAGAAATGTCAGAATTTTGAAGCTTTGGCTATGGCTTTTGCATTAGGGTTTCTGGGGGCAGCCTGGTTTTTTTGCTGATTGCAGGAGCTACAGTGGATCATTTTCAAATATTTTTATATGCCTAGGAAGCTGACTTCATGGGCTATCAAAGCCCCATGATAATCATCAACATCGTGGGCTGTATGCAGCACGCAGGCAGCTCGAACATAAGCAGGCGCAATTCTGACAGATTTCCGCGATTTCCGCAATGCTGGAGTCAGGGCGTAGTAATGCAGTCGATTTTTGTGCCAAGATGAATCGCCTTGAGTAGAGGAACAACTCCCTAGAAGAAATCGTGGGCTGAAATGGCCTGATTGAGGAGTTATTGAAGCTCCAAGTAAGGTAGGTCTTGTCTGGCTATGGCAGACACAGAGCAGAGATTGAGGATTTTCACAATGCTGAGCTCCAGATGGTCCAATGTCCTGGATTGATGTGATACAGGGAAGCTTTGTGAGTTGGGAAATACTTTTCCAGAAGGAAGCTCCAAGAGATTTGACCTGTGGAGTGAGATATAAGCAGCTCAATCTGACAGGGTGCTGCTGGCTATGGCTGCCATGGAAGCTTCAATGAGAGTAGAGTTGGGAGATGAAGTCATGAGCTGACATTGAGCTAGAATAAGGTTGAGAGGAATCAAGAGAGGCTAGAGAAGCAATGCCATGCCAAACTGGGCTCTGATACCATGTGAGAAATGCGGGATCTAGAGCATGGCAAAACCGGAATCTATGGAGGATGAAATGACAAGTGTGGACTCATGATGGAGAAGACAAAGACACTGTTTGTTACACAAGTGAATTAGGTTACAAGATTGAGACTTGGACTCATAAACACAATCTTGTGTATGTGGACAATGACATTGACACTTCACTGAAAAGAAAAGAGTACTATCATTGCATTAAGAAAGGAAGCAAGTACAATGCTTTATAGGAAAGTAGGAAACTGCAGTAGGCACCATTGTGCATATGGGATAAGTTAGCCTGCATATCCTTGACCCTGAAGCTCCATACAAAGAGGCTGTTTTAGTGAGTGTGATTGCTGATTCTCAACAATCCACAGTGGCCATAATCAATGCCTCAAATGATGGTTCAACTACAACAACAATGGTCCCAAACAATTTCCCCAATGCCAAACAGTTCAAACAGGAGCTCTGAATCAGAATCAGAATAGAGACCCCTCTGCACCAGCCCAACCTATTTATGCAGTGATTACAGAGACTCCTCAAAACCCTACTGCTAGTACCTCAGGATGAGAAAGCTTGAAGGATTATTTATCCAACTCAGTTGCAAATATAAAAAAGGAGTTGATGGATGTGATTACAGAGCAGCTATAGACACTGAAAGTGAATACCGCTAGCATATCCAACGTTGCAGGGAGCAGGAAGAGATGTGATGCGGTCAAATACTTGGTGTGGTAAGTGTCATCAAGCAGGCCATTTAGCCACTAAATGTACACGAAAGCCAATAGTCCCTGGAGCTTTCTGTTCCTACTGTTTGCGGAAGAACCATACAGAGGATATTTGCTCTCTGAAGAAGATGCATGATAGGAGAAGGAAGGAAGAAGACGCAAGTTTCAACTTGCTGGAATCCAAAATGACAACACAGGATATTGGACCAAAGCCTAGGGAGTTTGGTCCTAATTTCGGACCTAGAAGATTTCCATCCCAAAGTTACAGAGGAAGATAGTCTGGCGGTGGTCAAAGATCAGAAGTAGAGTGTTACAGATGCGGAGAAAAGGGACACATTTCACCAAATTGTCCAAATCCCAGAAGGTCAGTGGATTACAAGCCCTTATGCAGTCGATGCAAAGGAGAAGGCCACATTGCAAAAGACTGTCCAAGCCCAGCCCTAGTGAAAAACAGTGCTACTGATAGTCCGGCCAAGGCCCAAGAGCCTACCTCCAATTTAGTGGAATTGGAAGTTGCTGCCATCACGCGTGCAAAGAAGAAGGAACCACCTGTCTAGAAAGAAAATAATCCTCCTGCCAGAACAGTGAAGTTCAATCTTCCAACAGAAGAACAGAACAGAACAGAGCCTTATAGTGCCGTACAGAGCACTACAGTGCCACAAGGAGTCACGGAGACAATTCCAGAGACAGGACCAGAGGTCCAGGAGATAGAAGAGGAGGAAGTGCCACAAGTGGCAAAAGAAGTTCCCATGATGCCCCTGTTGGAAGAAAAAAGGAAAATGAAAATGGGTGTTGCCCCATTCCCTAATCGGTTAGAGAAGCCAATGGATCCTATTAAGGAATATGATCTAGTCAGAGATCTAGATACCTTTAAACCAAACCTCACATTCCGACAATTATTGATGTTGTCTCCTAGTTGCCAAAAAAGGTTCAAAAGTATACTAACAAGAAGACGTGGCTTAAGGATTGCTCCCTCAACAGCAACAAAGTCCAACAAAGCTCCAGAGCCTGTAAAAGAAGTGGATGTGGCTAACGCCTTCCTAGATCCGGGTACCCCAGAGACTGGCATGTGGATTGAAGGTTTCTTCATTGCAAATGCACTGATTGATGGTGGTTCATCAATGAACATTATGATGGATGTGACAATGAATGATCTAGGCCTACAAGGTGTGCAACCAACCCAATGGCTCATCAGACTGGCGGATCAGAGCAGAATCAAGCCTTTGGGCATTCTCCCATATGTGAAGACTACAGTGGCTGGAAAAGATTATTGGCTAACCTATCTGGTGGTGAAGCCAAACTCTTATGGTACATCCTACCCCCTATTACTGGGCAGACCATTGCTTTTTGAAGCCAGATCAAGGACGGATTGGTTCAAAGGAACCTTGACCTTGGGCAGAGGACCCAATAAAGTGGTACTGAAGTTATATGGTGCTCAAAAAGGACATGGATCCACCTCCTTGGAATTATCTTCTGACTCCCCCAATGAGGCTACAGATGAAACATCAGCAGACGAAGATGCTGTCAAACAGATCCTTCCCAAGAAAACAGTGGCATGTTCCTTAACAGTGGATACTGTAAGCCAACTCCCAAAAGATGCAAAGTCCCTGTCAATGGGTGAATACTTCCTGCCTGAACCAGGAACGATTTCCGAAATTACTTCTGACAGTGAGATAGAAGCATGGATGTACTGCTCTCCCTGTTACATGGCCATAGCAGAGCCAGAGATAGAGGTAGAAGATGAAATAGAGAACCTGTTCTTCTCTTACAGAGCTCCTACAAAGACAGAGACAGAAACAGAGGCAGAGACAGAGACAAATACAGAGACAGAGTCTAAAGAGGACAGAGATGATACGGAAGAAGAAGGTTATGAAAGCGAGATGGAAGAATCTATCCCACTCAAAGAGGATATATATGAAGAAGAAGTTCCAGAAGCATCGGAAGCAGACAAGCTCATACTGTGGGACAGAATGGCGATGGTACCATTTGGTCTGGTAAATGGATTTTCTCCTATGCAAAATCTTTATAAGAAATGGTTAAAGAAGACCAAGCCATCTTTCAGTAGTGGCTCATGCCGCCCTCACCCACCATTGCCAAGAAAAGATGATGATGATGCACCATATCAACAAGCACCAGTCTCACGATTCCAACAGGCATCAGAGGGTCCCTGTTATGTGATGTTCCTAGACGCGTCATCAGAAGATGAGTCTTCAAGCCAAGAGGTAACTAATCATGAAACCAAACCCGAAACGGCTCTAATCCCATTTCAACATCTCAAGGGGCAACCTAAGTCTCCACCAAAAGAAGAAGTCGTTCTAGTGGAACATCAGAAGAGGACACCACCCCCTTGAAGGAGTCGGATCTGTACCCAGAAGCAGTCCGTGGGACCTTCATCCGTGAAGTAGAAGGTGAAAGGCAGTTGACTTTTGTGGATGCAGATGGATCTGAATGCCACCTGAAGGTGGGTAGCAGCTTGCTAGAAGAGGAACTATCGATCCTGCATAACTTGTTGAAAGAGAATTTGGACGTGTTTGCATGGTCCTACAAAGACCTAAAGGGGATTGATTCCACAATATGTCAGCATCATATTGATTTGGAGCCTGATGCCAAGCCAGTACGGCAACGACAGAGGCGAATGAATCCAAATTATTCAACCTTGGTGAAAGCAGAGCTGCTGAAGCTTCTGGAAGCCAAGTTCATTTATCCAGTGGAAAATAGTGAATGGGTCTCACCCATCGTGGTTGTACCCAAGAAGAATGGCAAGCTTTGTATATGTGTGGATTTCCGCAAGTTGAATTCCAAGACCAAGAAGGATCACTTTCCTATCCCTTTCACAGACCAACTGTTGGACACAGTGGCAGGACATGAGCTTTATTCCCTTCTGGATGGATTTAGTGGATATAACCAAGTGCAGATAGCAGAAGAAGACCAATCCAAAACAACCTTCACCACAGAATGGGAGACCTACGCTTAAGAGTGATGCCGTTTGGACTCTGCAATGCCCCTGCTACTTTCCAACGAGTCATGATGTCCGCATTCCAAAATCATCTGCACGACTTTATTGAGGTATATTTGGATGACTTCTGTGTCTATAGTTTGATCCGTGAACACTGGGGACATTTGGAACAATGCTTTGATCGATGCCGGGAGTATGGGATTTCCCTCAACCCCGACAAATGCATCTTTGGGGTCTCTTCTGGAGTTCTGTTGGGCCACATTGTCTCTGCACAAGGGATATCAACAGACCCTGCAAAGATCGAAAAGATTGCAGCTCTGACAGCACCCACCAACCTCAAATAGTTGAGGGGATTCCTAGGCCATGTGGGTTACTACAGAAGGTTCATAGCCCATTTTGCAACAAAGGCAACCTCCTTGCACAAGCTTCTGAGGAAAGATTCAGAGTTTATTTGGGCGGAAGAATGTGACAAAGCCTTCAACATTCTGAAGCAGTGTCTGATTGAGATAGTAGGGTATAAGCATGGAGGTATACAACATAAACGTGCAAGGACACGTCCCCACACTTAAAACCTTAACAGGAAGGGTAAATCGAACAACAAGGACCTAGTACCACACATCAGACCAACCACAGATGTCTCCACACTTAAGACATGACCGTCACTGAAAAACAAAATATATAGGATTAGAAAAACTTGGCCCATATTGCCAAGGAGGAATGTCGACTATCGAGGTTGCGTCTTGTGTCGTTGTCGGCTCAGAAGGTACCAAGGTGTCTTCACAGCACACGTCCTTCATGGTAGGGACCACGCAAAAACACCCAGGGAGGTAGCTGGTTAAAGGAATCACAAAAAATTCGTCGATGATGAGGGATATTGCACTCAACTCACGATCACTCAAATGGAATGAAAGAGCAGTCACTCACCCCATTACTAACATCACTCGAGGAAATAATGATGAAACCCAAAGCTCACACCCAGTTTAGGAATCGACAAAGGGATGGTGCAGAGGGAGTATGCCAGGGTGCACAATTAATGGTGCATCAATGCATCCAACCTCGTCTGGCATAAGTGCAAGCAGGAAGACCAGGGAGCCTTGTAGTGCAGTGTACAGAACGATTGGATGAAGGAGTTTCATGTACGCACTGATGCATGAGTCAAAGGGCTAGGTGCTATCCTATGTCAAAATGGCCCCTCAAAATTAGATCAATCCATCTATTATGCAAGCCAAAAAGTCACTGATAGGGAACCGAACTACACAGTGGACAGAGCTAGAATGCTTAGCAATGGTGTTTGCCCTAGAGAAGTTTCGCCACTACCTACTGTCTACCCACTTTAAATTCTATGTGGATCATGAGGCCCTGTCCTTCCTGCTGAACAAAGCAGACATGAAAGGACGAATGATGAGATGACTCCTTCTATTCCAGGATTTCGACTTTCAGGTGATTACCAAACCTGGTCGTTCCCATGTTCTGGCTGATCATCTGTCGTGTATCCCACAGACTGTAGACGAGGATCATGATAATCCAGACCTCCCTGATGCTTCCCTATTCCTGGTAGAAACTGTAACCCCCTGGTATGCAGACATTGCCAATCTGCTGGCAACCCAACAGTACCCTCCTGGTATTTCTAGTCGGGAAAGGAAGAAGCTCATGTTAGAATCAGCCCCCTACACCCTGTTAGGCGGTGCACTGTACAAGAAAGACAAAGATGAAGTGCTCAGAAGATGTGTTTCAGGAGATGAGATTGGGATTGTTCTGAAAGCTTGCCATGATGAGCCATGTGGAGGCCACTTTGCAGGAGAACCTACAGCCAGGAAGGCTCTGCTCTAGCAGATTACTGGTGGCCAACCATCCACAAGGATGCCTATGATTACTGTAAGCGATGTGATGCCTGTCAGAGAATGGGGAAACCCACCAAAACAAGTGCCATGCCATTGCAACCTATCCTTCCTTTGAAGCCGTTCGAGAAGTGGGGCATCGACTTCGTAGGCCCGATCGATCCTCCTACTAGAAGGAAACCGAACAGATATATCTTGGTATGTACGGATTATATCACAAAGTGGTGTGAAGCTAAAGCCCTAAAGTGGGACGATGGTAACAGCGTAGCCCTGTTCATGTATGAGAATATCATCACCCGTTTTGGCAGTCCCCTAGAGCTGGTAAGTGACAGAGGCACTCATTTCATTAATAAAGTCATGGAAGAGTTGACAGAGCTGTATAAGATCCGCCATCGCAAGCCCACTCCTTATTACCCTAGAGCCAATGGCCAAGTCGAAGTCACGAATCCATCCTGGGCATACAGAACCTCCGATAAAGCAGCAACAGGACAGACACCCTTCCAGCTGGTGTATGGTACAGACGCTGCTTTCCCTGTTGAACTAGAATTGCCCTCTTTGTGAGTGGCTATCAAAGAGCGTTTGGGGGACGATGATTCACTGCAATGCCATCTCTTGCACTTGGAATGTTTGGATGAAATTCGCAGGATGGCTTTACAGTGCATGGAAGCCACGCAAGCTCGACGTAAGGCTTACCATGACAGCTTCATCAAGCACAATGATTTCAAGGAAGGTGATTTGGTCCTAGCCTATGATTCGAGATTTGGCAAGTTTCCTGGCAAGCTTCAACAGCGGTGGATGGGCCCATATAAGGTACTTGCGGTCAACCCTAATGGCTCTGTCCAAGTGCAGACCGTTGATGCCTCTGATGATCCCTTCCTGATCAATGGATATCGCCTGAACAAGTACTTCCCTCCTTGGGGATCTTGACAATCACGGTCACCTGATCCTTTCCCCCGTTGGTGTGGCACTGTAACTCTTATGATGCTACTTCTGATAGCCGTTCTTTAGCCACTTCTGATGAGGTGGACACAACCCTTTGTCCCCTCAGCCCCACCTTCTAGTCCTGATCTCTTATCCTCTATTTTCCACCAGCGGCGGCAGTGGCGAGGTTGGTCCTGACAAATGGTATTTCTACCATTCCCTTGCTTAATTCAGAAAAAGAAAAATATATACATATCGGTCACGGGCGAAAAGGACTTCGGTCCCTGTCATGCCGACCTATTCTTCGAGAAAAGGTGGAGACACCCTCGGGAATAGGAGAAAAAAAGAAAAAAAAAACAACACAACAAGAAAAAGAAAAAGAAACACGAAAAAAACGAAAAAAAAAGAAAAGAAGAAAAGAAAAAAACTGTTATGGGAGAAAAGGAAGAAACTCCTTGTCATAGCAGGCCTCGTTCCACGAAAAGGTGGCAAACACCCTTGGGCAGGAAGTTGGCTGTGGAAAAGGTGGTAACACCCCATAGTTCAGGATAACTGACTCACCATCAGAAAATTGTCCAGAAGAAATTTGAAGCCACCTCCCTTGGTGCGCTGTCTCTGCAACTTCATCAGTCTGTCTGCCCTCTTTCGTAGACGATCTTTTCTACAACCAATTGAAGTATCAGATTTGTTGGCTGCCTCCCTGGGTATGCCTCATCTTCAACACCTGATGACAACAACAGACACAATGATCTTCATCGACAACCCCTTGAGTGATGTGAGCTTTCATCCTAACCGGATGGGGAAGTGAGTATGGGTTGCCCTTTGTCACTATCAAACGAGAGTGAGATAGAGGGTGGAATGAGTGACTAGTGCGGGTGGAATGAGTGACTAGTCCTTCCCTTTCAAATCAAATGAGAGGTACGTTGTGTGAATGGAGTGTTGCACGCACGGGTTGGGCCTCTCAATGCACAAAGCATGATTTGTTTTTGTGCACTGCACTATAAGGCTCCCTGGCCTTCCTTCTCGCACTGTATGCTGGCACGGGGCGGGATGCACAATTGCACCATCAAATGCGCACAAGGCATACACCCTCCGCACAAGTGATTGTGAGGCTAATATCAATGGGTTTTAGGAACGGGCTGCCCTCCTGTATCTATCAACAGAGCGTGAGATAGAGGGGGGGCTGAGTGTGATTGGTGTTTCCTCAATCACTTATTGAGAGGCGAGATTTGAGGGATGTTACAGCACTTGGAGTAAGGTACGTTTTCGTTTCCCTATGCATCCACGGGATGGGTCTCTGCTATCATCATAGGACACGTCACTCTGTTCTATACACTACACTGCAAGGCTCCTTGGCCTTCCTGCTTGCACCTATGCCAGACGGGTTGAACACACTAATGCACCATCAACTGTGCACCCTCGCATACTCCCTCTGTACCATTCCCTTGTCGATTCCTAAACCGGGTGTGTGATATGGGTTTCATCATTATTCACTTGAGTGATGTCAGTAATGGGGCGAGTGACAGTTCTTTCATTCCATTTGAGTGACTATGAGTTGAGTGCAATATCCCTCATCATCGACAAATTTCATGCGATTCCTTCAACCAGCTATCTCCCTGGGTGCTACCACGTGGTCCTTGCCACGAAGGACGTGTGCTGGAGCGAACCTTGGTACCTCCTGCAGCAGCCGACAACAACACAGGATGTGCCATCGACAATCAACCTTGATTCTCTACAATATGGGACAAGTTTTTCTAACCCTACACCTTCTGTTTCTCAGTGACGGTCATGTTTTAAGTGTGGGCACGTTAGCGGTTGGTCTGTTGAGTGGTTCTAGGTCCCTGTTGCTCGGTTAACCCTGTTTGTTAAGGTCTTAAGTGTGGGGATGCGTCCCTGCACGACTACATTGCATACCGCCCTGCATATGTCTCACTTGGATCATGCATGTACACTGTGACTTTCTGTTACACTCCTGAGGTCCCTTCCCCACCCACCCGTCCACTGTCACCTCTCCCTTGGGACTGTTCCTCCTCCATTTCTCTTTCTCCTTTATTTTGATGTGTGTCTAAGTGAACGAGCCCTACATTCAGCGGAATCCCCATCTGCCCTTCTACCCTGTTCATCCCTTCGAACTGTCCCATTTTCCTTTTTACCTACCCCTGTTCCGATGCATGGTTTTTGCGTTCTTAATTTTTGACGGGTTTGGCGTACATTAGATGGTTCGTGAGATGACATCATAGCCATGCCAACCACTTTCCCCCTGACATTTTTCCTTTTTACTCCGTGTCCTTCTGATGCACGGTTTGTCCAATATTAATTTTGCGGTTTTTCGAGACTTTTTCGTGCGTCTTTTTGACATTTTTCCATGTGAACCTACCTTGTTTGCATCGGAATTCCAATTTGATTTGATATCCGTGTCCACCACGCCTTCCCCCACCTTTTTCCTTTTTCCTCCCCCTATTTCGACTTCTGGATTTTTAATTATTAATTTTTCAATGTGAACCCCTCTTACTTCTGCCGGAACTGCATTTTAACATGACAAACCTGTGCCAACCCTTCCTGCGGACATTTTTCCTTTTTACTGCATGTCTTTCCGGCACGCGGTTCGTCCAATATTAATTTTCGATTCCATTTTCGGGTCTGTTTTTTGGGTTTTTCCCATGTGCACGCATCTTATCTCAGTCGGCACCATGTTATGACGTGATAGGATTGTCAAGCACGTCTTTTTGCACATTTTTCCTTCTTTCTGCACCTCATCCCGATGCACGGATCTTCCGATATTAATTTTTGTTTGCGTTTTCAGGGCCTTTTTCCGTGTTTTTTGCATGTGAATGCCCTTTACCCCCGCGGAACCCCCTGTTGTACATTTCCTTTGTCTTCCCCCTGCCGTCCTGCACAATTTTTGTTTTTACGACATTTCGTTTCGATGCTCGGATTGTGAGATATTAATTTTTCCTTATTTATACGTGTTTCGCGCGACTCGTCCCGCGCGTGAACGCGATCATTTTCGATTTCACGCGTTTCCACACGCCCCGATCGCGTCCGCGTGCCCCGTACCGACATCCCGGCACCATTCCGATCTCGTCCTGGCAAATGTTTTTACCCCGCCCCGCGCATGTGTGCGGGACGGGGGCACGTCTTTCTTTTCATTAATTAATTTATTGATTTAATTAATTAATTAATTAATTATACCTCCCCCAGGCATTCGTTCCAACTCCCCCCCTCCTTCCCTCCTCTCTCTCCTTCTCTCTATCTCTCTCTTCTTTTTGATTTTTCTTTTTCTCTCCTCCCCCTCCCTCTCTCTCCCCATAACTCCTTTCCCTCCCTTCCCTCCTCCTTCTCCCGCCTCCATCCCCTGTTTCTTCACCCTCCACCCTCCTCCCTCCTTCCTGCCTTCCTCCCTCCACCCCCGCCCGCCTGGAGTTGCCGCTCGTTGGGTGTAGGCCGCCCTGCCTTCCACCCGCCACTGGGCCTCCGTTCGCCTGGCCCTGGCTCCGCCCGTCGCCCTGAAGCCCGCCACCTGGCTGCGAGCCGCCCGTCGCTGCTGGTGTGCTGCCTGCGCCACCCACTGGAGCGCCGCCTGCCTGTCTGGAACCACCGCTTGGTCTTCCGCCCCCCCACCTCACATCCCTTCCTTCCCACACATTCCCATTCAGCCCCATTCACACACACACCCCATCCACAGAGTTCATTCACACACCCTCCAAACACACCATTTACACACACACACACACACACCCCATACACACACTTCCTTCACACACACGCATTCCCAACCCCCCTCAGTCACACATACCCCCTTCTAATCCCCTATTTCCACACACCCCCCCCCCCCCCCCCCCCCCCCCCCCCCCATTCCACATTCCCACCATCCCCCCCCCTTAATACCCATTCCCACCCCTCGGTTCCCCCCACCACACCCTAACCCCTTCCTAAGCCCTTTTCCCACCCCACCCCTCGATGCGCAAACCCCATCACCATCTTTGAATACACCATAAGAACAATCGTTTCCCCTTCTCGGCCCCCTGTCACACACAGGGTGTGTGCGCGCGGAGTTGTAGGTGCGTGTTCGTGATCGCGGGTTCGTGCGCGCTTAGCAGCCGTTCACGCGCGGGGACGCGCGTTCGCTTGTCCGTGCGGCGGTGTGCACCAGCCAGCTGTTCACACGCAGCTGACACGCAATCCATTCCCGAGTATATTTTCTCGAATGTTTAATTTCCAAACCCGAAAAACTCTAAAAACACATTTAAAAATTTAAAAATTCATTAAAAATCAATTTTTAAAAAAAAATTCCTAAAAAAATTCCCAATATTTCTGCAGTAAATTGAAATATTTTTCCAAACTAAAAATCTCAAAAACAAATTTCAGAAAATTCTAAAAGTAAAAATTCTTTCAAAAATACACACAAAATGAGCAAAAATGTATTAAAATTGGTAAAAATACCAATTTAATTGCAGAAAAATTCCATCAAATTCTTTGCTTATTTTTGGAATATTTCCTAAGTTGAAAATGTTGTGCCAATTTATTCCATTATTATTTTATGGCAAAAATGCTTCATTAAATGCCTAAATTCATGAAAAATCCTCTTTAATTCCAAACACAAGCTGAAAAATCTGGAAAAATCCAGATACCTTGGTCACACGTGGTGGATTGATGCTGAAAATCTTCAACATTTTTATATGTGTTTCATTGTCAAAATTTTGCCACAAAGATCACCAAAAACACGAAAAAAAACATTACAACAAACAGAAACACATAAAAACCAAAATACACAATCAACAATACACAACATTTTTTTTAAAAAAAACAACAACAACATATAAGCCATCAATCATTCAAACAAATTCGTATACACTAATCTTGCTATGTCGTGTGTCCAATTATTTTCAGTTCGTGGTTTTTCTTTTTGGATTGTTGACCTACATTTTAGGGATTGAGACGTGTGCATTCATTGCATACATATACACCCACTTTCAGGTATTTTTCCTTTTATATTTTTTATTTTTTTCGCTACCCCAAAATTCACGCTTAATTTTTAACATGAATCTTAAACACCACCATGGCACGCGCGCTCGCGCCAAACACACCTTTTTCTAATTAAAATCAACCTATCGTTCACTTAGCACACGCTACGTGCGCTTCAGAGGCACCTTAATATTTTTAATAACAATGAACCAGCTGTCATAAAAGCACGCGCTGGCAAAAAAGCGCTCCACACCACCTTAATTTTTAATAAATGAATTTGCATTTAGAGACCTCAGTCTGGTATCGAAGTCCGGGATTCGGATTAATGCACCGCTCCAACCTAATAATTTGTAATTAAAATTTTAAGAAGGAATCGTTGTTTTCTTATTAAGGTTTATCACTTAATAAAATGTCACCAATTATTAATAATTTATTCAAATGAACCCTTCATTAAATTAATTCCCCCTCACTGCACTTATTTCCCCTTTTTAATGAACTCGCTTCGTGGGATGGGCGCGTACAAATCTATTAGTTGCCACTGATGGTCAAGTTATGGTCCAGTCTTGGTGTCCGTTTTTTTTTTGGTAGTCTGATTTGTCCATGTGTTACGATTACGAGTACGGTGTGTAGTTTTTTTTTCTTTATTGCCTGATACGGGGATTTGGGTGCTTGCATGTTGCATCCCATGAAGCTTTCGGTCGCATATGTGTAGAGGTCATGCCAAAATTTTTCTAGGCTGTGTATTGTCTGGGGTGGTACTTGGGTTAGTTACATCTATATTTGTATGAGTGTCTTTCTTTTGGATTGATTCCTTTTTGATAGCCTTTTGGTTGTTTTGCAGGCATTCTCTTTGTTTGTCTGTGTTTGTGGTGTGTGTGTGTAACCATTTGAATGGCGCCCTCTCGTACTCCTCCCCCGATCCAGTATGTTCCTTTTGCTTTACATGATTATTCTTTGTTACTGGTTTTGGATGTTGTCGCTAAAGCGGGCTTGTCTAAGTTCGTGAGCCTTTCTTTCCCACTGGTTCAAGATGATCCTACCATTTGTGACGAGTTTTTAACC
The DNA here is from genome assembly GCF_053477565.2 of Lygodium microphyllum. Lineage (NCBI taxonomy): Eukaryota > Viridiplantae > Streptophyta > Polypodiopsida > Schizaeales > Lygodiaceae > Lygodium > Lygodium microphyllum. The sequence continues at coordinate 98,083,189 of NC_141151.1, forward strand.
TCTTACAGTAAGAGGTCTGGTCCAGTCCGTGGCACTACTGTTCTTCTGACACCGAAGAGTCTAGGCAAGGCTCTTGGTCTGCCGTATCATGGGGAGTCTGTCCCTGCTGCCAGACAGTTGTTCGCCAATGACGATATTTTGAAGCTGTTGCAGAAGTAGACTCAAGATGTTCTTGATCCGAAGAAGGTTATTACCACGTCAGGCGTCAGTGTCTCCATGATTTCCAATCCCCTATGGAAATAGCTATACCAATTCCTTCAGGACAGGTTCATGCCTGCAAAATCCCCATCTCATTATCTTTCCAAGGAGTTGTTTACAGCTTCACGAATGATTTTGAAAGGCATAACTATTGATTGGAATACCTACCTCCTCTCCAAGATGGATCACCACTTTATCCGAGCTACTCGAGGAAATGTGACTAATGTTACATTTGGGTCCTTCCTCTATGTCTTCCTGCTACATGTTGCCCCTGCAAAGGAAGTTCCTTTACCTCCAATTGATCCTCCAGAAGTTCCTCCTCCGCCTCATAATGAAGATGATGTGATAATTGAGGATGATGATTCTCCTCCTCCCCTTGTCATTCAGAGAAAACGCCTCAAGAGGGTGGCTGAGTCAGTGCCTATTCCTCCTCCTCCAGTTCGAGTGACAGTTCCTACCCAGTCTTGCAACACCTTGCCTGCATTCCTTCAGACGCCAAATCTTTTTAGAGCCCATAGAGACGGGATGCTAGAACTTACTATTCCTTCTGTTCACCGCCTGGTAACAGGAGATGCTATTCCGTTCCTGTGCAAGGATATCCAGAGTTCTATTGAACTTTCGATGACTGCCTGTATCCAGCAATTATATTCTTCATTTTATGATGAAGTTCAGCAGTCTAAGGAGGACCTGAATAAGACCAATACTGAGGTAGCCTCTGCTCAGGAGAAATTCTTTGACCTTTGTACGCAAATGGAGCAGCAGAGTAAGCTCATGGATACTCAGAAAGCTGAAATCTCTAAGTTGAAAGCTGAGTTGGAAGAAGCTAGGTCTCAAGTGGTTGCTGTAACAAAGGAGAGGGATAAGTTACAGAAGGAGAGTCAAGAGATAAAGGAGGTGATAGCTGCCCAAGTAGAGAAGTTTAAATCCACCACAGCTTTCTTAGACGAGAGCAATGCTCAAATCCAGCAACTCAAAGATCAGTTGGCTCAATCTCGGTCTAATACACAGAGTCCTGTGCAACCAGTTTCTCTTTTATCCCCTGCAGACTTGGCAGCTCTTCAGAGACAAGCTACATTATGTCCCTTGTTTCAGGCCAAGGTGGAAAGATTGCAATCTCGCATGGATTTATTATGGTCTTATTTTGAGTAATATCAAGAATATGTTCCACCAGATCATTCCTTTTTTGTCCATTATCAACAATAGAAGTTAGCCTTCTATATAAAACTTTCCACGATGGATTTACCTATTCCAGAGGATGGATGGAGTGGGGCCTGGTCATCTGATTTGCTGATAGAAGTAGTGAGGATGGTTTTGAAGACTCTGTCACTCCAGATACGATGCTTCTGTCCTATATGTATTTGAGGGGTGATTTACTGATTCCAGATGATGAAGATCGGGCTTGGTATGTCGGAGATGTGGTATTGCAAGCTTCTTTGTATGTCCGACATTTGGAGTTGAGGATTGATGAGATGTTCCAGGGATATTCTTCAAAGGTGGCTGAGTGTCCTGAGTTTTCATGGCACACTATGGTTGATGCTGTCATTTTGAATCACTGTCAGGTCAAAGCTTCAGCTCATGCCCAGAACATTAACCAACTGAGGGTGAATCTTTTAGCCTATCTCTCCAACCAACCCCCATTTGATACTTCTTTCTTTGAAGCCTATCATCCTAGATCAACTTTAGGTCCGTCCTTACCATGCCTAATTCATTATCAACAAATGGCTCATAGGTATGATGCTTATATTTCCCTTTTTCAATCTAACCCAAAGGTCATTTTACCCCTTCTTTTCTAACCTCAAGGATCTCCTCAAATTCCTATATTTACCCATTGTTCTTTTATTGAAGATCGAGTTTTTCTACCTCGTGATCCTTGTCCTTTCCCATCCCCTGACATTCTATCAACTTTTCCTACTTATCTTTTAATACCTTTCTTAACCAAATCTCCTCAATTTTTAGCAAATCCATCTTTAATCCATTCTTCATTTTATGATTTTGCCTATCTATCGCTTCATCCTCTTTCATTAGTCCCTCTTCCGTCTCCTAACACTTCTATTCCTAATCCTCCTCAGTTGGTTAGTGGATATCAAGGTTTTGATCAGAAGATTCTTCGAAGAAGAGGCTGGAGTTCAAATGATTCCCTTACTGGACCTCAAATCAATTGGCCATTGATCCCAAGAGAATGGATAAGTGCTAGTCAGGCTTATCAGAATTATCTGCATTTTGCTTAGCAATATTCTCAATCTGCAGATCCTTCTGTGTGCTTAACTGCTCATTTTACTTGGTACGTGGCGTATATGCATAGGCATTCTCATAATGGTTCAAAATCTATTCCAAAGTTGTGCATGAATGTCAATGTGAGCATTGATTCCCAGCAACTGGATGTCTTGTACTTTCATGCCCTCTGTTTGCCTAGCAGATACCTCATCTTATTGGAAAGGATGTGCTGCCTTCAAATTTTTCAGAATCCTCCCAAGACATTTGTAGATGAATCCTTGCCCATGGATTGTTTTCGAAATCACCAAGCCTTCAAAAGGGATAATTTTCGTTGATACCTTTGCAATGTATTGTGGATGATTTTTAATGATAAAGCTCTCTTTTTGGATGAGTCATTCAAATGGTTGTGTTGTGTGTAGTGTTTGTGTTGTGGGTTAATTTATGTGATAAGATTGTGGTGGTTGCCTATTCGATTTGCTTTCATGCGAGCTACATTTTTGGAGATTTGTGGTGATGGTGTTGCTGGTTGGATAGTTGAAGGAGATGATGTAGAAGAAGAAACCTCTTATATCCTTTACAAGTTTGTTGTGATTTCCAGTTTGATAAGAAGTGTTAATGTATAAAGGGTTTTACTTTCGTTGTATTCTTTATATCAGATATAGGTTATAAGTTGGGGTCGTGGTTGGCTGGACTGTTTTTGAAGATTTATTGAAGATCAAAGTTGAGCTCTTGAATGAACTTGTATTCCCTTTTTCTTGGGTCGCAAGGATGCTTCCTTATTAAGTATGGGGATATGTTGAGTGTTGAAATGACCTATTTTTTGGCTGATTTTTCTTGTTTTTGAGAGCTGAATGTTGATTTTATGAGATGATTGATTGGTTTGGAAGTGGTTTAAGAGTGTTTTGGATAGGTTGGAATGGTTTTATTAAGCTCATGATGTTTATTAGTAGAGATGTGAAGTTCTGTTGATGTTCTGATATGTTCTGTTTGGTCCTGATAACTTTCTGTTGAGCTTCTGTTTTGTTCTGTTTTCTCTCTGTATGGAAGGATGGAGTATTGATTGATAGGGTTTGAGATTATTTGAAAGCTTATTGAGTGATTTTTGATGGTTTGGAATGGTTTTGGTATGAGTTATGTGGTTCTGATGCTTTCTGTTGACCTTCTGTAACTTTCTGTTGAGCTTCTGTGAGCCTCTGTAGACCTTATGTATGCCTCTGTATGTGTTTTGTTGGATGAGAGTGTAGCTTGGGAAAGTTTTCTAGCCTTGGAAAGAGGTGAATACAAGTGCAAAAGAGCTAAAAGAAGTCAAAGAAGTAGTTGCTGAAGACTCAAGTAAAAACTAGAGTGAAGTGACAGTGGTGAGCTATGAAGAGTCACTATAGTGGCTCTGGTGCCTCTTCATATCAGACATACCTCTTGGGAGGTGCATCCACGACCTAAGAAGGATTATTGAGGGTTATTATGAGAGTATTGTAGTGAGGATATGATGTACTATTGATGGAGAGAGAGAGAGAGCGTCAGAGAGATTGAGAGAGAGAACTATGAAGACATTGAAGATGAATAATATGTGATTGATTTCCATTCAAAGATGGTGTATTCCTTTGTGTTCTTTGTTCTATTGATGGATTTTGTGAAGATGTTGGAGAATGTGGTTGATTCTATCAAATCCGTGGGAGATATCTACTATGATGCTGCGTGAAGAATTGTTGTTTTCTTTGTTTTGATGATCAAAAGAATGAAATAAAAGCTTGTTGATGTTACAAGATAGATTTTCTTGCAAGAGAATTCCCTTTTCCTTGGTGTTCCTCTTGGGGCTCCATCCCACAATGCCTATCTTGCTATAATTAAAGAAGAAGAAGACCATGGAGCAAAGGAAGAAGAAGACCACCAAGAGAAGGACAAGCCTCATCACTCCTATTCTGATAGACTCTTTTAGCCTTGTAATGCCTAGCCCTAATGCTTCAGACATAAGCTTGTAAACTCCTTATGAAGCCTTGTACTACAGCCTCTGTATATTTTGTGAGGCCCCTGTCACAGCTTCTGGATGTCTGCCATGTTTATGGTGTGCCCATAGTTTGTAGGTGTTGCTTTCACTAAAGCCTCTACACACTTTGTACTTTCTAGTTGTGATTGAGGAGGGGTGTTGAGATTTGTAAGAGTAGATGGACTAACAACAAGAAGGCTACAAGAATCCCATATGCATAGAGAGAAAGACATGCACCACCTATCTCTATATAACGTTGTACTTGGTTGTCACTTTCATATATGATGAATGCAATATCATGATGCTTTCCCATTTCAATTAGTGCACTATATATTGTCACTCTTATACACAAGATTGTGTTTATGAGTCCAAGCTTCCATCTTGGAACCTAATTCACTTGTGTAATAGGTCAAGTCTTTATCTATGTCATCATGATCTTAATCTTCATCTTCCATCCACCATAGCATCTGCCATGCTCTAGATCCTCCATCTTTTAACACAAGACACAGTAGTGGTACCTGGTTTTGGAGTGACGAATTGGCATTTAGACATGATAACCCATTCATGTTAGCAGTGGCATATTTTCCCGATCCTCCTTCCATGGTTGTGGCCTTTACGGTTACTTGGGAGAATTTGCGCTTTGGGGCCATTTTGGAGCTTGGAATGTGGGCCTTCTCTTCTCTTGATGCACTCCTTTGTGTTGGAATTTCCCACGCTCTATTTGTTTCCAGCAACCTTTTGCCAAATAGAGGGGTGGCTGATAGAGAAACCGTGGGAATAGCGAGGGAGGGAGGGTACTTGTGATCTCTTTCCAAGAGAGGAAGGGAAGGAATTTCCCTTAAGCCTTCTTCTTCTCTCTCTCTCTCTCTGTGTGGCAGTAGGGGGAAAAGAAGTGGTGAGTACATTTTCCTAAGGAGGAAGAAAGAAAATAACGTGCTTTCCTTTATTGCTTAAGGAGGGGGGTTATAGGGGGGAAGAAGGGTATTATTGGGGGGAAACACCATGATGATGAGGAGCCCTTAAATCATTTGGATGGCCAGATTAGCCGTCTCCATGTGGGCTATTATTAAGGGGGAAGAAGGGACAGTGGGGGGGAGAGAAGTGGCACACGTGTGCCCCTCCCCCCCATCATTGATCACGTCGTTAACTCAATCAAGCTCGTTGTTCCCATATGTAGCTCCGTCATCATCCTCCTTTTCTTCATCCTCAAAAACTACTACTGCAGCTCCCCCTCCCTTTGCTAGCTGGCAGCGTTGACAAGGGGGAGTGGGCATGGAAATTCCTTATCCTTCTTGGTGCTAGCTTTACCATCAATGGCTTCTAGAGGTCCATCTTCCATGTGATTAAGAACTTGCATCCCCTTATCATCTTGCTTAGGATTTCCCTCGACAGGTTTTAGTTTGTCTTTGTTTGCTTCTCTACCCTTTTGACCTCTTGTAATGACCCATAAATTGGAAGCTTTAGTGCCATTGACACGTACAACTTCAATAAGGCTAACTCCACTGCCACTAGGAAGCTCTTCTACAATAGTATTCCCTCTTTGCAATATTTGTTTCAGTTCCTCATCTTGCTGGAGATTATTTCCTTGTGCTCAATGGTTGACTAGATCTGGCTATGTACTTTCGTATTGGAGAGAGGTAGTCTTGCTCCAACAGGTACTAGCTAAGTGGCCGAACTTCCTGCATATGCCACATTTAACATTTGTAAAATTCCTAGGAAAATGTTGGCTGCCACACCACTTATAGCTAAATCTTGAGGGGGAACCCTCTTCAGGGCATTGACTCCCTATCAAATTCTACTACTTCTTAAAGAAAATTGACATCAATAGCTATTGGCATGTATTGTTCAACGATCATGTCAGTATAGTACTTCATCATATCCTTAACTTTGTCAAGGACATTCGAGGCACTTGACTCATAGCTACGATCGTCTACCTGTTGTTCCATTGGTCTAACCACTTGAGTAGGAATTGGCTATTGATTCCCTGAAACAATATTAGGATTTATTGTGTGGCCACGAACACTTGGAGCCATCTAATTAGCCATAGGCATGGTCACACTGGGGGGAGATGACAACATGGGTACATTCTAAATCATGCTTTCTCTCCCATTAGAAGTACTCATGGGTGTCCCTTGACCTCTATTCATCAATGCTAAAGTATTTCCAACACCTAAACTTAGATTTCAGTTTTCCCTAGAGGTATAGGTTACTTGTAATCACGACTCTACCTCCTCTGCTCGTGTAATAGCCATATCAATGTTGGCAAGAGCAACATTACTCAACTGTACCGTAATATTAAAGTCCAGCCCATGCAAAAACTATTGGAATTGAGTAGCAGTTGAAATGGGAATATAGGTCTGCAACTTATGAAATACTTCATTTTCTTGGCATAGCCTCGAACATTCTCATGAGGTTCTTGACGTGTTACATTGAGAACACGTAGTCAGTACACTAACCTCCCCTTTCAAGGGCAAACTCACTTCAGAAGGCCACAAAGAATAAATCAATCATAGTTATGGCTCCAGCCTCTAGGCTATGATACCATACTACAACTCCTTTCAAAGTCATGTTAAAGAACATCATCAAATGTCCTTCGTCTTGGATTCAATATTTAAACATTAATTTTTGGAACTCATTAATATGAAGTTCCATATCTTCCTCTACTTACCCATTACAAATGGGTAGAGGAAATCCTAAGGTGGTTGGCAAGTCTAGTGTTCCTGTTGGGATTGCAATGGGCTATGCCAAGATGATAACTGGATTCGCTATTAAAGGAGTTTGAACTATGGAAACTATTACTCCACTCAAAGTGGATAGATTAATTGGAAGAGGGAAAGTGTTGGAACTTCCTCCTCCTCCAACCTATGCATGGGGCTAGGGCTGCTAAGACCCTTCCCTTATATAAGAATATCAGACCACTCCTTTGTGGAGAATATCTCCTAATAATATCGACTCGCTGTTGAGTCCCTTGATCTCTTTATTGCTTCTGAAGCTCAGCTTGATGGTCTTTTGAATCTATTTCACTACCTTTTGGCATACACTAATAAACAAGTCCCTCGATCGAGATTCAAAGACCACCACTTTATTAGAAACTCTTGGCAAATGCACCACTTGTTGGGACCTAAAATGGCGACACTAGCTCTATGGCACTAGCCGGGCATCTACTATACACCCAAACCACCCTTCACAGCCTTGCGGCCAGGAGCATCTAAGGTGTATACTACCCTAACATCTAATAATTTAGAACTTCTCATTTGTATGGATTACAATCCAATGAATAACCCTTCCCACACTCCTCAAAGGAAGTCCCTACATGTCAAGATTGTGGGAGAGAAGGAAGGAGTCTCACTTGTAGCTTTCTTGCTTGCACAATGGGGGAAGACACACAAGGGTGGAGGCTGAAAACTGTTTTTCTCTTCTTAGTTGTGTAAGCCAAAAGAACTCAAGTACAAAGAAATAGAAGAACCCTAGATATGGGTCTCAAACCAAACTCAACTAACTAAGGTGGCATACTAACTGAGCCACGAACTAGAGTAGATAAGGATAGCTATCATGTAGCTATTATTCAGGGGCGGTGTACCAACCGCATCTGCAACTGACAAGTCGGTGACATAAATACACAACGGTCACCCTGGCGTATCACGAGTGGAGCTCGATATCTCAACACTCCCCCTCGAGCTCAATCCCAATTCCTGCACACCAAGCAGGTCTCTGAACTTGCGTAGCTTCTCTGTGCCCAATGCCTTCGTGAATATGTCAGCTATCTGATCCTCTGTGCTGACATAAACTAGATCAATAAGACCTAGTAAAACCCTCTCTCGCACATAGTGATAATGCACCTCAATGTGCTTTGTTCTAGCATGATAGACTGGGTTTTTTTCCAAGTGTATACTACTCATGTTGTCACAATAAATGACAACTGGCCCATCTGTAGACTGATGCATATCATAAAGTAGCTTATGCAACCAAGCTACCTCACATGCAGCCATTGCTGCACCCCTGTACTCAGCCTCTGTGCTCGACAAGGCAACTGTAGGCTGTTTCTTGCTGCTCCAAGTGACTGCAGCACTCCCAAAAGAGAACACATATCCACTGGTAGATCGTCTATCAGAAATACTACCAGCCCAATCAGCATCAGTGTATCCATGCAACTGTATCTGAACCCCAGTCTCATAAAATAGTCCATACTGCAATGTGGACTTCATATACCTAAGTATGCGTCTAGCCGCATCCAAATGTGGTTTCCTTGGAGCCTGCATAAACTGACTTACCAATCCAACAGCATAGCTCAAATCTGGCCTGGTAATAGTCATATAAATCAAACTTCCTACTATGCGTCTGTACATAGTAGGGTCTTCTAGAAGCTCACCTGCATCTGTGCTCAGCTTCACATTCTGCTCCAAAGGAACTGAAATAGGCTTACAGCCTGTCATCCCATATTTGGACAGCATGTCCAATCCATACTGCCTCTGCAAGAGCTGTATCCCACTTGGTGATCTAATCACCTCAATGCCCAAGAAATAACGCAGCTCTCCCAAATCCTTCATCTCAAACTTCTGCTTCAATAGCATTTTCACATGAAGGATATCTTCATCACTGTCACCTGTCATAATCAAATCATCAACATAAATGACAAGCAGCATAATACCTTTCTCTGTTTTTCTCACATAAAGTGAGAAATCTGCCTTGGAAATCTGAAAGCCAATAGTGACAAGATACTGTCCTATCTTGTCAGACCATGCTCTAGGTGCTTGCTTCAAGCCATACAAAGCTTTCTTTAACCTGCAAACAAACTCAGGATGAACAGCATGCACATAACCTGGTGGCTGCTCCATATAGACCTCTTCTTGCAAATCACCATACAAGAAGGCATTCTTTACATCCATCTGATGTAAAGACCATCCCTTTGATGCAGCCATAGCAATGACTGCTCTTACGGTTGCCATCCTTGCAACCGGACTGAATATTTCTTCATAGTCAATGCCATATGTTTGTGCATACCCCTTGACTACTAATCTTGCCTTGTATCTGTTTACAGAACCATCTGCATTGTGCTTCACCTTATAAACCCACTTACAGCCAATTGCATTCTTACCTTTAGGCAAAGGTACTAACTCCCATGTAGCATTTGCTTCCAAGGCATCCATTTCTTCATCCATGGCTTTCTCCCATTTTTCTTTTCCCATGGCTTCCTCAAAAGAAGTGGGTTCTGGTTCCTGTATCACTTTAACCATATATGCATAATGAATGGCTGTAAATCCATCATATTTCAGCCTATCCACAGGATACCTAGCTCTGGTAGACCTGCGCAAAGTAGGTTCACTCCCAGGTGCTCTCAAAACATCCCTGGTCTTCCTTACTCCAGGTGTAACAATAGAAGGAATACCCAACTCATCATCAATGCTCTGTTCTGAGCCACTGGATTCACCATCCACATAAGAGTGACCTGCATTCACATCAAACATGGGCTGATCAACCTTCTCTTTTCCTTTTCGTGATACCTGCATACCACTATCTGCATTGCTTTGAGAAGATTCTCCTGATCTCAATCTGCCTGTCCATGGCGAAGAATGTGAACCACTGCTAGAGGATGCTCCAGGTCCACTAATATTTTGTGACTGCTGCTGTGAATTCTGTGCAGCATTACCATTTTGTGCATCTATATCATCAATCACATTTACTGGTTTATACCAGCTACTCATCTCATCAAAAACAACATCTCTGCTCACTGTAAACTTACGAGTAGAAGGGTTATAGCATCTATACCCTTTTTGCTGCAGAGAGTAACCAATAAAGATGCACTTCTCAGCTTTTGGATCCAACTTGGATCTCAGCTCATCTGGCACATGTACATAGGCAATGCAACCAAAAATTTTCAAATGAGAAATATCTGGTTTCCTACCAGTATACCTCTCCTCTGGAGTCATTCCATGTATTGCTGCAGTGGGAGTCCTGTTCATTATGTAGACTGCTGTAGCAACTGCTTCAGCCCAATAAAAATCTGGCAAGTCTTTTTCATTGAGCATGGCACGAGATACCTCTCCAATATGCCTGTTTTTCCTTTCTGCAATTCCATTTTGTTGTGGGGTATGACTGCATGAATATTGCTGCTTTATGCCATGCTCCTGCAGGAACCTTGCAAACTCATTTGAGAGGTACTCTCCCCCTCCATCTGACCTTAGGCATTTTACTTGCAGACCTGTTTCTTTTTCAACCATAGCTTTAAGAGTTTTGAAATGCCCAAAAACTTCACTTTTCTTTTTCATAAAATACACCCAAACTTTTCTGCTATAGTCATCAATAAAACTGACAAAATAATGACAGCCTACAAGAGATGTAGCTTTAGTAGTCCACACATCAGAGTGGATTAATTCCAATGGCTTCTTACTCTCTTGAACATGTCTAGGAAATGGTTTCCTTGCCTGTTTTCCAAACTGACAGGCTTCACATACCTTATGCATTTCTGCAACCTTGAATTTGGGCAATCCTGCAACAATATTTTGGGCCTGCATTGATTTAAGTCGCTGTACATTAACATGACCAATGCGTTTATGCCAGATATCAATATCTGCAACTACACCGGTCCCATGTGCAAACATTGCTGCACTCAATTCAGACATGTCTGCATCCAATGTAAACATTCTGCCCTTCTTCTTTCCTTTTGCTACCAAGCGACCTTTATTTTTCATATCCTCAACAAAGCATCCATGAGGATTAAATCTGACCTGCAAGCCCTGCTCAACCATTTGACCAACAGAAACCAGATTCTTGGTGATATTCGGGACATGAAATACATCGGACAGGTATTTCTTTTTCCCATCCTGCATAGACAAAGGAATTTTTCCAATCTGCACAATCGGATGTGCAGTATCATCACCAGTCTCCACAAATCCTGGTTTTTCCATTTTCCTTGCATCCTCCATCCATTCTGCATGACCTGTCATGTGGTTTGATGCACCTGAGTCAACATACCATACATCGTTTCTTTCTTCTGCACTTGTCACAGAATTGTTCATGTGCTGCACCATGAACAAATGCTCATTTCTGTCATCACCCTGTCTACTAGAAGATGCATAATTCCCTTGTTGCAGTTTTCCATTCATGATGTCATTCTGCTTTTTATAGCAGTCTTTAGCCATATGACCCATTTTACCACAGTAGTAGCATTCAACATTACTGTTTGCATTTTGACCTCTTTGCCATCCACCACGACCTCTTTGGCTCCCCCTGCCTCTAGAGTTACCACGTCCTCCTCCATAGGACTGGTTTTCTTGAGTTTGCTGCATATTCTGATTTCTACCACGGCCTCCAAATCGGCCTCCTCTACCTCTGCCTCTACCTCTTCCAGCATTTGAGTAGAAGACAGCTTCTTTTGAAGTTCCTCCTGAAGAAGATGCACCACCATTTCTCTGCTCCTCAGAAATTAGAAGAGCAATCAACTCCTCAAAATCAGGAAATCTTTCACGGACGGAAATGGATGTCCGAAACTGCGCATAATCCTTTCCTAGACCATTCAAGGTCACAGAAACTAAATCATCATCTTTCACTGGCGACCCAATGGAAGCAAGTGCATCTGCAATCTTCTTCACCTTCATGTGGTAGTCATTGATGCTCATATTTTCTCTTTGCACATTGTGCAACTCTTGCTTGAGCTGCATTTTCCTGGCTTGCGTATTTGTGCTATACATCTTTGACAGAGTATCCCATGCCTCCTTTGGCGTACTTGCATCCTGAATATGCACAATCATAGAGTCTGAAATGCTGATAGACAGCCAGTACATAACTTTCCTGGCTCTCTCATGCCATGCTTTGAATGCCTGCATTTGCTGTTGATTGGGAACATCAGGAAGAACTGGTTCTTCTTCATTTCCTGCAACAAATTCCCAATATCCTTTTCCCATAAGGAAATTCGTCATTCTAAACTTCCATGCTTGGAAGTTGTTCTTGTCAAGCTTTTCAGTTACAATCTGTGAAAGAGAATCAGACGCCATTACAGAATACTGCAAAAAATTCTGTCACTGCAAAAAACACAGCTTCACCCTCACAAGGGCAAATCTGCAAAACTGGCGAAAGTGGTATTTGACCACACAGTCACTTCCTAGTGACGATTTTGCATAAACAGGAACCAAGGATGATTCTGTAACTCCCAATGTCTCTGCACACAAGCATACAATGCAATCTCTGTGGTAACTTTTCACCGACCTGTAGAACAGTGGTCGCACAGCATAAAACATGACCTTTCCTGAGTGCGTGCAGAAAACTTCCGCCTTCAAAATAGGCCCCGAAATGGCCTTAAATCAAAAAAACAGGGTCGCCAGGAGCTAAAGCTCTCTCCCGCAGCATATACTGCCCTCTTGCTTCAATGCGAAGGGTGTCTCAACCTGAGACAATGCACTCCTGCACTTTTCGGCTGTGCTACCTGCAGAGATCTTCTCCCAAAACAGAAAATGAAAGCAACACTGCTCCTCTTACCAGATCACCGCGAGCTTGGCTTGCTTTCTTGATCTCCTTACCACGAACAAGGCTCTGATACCATGTCAAGATTGTGGGAGAGAAGGAAGGAGTCTCACTTGTAGCTTTCTTGCTTGCACAATGGGGGAAGACACACAAGGGTGGAGGCTGAAAACTGTTTTTCTCTTCTTAGTTGTGTAAGCCAAAAGAACTCAAGTACAAAGAAATAGAAGAACCCTAGATATGGGTCTCAAACCAAACTCAACTAACTAAGGTGGCATACTAACTGAGCCACGAACTAGAGTAGATAAGGATAGCTATCATGTAGCTATTATTCAGGGGCGGTGTACCAACCGCATCTGCAACTAACAAGTCGGTGACATAAATACACAACGGTCACCCTGGCGTATCACGAGTGGAGCTCGATATCTCAACACTACACACATCGGTGCAATACACCACATAAGCATAGGTAAAGGGAGTTCCCCTCGGCTAATTTTCATGGCTCCACTACGGCTCTCCTACACCTTGGAGATTGGCCCCAAGATGTGCTCCACATACATATAACACATACGATACATGCTCCACTCTTTTAGTGAATCATTTCATGAAATATAATATATTCCTCACTGAATATTCCCCAAAGGAAATGAACCACTAACCCTACAACTTAGGGTACCTCACCTCCTCAACATGGGTCATTACTTATGAAAAAAATTGCTATGCATCAAAGATGATACCCTGTGTTGCATGCAAAGAAATTGTTTGTGATTTATAGTGCTCAAACAATTTTTCCATCAACAACCAGCATTGTGAAGGTGCAAAAAACATTTATTTTCATGAATTTACTCTAAACAAGATCGCTGCATTGTATAGGGCCAACACTGAGCATGCTCATACTACTGGACCCTCTTAATTTTCAAAACCAAATGTCACGTATACCATGCATCAGAGTGAAGGGGATGCAATCGCAATGGAGAAGGAGAAGAGGAAGATGCGAGAGAGAAGAGCACACACAATGTAGGTGCTGTCCAACTGAACTGACAACCTTATTGCACTATCATATTATATATGAATAAAGAATGGGCAGTCAGAGTGTACACGAGTAGGCCCAAAGACCTTTTACCCCAACAACCTCCCATTAAAAGGCCAATGTGGTTGGGGAGTGAAAAAAAAGAAAAGAAAAAAAAAGATAAGGTGAGGAATCATGACATCTCACCCAATGCCCAATCGAAAAGCGAGCTATGCAAGAAGTGTCAGGAACCTCTGCAGAAGAAGAGTCAAGCATCCTTGAGTCCATGATATCCAAGAGATAAGAGATCCTACATCTCCATACAATGGAGCAATCTAAGAATGCTTCTCATGAAGTAAGCACAACTCATTAGTGCACGGTTATAAAGCATCAGAGTCGCGCATAGCATCACCATGGAGCATAAAACACATTAGAGAGCAGTCAAACTCTCCAGAGTCAATCACTAAAAGAGAGGCAACATCTCGAACACTCGTCCAATGGTGTCTCAAGACTACATGTGGCCTTAGCAAAGCGGAAAACTGACATATGGTTGGATGTCCAACCTGCAAAACTATAAGAAAACGACTCTCATGAGCATGCAATGGGTCTACCAATTGACCACCAACATCGTGACCCTGACTACTATGCATAGCTATGTCATCTGGGCCAATAAGTGCCTCATTTTCACCATAAACAGCTTGCTGTAATGGATCTATAGCTACTGTAAAATCAGCCATAAAGTGTATTGAATGCTCATCAAGAGGCCTAAGAGGTGTCTGCATTTCATAGAAGACAAACATGATCTCTACGTATGACCTGCTAGGTATCCAAATCACATAATCTGTAGGCCTTAAAGTCACCATCTCCATAACCAAGGAGGATACATCCACGTGACATAGGCTCATGTGGCATACGTACAGATGCTTGGTAGCCAAACATCCTCAAGTAATCATAGGAGAGCTGCATGCCACTCCATGCCTCATGGGGTGTAATACCATCCAAGGCCAAGCACGGTGTCCTACTAACCAAATACACTGCCATCATAAGGGCCTCAACCCAAAAGCCATAAGATAACCCAGCCGTGGTAAGCATAGAAGCAACCTTTACCTGTAAGGTTAGGCACATGCCATGAGCAATCCCATAATACCGTGGGCATAAGAAATCAATGCCATACTGCTGACAAGAGGTCGAAAAGATGGGAGAGAGAGCATGACTCTTATAATCCATCTACAAGCACCTAGCTTGCTACTAGCAGAATCCATAAACTTGTCAAGCATAACTGTAGCATCCTCAATTTGCACCAAGGGAAATAGCATGATCAACAAAGGTCACAAAGTATGATGCTCCACCAAGTGATTGGGAAGGCCTAGGTCCATATACTACACAATGGACAAGATCTAGAGGAGCATGCCTCGTATGATAGCCATAAGCCAAGGGGGCTCTACAAGGACCAAGAGTACAATCAAGGAAAGCATCAAGATCTGTAAGTGACAAAGGAGGCAACAATGAGTCTGAACAAGACAAGATCTCCATCTCTCTGTGGTGCATATGGCCTAGGCGATAATGCCATAACAATGCATGTGGTATCCAGATAATTGCAACCATAGAATCTCCCACATGAGAGATATGCACTGGGTAATGAGAACCAAATCGAGAACCTTTGGCCAAAACCAAGCAACCATGACAGATCTTTCATGACCTATCCTAAAGAGAAACAGAGTAACCTGCATCATGCAATTGACTAACAAAAATCAAGCTCTTACTAAGCATGGGAACATGTAAAACATCCCTAAGCATACGAGAAGTCCTATTACCATCTTATTACAACAAATATTACTTGTTTGGTAGCCATGGTTGATTGGTTTTGGTAAGTTGCTTGTTGGTCATTTGTCAACATGGTCATTGGCATGGTCATCAATATATGTCATCCATCTCCCTTCCTCCTATAAAAGTGAGTCAAGCTTTCCACCTTGGGAGAGGTGGTCAAGGATGTGCATCAAGATTTTTTAAAGTTTTTGATTGTTACAGTGTTATTGTTATATACAAAAAAATAGGTGGTTTTATTTATGTATAGTAGGAGAAGGATCTAGAATCCACTAGTCATAGAAATCCAAGTTGTACTCAAGTTTTGTAAGAGAGAGCAAGTCAGCAAGCTAGACAAGTAGCTCACAAAGGTACGATGTGAGCTCATCCACAAGTGATGATCCATGGAAATGTCTTGCAACATGAAGCTCTTTCTCAATTAGTAGCTTTACAACAGTCGAGGGTGGTGAAATATCTCTTTAGGTAGAGTTAGTGTACGAGACTCAATGATTGCATGAAGGGATGTGGTCTTGTAGTATGTCGAGTCATACTTCAAGAGGCTAACAATCTTTTAGTGATTGGCTATGGTGATGATTTTTCATTTGAGGGTCACTGCTTCATGGCAAAGTGTGTACCATTTTTTCAAGAAGGGAATTGTATAGCTACATAGTTGGTGTAAGCTTTCAACAATGTAAGAGTCCTTATCATATTTTTCACATAGGAAGGAAGTATTTGGCACATTCCTAACTACTTTTGTGGGATATCCTGTGTTCATTGATCTAGGACCATAAGAATTTTATGGAAGAGGTCTCATGTTTTTTCCTTGTGTGAAGACATTAAGATGTAAGTAGAAGCATGTCAGGGTTGGCTAGTCCTAAGTCCTCGAGTGTAGAAAGTATAGGAAAGGTATCAAATGTTGAGTCCAATTGTGCAAATAAGTTTGTGATAGAATTTTTAGCAAGTAACAATGGGTCCTTATCTATTTTATAGAGTGAGCAATATTCTTGTGGTCTCTTGACATTGGCTAATGGTGGAGGAGGTCGAAAATGGCTTATCCTATATGGATCATATGTATAGATTTTAGGAACAATCTCCTCTATTAAAAGTAGTGGATTGTTTTGCAAGCTCATAGGAGGGCTAGGTTTTGACAATGCCATTGATTGATGGGTCATGTTCTTCTAGGGAGATTATGAGGATGGAGGAAGGTGAGGCAGATAAGAGGCTATGGGGGGAACCCTCCTTCTTGGTAGGAGTGTGGTGCAAAGGTTATATTGAAATTATATTAGATGATTTAGGAGATGGCACAAATCTAGAGGAGATTATGGATGGTATAGGAGCTATTACTCTAGGATTACACATGGGAAATTTTGGTAGCCAAAGTTTGTAGCAATCCTCACCATAGCCTTATGCCTATAGTAAGGCTTTAAAGACCCAACATTGTGTGATGTGTGGGCTATAGCATGGTGGTCAATGGTGTGGGCGTGATTGTCTTTTCTTGGGTCTTTAGGGGATGTAATATTGCAAAGCATGCATATGGGTTTTATGTGGGCATGATCTAAGAGTTGGGTCATGAGCATTGTGGTCAAAAGGGGTGGCGTGGGCTTGGGTCGTGGGTGGTGTGAGCTTGGTCGAATGGTACCTTCATGGAGCAAAAAGTCATTATCAGACACAAGTATCTGCAAATCTGAGATGGACACATTTGTCAACATAGTTGACATTGTAGCTGCTAATAAACTTAAATGTTTAGCCTAGAAGGATTTTGGCCTCAACACCCTTAGTGTTTGAGAGAACGTAGACAAGGAGTAGGATACTCTTAGTATCAATAATGATCATCAATTCGGACTTGCGTAGCAATAAATAAGAGCATCCCCCATATGGGTTTAGATTTGCATCAGTTGGTCACAATTGTGGTTACCCTAGATTGCTCTAGTAGCAAAAAGAAAGAATTTCGTAATCAAAGCCCTCATCTATTAGTGGATTAGCCATAAGGGTTCTAGCTACAATGAGGAAAATACAAAGGTATATAGCTAGAATAATAAGTTTATCATCCATTTCAAGATGATTAATTGTAACATCTCTGAGATGGATGGTAGTTGAAAAAGTTTTGGAAGGTGGTAAAGAATGGTCCATGCATAGGATGACTAGGTGGATAGTATTTGTTGATCCTACTAACATTGAAATGGCCTATGGATTGGCTGTTCAGAGTTTCTAGCTCAACATTTCCTATCCTATTAAAGATACAAATGTGGAATGGTCTGAGGCCCCTTAACTTCAATTTTTTCTTATAGACATTCATTGAGTAGAGTCAAACAATATCCCAATGATTGGAGGATCTTTGAGTGATATGCTTGTAAAACTAGACCTTATATCGAGCTTTCTCTACAAGTAGTGTGTGAATAGCTAGTGATTGAGTTTTCATTAAACAAGATAGCTCTACAAGGTGATGTTGCTATGCTTTAGTATCTTTCCACTATTCATGGATAATGATTCATAGACTAGGGATAAAATTTCTACCAAAATGATGGCATCATTGCCCTAGGTAAGATGAAATGGAGTTTGACATGTAGTAGTCTTATAAGGAGTGCAATAGGCCCAGAGAGCTACCATGAGTTTGTGATTCTAGTTTGAGTGTGATATTGAGGTAATTTTTGTCAAGAAGTTAACAAGAACCTTTATTGTAGCCTCTACTTGGCCATTATCTTGAGAGTAGTACTAGCTAGATTCTATGGATGGCTAAGAATATGGACACGAGGTGCTAAATCACTTTGTTAATGAAGTGGGTCCCTTGATCATAAAAGATATTAATGGGACATCAAAATCATGAAATGCCTTGCTCCTAGAGAAATCAAGTAATGATTCTTGCATCATTTTTTTTAGTAGCCCTAGCATTCACCCATTTAGTCATATAATTAGTGGCTATGATAATGTATCGAGCTTGCGAATATTGAGCAGCTAGATTGATAGGTCCTGTGAAGTCTATACCCCACTTCTTAGCAAGCAATCACTGGTGTGAGTTTCAGTTTATCCTTCCAAATAGGTAACTATTTTTGTTGGCACTCATCACAGTGCTTGACAAATTGGTGATATCTTTAAATAACATGGGCTACCATAACTATGATTATAGGACTTTTTTGCTACCCCACTTCTAAGCAAGTAACCACTAGTGTGAGTTTCATTTTATTCTTTCTTATAGGTAACTATTTACATTGGTACTCATCATGGTGCTTGACAAATTGGTCGAAACCTTGAAATAACATGAGCTACCATAACTAAGAGCCAATGAGAGATATGTCTAGCACATTTGTTTACAAGGTAAAATAAGGCTTGATGGTCCACAAAGAAGGTCAAAGGCATTGCAAGAAGATAATGGTGAAATTTTTTTATATCCACAATTGCTAAGCCTTTGTGTTCTATGGTCAAATAATTCATTTTAGTCTCATTGAGTTGTGGATTAGTAATACTCATTGGAAAATCCATGTTATATTCATTGAGCTACCACAATACAGCTCCAATCACAATTTTGAAAGCATTGATGTGTATGTGGAATGTAATCATCCATTTTGAGGCTCTTAAAATGGGTGTAGTCATTAGAGCCTTTTTAAATTCTTTTTCTCAATCCATGCTGAAGTAACTATTAGCTTATAAATTGCTCAATTTTTTTCTTCATATTAAGCACAAAATGACGATAGTTGTCAATATGGTTAAGAAAACATTGTATCCCCTTTGGGCTAGTAGGTGGAGGGAGATTCATAATAAACTTGATTTTAGTAATGTCAATGGCAATGCCATTTATGGATATAATATGATCCAAGATGATGCCATGCTTTACCCAAACTTGGTATTTTAGAGGATTCACAAACAACTAGTACTATCAACATCTCTCAAAGACAAGTTGGAGTTTCTTAAGGTGCTTCTCCGAATAGAATGGATGCATAGGTTATCTACAAACACCTCGAGCCACTTCTTAAGCATGTCCTTAAGGATAGTGCACATGAGTCTTTAGAAAGTTACATGTGCATTAGTTAGCCCAAACGGTATGACAATGTATGCAAAGACTTCCCACTAAGTGGCAAAGATAGTTTTTGGTCTATCATCTAGGTGGACTTGTACCTTTTTATATCCTAATAATTTGTCTAAGAAGCTATAAGCTTCCTTCCTTGCTACTAGGTCAATCATATGATCTATATTGGGTAGAGGATAATGGTCTCTCAAGGTCACATCATTAAATTTCTTGTAATTGATGCATACTTGAATTTTGTGGTTCTTCTTAGTACCACAACAATTGGTGATACCCAATCAATATGCTCAATTTCATATATGAATCTTGATTTTTTAAATTTCTTAATATCTTCCCTGACATGATGGGCATAGTGAGGATTCATGGGGTAGGGTCTCTAGTTTGTGAAATTGGCATTAGGCTTGAGTAGAATCATGTGCATAAGGACTTGTGGTAGTACACCCTTAAGGTCAGAGTAGTTCTACATGAATATGCCGAAATATTCCTTTAATAAATCCACAAGCCATGATTCATCCTCTTTGATAAGGTTCTCAACAATATATACAAGCTTTGAGGATTTCCTTGGCTTAGTGATATTCATCTCTTTGACCCTTTTACTGGTCCCTCAATGGGTTCATTGTATGTCCTCACATTTAGCCCCAAGAAATACAACTACTGAATCACTTTTCTTAAACTTTGTGAAGTAAGGTGGTAGACTACATGGTTTGTTTTTACTTTGAGATTCTAACTCAACACTTTGCACATTCCCCTAGCTCAGTGATATTCACCTCTTTGACCCTTTCTAGTGCCTCAATGGGTTCATGGGATGTTCCTTGTATTTATCCCTAAGAAATATGACTACTCAATCACTTTTTTTGAACTTTGTAAAGCAAGATGATAGATCACGTGATTCTTTTGTCTTTGAAATTTTAACTTGCCATTGCATGCATCATGCTTCAAGTTTTTTCTCCTCAGATGGATTTGAAGATTAGTCTTGGATTTTAGATATTGGGATGGTTTGGGAATTTTGGATCAGAGTCATGATCTCCTTCTGTAGAAGACTTACAACTTGCTATAGTGTATCTTGATGGATCTAATCTTATTTTTCCTTAGCTAATAGTACCTCTAGATCAACGCACTGATCACAATATGATGCTTCTTTTATTGGTAACCAAGAACTCTGAGATAATTAAGCCATTCCAATTCAAACGTGGCTTTGACAAGCCCAACATCAATGAACATACTCGTCCAATGATATTTTCTCAATGGTATGGCCATCAATGTCATAGTCCACTAGGTCTGAATCGGAATCTTCATTGCCATGAATTGATAGATAGTCCACCGAGTCACTCATATCTTCAATGCTTATTCCTTGGTCTTATGCTAGCAAGACAAAGAGGTTATTATGGAAGTCAAATAGAATTGGTTCAAACTTATCCATTGCCATGTGGGGTTGTTTAGTTCTTTCAAGTTAGTGAAATCAATATGTGATCAATTACACAAACACAATCAACACTAGCTAAGGATATTATAAATTAAGCTTGTTTGTTAGGGTTGGATAGCCCTAGAATGTGGTGGGTGTTGAGCCAATATCCATCATGAAGAGAGGCATTGAATAGAATGTGTTGACCCCTAAAGCACTTAAGGTCAGAGGTACAATAAGGCCTAATTTTGGAATGTGGTGAGATCACTGAGGATTCATGCCTTCTACCTATACTTTTAATCCTTGCCAGATCATTAACCTACATTTAAATAAGGTCTAGAGTGGAATGGTGACTTGGGTTGATGCAAGTGCTGCGATTATAGACTATTCAATGCTTTCATAGATGTATTGTGACTGATTTTCATCATGAACAGGAGAGACCTCATGTTCCATGGGTGGTGTACTAGTTGGTGGCTCAATTGTGATCTCATCATACTATCGTTTCCTTTCTTGAATGGGTGCATTAGGCATGTGAGATAGAATGGGAAGGTTCATCTCATTAGCCTCTTCTTTGTGTAACTCATCTAGCATCTAGCTACTGTACTAGGTCAAGATAGGCGTGATCCTTGAAAATAGTATCTTTTGTGGTTTGCATTGCTATTGTGTCACATTTGGTGCTAGAGACCAAAGCAGTTGTTGGTGGAATTGAGGAAAGGACTTCGCCTTAAGTTTGAGTCTAGCTCTCTTCCTCCTTTTCTTTGTATCTTTCTTGCCAATTACTAAGCCATTCATTATTCTAGGGTCTTCAATGCTAATTCCCACTACTTTGCTTTGTGCATGAGTAATAGCATGTACTAGAATGGAAATACTAGCTTTATTATTATTAATCATTTTCAATACAAATAGTCTTAAGGGTGCTAAGGGCATAATGGCCTTGCTATTGCTCGCCTTACATTGTGGACAATCGAAATACATGTGTGTGATTATGCATTCTAGGTAGCATCAATCCATTTTTTTTCCTTAGCTTGCTCTAACCTCTATGTGTATCTCAAGGAGACGTGTCTTGGAAACCCACAAGTCCAAAAAGCAAGAGGGGAAGAGGCACTCCTTAACCATAGCCTCATCCTAAGATCATAATCAGAATAGGTCTATAATCCATAAGGATTGGGTGATCTTCTTCATCATACTAGACAAAAGGGTTTGTGTATTCATCATCCTCAGCTAGTTTCTTTATGAAGTTGATAGGGGCATAACTAGATGGATGTGTGATGTTGGGAGGTCTAGATATTATTAAAGGATTGATTTTTACTCTTTGGGTGGTCACTTGATGTTCTACAAGGGCTAATAATGCCAATGAGTGGGCGGTTGTCTAGGATAATTATCACCTCAATTGTAGTAATAATAGGAAAAATTAAAACCAGGGAGCCTTCTTGAGGCTATGCAACAAGAGGCTTGTGACCAAAATGACTACAATTTGTGCATATCCTTCGTGGTTTGAAGCACTTCCACGGTAGATGGACTGCACCACACAGAGCGCATACATTGCATATTTTTGCAATATAGCTTTGAAATTTTTAGAGACTGCCATCTTGATCAACTCTTTGTGTTCCTTCTTTACATCAACAATTAAGTCCAATGTCTCTTTACTCTCCTTTTGTGTTTGGCTGGCATCCCTTTCTAGATGGAGTCCCATTGTTTATTTGTTCCTACTATGCTCTTTGTGAAGGTTGTCCACGTCAATATCCTCATCAAGCAATTTTTTGATGATGGATTAGATCAACTCGGAGTTTCTAGCATTTCAACAAGCTCATGACCTTAGAGATGTAGCCTCTCATGCTCTCCCCTTCCTTGCTATTTGATGTTCATCAATCTGATAATGAGGTTATCCCCATGACCTACTTTAGTAAAACACTTGATGAACAAGTCTTTCAATAGTAAAAAGGAGGCTTTCTCTGTGGTATCTAGACCTGTGAACCAAGTGCACTCTTTTTCACCTAGGAAAAGCTTGAATGCTTGAGCCTACTTGGCATCACCCACAAAGTTATTTGCCATGCACACTTATCCAAGTTGTTTTATGAAACTATAATGTTCATCACCAGCTTGGTATTTTTCTATTTGTTTAGCCACTAAAATTATATTTTCCTGGTCTTTATGGGTCTACATGCTTTTCATCCCGGTCAGAATGCTTTGTGCGAGGTGTGTTTTGACTTGGGGCATGTCTAATGGGTCAAACAATCTTCTTTGCACAAGATCAAAGAGGGAGTATTGTGACAAGCCAATTTCTCCTACGTTGAACAATATCCTATGACTGCTTGGAGCCCCAAGAGAAACACCAAGGAAAAGGGAATTCTCTTGCAAGAAAGTTTATCTTGTAACATCAACAAGATTTTATTTCATTCTTTTGATCATCAAAACAAAGAAAACAACAATTCTTCACGTAGCATCATAGTAGATTTCTCCAACGGATTTAATAGAATCAACCATAATCTTCAACATCTTCATAGAATCCATCAATATAACAAAGAACACAAAGAAATACACCATCTTTGAATGGAAATCAATCACATATTATTCACCTTCAATGTCTTCATAGTTCTCTCTCTCAATCTCTCATAGACAGTTACACTGTTTTGATAGAATTAGCTATCTCTGGCTCTCTCTCTCTCTCTATCAATAGTACATCTTCTCCTCACTACAATACTCTCATAATAACTCTCAATAATACTTATTAGGTCGTGGATGAACCTCCCAAGAGGTATGTCTGATATGAAGAGTCACCAGAGCCACTACAGTGTCTTTTCACAGCTCACTATTGTCACTGTCACTTAGTCTTCTCTTCAGTCTTTAGCAACTGCTTCTTCCACTTGTTTTCGCTCTTTGAAACTTATATTCATCCTTTCCAAAGATTAGAAAAATTTTTCCAAATTCACACATACATTCTACAGAACACTTACAGAAGGTCTATAGAACCGTTACAGTACAGTACTAGAGCAGCTACAGTACAGTTATAGTACAGAGACAGAGCAGAGACAGACGCTCTACAGAAGATCTATAGAGGGTTACAAAAGGTCATCAGAACCTCATAACTCATACTCAAAACATTCCATACTATCAAAAAATATTCATTAATCTTCCAAAAGATCTCAATCTTCATCAATCATCAATCCATGCTTCATACAGAAGATAATCATAACAAAACAGAAGTTATACAGAACCAATCAGAACCTCAACAGAACATCATAGAGCTTCATATCTGCACTGAGAATCATCATGAAATTCAAAAACATAATCAATATCATCCAAAACATTCTCAGACACTTCCATTATCAACCATACATCACTCTAAATCCATCAAAAATCAATCATTCAGTCATAAAAAACAACAAAAATCAGTCAAAATTTAATTTTTTTTCCACTCTCAACATATCCCCACACTTAGAAATGAAGCGTTCTTGCGACCTAATGAAAAGAATAATATAAGTTTATTAAAGAGCTCAATTTTATCTTCCATCGAATCTTCAATAGTCTCACCAAAACACGACCCCAACTTATCACCTATATCTGATAGAAAAATATGACTAAAGGAAAACTTTGTTATTCATTAACTCATCTGATAATCATTTAAAAACCATAACAAATTTGTAAAGGATATAAGAGGTTCTTCTTCAGCTTTCCACTATAGGCTTTCCATCCACCATCAATATCAATAGTTTGAAAAGAGCTCTTGAACAAATTATTCTCAATCAGCACGAACTCATCATATACAATTATTACAACACACACACAAACACTAACACAACCATCTGAATGACACCTC
The DNA here is from genome assembly GCF_053477565.2 of Lygodium microphyllum. Classification (NCBI taxonomy): domain Eukaryota; kingdom Viridiplantae; phylum Streptophyta; class Polypodiopsida; order Schizaeales; family Lygodiaceae; genus Lygodium; species Lygodium microphyllum. Next base: position 98,108,088 of record NC_141151.1, read on the forward strand.
CAAAAAGAGAGATATATATCATTAAGAATCATCCAAAATACATTGTAAAGGCATCAATGAAGATGATCCCTTTTGAAGGCTTGGTGGTTTCGAAAACGATCCATGGAGAAGGATTCATCTACAAATGTCTTTCAAGGATTTTGAAAGAACTACATGCAGCACATCCTTTCTAGCAAAACAAGGTATCTGCTAGGTAGACATAGGGCATGAAAATACAGGACATCCAACTGGTGGGAGTCAATGTTCACATTGACATTCATACAAAGCTTTGGAATGGCCTTTTGATCATTATGAGAATGCCTATGCATGTATGCTAGATACAAAGCAAAATGAGCTGTCAGTCTCACAGAAGGATCTAGAGATTGTGAATATTGGTGAGCAAAATGGAGGTAGTTCTGGTATGCTTGATTGGCAGTTGTCCAATATCCTGGAATTAATGGCCAGTTTATCTAAGGTCCTGTAAGAGAATCAGTCAAGCTCCATCCTCTTCTTCTGGGAATTTGCTGATCAAACCCTTCATATTCATTAACCAACTGAGGGGGTTGAGAGATAGAAGTGGTAGGAGAGGGAAGTGGAATAAGTAAAAGAGGATGAAGAGATGGGTAGGCAAAATCATAAAAGGAGGAATAAGTTAAAGAAGGAGTGGCTAAAAATTTTAGGGAATCAGTTAGGAAGGGTGTTAATTGATAAATAGGAAAAGTAGAAGGTATATGGATGGATGGTGAAGGCATGGTGGAGAAGGGGAAAATACTCTATCTTCAATAAAAGAAAAATAGGTAAATATGGGAATTCGAGGAAAAGATTGAGGTTGGAAAAAAAGAGGTAAGGTTGTTGTTGAATTGGTTTGATAAAGAGAAAGATAGGTATCATAGCGATGAGCCATTTGTTGGTAGTACAATAGGATAGGAACAGAGGGTCCTAAGACAGATCTTCTCTGATAGGCATAAAAAAAGGTTGAATCAAATGGATGGTTTTTGAAAAGGTGAGCTAAGAGATCCACCCTCAGTTGGTTAGTACTCTGTACATAGGTAGAAGCTGTGTTCTGACGTTGATTCAGGACCACAGAATCAATCATTAAGTGCCAGGAATTGTCAGGGCAAGTAGCCACTTTTGAAGAGTAACACTGGAACATGTCATCTATCCGCAACTCCAAATAGTTGACATATAAAACACCTTGCAAAACCACATCCCCCACATACCAGGCCATATCTACTTCATCTGGAATCAATAGATCTCCCCATAGATACATATATGATAGCAACATGGTATCCATCGTCACAGAATCTTCAAACACCATACGGACCACTTCTGTCAGTAACTCAGGAGACCAAGCCCCACTCCAACCATCCTCTGGAAGAGGAAGATCCATTGTTGAAAGCTTCATGTAAAAGGCCAACTTTTGCAATTGATAGTGGACAAAGAAAGAGTGGTCCGGAGGAACATACTCCTGGAAATGCTCAAATGTTGACCATAACAAATTCATCCTGGACTGCAATCTTTCCACTTTATCTTGGAATAAAGGACACAAGGTAGCCTTTCTCTGGAGAACTACCAAGTCCCGCTTTGAGAGAGAAGGAATCAGTGGAACATTGGGGCTTGGAGGAATAGACCATGACTATGCCAGTTGGTCTTGCAACTGCTTGATTTGGGAAGCTTGTGATTCCACTGTGTCATGAGCAATTTGTAATGCTAAAAGTTTTGCATCTAAAAGAGTCTGAAACTCTTGCGCTTCTTTGAACATGTCCTCCTCCTCTGAGATTTTAGTGACCTCTGATTGAGATTCTGTTAACTGAATCTTCAAAGAAGATATCTCTTCTCTTTGAGCCTCAATCATTTGGGTTTGTTGCTCCATCTGCTTAAACAGATCTATAAGTGTGTCTTTAGCAGAGGCTAACTCTGTGGTTTCCTTATGCAACTGGTCTTTGGACTGCATCAGTTCTTCATAAAAAGAAGCATACAGTTGTTGAACACAGGCTGACTGAAAGTTCAATCGAACTCTGGATGTCTTTACAAAGGAATGAAATGGCATCTCCCGACACTAGACTGTTCAGTGAAGGGACTGATATGTCCAAGGAACACTCTCTATGTGCTCTGAACAAGTTGTTACGTGTGAGGTAAGCAGGGAGGTCACTGCTAGATGTAGCAGGAATTGTAACTGAAGGAAGAACTGAAGGAGATTTATCTACCATATGCTTCAAGCATTTTCGTTGAATGACCAATGGAGGAGGAGAATCAAGATCCTCTATATCAATAGGTTTTGACTCTTCTGAAGGTGGAGGAAGAGGTACTGCATCAAATGGAGGAGGTGGTAGCACACCCTTCTTTAGGCCTGAGTATATCAAGAAAGCATACAGGTAGGATCCATAGGTAATGTTTGTGACATTTTCCCTGGTTACTTTGACGAAATGTTGATCCATCTTTGTGAGTAAGTAAGTGCTCCAATCAATAGCCACTCCTTTTCACACCATCCTGGAAGCCGTGAAGAGATCTTTGGACAAGTAATGGGATGGCGTTTTGGCAGGCATAAATCTCTCTTGGAGAAACTGGCAGACCAACTTTCACACAAGATCAGTGATCATGGAAAAAGAGACTCCTGAAGTGTTGATCACTTTCTTGACATCCAGAATTTTCTTGGTCTGCTTCTGTAACAGTTTGAAAATCTCATCGTTGGAGAAAAATTGTCTAGCTGTAACAAAGGGCTCTCCTTTGTAGGGAAGAGACAAAGCCTTCCTTAACCCTCGGGGTGTCAATGTCATGGAAGCACCATGAACCAGTCCCGACTTCTTGCTATATGAGGCAAGGAACTCATTACACAAGGATGGATCATATGGAATCAAGGGGAATGAGGCAGCTACAAAAGTCGCAAGTCCTGCTTTCGCTATAGGTCCAAAAGCCAATAGGGAAGAATAATCCCTACTAACCAGCGGGACATACTAGATAGGAGGAGGAGCATGAGGCGCCATTTAGATGGAAAACACACACACCACAACACAGACAATCACAAAGAATGCCTGCAAAACAACCAAAGGGCTATAAAAAAGAAATCAATCCAAAGAAGGACACACATACATAGATGTAACTAACCCATTTACCACCCCAAACAACCCATATCCTAGAAAAAATTCGGCATGACCTCTACACATATGCGACCAAAAACTTCATGTGATGCAACAAACAGGCACCCAAATCCCCGTATCAGGCAAGAAAGAAAGAACTACACACCATACCCGTAATCGTAACACATAGACAAATCATAATACCATAAAAATGTACCTCAAGATCGGACCATAACCTTGACCATCAGTTTCACTAAGAGGACTGTACGCACCCATCCCACGAAGCGTGCTTATTAAAAGGAGAAAAAAAGTGCAGTGAGGGGGAATTATTTTAATGAAGGGTTCATTTTAAGAAATTATTAACAATGGGTGACATTTTATTAGGTTATAAACCTTAATAAAAAAATGTCGGTTCCTTCTTAAAATTTTAATTACAATTTATTAGGGTGAGATGGTGCTTTATCGAAACCCGAACTACGATCCCTAGATTGGGTCTCTAAATGCAAATTTATTAATTAAAAATTAACAGTGATGTGGAGCGCTTTTTTGCCAGCATGTGCTTTTTTGTGACGGATGGTTCATTTTTATTAACAATTAAGGTGCCTCTTAAGCGCACATAGCGCGTGCAAAGTGAATGACAGGTTGATTTTTAAATTATTACATTGTGTGTTTAGCGTGAATGTGCGTGGAAAATGTGGATGAAAAATAGTTTATTTTAGCAATTAATTGTGGTTAAGGGAGTAATGAAAATAAATAAAGCTCACAAAATAAATACCTGGTAGGGGTGTGTATGCAATGGACTGAAGGCGCACGGAGTAGTCTCCCAAAAGTAATGAATCCAGTCAAACAAAAACAAAGATCACTGACTGAAAAATATAAAGCACCTTAGTGTTTTCATTTTATTTGGATTTAATTTTTATTTATTTATTCTTAAATTTTATTTTTAATGGTTTTTTTTCTTTTTTTCTTTTTTATTTTAGGTGTGTTTGTTTTTTGTATAATGTTTGGTTTGGTTAATTTGTTTTGTTATTTTTATTTCTATCCGTTCTTTTTTAAAAATTTTAGATAAATAATTAAATCAGAATATATAACACAAATAAATCTTCTGTAGTAGCCCACATGGCCAAGAAATCCTCTCAATTGCTTTAGGTTTGTTGGTGCTATTAAGGCGGCAATCTTCTCAATCTTTGCCAGGTTTGCAATCCCTTGTGTCGAGACAATATGGCCCAGAAGAACTCCTAAGGAGACACCAAAGACACATTTATCGGGATTAAGAGAAATCCCATACTCACGGCATCTGTCAAAACATTGCTCTAGGTGTCCTCGGTGCTCACGGATCAAGCTATAAACATAGAAGTCATCAAGATACACCTCAATGAAATCATGCAGATGATTCTGGAAGGCAGCCATCATTACTCGTTGAAAGGTGGCAGGAGCATTACAAAGCTCGAATGGCATCACTCTGTAGGCATAGGTCCCCCATTCTATGGTGAAGGTTGTTTTGGATTGGTCCTCTTCTATGATTTGGACTTGGTTATATCTGCTGAATCCATCCAAGAGGGAATATAGCTCATGGCCTGCCACTGTGTCCAACAGTTGATCTATAAAAGGGATAGGGAAATGATCCTTCTTCGTCTTCAAATTGAGCTTTCGAAAGTCAACACATATTCGAAGTTTCCCGTTCTTCTTGGGTACTACCACAATGGGCGAAACCCATTCACTGTTAGCCACATGATAAATGAACTCTGATTCAAGAAGTTTCAATAATTCGGCCTTCACTAGAGCAGAGTAATTAGGATTCATTCGCCTTTGTCTTTTCCTTACAGGTTTGGCATCGGGCTCTAGGTCAATGTGATGTTGGCATACTGTGGGATCAATCCCCTTTAGGTTTTTATATAACCAAGCAAACACATCTAAGTTCTCTTTGAGTAGGTCTTGCAGAACCACTAATTCTTCTTCTGGAAGATTGAGGCCCACCTTCAGGTGACATTCAGTACCGTCAGTATCCAAGAACCTTACTTGCCTTTCACCTTCCACTTCACAGATAAATGTCCCACGGGTTGCTTTTGGGGAAAATTGCCTAAAAATGGAAAAAATGGGTTTAAAATTAGGGAAAAATAGAAAACGGGCTGAGGAAAATTAGGGGAAATTATATCTATGTTTGTGCAATGCATAACAATGGCAAAACACGAGGTTGGCCTCGGTTTGTCCCCGTTTCTATGTTTTGTGTGTATTTATTGTTGTTTTAAAAGGGAAAAATGCATAGAAACCCTATCTAACTGATCAATGATGCAAAATTCTAAGAGTTAGATGAAGAGGCGTTGAAACGCTGAAAGATAAAGAAAAGATTTGATTTATGCATTGTACTTGGCATATAGGAAAGTGTTTAAATAAAGAGGATGGTAGCATAAGCATATGGCTCGGTGCCTCCTTTCAATGCAGTACGCGTTAGTAAAATTCATGGAAAGAATGCTTTATGCACCATGCATGATGCTGATCTTTCTTTAATGCCAAAAAGAAACTTGTCCCATTACTATTGGACTAAAGTGGTTTCTATTGTTGTATACATTATGAACATGACACCCATTGCTGTTATACATGGTATGACATCTCAAGAGAAGTTTACAGGTAGAAAGAGAAATGTGTCTCATCTGAAAGTACTTGAATGTCATGAGTTTTGTAGTAAATTAGATCCCAAAGCAAAAAAATAGATATATATTGGATATTTTATTGAGCAGAAGGGATATAGATGTTATAACCCTATTACACGTGAGTTGAATGTTAGCTTTATGAAATAAGTAGCTAGTATTGGAATGTGCAGAATGCAATTGGGATTGATGAGCATGAGATTGTAACTTTGCAAAAAATAGGTTGATAGTCATGGACATTGAGTGGACCATAAGAGTCTCCTAGTGACGATTCTATTGATAGACCTGATGCTCCGCTAGAACTAGTGTTCTCCTTCTGAACAGATGACTCATTCGTCTGTTTAGGTTGCTGGAAGGGTATCAAATCTTTGTGTGCTTCTATGTGAGTGGTAATCTCATCTGGACTTAGGGATTCATCTTTAGAGGATGCATCCAGGAATGTCACATAACCTTCTAGGGACCATGGCTCAGAGGGCTTTGGCTTCTGTTGGCAAGGGGCATCATCATCATCTTTTCTCTGGACTGAACAGTTATGGTGATAGGAGCCATTGGTGAACTTAATTTTTATTCTTTTAATCCATTGCTGATACAGATTCTATATACTTTGTGGTCCATTTGTCAACCCAAATGGAACCATGATCATTCCATCCAACACCCTGAGATCTTCGGCCTCTGAGGTCAGAGGTCTCTGTAGGGACATCAACAAGATCATCCTCTATCAGAGGGAATTCTTCATCTGCACTTTCATAACCTACTTCATTTTTTTCCTCATCATTTTTATCCTCTTCCTCTTGAGGCTCTGTCTCTGCTTCTGTAGAGGCTCTGTAGGAGAAGAACAGATCTTCTGCCTCTGCATCTGCTTCTGCTTCTGTCACAGCTTCTGACTTTGCTTCTGGCTCTTGCTCTAGCTCTGGCTCTGTATTTGTTACTGTCTCTGTGACTGTCTCTGTATCCGCTCTGTCTCTGTTCTATATCTGCTCTGTATCTACTCTGCCTCTGTACTGTCTCTGCTCTGTAACTGTTCTACCTCTGTACTGTCTCTGCGACTATCATGTAATAGGGAGAACAGTATATCCATGCTTCTATTTCACTGTCAGAGGTGATTTCAGAAGTTAATTCTAGTTGAAACAGGAGGTATTCTCCCATGGACAAGGATTTTGCTTGCCTTGGTAGTTGGCTTATAGTGCCCACTGTTAGGGACTGTGCCTCTGTTTTCTTAGGAAAGATCTGCTTAACAACCTCTTCGTCTCCTGATGTACCATCTGTTACCTCATTGGAGGAGTCAATTATGATGGATGTGGATCCATTTCCTTTTTGCGATCCATACAACTTTAACACCGCTTCGTTGGGTCCTCTGCCTAGGGTTAGGGTTCCTTTGAACCAGTCCGTCTTGGCTCTTGCTTCAAAAAGCCAAGGTCTTCCCAACAGTAGAGGGTATGAGGTCCCATAAGAATTTGGTTTGACCACTAGGTATGTCAGTCATAGTCTCTTCCTGCAAGGGTTGTTTTTACGTATGGGAGGATGCCCAATGGTTTGACTCTACTTTGGTTTGCCAATCTGATAAGCCACTGTGTAGGTTGAATTCCTTGCAACCCTAAGTCTTTCATTGTGACATCCGTCATTATGTTTATTGATGAGCTTCCATCAATCAATGCATCTGAAATGAAGCATCCTTCTATCCATACACTAATCTCTGGGGTTCCAGGATCTAGGAAGGCATTAGCCACATCTACTTCCTTTACAGGCTCTGGGGCCTTATTGGTCTTGGTCATCGTTGAAGGAGTGATCCTTAGTCCACGCCTTCTTGTCAAGATGCTTTTGAATTTCTTTCGACAGCTGGGAGACAACATTAGCAACTGTCTGAATGTTAAGTTTGGTTTAAAAGTGTCTAGGTCTTTTACCAAGTCATAATCTTTGATAGGATCTGTGATTATTGCATAAATTGGTTGGGTTGATCTAGAGGGTCCTATGTTCTAGCTCCGATTCAGAGCTTCTGTTGAGACTTGGGGTTGTTGATTCTAGTTGGTAGGATTCCAGTGTTGTTGAGTCACCATTGGAGGAACTGTTTGAGGCCACTGTTGTTGTGGTTGAACCATCATTTGAGGCACTATCATTTGCGGTGACCACAGTGGGTTAGGTGCATTATACTGTGGCACTGTTTGCATCTGGGAATAAGGGTAGGGAACTGGCCCTGGGACTGCATTTGGTGGGTATACCATTCTAGGCATGGGGTAAGGTAAGACTCCTCTTCCTAGAGTCATTGACAGCCTTACTTCAACTTCGTCATACAATCTTGCACCTTCCACTGCAGCTTGCAGATTGACTGGTCTTCTCAATTCCACGAACTTGCAAACTTCTGGTTGTAGGCCCCTAATAAACACTCCTTTCTAGATACCTTCATCTAAATGATGGTTAGTCTATCTCTTCAGGATGGATTCCATTCGCGAGACATAAGCTTCTACTCTTTCTCTAGAGGACTGACTTAGGTTGATGAACTCCTCTCGTATCCGCTCTTCAAAACCTTCACGCCTAAATTTAGTGAGGAAGGCCAGCTTCCCAAGTGCCAAAAGTTCCTACTGCTTGTCTCTCATACCACTGAAACGCCGCGCCCTTGAAAGTGGCGGGGAATATTGCTAACCAATGCTCAAGGGTTTTGGCATTGTTAGCCACACATGCCACCATGAACTCTGCTACATGAAGATTAGGGTCTTCATTGTACTCTCCCTTAAAAACTGGCAATGGGACTACATTTGCTGGCCTGTCATCAATATTTCTAGGATGAATCTGACTAGGAAGGGAACCTCGAGTTGCCATGGGGACTTCTGTAAAGAGCATTTTAAGGGTGTCAAAGGAGGCTTATGCACTGTGAGCTCGTTCTCAGCTTTGATTTTTGCCTTCTCTCTTCTCATGTACCTTTGGACTCGTTCTAACGCTTGCCTCTTGATTGCGTCATTCATCAGGGGGTTGGCTCCAACCAATTGGTTTGTAATCAACAGGATAGTATTAGAGAGGGCTTTAGTCTCTGTGGGATTCTCTGGCCAACATCTCTTCTACTTCTTTTCAACATCTCTAAATTCGGCTTTCAAACCACTACAAAGATGGAGATATTCCATTCTTAAAGTATCAAAAATCATTCTTCTTAAGATCATTGTTGTGTCATTATAATAATGCCAGCTTCTGAGGGTTTCAACAGTGTATGTTGTGAAAAACACTCTATCTACCAACTTCCAGTGGGTTGCTAATTGGACAAATAGAAGATTGTCAGTACACCAAGCATCCCACGAATCTTGTTGTTGAGCACCCACGAACAAATTCCAACTCTTTTCCTTCTTGTCTTCGTGAACCTCCACAGACAACGACTCCTGAAGATTCTTCACAATCTCCCACTTGATGATGTCTTGAAACTTCTCAATGAATGCCAAATCTTCCATGGATGGTCATTCTCTCTGTTTCTGCTCTTCAATTTGTTCCCAAACAGTTTGTCACCAAGATGCAAGTTTCTGCTGCTTCAACAGGAAGAGGAAAAAATCCACCACATAGAGCATGCATCATGATGGTGATATGTTTCCACCATTGTGGGATGAAATTCTTGTGGAAAATGGCTTTGATAATGAGAATCTCTAACTATTTAGTGGAGGAAGGAACTTTGCAAACTTCCATTGAATTCTCCTCTTCTTAGCAATGCCATTTCCTTCATTTTCAGCCTCTTCTGATGCTTGCCCCGGCTGCGCACCAAAAACATGGAGCCCCAAGAGGAACACCAAGGAAAAGGAAATTCTCTTGCAAGAAAATCTATCTTGTAACATCAACAAGCTTTTATTTAATTCTTTTGATCATCAAAACAAAGAAAATAACAATTCTTCACGCAGCGTCATAGTAGATTTCTCCCACGGATTTAGTAGAATCAACCATAATCTTTAATATATTCATAGAATCCATCAATATAAAAAATAAGACAAAGGAATACACCATCTTTGAATGGAAATCAATCACATATTATTCACCTTCAATGTCTTCATAGTTCTCTCTCTCAATATCTCATATACAGTTACATTGTTTTGATAGAATTGGCTATCTCTGGCGCTCTCTCTCTCTCTCTCAATCAATAGTACATCATCTCCTCACTAAAATAATCTCATAATAACTCTCAATAATCCTTATTAGGTCGTGGATGCACCTCCCAAGAGGTATGTTTGATATGAAGAGTCACCAGAGCCACTACAGTGTCTTTTCACAGCTCACTACTGTCACTGTCACTTAGTCTTCTCTTCAGTTCTTCAATAGCTACTTCTTCCACTTGTTTTAGCTCTTTTGAACTTAGATTCATCCTTTCCAAAGGTCAGAAAAATTTTCCCAAAGTCACACATAAATTCTACAGAACACTTACAGAAGGTCTACAGAATAGTTACAGTACAGTACCAGAGCATCTTGAGAGCGGAATTTAGGTGATGGAAAGTGCTTAAAAATAGCTAAAAATTATGAATATCAAGGGAAAAATATTCAATGTCAAAGGCGGAGGCTCGATCTAGGACGATTTTAAGCGCCAAAGTGCTTTAAAGGCGCCCGAGCGACACTTGTTGATATTTCATAATTTTTCAGATAGTTGTGCGGGTTGACACGAGCTACTGGCCAATGCGGGATGCTAAGTCGGACGCCCAGGATTTTTCAGAGCTTGATTCCGAGTCCGGACGGGAAAATGGCCAAGAAACCGGTCAAGATACGAAGAGGTGGACTTATTTTTGGCCAAAATGGGCATGACCTTTGGGGCCCCAAACTTAAAATGCCACATGAAATGTTTGAACCAAATCGTGGAGAGAGAAAGGAGGAGAACATCACGCCATACTGCGCCCGATTTTTTCGCCATGATGATGGATGAGCCATTTCCTGCCTGTGAGCACCCCCCCCATCGACATTGGGCATTGATTTCCCTCTGAATCCTGACTCTATCGCCGCCCTTCGCTCGCGCAATGATGCCCTCTTTGTAGATCTCTGATTTCAGTCTTTCTCTCTCCTCTCTCTCTCTCTTCTAAAGGCAAGTTCATGTGGGAAGAAGAAGGAAGAAGAAAGAATGATGGAGGCTTGTCCGGCATGGATCGGATTGCTCCACGGGCTGGAAATGGTGATTGGTGATTGTGCTGGACATGAAGTGCTGCTGATTTCCAAATTTACAGCCATGGACATGAAACCCGAAACACGCAAATAAGCGGTAATTTAAAATTTTCAAAGGAAATTTGAGATTCTATAGCTTTTGATTGATGAAATGTTGTTCATGTGGGATAAAAATTGTTCATGTTGCTGTTTTCCATGAGTTCTTGCTGGTCATAATAAAAAAAATCAGAAAAATATACATCTTGTGGTTCAAAATAATACATTAAAACACGAAAAACATGAAAAATCAAGGGAAAATGATGGTTTTTTGGCATAAAAATGGGAAAGTAAATAGGAACATCAACTAAACTTTCATTTTTCTGCAAGAAGGAACTAAGGGCCACAGCCCATAACCTGTTTTGAATTTTCAGTAATTAAATAATGCAGGAAAATAAGGGAAAATACAAGAAAATGGTGAAAAAACCCTAAAAAATAGGGGAAAAATACATTTTGGGTTTCGAAAAATAAGGATAAATAAGAGCAATGTTTGTGAATGTTTGTGGGGACTGAAGCATGAGGATTTGCCTCAGTTCAACCCCGCCTTCTTGTTCTAGTGTGTCTTTTTTCGGTTTTTTCACATAAAATGATGATAAAATACCCTATAAACCTATCCAACGATGCAATATTTAAACGGGGAAGGGTAGAGAAGTTGAAATATGTCTAAATGCCGTGTGAAATGATGGGAAAGTTGCTGATTTCTATGCATAGCATTTAGGACGGATGATAATTAAAATTAAGAGCTTAGTAGCACGAGGATCACCTCGGTGCTAAGCCCATGCAACGAAGCACGAACGGTAGTTGGAAACCATTAAAAGAATGTTTTTGCACTTGTGCACGATACTATTTTGCTAAATGTTTGAGCACTAGGCATCCATCAAATGCATAGAGCATGAAAAGAATTTAAAAGTATCAGTGATTAGCTCCTGGACATGCATTGCAATTGGTTTATGAGGACATGACCTACGTTGAGAGGCAGTGAGGTACCCATGCTGTAGGTAGACGTGGATCCTAAAGGGGAAATCAAGTAAGGACAATGGTACATTCCTGGACACGCTTATGTGGTACCTTGAGTGATGTTTGTGCGAAATGTCTAAATGTTGAGCGACGCACTGAGGGGCCAATCCCCAAGGTGTAGGAGAGTCGCAGAGGGTTGACGGCATTTAGCCGTAGGAGGAACCCCATGTGTATGTGATTTGAGCCTATTTGGCTATGTGAAAGGGACTCTCTCTGAGGAGTAATATTGGGTTAGGATCAGTTGGACTACAACGTATTACAAATGCAATGTTTAGGAAGGCAGAGATTTTGATAGACGCTCCTGGCCGCGAGGCCGAGGGGTTGTCTTGTGCGTAGTGACGAGGTCCGGCTAGTGTATGAGCCAGTGCCGGCCCGTTTTTAGGTCCATCAGTGGTGCGTCTGCCGGGAGCCGATTAAAAGTGGCGGTTCTCGAATCCTGGTTGTTTAGGGACCAACTAGCAGTTTATGCCAAAGGATACTGAGATTGATCCGTTATTTATTGATAAGCATCGTCTAGCAGAAATCCAAAAGCAAGAAAGAGACGAAAGAGCTAGGCGACGTGCTGAAATTTTTAGGAGATATTCTCCTAAGGGTAGCGGCGCTGAACCCTTACGAGGGAGTGGATCTAGTGGTCTTAGTACCACAAGCAGTAAGTTAGGAGAAGGCGGAAGCTCTAGTGCTCCCCTTCCTTCTAAAAGCCAGTCCACGTCAAGTACGGGAGGTGTAACCCCACCGTCCCCTAATCCTAGTGCAAATCCAATCCTTGTCATGGCGCAGCCTATTGCAATTCCAGCAGGAACGACGGATTTGCCAGCTCTAGGTTACCCACTACCCATTTTTAATGGGCTAGTTGAGGAAGATGCGGAACTCCACATTAGGGAGTTTCAAAAGCTGATGTTTAACTGTCGCATTCAAGAGGAAGGACATCTAATGATATTCTTCAATATGACTCTCAAAGGAAGAGCCGCTATATGGTATCATGGTTTAGAAGCCGGAACCATATTGAACATTGATGCATTTTATGGAGCTTTTCGAAGGGAGTTTGCCCCTGAAAGGGGTGGAAAATATTGGTTGCGTGTACTCAACGTGACCCACCAAGAACCACATGAGGATATTCGTGCTTATGCGAAGAAGATAAAAGAGGTTTTCCGTAAGTTGGACACCTCTATTCCTATCCCCGCAGCTGCCCAATTGCAATATTTCCTACATGGTTTGGACTTTAATATCCAATTGCAATTGAGTAGTGTTCCCTTGGGGGATATAGATACTGCCATTACACGAGCACAAGAGGTGGAATCCCGACTACAAGCAGCCTATGCTTCTCGAGGCAATTCGAACATGGGTTTAGTATTGGGAAATAATATGGCAATGGCCAATGGCAGTAGTGGCCAAGGGATAGCAATGGCTAACCCTAATAGGAGAGGGAACATGATGCAGAATGTCCCTTTATTACCAGCTCCCCCTAGCATGTCGATGCCTACGGGCAGTCAAATGGCTCCAAATGGTGGAGGCCAGGCGGTCAATTCTAGCACCATGCCTGTGGCTCAACAACCAGTGCCTAATCGAATTGTTAGGCCGATGGAACGACATGGTAATGACCAAGGCTATGAGTCGAGTTCTTCCAATGTTCTTGGCGAGGTTAAGGACATGATGAAGCATTATACCGACATGATTACGGAGCAGTATCGGCAAATAGCCGTTGATGTCAACTTCCTTAAAAAACAACAAAATTTGATAGGAAGTAGATACCTAGAGGAGGGTGCGCCGTCGAGGTTTAGTTGCAAATGGTGTGGTGGGCAGCACTATCCAAGAAATTTCCCAAATGTTAAGTGCGACATTTGTGGAAAATTTGGCCATTTAGCAGCTACTTGCTGGAGTAAGATCAGTTCCCTCCAGCGAGGAAGTCGGCAACCAGGGCCTGTTAATCATCGTGCCCAAGGAAGTGATTCCCAGCGAGAAGATGGGCCTAAACAAATACTTCAACGACCAAAGACTACAGTAGAGGAGCTACCAAGTGGTAGTGGGGTTAGTTTGATTGAGGCTGTACGCGTTAATGATGCTGAAACCCCTAATCTGCGAGCTGTCCTTACAAGAGGTCAAAAGGGTAGAGGAGCCGACAAGGATAAGCCTGTCGACGGAAACCCTAAACAAGGCGACAAAGGAACGCAAGTTTTGGATCCTGCCATGGAAGGGGGACCTTTGAAGCCCGTAGAAAGTAAAGGCGATAAGGAACCACCAAAGAAGAAGGTGAAAGTTAAGAAAGAGGCAATAAAGCCAGTTCAGCGACCTAAAGAGCGGATGGTTTGGCATGAAAAGCGAGCTCTATCGAACTATCATGAATTTGATTTGGCGAGCTCTCTTTGCGAAGTCAAGCCGGATGTGAATCTTTTACAGCTTATTAAGCTTTCCCCAGGAGTACGCAAGGAATTTAGAAAGGTCCTACGTACCGGGTATATCGTAGAACCTTTGGGTATTGCGCGAGTTGGTGATGACTGGTTCGAGCATGCTGAGAAGCATTGCCCAAGGGTTGCAGCCTATGTCGATGGGATATTAGTAGATTATGCCATTGTCGACACGGGATCATCTGTTAACATTATGAGTTCTGAACTGATGGAAAGGTTGGGTCTTGCGATCCAGAAAGATACCTCCACAATTCTCAGAATGGCAGATGATAGTTTGAGACAGCTGGAAGGCTGCATTACTAAGGTCCATGTCACTGTTGCAAATGTAGAATGCCTGTTGGACTTTAGGGTGATTCGTTTTGCAGGCCGGCCAAGTTACCAAGTATTACTCGGACGACCTTGGATCTTGCAAGCGGATTGCCAAGTGGATATACCTGCCGGTCGACTGATATTCGGCAGAGGTGCCCAGCATGTGGTAGTTGATGCTTATCCTGAGTCCCCGCAGAGTGAGAGAGCTCCTCTATCTTCTACGGAATTGGAGACATTAGAAGATTTATCTGCCAGTGAGACATCATCGAGTGATGAGTCCAAAGAGGGATCCACCACAGAGGACATCTATCAGATCACTTTGAATGAGCCGATAGAGGGCCAAGATCGTATAAGAGATGCAGATGTTATCGAGCTAGACCTTGGTACGCCTGATGATTCGCGGCCAATCAAATTAGGTTCTATGCTCAGCTCAGCAAAAAGGGAGGACTATGTGGCCTTGATCCAGGAATTCCGTGATATCTTTGCCTGGAGTTATGATGAGTTGAGAGGCATCCTCCTAGTCTTGCTGTTTATACAATTCCGTTGAAAGAGGGCAGTCGTCCTGTATGGCAGAAAGTAAGGCGTATGCCTTTTGAACTGAGGGACGGGTTGTTTGAAGAGTTACAAAAGCTTCGGAAAGCGGGTTTGATTTTTCCTGTGCAACACACGGAATGGTGTTCGCCAGTTGTGATTAGAAAGAAGAAGAATAATCAAATCCGTTTATGTGTGGACTTTAGGGAGCTGAATAAGCAGACAGTTAAGGACTACTACCCGTTGCCATTTATTGACCAGATTTTGGATCAATTAGCGGGTACGGAGATATATTTGTTTATGGATTGCTTTGCAGGATACAACCAAATGGCAATTGCAGAAGAGGATAGGTTGAAAACAACTTTTATCACTGTATTTGGTACTTTTGCGTACCATGTGATGGCCTTTGGTTTATGCAATGCGCCTGGTTCGTGGCAACGAACAGCAGATAAGACATTTGGTGACATATCCCCTGAAGAATTGAAGGTGCTTATTGATGACTTAGGGGCCGCCACCGTGAGAGAAAGGCAGTTGATCATTCTAAGAAAATGCTTTGAGCGCTGTAGACAATTCTGCATCGCCCTAAACCCACGGAAGTGTATTTTTGGAGTACCTTATGGGCTATTGCTGGGTCATGTGGTCAGTTCGGTAGGGATTGCGACAGACCCCGAGAAGGTCAAAGTTATAGTTGCCATGGGTCCACCACGCACTCCGAAGGAAGTTCATAGCTTTCTGTCTTCGGTTGGTTACTACTGTAGATTCATCAATGCCTTAGCAGAAAGAACGTTGCCGCTTACAAATTTATTGTCCTTTAGCTGTTCGTTTGTATGGGGTGACCCTTGTAAGGTAGCATTTGAGGATGTGAAACAGGAGCTAGCAAGAGCGCCCATTTTAAAAGCACCTAAAAGAGGTGAGGTGTTTTATATATTCTCAACGGCCACCATGTATAGTATTAGATGCTGTTTAGCCCAAATTTGGGAAGAGAAGTGGTACCACCCGATTGGTTTTGCTAGCCGGAAGCTGGGAATATCCGAAATCAACTATACTTACATGGAGAAATTGTGTCTAGCGATGGTCTTTGGGACCAAGAAATTCAGGCATTACATTCTCTATGAGAAAGTCGTGCTTTATACGAAGGCGGAGGGGCTTCGATTATTGATGAATAAGCTACAGCCGCCTGATCATTTAGCAAAGTGGTTGATCACTTTGCAGGAATTTGATTATGAAATCAAGAGTAAGCCACCAAGGTTGCAAGGCATCGTGGAATGCCTTGTGGACTTTCGGGAGCCGAAAGAATCTGTGTGGCTGAAGGTACTGACATGGAGTTGTTACTTAAGATAGATATGGCATCTATTCCCTCCTGGTATGCTGCAATAACGCATTATTTATCAACGGGAGAGGTGGGATCCGAACTATCTAAAGCTGAGAAAAGGAAAATTAAGCAGCAAGCGTTAAAGTTTGCTTTGATCGCAGGTACATTATATCGGCAAGGGGTTGATGACATCTATCGCCGATGTGTGATGCCTGACGAGGTGCCATTCATTTTGGAAGAGTGCCATGATTCTGCTTGCGGTGGCCATTTTGCTGGACGGCTTACAGCACAAAAGGCTTTAAGAGCAGGTTATTGGTGGCCTGCCATCTTCCAGGATGCGTTTGCGTATGTTAAGCAATGCAATATTTGCCAACGACATGATAGTCGAGAGAATAGGAAACGACCACTCACCCCTATTATGGCGATACTTCCATTTGAGAAGTGGGGAATAGACTTTGTGGGTCCTATTACTCCGTCATCGACTACACAAAAGAGGTACATCATTGTAGCAACTGACTACTTCACAAAGTGGTCAGAAGCACGTGCAACAAGGAAAGATGATGCTAAAGAAACTGCTAGTTTCCTTTTAGAGCAGATAATATGCCGGTTTGGTCCGTCGAAAGAATTAGTGTCGGACCGCGGAACCCATTTCTTAAATAAGGTGATCAAAGGTTTGACAGAGATGTGGCAAATCAAGCATAACAAGACAACCCCATATAATCCGCAAGCCAATGGGCAAGTTGAGAGCACCAACAAGCAGCTTGTGGGCATCCTGTCCAAAATTGTGTCGGAAAAGAAATGGGATTGGGATAAAAAGTTATACGTGGCAGTGTGGGCTTATAATACGACTTTCAAACGAGCCACTGGCCATACCCCGTTCAAGCTAGTATATGGGAAGGAGTGTGTCTTGCTTTTAGAGATTGAGCTTCTGACTATTCGGTTTGCCATCAATCATTCTTTGAGCGATGAAGATGCACTTTTTGAGCGCTTGACGACACTAGCACATTTAGATGAGCTTAAGTTACAGAGCTTATTGCACCAAGAAGTGGCGAAGCGCCGAATGAAGCAGCTACACGACCTCAAAGCCAATAAATACACCTTCAAGAAAGGACAGCTTGTTCTGTATTATGACGCACGACGAGAATTATTTCCAGGCAAGCTAGAGCCCAAATGGGATGGGCCCTATAGGATCGTTAGAATAGGAAAGAATAAATCCACAGTCTTGTTAGCTGACCTTGAGGGGATAGAATTTAAAAATAAGGTTAATCTTAATAAGATTAAACCTTATTACTTCTGATTGCACTAATGCTATGACTGCCTTGCAGGTCTAGGCGAGATCGATCAAACATCTGCAAGGAAATCGTGATAGGGGTTGATGGGTCGTCTGATCCCTTATTTAGAACACCCATATTTAGAACAAAGGTATCATCAGGGAAAGCTCATTTGGTAGAGCAAAGGATACAAGGTGATTGAGCAAGAAGGCGGGACATTTATTTGGGAGATCAAGGTCTTCTGCCATCACTGCCTACAAATTTTGACGAGTATCCCTGTTGAATTCAATGACAATGGAGGGATGGAGCCTACAGCTCACCCGTTGAATATGCTGAATTTTGATTACCATAATTACGAGTAGAGTCCAGGATGGCAGGGTATGTAAACCCTTTGTGGACGTACACCTTGTACTTTGATGGGGCGTCCAGGGGTCCATGCAAAAAAGGAAGTGTAGGAGTTGTCATCCGAGACCCCCGACGACGCATTGTCATGAAGTTAGCTGCTTATCTCGGGGGGAATTTTACCAATAATATGGCAGAATACAAAGCCCTAATTATGGGTTTGAATATTGCGAAGAAGGGTGGTATCCGCCAGTTGTTGGTGAAAGGGGACTCTCAGTTGGTTTTAAATCAACTCAATGGGACGTACATGGTACGAAACCCCATCCTTTGTATGTACCATCATACTGCCATAGCCCTGCTAGACGAATTCGATAGAGTGTCTTTTCAGCTGATTCCACGGAATTGGAATCAGTTTGCCGATTCTTTGGCTAATTTTGCGTATGAAGAAGACCTCTTCTTTAATTGTGGCCCTTGTCCCGATATATCCATTGATAGTGAGACAGGACCCGGTCGTTTGTGGGGTATGCTTTCTGACCATGCCCTCTTTGGCAGACGATGGTTGATCTGGGTGATGCAGAGGGTAAGCGAGACTCATCTCCCTTTATTATCTTGGACCCATAGACTGATTAGACGACATGTGATGCGAACACCTCTTGCGATATACGCAGGAGGGATGGGTCATAATTTAATGCATCTAGTTTAGGGCTACGAGCCTTTGTTCCCCTGGGAATAGTATGCTTTGATGTCTATCATAGTTGTTTCCAGGAGGATGTTATGCATCGTTATGGTTGATTTCATTAGGCCAAGAGGGCCATTTCCCTGTCTAGTGCAGGTACGTTTAATTGGGTTTTTGTTTTAGTGTTGTGCTGGACAGATTTCGTGTTTTGTGGAATTTGATGGAGCCTGGAGGAGCCTTTGCTGCGATGGAAGCTTCTTGTGGCCAATCCAAGTGATACCTCTCCTTTACGAGTACCTTTCTTTCCTGTTATATTTGTATTTATACTTGTCGAGGGGATACATTTTTGTTGGGGACCGGCAACCAAGGCATGAAGTCCCAGGTTTAGGTTGAGTATGTTTGAGGGAGGTCGGAGTAGTCATTGCCTCCTGCAACGACATTGTTAGACATTGAAAGACCTGTTTTAGAAGGACGTCCTAGTGGCCCTGTTCTGCTAACCTGCTAGGCAGCCGTTCTAGGAGTTCTTGTTAGTAGTGAGGTAGTTAGAGAAGCCTGCCAGAAGATAATAATGATGATGCCCAGAAACCCTGAACATCCTAAAAGATGAATATCGATACGAAGGTGTGTAAAAAGGGGTTCTAACCCCTATCAAAGAAAAGAAAAGAAATGAAAATATATAAGCAGTTGATCATTGCCTTGCGAGGGCCTGGTAGGTTCCTGGGGACGAGTCAGACCCGGGGCCGATGCCTTGTCTTCCTAGGGGTGGCTTCTTGCTGGAACAAAAAAATGATGACAAAACAAGGAAGGTTGGAGCGAAAATAAAAGTGAGCGTTAGAAAAGGATTAAGTGTCGCCTTGCGAGGGCTTGGTAGGTTCTTGGGTGCCGAGACATGTCCTGAGGCCGATGCCTTGTTCTCCTTGGGTCAGTACGCTCAGCTCCCTCCTTTTTACATGCCCAAGTATGTTCATCCAATAAAAACCCTAAAAGAAGACATGTATTGGAAGAAAATACTCTTTGATCAGGCTATAGGAGTCCTCGCCTTGTCGGAGCTCCGAATTGTGTTGTCTTTAGTTGGTAAGTAGTTCAGACTACCACTTAGGGCAACCTCTTCGATAGGTTTTTTTTAGTTTGGCTGTGTTGGAGCAGCTGGTTAGTGACTCACTTCGGGTCTTCTATTAGATGATGCTAGGCCTATTCCTTGTGGATGTCATGCCTTGGTTCTGTCCAGGGGTAGGGGAAGCATTGTGCTGAGTTTTATTATATATTTGTTTTGTATCAGTTTGATGCTTCTTTGGTTATTTGTGTGCAGATATGTTCGTGGATTCGATGGGCTGAGTCGCCCTATCCCGTGGTCGCCACTGAGAGCAGAATTTAGGTGACAGGAAGTGCTTAAAAATAGCTAAAAATTATGAATATCAAGGGAAAAATATTCAATGTCAAAGGCGGCGGCTCGATCTAGGACGATTTTAAGCGCCAAAGTGCTTTAAAGGCGCCCAAGCGACACTTGTTGATTTTTCATAATTTTTCAGACAGTCGTGCGGGTTGACACGAGCTACTGGCCAATGCAGGATGCTAAGCCAGACGCCCAAGATTTTTCAGAGCTCGATTCCGAGTCCGAACGGGAAAATGGCCAAGAAACCGGTCAAGATACGAAGAGGTGGACTTATTTTTGGCCAAAATGGGCATGACCTTTGGGGCCCCAAACTTAAAATGCCACATGAAATGTTTGAACCAAATCGTGGAGAGAGAAAGGAGGAGAACATCACGCCATACTGCGCCCGATTTTTTCGCCATGATGATGGAGGAGCCATTTCCTGCCTGTGAGCAACCCCCCCCATCGACATTGGGCATTGATTTCCCTCTGAATCCTGACTCTATCGCCGCCCTTCACTCGCGCAATGATGCCCTCTTTGTAGATCTCTGATTTCAGTCTTTCTCTCTCCTTCCTCTCTCTCTTCTAAAGGCAAGTTCATGTGGGAAGAAGAAGGAAGAAGAAAGAATGATGGAGGCTTGTCCGGCATGGATCGGATTGCTCCACGGGCTGGAAATGGTGATTGGTGATTGTGCTGGACATGAAGTGCTGCTGATTTCCAAATTTACAGCCATGGACATGAAACCCGAAACACGCAAATAAGCGGTAATTTAAAATTTTCAAAGGAAATTTGAGATTCTATAGCTTTTGATTGAGATACAGAGTCTTGATCTAGTGCTCACCTTAGGATATACTTGAAGATTTGAATGTGCTCTACTTTTAGAGAGTTGACTAGTTTCCACAAGTGGAAAAAATTTTTAGAGCATGGAATCAAGGGATTAAGGGTAGGAGGTTGAGCTTCTAGTGGTTGATTTTAGCATAGATTAGATGGGTAGCAAATAAGAAAGATAACTCTTTGGGATGCTTGCTACGCTATGGAAAAATAAAGGGAGATAGTACATACTTAAAGCAAAATATGGAGGAAATCCTTGAATTCTTCTAGACTTGATGTGTACTGAAATTCATTACTATTTTACCAAAGAAATAGATTTGTACTACTGTTCATAGAGTTTTCTCTATGATCTACCTTTGATCTATTCTTGAAAAAGGCTTTTGGCTATCCCAAAACAATGCTTTTTAAGTATATCATGGAATACACTCATCTATATGAAGGGAGAAGAAGGGAAACCAAACTCTTGATGTATATGGATGATTCATGAAGCTTTTTTACTATTATATATTTAGGGAAATAGGAGATCACTATTTTCCATTGAGTTCTCTTTATGATCTATATCAAAAGGTTACTCTTGGCTATTCCAAAACAATGGTTTTGGTGGATTATTTTGATGCCTCTTGCTTCATGGCTGTCATATGGTGCAATTTTGAAGTTTGAGGGTAAAATATTTGAGAGCCCCAATGAGAGCGGAATTTAGGAGACGGCAAGTGCTTAAAAATAGCTAAAAATTATGAATATCAAGGGAAAAATATTCACCGTCAAAGGCGGCGGCTCGATCTAGGACGATTTTAAGCGCCAAAGTGCTTTAAAGGCGCCCGAGCGACACTTGGTGATTTTTCATAATTTTTCAGACAGTCGTGCGGGTTGACACGAGCCACTGGCCAATGCGGGATGCTAAGCCGGACGCCCAGGATTTTTCAGAGCTCGATTCCGAGTCCGGACGGGGGAAAGGCCACAAACCGGTCAAGATTTGAAAAGGTGGACTTATTTTTGGCCAAAGTGGGCATGACCTTTGGGGCCCAAAATTTAATGTCACATGAAAGTTTGGGAGAGGATGGATGAAGAAAATCGTGGAGAGAGGGCGCCATCAACAGGCGCCGAAAAATGCGCCATGTTGATGGAGATGCTCCTCCCTGCCTGCAAACAACCCCCCTATCTGACATTGGCCCTTGCCTACACTCCGTATGCTGATCATATCGCCGCCCTTCGCCCGTGGAATGATGGCCTGGTTTGAAATTTCTGATTCTAGTCTTTCTCTCTCCTCCCTCTCTCTCTTCTAAGAGGAAGATCATGTGGGAAGAAGGAGCAATGAAGAAAGAATGATGGAGGCTTGTCCGGCATGGACCGGATTGCCACACGGGCTGAGAATGGTGATTTGGGATGTTGCTGGACATGAAGTGTTGCTGTTTTCAAAATCTACAGCCATGGACACAAAACCCGAAACACGCGTTTAAGCGGTAAACTAAAAAATTACAAAGAAAATTTAGTGTTTTATGCTTTTGATTGATGGAATGCCGTTCATATGGACTAAGATTTGATTATGTTGCTGATTCTTCTGAGTTCTTACTGTTTATAACCAGAAATTATGAAAAACATGAGCGACGTTTGTGCGAAATGTCTAAATGTGGAGCGACGCATCGAGGGGCCAATCCCCAAGGTGTAGGAGAGTCGCAGAGGGTTGACGGCATTCAGCCGTAGGAGGAACCCCATGTGTATGTGATTCGAGCCTTTTGGCTATGTGAAAGGGACTCCCTCTGAGGAGTAATATTGGGTTAGGATCAGTTGGACTACAACGTATTACAAACGCAATGTTTAGAAAGGCAGAGATTTTGATAGACGCTCCTGGCCGCGAGGCCGAGGGGTTGTCTTGCGCGTAGTGACGAGGCCCGGCTAGTGCATGAGCCAGTGCCGGCCCGTTTTTAGGTCCATTAGTGGTGCGTCTGCCGGGAGCTGCTTAAAAGTGGCGGTTCTCGAATCCTGGTTGTTTAGGGACCAACTAGTAGTTTATGCCAAAGGATACTGAGATTGATCCGTTATTTATTGATAAGCATCGTCTAGCAGAAATCCAAAAGCAAGAAAGAGACGAAAGAGCTAGGCGACGTGCTGAAATTTTTAGGAGATATTCCCCTAAGCGTAGCGGTGCTGAACCCTTACGAGGGAGTGGATCTAGTGGTCTTAGGACCACAAGTAGTAAGTTAGGAGAAGGTGGAAGCTCTAGTGCTCCCCTTCCTGCCATAAGCCAGTCCACGTCAATTGCGGGAGGTGTAACCCCACCATTCCCTATTCCTAGTGCAAATCCAATCCACGTCATGGCGCAGCCTATTGCAATTCCAGCAGGAACGACGGATTTGCCGGCTCTAGGTTACCCACTACCCATTTTTAATGGGTTAGTTGAGGAAGATGCGGAACTCCACATTAGGGAGTTTCAAAAGTTGATGTTTAACTGTCGCATTCAAGAGGAAGGACATTTGATGATGTTCTTCAACATGACTCTCAAAGGAAGAGCCGCTATATGGTATCATGGTTTAGAAGCCGGAACCATATTGAACATTGATGCATTTTATGGAGCTTTTCGAAGGGAGTTTGCCCCTGAAAGGGGTGGGCAATATTGGTTGCGTGTACTCAACGTGACCCGCCAAGATCCACATGAGGATATTCGTGCTTATGCGAAGAAGATAAAAGAGGTCTTCCGTAAGTTGGACACCTCTATTCCTATCCCCGCAGCTGCCCAATTGCAATATTTTCTACATGGGTTGGACTTCAATATCCAAGTGCAGTTGAGTAGTGTCCCCTTGGGGGATATAGATACTGCCATTACACGAGCACAAGAGGTGGAATCCCGACTACAAGCAGCCTATGCTTCTAGAGGCAATTCGAACATGGGTTTAGTATTGGGAAACAATATGGCAATAGCCAATGGCAGTAGTGGCCAAGGGATAGCGATGGCTAACCCTAATGGGAGAGGGAACATGATACAGAATGTCCCTTTATTACCAGCTCCCCCTATCATGTCGATGCCTACGGGCAGTCAAATGGCTCCAAATGGTGGAGGCCAGGCGGTCAATTCTAATACCATGCCTGTGGCTCAACAACCAGTGCCTAATCGAATTGTTAGGCCGATGGAGCGACATGGAAATGACCAAGGCTATGAGTCGAGTTCTTCCAATGTTCTTGGCGAGGTTAAGGACATGATGAAGCATTATACCGACATGATTACGGAGCAGTATCGACAAATAGCTGTTGATGTCAACTTCCTTAAAAAACAACAAAATTTGATAGGAAGTAGATACCCAGAGGAGGGTGCACCTTCGAGGTTTAGTTGCAAATGGTGTGTGGGCAGCACTATCCAAGAAATTGCCCAAATGTTAAGTGCGATATTTGTGGAAAATCCGGCCATCTAGCAGCTACTTGCTGGAGTAAGATCAGTTCTCTCCAGCGGGGTAGTCGGCAACCAGGGCCTGTTAATCATCGTGCTCAAGGAAATGATTCCCAGCCAGAAAATGGGCCTAAACAAATACTTCAACGACCAAAGACTACAGTGGAGGAGCTACCAAGTGGTAGTGGGGTTAGTTTGATTGAGGCTGTACGCGTTAATGATGCTGAAACCTCTAATCTACGAGCTGTCCTTACAAGAGGTAAAAAGGGTAGAGAAGCCGACATGGATAAGCCTGTCGACGGAAACCCTAAACAAGGCGACAAAGGAACGCAAGTTTTGGATCCTGCCCGAGAAGGGGGACCTTTGAAGCCCGTAGAGAGTAAAGCCGATAAGGAAGCACCAAAGAAGAAGGTGAAAGTTAAGAAAGAGGCAATAAAGCCAGTTCAGCGACCTAAAGAGCGGATGATTTGGCGTGAAAAGCGAGCTCTTTCGAACTATCATGAATTCGATTTGGCGGGCTCTCTTTGCGAAGTCAAGCTGGATGTGAATCTTTTACAGCTTATTAAGCTTTCCCCAGGAGTACGTAAGGAATTTAGAAAGATCCTACGTACCGGGTATATTGTAGAACCTTTGGGTATTGCGCGAGTTGGTGATGACTGGTTCGAGCATGCTGAGAAGCATTGCCCAAGGGTTGCAGCCTATGTCGATGGGATATTAGTAGATTATGCCATTGTCGACACAGGATCATCGGTCAACATTATGAGTTCTGAACTGATGGAAAGGTTGGGTCTTGCAATCCAGAAAGATACCTCCACAATTCTCAGAATGGCAGATGACAGTTTGAGACAGCCGGAAGGCTGCATTACTAAGGTCCATGTCACTGTTGCAAATGTAGAATGCATGTTGGACTTTAGGGTGATTCGTTTTGCAGGGCGGCCAAGTTACCAAGTATTACTTGGACGACCTTGGATCTTGCAAGCGGACTGCCAAGTTGATATACCTGCCGGTCGATTAATATTTGGCAGAGGTGCCCAGCGTGTGGTGGTTGATGCTTATCCTGAGTCCCCGCAGAGTGAGAGAGCTCCTCTATCTTCTACAGAATTGGAGACATTAGAAGATTTATCTGCTAGTGAGACATCATCGAGTGATGAGTCCAAAGAGGGATCCACCACAGAGGACATCTATCAGATCACTTTGAACGAGCCGATAGAGGCCCAAGATCGTATAAGAGATGCAGATGTTATCGAGCTAGACCTTGGTACGCTTGATGATTCGCGGCCAATCAAATTAGGGTCCATGCTCAGCACAGCAGAAAGGGAGGACTATGTGGCCTTGATCCAGGAATTCCGTGATATCTTTGCCTGGAGTTATGATGAGTTGAGAGGCATCCCTCCCAGTCTTGCTGTTCATACAATTCCGTTGAAAGAGGGCAGTCGTCCTGTACGGCAGAAAGTAAGGCGTATGCCTTTCGAATTGCGGGACGGGCTGTTTGAGGAGTTGCAGAAGCTTCGAAAAGCGGGTTTGATTTTTCCTGTACAACACACGGAATGGTGTTCGCCAGTTGTGATTAGAAAGAAGAAGAATAATCAGATCCGTTTATGTGTAGACTTTAGAGAGCTGAATAAGCAGACAGTTAAGGACTACTACCCATTGCCATTTATTGACCAGATTTTGGATCAATTAGCGGGTAGAGAGATATATTCGTTTATGGATTGCTTTGCAGGATACAACCAAATGGCAATTGCAGAAGAGGATAAGTTGAAAACAACTTTCATCACTGTATTTGGCACTTTTGCTTACCACGTGATGGCTTTTGGTTTATGCAATGCGCCTGGTTCGTGGCAACGAACAGCCGATAAGACATTCGGTGACATATCCCCTGAAGAGTTGAGGGTGTTTATTGATGACTTAGGGGCTGCCACCGTGAGGGAAAGGCAGTTGATCATTCTGAGAAAATGCTTTGAGCGCTGTAGACAATTTTGCATCGCCCTAAACCCACGGAAGTGTGCTTTTGGAGTACCTTATGGGCTGTTGCTGGGTCATGTGGTTAGTTCGGTAGGAATTGCGACAGACCCCGAAAAGGTCAAAGTTATAATTGCCATGGGTCCACCACGCACTCCGAAAGAAGTTCATAGCTTTCTGTCTTCGGTTGGTTATTACCGTAGATTCATTAACGCCTTAGCAGAAAGAACGTTGCCACTTACAAATTTATTGTCCTTTAGCTGTTCATTTGTATGGGGTGACCCTTGTCAGGTAGCATTCGAGGATGTGAAACAAGAGCTAGCAAGAGCGCCCGTTTTAAAAGCACCTAAAAGAGGTGAGGTGTTTTATATATTCTCAGCAGCCACCATGTATAGTATCAGCTGTTGTTTAGCCCAAATTTGGGAAGAGAAGTGGTACCACCCGATTGCTTTTGCTAGTCGGAAGCTAGGGGTATCCGAAATCAATTACACCTACATGGAGAAGCTGTGTTTAGCAATGGTCTTTGGGACCAAGAAGTTCAGGCATTACATTCTCTATGAGAAAGTCGTGCTTTATACGAAGGCGGAGGGACTTCGACTATTGATGAATAAGTTACAGCCGCCTGATCGTTTAGCGAAGTGGTTAATCACTTTGCAAGAATTTGATTATGAAATCAAGAGTAAGCCACCAAGGTTGCAAGGCATCGTGGAATGTCTTGTGGACTTTGGGGAGCCGAAAGAATCTGTGGCTGAAGGCAGTGACATGGAGACGATATTTAAAATAGATACGGCATCTATTCCCTCCTGGTATGCTGCAATAACGCATTATTTATCAACAGGAGAGGCGGGATCCGAGTTATCTAAGGCTGAGAAAAGGAAAATTAAGCAGCAAGCGTTAAAGTTTGCCTTGATCGCAGGTACATTATATCGGCAAGGGGTTGATGATATCTATCGCCGATGTGTGACGCCTGACGAGGTGCCATTCATTTTGGAAGAGTGCCATGATTCTGCTTGCGGTGGCCATTTTGCTGGACGACTTACAGCACAGAAGGCTTTGAGAGCAGGTTATTGGTGGCCTGCCATCTTCCAGGATGCGTTTGCGTATGTTAAGCGATGCGATATTTGCCAACGACATGATAGTCGAGAGAATAGAAAACGACCACTCACCCCTATTATGGCGATACTTCCATTTGAGAAGTGGGGAATAGACTTTGTGGGTCCTATTACTCCGTCATCAACTACGCAAAAGCGATACATCATTGTAGCAACTGACTACTTCACAAAGTGGTCAGAAGCACGTGCAACAAGGAAAGATGATGCTAAAGAAACTGCTAGTTTCCTTTTAGAGCAGATAATATGCCGGTTTGGTCCACCGAAAGAATTAGTGTCGGACCGCGGAACTCATTTCCTGAATAAGGTGATTAAAGGTTTGACAGAGTTGTGGAACATCAAGCATAACAAGACAACCCCATATAATTCGCAAGCCAATGGGCAAGTTGAAAGCACCAACAAGCAGCTTGTGGGCATCCTGTCCAAAATTGTGTCGGAAAAGAAACGGGATTGGGATAAAAAGTTATATGTGGCAGTGTGGGCCTATAATACGACCTTCAAACGAGCCACTGGCCATACCCCGTTCAAGTTAGTATATGGGGAGGAGTGTGTCTTGCCTTTAGAGATTGAGCTGCCGACTATTCGGTTTGCCATCAATCATTCTTTGAGTGATGAGGACGCTCTTTTTGAGCGCTTGACGACACTGGCACATTTAGATGAGCTTAAGTTGCAGAGCTTATTGTACCAAGAAGTGGCGAAGCGCCGAATGAAGAAGCTACACGACCTCAAAGCCAAGAAATACACCTTCAAGAAAGGACAGCTTGTTCTGTATTATGATGCACGACGTGAATTATTCCCAGGCAAGCTAGAACCCAAATGGGATGGGCCCTATAAGATCGTTAGAATAGGAAAGAATAAATCCACAGTTTTGTTAGCTGACCTTGAGGGGATAGAATTTAAAAATAAGGTTAATCTTAATAAGATTAAACCTTATTACTTTTGATTGTACTAATGCTATGACTGCCTTGCAGGTCTAGGCAAGATCGATCAAACATCTGCAAGGAAATCGTAATAGAGGTTGATGGGTCGTCTGATCCCTTATTTAGAACACCCATATTTGGAACAGAGGTATCATCAGGGAAAGCTCATTTGGTGGAGCAAAGGATACAAGGTGATTGAGCAAGAAGGCGGGACATTTATTTGGGAAATCAAGGTCTTCTGCCATCACTGCCTACAAATTTTGACGAGCATCCCTGTTGAATTCAATGATGATGGAGGGATGGAGCCTACAGTCCACCCGTTAAATATGCTGAATTTCGATTACCATAATTACGAGTAGAGTTCCGGATGGCAGACTATGTAAACCCTTTATGGACGTACACCTTGTACTTTGATGGGGCGTCCAGGGGTGCATGCAAAAAAGGAAGTGTAGGAGTTGTCATTCGAGACCCCCGACGACGCATTGTTATGAAGTTAGCTGCTTATCTCGGGGTGAATTTTACCAATAATATGGCCGAATACAAAGCCCTGATCATGGGTTTGAATATTGCAAAAAAGGGTGGTATCCGCCAGTTGTTGGTAAAAGGGGACTCTCAGTTGGTTTTAAATCAACTCAATGGGACGTACATGGTGCGAAACCCCATCCTGTGTATGTACCATCATACTGCCATAGCCCTGCTAGACGAATTCGATCGAGTGTCTTTTCAGCTGATTCCACGGAATTGGAATCAGTTTGCCGATTCATTGGCTAATCTTGCGTATGAAGAGGACCTCTTCTTTAATTGTGGCCCTTGCCCCGATATATCTATTGATGGTGAGACAGGACCTGGTCGTTTGTGGGGTATGCTTTCTGAACATGCCCTCTTTGGCAGACGATGGTTGATTTGGGTGATGCAGAGGGTAAGCGAGACTCATCTACCTTTATTATCGGGGACCCACAGACTGATTAGACGACATGTGATGCGAACACCTCTTGCGATATACGCAGGGGGGATAGGTCATAATTTAATGCACCTAGTTTAGGGCTACGAGCCTTTGTTTCCCTGGGAATGGTATGCTTTGATGTCTATCATGGTTGTTTCCAGGTGGATGTTCTGCATAATATTGGTTTATTTCATTAGGCCAAGAGGGCCGATTCAGTTTTGTAGCAAAGTCATGTATGATTTCATTAGGCCAAGAGGGCCATTTTCCTGTCTAGTGCGGGTGCGTTTAATTGGGTTTTTGTTGAGTGTTGTGCTGGACAGGTTTCGTGGTTCGTGGAATTTGGTGGAGCCTGGAGGAGCCTTTGCTGCGATGGAAGCTTCTTGTGGCCACTCCAGGTGATATTTCTCCTTTACGAGTACCTTTCTTTCCTGTTATATGTGTATTTGTACTTGTCGAGGGGATCTATTTCTTTTGGGGACCGGCGACCAAGGCATGAAGCCCCAGGTTTAAGCTAAGTATATTTGAGGGAGGTCGGAGTAGTCATTGCCTCCTGTAAAGACATTGTTAGACATTGAAAGATCTGTTTTAGAAGGAAGCCCTAGTGGCTCTGTTCTGCTAGCCTGCTAGGCAGCCGTTCTAGGAGTTCCTGTTCGTAGTGAGGCAGTTAGAGAAGCCTGCTAGAAGATAATAATGATGATGCCAAGAAATCCTGAATCTCCCAAAAGATGAATATAAATACGAAGGTGTGTAAAAAGGGGTTCTAACCCCCCTCAATGAAAAGAAATGAAATGACAGTATAAGCAGTTGATCATCGCCTTGCGACGGCTCGGTAGGTTCCTGGGGACGAATCAGACCCGGGGCCGATACCTTGTCTTCCTAGGGGTGGCTTCTTGCTGGAAAGATAATATCAAAACAAGGAAGGTTGGAGCGAAAATAAAAGTGAGCGTTAGAAAAGGATTAAGTGTCGCCTTGCGAGGGCTTGGTAGGTTCTTGGGTGCCGAGACAGGTCCTGAGGCCGATGCCCTGTTCTCCTTGGGTCACTACGCTCAGCTCCCTCCTTTTTACATGCCCAAGTATGTTCATCCAATAAAAACCCTCAAAGAAGAAATGGACTGAAAGAAAATACTCTTTGATCAGGCTATAGGAGTCCTCGCCTTGTAGGAGCTCCTAGTTGTGTTGTCTTTAGTTGGTCAGTAGTTCAGACTACCACTTAGGGCAACCTCTTTGGCAGTTCTTTTTAGTTTGGCTGTGTTGGAGCAGCTGGTTAGTGACTCACTTCGGATTTTCTATTAGATGATGCTAGGCCTATTCCTTGTGGATGTCATGCCTTGGTTCTGTCCAGGGGTAGGGGGAGCATTGTGCTGAGTTTTATGATGATAATTGTTCTGTATCAGTTTGATGCTTCTTTGGTTGTTTATGTGCAGATATGTTCGTGGATTCGACGGGCTGAGTCGCCCTATCCCGTGGTCGCCAATGAGAGCGGAATTTAGGAGACGGCAAGTGCTTAAAAATAGCTAAAAATTATGAATATCAAGGGAAAAATATTCACCGTCAAAGGCGGCGGCTCGATCTAGGACGATTTTAAGCGCCAAAGTGCTTTAAAGGCGCCCGAGCGACACTTGGTGATTTTTCATAATTTTTCAGACAGTCGTGCGGGTTGACACGAGCCACTGGCCAATGCGGGATGCTAAGCCGGACGCCCAGGATTTTTCAGAGCTCGATTCCGAGTCCGGACGGGGGAAAGGCCACAAACCGGTCAAGATTTGAAAAGGTGGACTTATTTTTGGCCAAAGTGGGCATGACCTTTGGGGCCCAAAATTTAATGTCACATGAAAGTTTGGGAGAGGATGGATGAAGAAAATCGTGGAGAGAGGGCGCCATCAACAGGCGCCGAAAAATGCGCCATGTTGATGGAGATGCTCCTCCCTGCCTGCAAACAACCCCCCTATCTGACATTGGCCCTTGCCTACACTCCGTATGCTGATCATATCGCCGCCCTTCGCCCGTGGAATGATGGCCTGGTTTGAAATTTCTGATTCTAGTCTTTCTCTCTCCTCCCTCTCTCTCTTCTAAGAGGAAGATCATGTGGGAAGAAGGAGCAATGAAGAAAGAATGATGGAGGCTTGTCCGGCATGGACCGGATTGCCACACGGGCTGAGAATGGTGATTTGGGATGTTGCTGGACATGAAGTGTTGCTGTTTTCAAAATCTACAGCCATGGACACAAAACCCGAAACACGCGTTTAAGCGGTAAACTAAAAAATTACAAAGAAAATTTAGTGTTTTATGCTTTTGATTGATGGAATGCCGTTCATATGGACTAAGATTTGATTATGTTGCTGATTCTTCTGAGTTCTTACTGTTTATAACCAGAAATTATGAAAAACATGCATTTCATGGCTTGAAATAATGTCAAGAAACCCGAAAATGCATGATAAATGGGGAAAAACAAGGGTTTTGGGCATATAAATGGGGAAAACCGTCGATACACATCAACTAATCTTTCAATTTTGTTGCAAATGAACTAAGGGCCACAGCCCATAAACTGGTTTTCATTTTCAGCAATTTAAAAAATACAAGAAAATGAAGGAAATGGGGAAAAAATGATAAAAACACCATGGAAAATAGGGGAAAAATGCATTTGGGGCTACGAAAAATATAGAAAAATAGGATTTATGTTTGTTGATGTATAGCAAGGTTGGGGCATGAAGTTATGCTTCAGTTCAGCCTTGTTTATATGTTGTAGTGCGTGTTTCCTTTCTTTCTCCACATAAAATGACAAGGAAACCCTAAAAGAAATGAATATAATGATGCACTATCAACGGGGAAGGGTAGAGTTGTGGAAAAAATGGTTAAATGACGCTGAGCATGAGGGATAATTTGCTGATTTTATATGCATTGCATCTAGGACGGAATAATAATTATAAAAATTAAAACCTAGTAGCACGAAGATCACTTCGGTGCTAGGTGTTGCAACGAAGCACAAAGCGGTTAGAAAGAAAAGCATGAAAGAGATGTTTTGCACTTGCACGCTGCTGGTTTTTAAAATGTTTGAGCACTAGACATCCACCTCTTTGCATGATCATTTAGAGGAAATTAAAAGTATCAGAGTTAGCTCCTGGATATGCATAGCAATTGTTTTCAGTAGGCCTGTGACCCACCGTTGAGAGTGTGAGGTTCCTATGCTGTAGGCTAGTCGTGGGATCATAAAGGGGAAGTCAAGTGAGGAAATGGTACATTCCTGGATACGTTTATTTAGTACCTTGAGCGACGTTTGTGCGAAATGTCTAAATGTGGAGCGACGCATCGAGGGGCCAATCCCCAAGGTGTAGGAGAGTCGCAGAGGGTTGACGGCATTCAGCCGTAGGAGGAACCCCATGTGTATGTGATTCGAGCCTTTTGGCTATGTGAAAGGGACTCCCTCTGAGGAGTAATATTGGGTTAGGATCAGTTGGACTACAACGTATTACAAACGCAATGTTTAGGAAGGCAGAGATTTTGATAGACGCTCCTGGCCGCGAGGCCGAGGGGTTGTCTTGCGCGTAGTGACGAGGCCCGGCTAGTGCATGAGCCAGTGCCGGCCCGTTTTTAGGTCCATCACCCAAATAGTGTTCTACATATCTATATGGGTTGCATTGGTTCTGGTGTCATGTGCTCGTAGGTTTAGTGATGCAAACTATCAGGAAATGATACCTACACAAACATGTTAAATGTATGTTGATGGCATATTATTTTCCCATCTCCATAAGGAGATAAATGTGAAAAGAGACATAGTTAAAAGTTTTGATAAGTGTCCTAGATGTATAAAAGACACAAAATTCTCTTTACCTTTTGTCTCCTATCCTATCTACCCAAGATTGAGGATTCCCACTTTAGATTGTTAAGGGCCACTTTACATAAGTGTGGGGAGAGCTAAACGGAGGGACATTCAAACTAGAAAATGAGTGCTTGCTAGTGTGTGAGAAAGACATCAAAGAAAGGACATGCATGAAGAAAGAGAGAAAGATGAACCCTTGATGTGTTTAGGGGCCTCATATATATGGTTTCTATCTACTATGGACTATTCCAAATAGAGATTTAGAGTAATCTACTAAGTCCACTAATGTTCGTAGAGCTTTTGAAAAGATCTGCCTCTAATCTATGCTTGAAGACTAGGTTGTTCTAAATGAAGGCTTTTGGTGGGCTATCTTGATCTATCTTGATCTACTATTGTAGTAGATTAAAAGTATGGAACAAGGATTCTTAAGCTTCAAGAGGTGTTTGTTGAAGCTTCAAAACATGATATTATCTACATGTTTGGGATTCATAGGTACTAGACTATTCTAATACATGTTTGTGCTTGATTTTGAATCTCCGATAATTATTTGTTGCTTGATCTCATGTATAGCAAACATAAATCATACAAATTGAATTAAATTGGGTTTTCATTGAGCCATAGCCTCACTTTCATAGAAGATGCTTTGAGAATCACTAGGGAAAAGAATCGAAAGATTCTCTACCAAGCCCAAGCTAGCCAAACTATTTTGGGAAACAATATCACAACTATGGAGGCCTCTCAAGTTCCCCCAAATGTATCTAATGCACCAGGCATTGTTAGAGGTCAAGAAGACATGATCCAATAAATAAAAAATCTTACTAATCAACTAGAGGGTTTGAGAGTGAATCTTGTGCAAGGTGCAAGAAGACCTATCAAGGGGAATGGTGGGAATCAACCACAAATGCGGCGACAAGCAAGGGAGATGTGTTACAACTGTGGAGAAAATAGACATGGCATGTACAAATGTCCTCACCCTAGAAGATATGATCACCCTGCCAGAGGTCCTCGACAACAAGTAAGCCCTCCTTGTGCTAGGACTCAAGAGTAAGAGTAGTCACGACCTGCAATTTTACAGCCACCTTATGTTCAAGCTAAAACCCCTGCTGTTCAACCAAATGTTAGTGTCATAAAAATAGAGGAGGTGGTCAGGGATAGAAGGCTCCAAGAAGAAATAGGGAGAGGTAAGATGAAGGTAGATGTAGTAGAGACCATGCCTATCAAGCGGGTACGTGTCCAAACTGAGGCAAGCAAGGAAGCAATCAATGAGGCAAGTACATCACAGGAACCTAGAGTTGAAGGGAAGAAGAAAAAGACTTGAACTAGGTCTAAAATTGATATCTCCGACTTCCTTTTGGGTTCTCGGACACAACCTTATGATCTGATAGTAGATGTGAGCTCTCAAGGGCCAAAAATTACTTGGCCACAACTACTTCATGCCTCTCCAAAGCTACAATGACAATGGTAAAAAATGGTAAGCACAAGGGCAAGGCAAGGTAAAATGGTTAGTGCAATCAAGGCATATGGCCTCAAAGATATGTGAAAATACATGGATCTAGAGCATGGCTATGGTGGTTCAAAGACGAGAAGAAGACTCATGTAGACATAGACTTAGACACTGACTGTCACACAAGTGAATTAGGTTTCAAGATTGAGACTTGAACTCATAAACACAATCTTGTGTGTGGACAATGACATAGACACTTTACTAGAAAGAAAAGAGTACTATCATTGCATTAAGAAAAAGAAGCAAGTACAATGCTTTATAGGAAAGTAGGAAACTGCAGTAGGCACCACTGTGCATATGGGATAGGTAAGCCTACATGTCCTTGGCCTTGAAGCTCCATACAAAGAGGCTATTTTAGTGAGTGTGATTGCTGAATCTCAACATCCCTCCTCAATCACAACTAGAAAGGCACAAAGTGTGTAGAGGCTGTAATGAGAACCACCTGCAAAGTGTGGGCACACCACAAACATGGTAGGCACCAGAGGCTGTCGTAGAAAAGGCTAAGTGTGGGCACCAAAACATGATGGACATCTAGAGGCTGTAACAAGGGCCTCACAAAGTGTACAGAGACTGTAGTGCCAAGTTACATGAGAAGTTTACAAAGCTTA
This sequence comes from Lygodium microphyllum, assembly GCF_053477565.2. Classification (NCBI taxonomy): domain Eukaryota; kingdom Viridiplantae; phylum Streptophyta; class Polypodiopsida; order Schizaeales; family Lygodiaceae; genus Lygodium; species Lygodium microphyllum. The sequence continues at coordinate 98,143,243 of NC_141151.1, forward strand.
TGCCAAGAAGCATTAGGGCTAGGAAATACAAGGCTTTTAAAACAATCTATCAGAGTAATGAGAGTAGAAGGATTGATGAGGCTTGTCCTTCTGATCCTAGTGATCTTCATCTTCATCTTCATCTTCATCTTTTGGTCCATGGTCTTCTTCTTCTTTTACAGTTGCAAGATAGGCCTTTTGGGACCTCTTCCTAGCATGATAGAACTTCTTAGTGTGTCGGGTCCTTTTGTAGATGTCACAAAAAAGCGATTCCTTTTTACCTTTGTATCTGTTGTTTACATATAATATTTGTTCATCCTTTGAAGTTCTAGGCTCTTCTTTGCTTTTAAGTTTCTTTTCTTCCTCTAGCAGAGAGGCTTAAATATCAACAAGTTGAGGATCAGGCATATTGGTTAGAGTGGTTGATACATTATCATAGGTAGGAGGCAGACTTTTTAACAAGACACCAATGCAAACATCTTCATCCATTTTTAGCTTTATCCCTGCAAATTGAGTAAGCAGGCTTTCCATGTAGTTCAGATGGGATGCCAAGGATGTATGAGGCTTCATATCAAGTCGGAAAAATTTAAGCAATAGACCATACTTAGACGACTTTGACTATGCACCAAATAAGGTATCCAATTTGTCCCAAGTGTCATGGGACGTGTCACAGACATCCACATGATGGATGTAGCTGTCATCCAATTCCAACTTAATGATGGCTTGTGCCATCCAATTCCAACTTAATGATGTCATCCAATTCCAACTTAATGATGCCTTGTCATCATTCTTCTGCCAAGTAACTGCAAGGTCTGCATCTCGAGGTTTCTTTTCTTTGCCATTTGTGATGGCCCAGAGTCCCTTCTTCATCAGGATGAGCTTGATGCGGGTTTGCTAGGTGTGAAACCCGACTCCCTTGAACTGAGCATTTAAAGAGTCTTTTCCCATGTTGGATGGCTGGAGCAGCAGTAAATTAGCTCCAAGATTCTCAGATTTTACAAGTGAAGGAGCAGATTACAATGTGTCAAGAGACACAAGTAATGGTAGTGTGAAAACACACTATGTAGAGACTTGATTTTGAGATTTGAATCTTCCTTGCTCGGGGTCGTTGATCCTTATTCAATCTTCTCAGGTCCTTCCCCTCCTTGATTTGGTGCTGGGACAATAGATCAGAGTGGTAGTGGGTTGTTCCAGGTGGCAGGAGAGAGAAAATGATGAGATTTTTGAGCTTTGATGAAACTAGCTATGGCTGATAGTTTAGGGTTTGAGATAGGGGCCTAGTTTTTTGCAGATTGTAGGAGCTATAGTTGATCATTTTGAAATTTTTTTAAATAGATATGAAGCTTACTTCAAGCTCTTCAAAAGCCCTATCTCCTTGTCAAGATCGCAGTGTGTACGGCACGCGCAGAGCTAACGAATAGATCAGGCACAGATTTTGTCAGCAGCCACGAATTTCAACAATGCTGGAGTGTAGACGGACCAATGTCAGTGTTTGAAGTGACATGAGGTAGCGCCCTGAGCCAAGGAATGTATGTCTAGAAGAGAGCTCATGAAGATATGCTCTACAGAGAGAGATATGAAGGCTCCATGGAGGGTATGTCCTGCAGGTCACAGTTGAAGACTATGGCAGTGAGACTAAGAATTTTCACAATGCTAAGCTTCAAATAGCCAAATGTCATGGATTGATGTGATACATGGAATATTTGTGAGTTGAGGAACAATTTTCCAGAATGAAGCTCCAAGAGATTTGACCTGTGGAGTGAGATATAAGCGACTCAATCTGATAGGGTGCTACTGGCTATGGCTGCCATGGAAGCTCAAGTGAAGGTAGAGTTGGGAGATGAAGTCATGGGATGAAACTGAGCTGACCAGAGATTAATATGAGCTGAGAGAGAGCAGAGGAGAGCTAAGTCGAGCTAAGCCATGCCCGACTAGGCTTTGATACCATGTGAAGATACATGGATCTAGAGCATAGCTATCGTGGTTCAAAGACGGGAAGAAGACTCATGTAGACATAGACTTAGACACTGACTGTCACACAAGTGAATTAGGTTTCAAGATTGAGACTTGAGCTCATAAACACAATCTTGTGTGTGGACAATGACACAGACACTTTACTAGAAAGAAAAGAGTACTATCATTGCATTAAGAAAAGGAAGCAAGTACAATGCTTTATAGGAAAGTAGGAAACTGCAGTAGGCACCACTGTGCATATGGGATAGGTAAGCCTGCGTGTCCTTGGCCCTGAAGCTCCATACAAAGAGGCTGTTAGTGAGTGTGATTGCTGAATCTCAACAAGATATAGTGCCTTTAGTGGAGGCTCAAATCAAAATTCAATGGATTCGAAAAACATACATCTATAGTGGAGGAGAGGTTTGTGTCATGATAGAAAATCTTATGCATCAATTAGGCTTAGAAGTAATGGGATTCTCAACCTTTAGGGCAAAGATGGCCAACAATGATGCAGTCACATTTGTGGGTGTAGTGAAAGCTTTGAGAGTTTCTGTTTTTGGAATCACTGCAGTAGTGGATGTTTATGTGATGCTAGTAAAGGGAGAAGGATATCCCCTCATCTTAGGGAAACCTTGGCTTATGAGCGTCGGAGCTAGGCAAGATTGGGCAACAGGGGATCTGGAGTTGACCACGTAAGGTGGGTGGCCATGATCAAAAGGTGGTTTACAACTTGAAGAGTGGGTGTCAAGAGAACCTTGAACTAGAAACGTCTGCTGATGAGTGGAGCTCAAGTGAATGTTCCTCATCAGTAGAAGAGGAAGAGAGTTCAGGTGGAGAGAGTGATAGCACTCTCAAAGTTATGAGTGTCACCTTAAAGGAACCTACCTCATCAGAAGACAACCCAAGAATCCAAGGAGAAGATGTGTGGGATGCTAGCCTAGAGAAAATGATATCCAAGGATATAAAGGATGAAGAAAGGGAGGGTTATGTGAATGTTCTCAAGAAGCATGCATCATTGTTTATTTCTGATTATACTTACATTACAGGTGTCACTACAGTGAAGCATCACATCCAGCTCAAAGCAGGAAGCAAACTTGTAGTAGAAAGATTGAGAAGACTGGGAGTTGTGCAATAGGATGCATTGTTGACGGAGGTGAAGAGACTCTTGAATGCAGGATTCATATACCCAGTGGAATATTCAGAATGGGTCTCCCCAGTAGTAGTGAGGCCAAAGAAAAATGGTAAGTGGCAAGTATGCATAGATTACAAGCCATTAAATGCTGCAACAAAGAGGGACCACTTCCCTCTCCCATTTCAGGATGAAATCTTGAATGAAGTAGTGGGACATGAGCGGTATACAATGTGTGATGGCTAATTTGGCTACTTTCAAATTCGCATTGCAGAGGAGGATTAAAAGAAGACCACTTTTATCATGCAATGGGGTTGTTTTGCCTTTCGGGTCATGCCCTTTGGTCTCACAAATGCTCCAGCAACCTTTCAACGATTCATGAATATGGTCTTCCAACCTTACTTTGGTAAGTCCATAAGGGTTTTCATAGATGACTTTTGTATTTACAGCTCAAGGAACATACATCTACGCAAGGTTGATGAAGGATTTACTCGCTTAGCTAGGTTGGGTGGACAACTAAATAAGGATAAATGTCACATTGGGGAAAGCAAGGTTACACTACTAGGGCATGTAGTGTCAATTGAAGGAATTGAGGTAGATCCAAAAAAGGTAGAAACATTGCTAGCTCTACCTTCCCCAACCTCCATCAAACAATTAGTCTCCTTCTTACAAAAGCTAAGATATTTGGGTAGATTTATACACTTACTCTCTCATGCCATATATCCCCTGCAGCAACTGACACACTAAGAAACACTTGTATGGAGTGAACAAAGTGAATGATATTTTAAGGAGATAAAGAAAATATTGGGGTCACTTCCTATAATCCTCCAGCCTTGTTGGGAAGAAACATTATTTGTAAACCCTAGCATGGGAGAAGAGGCCATTGGTGCTGCTCTCCTACAAAAAGATCCAAAAACATCCTTCATGAGGCTTGTGTATTTTGCCAGCCGCCTCATGAAAGCCTCAGAGAAGGCTTACACCTCCATGGAACAACTAGTGTTGGCCCTCATGTTTGCAGTAACCAAATTTCGGCCATATTTGCTTCCAAAGAGGTTTGTGATCATCAGCGTGGAGGATATGTTTCCCTATGCACTATAACATATGGAAATCTCTGACAAAATAGCAAAGTGGATGGTCCGACTTCAAGAGTTTGATTATACAGTGCAGGTTGAAAAAAAAACTCGAGCATGCCTGGCTAATATTTTGACAAATAGGTGCTATGAGAAAAATCTGAGGGTGAAATGAAAGGACCTTCCACCACCCCCATCCATAAAGACTCTTGTAGATGCTTATAGCCTCTACTTTGATGGTGCATACAAGAGAACTAAGGATAAGGCAACTGTAGGCATTGTTGTTTTCTCTCCTTTAGGAGAGAAAATCTATGGTGAAGGAATCATCTTGGAAGGTGTCCACTCTAACAATGAGGCAGAATATCAAGCTTTAATTCATGGTCTTTGTTGGTGTCTTAGTAATTCAATCAAGAGGTTGAATGCTTTTGGAGACTTCATGCTATTGGTAAGGCAGATGAAAGGTACATGGGCATGCAAAAATACAAACCTCTCTAGTAAAATGAGAGAGGCAAAATCTCTTATGAGAAGATTTAGGAGGCACAAGTACATCATGTGCCAAGAGACCAGAACAAGGATGCCGACCATCTAGCATCATCAAAGCTGAATGAGTCAATGGTGAGAGCAGTGGCTATCAAACCCCCACTTTAGCAAGGCAAGGAAGACTTAGAAGATATTCTACACCTCTTAGAGCAAGGAGAAGCTCCCAAACACTTGATTAAGGGAGAAAGACAGTGGCTAGCTCGGAAGGCTACAAGATATCGCATGGTAAATGATAGTTTGTATTGTCTTGGTAAGGATGGTGTGCTTAGAAAAGTGCCTTCAAAATGGAAAATTGAAGAAATCTTAAAATCTTGCCATGATGATGTGTGTGGAGGCCACTTTGCATACGACATCACAAGTAGAAAGGTTCTACAAGCCAGCTTTACTTGGCCCAGTCTACACCGAGATGTCAAATATTGGTGTCAAACATGTGAAGAATGTCAAAAATCAGGACCACGACGGCTCATAGCAAAACCCCAAACCCCAATCAAGGTCTATGGACCCTTTGAGAAGTGGAAAATTGATGCCATAGGGCCTCTACCATGCACTCCATTAGGAAAAGAGTATATTATCATGGGGGTAGATTACATGACTAGATGGGCCAAGGCTATGCCAACTAGAAGAATAACTGCTAAGGAAGTGAGTAAATTCATCTTTGACCACATTTGTTGTAGGTTTGGTACCTCTCTTGAAATACTATCAGATAGAGGACCAAGGTTTAGAGCTAATGTGGTGGGTGAACTCACGCAAAAGCTAAAAATTCAATGATGACATTCTACCCCTTACTACCCTCAATGCAATGGGTAAATGGAATGATTTGTAAAATCATCAGCAAACAGGTACATTCAAGGCCCCGGGATTGGGACAAGCACCTTAGTGGAGCTCTATGGGCTTACAGAACCTCCTTCAAAACCATGTTAGGGTTCACATCTTTTCATCTAGTTTATGGACAAGAGGCTCTTTTGCCTATTGAGGTGAAATTAGCTAGCCTTCAGGTATTAGGTGGCACAGTAGGAGAAGTTACATCAAATATTATTGGACCTAGAGAGGCTACAATTGGATCGTGAAGAAGCCATCAACCACTACTCCCAGGAAGTTGAGAAGCATAGAGAAAAGTTCAACAAGAAGCTAACAGATAAAAACATCAAGGAGGGATCTTTAGTGCTTCGATATGACAATCACTTTGATAAAAGAAAGGGTGGCAAGTTTCTCTACTGGTGGGAGGGACCATTTTGGGTCACAAAAAAAATTCAACAATGGCTCCTACAAACTTCAAGACATTGAGAGAAAAGTGCACAAGACCAGGGTAAATGGATGGCGCTTAAAACCCTATCACATCAGGGTGGGGTCATCTCAAGATACCAAAGAGTGTCTAGAGGCATAAATACCTCTAGCCAGGTTGGGGGGGCTATATGATCCGAGAAAATCACAAAAAAATATTTGTCTAACACTTTGTTGGATCCATCCAAAGGGCATGTTGGGCGTTTCCTTGTGGTAACTTAGTCCTAACTCAAAGCATTGACTGGTCAACCAAGGCAACGGACAAGCCTTATTCACAACCCATCCAAGAGCCTTTTATTCTTCCAGTTCTTTACTCATCTCTCTCTAACCAAGTAAAGTTAACACACTTGGCAATGCAAGACTTTTCACCTAGGCCTTCAGGATATAGTCTGGATGCATGCGTGCCTTCCATCTCTCTTAGTGTGGTACTATGCAAAATTTTCTTGCTAGACTCAACACTCTTCCACATGGAGCACTTAAAGCATTAACACATTCCTTGAGATATGCATTCCCCCCTTTTCATATCATGTAGGGTCCTAAGGGTATCATGACCCCTATTCTATGTATGAAATCTAAAAGCCATATTTGTTTAACTTCCTGACATCAATCTACATAACGAATTTTACCTATATCATTCCTATGTTTTTCTATGATATTGCAAACAAGATCCAAGTTTGACGGCAAAACTTAAGCCTTTAGCGAACCTCTATGTAATAGGATGCATTACAATGCAACCTCCAATGCGATCCTATCTTTTCTTGCTTTTCAATATATGCGATGTGGCTTAAATATAGTTTCATCATGCAACTCTATACATGACAATGCATGCAAATTTCAACATGGAACCTATTACCCTTTGTTAATGATCATGTGACTAAATCTCTAAGATGAAAGCTACTATTTCATGTAACAAAACCTAACTTCCGTTCATCATTCCTTGTGAGTAAAACCTATTATTTTATGTGTGCGAAAAACCATGCAAAATCTATCATTTTATGCATGCAAGATCCCATATTTTTTATTCTCATACATGTACCATATAAAGGTCATTCATCATAGTCCTAGTTTTCCTTTCAATGCACATAGCTTATCGTGTAAATCCTACTTTTACCTTCTTACAATAACCTTTCCCAAGAAAAAAAATAATAATGATCAATGACTAGTATTCTATCATAATTTTATAAAAGAACCTGGTTTATGCCATGGGACTGGGGTGTTTATTCCCGCTTGAGCTTCTATCGGCTCTCGTAGCTCCCGCATCTCTCATGACTCTCAAGCTTCTTATCTTCATCTCCTTCTCTCTCTCTCTTCTTCTTTTTCTCTTCTTCTCCTTCTCTCTCTTCTCTCCCTTTTCTCTCTCTTCCCTCTTCTTCTCCTTCTTCTTCTTCTTCTTCTCCTTCTCTCTCTTCTCTCCCTATTCTCTCTCTTCTCTATTCTTCTCCTTCTCCTTCTCCTTCTCCTTCTCCTTCTTCTTCTCTTCTTCTTCTTCTTCTCTTCTTCTCCTTCTTTCTCTTCTCTCCCTTTTCTCTCTCTTCTCTCTTCTTCTCCTTCTCCTTCTCCTTCTCCTTCTCCTTCTCCTTCTCCTTCTCCTTCTCCTTCTTCTTCTCTTCTTCTCCTTCTCTCTCTTCTCTCCCTCTCCCTCTCTTCTCTCTTCTTCTCCTTCTCCTTCTTCTTCTTCTCTTCTTCTCCTTCTCTCTCTTCTCTCCCTCTCCCTCTAGAGTTGATCACGGGAGGGCCTCTGTGGCATGCTGACGACCACCAGAGGGGGGGGGAACGTAATGATGCTGCGGACTGACGTCAAAGAAGGAGGGGGGTTGCCTGTTGCCACGGCGAGAGGGGGGGAAAGGGCGCTGTCCAAGCGGAGGGAGACCGTGCTGTCATAGCAGGGAGCCCTGAGCCTCAGCCCCATGAGGGGCTTTATAGAGGGGGGAAGGGAGGAGGTGGTATGGGGGGGGGGAGAGATGACCATCTAACGGCCGCCACCCCTTCCACTTGGGGACTGTATGCCCCCTTCTCCCCTTTACTCACACACACACACACTCTCTCCCCGCCATGTAGACGGTTGAGAGAGAGGGAGAGAAATTTTTTTAAAAAAAATAAAAATTTAAAGGGGGTGGTTCGCATGGGGAAGGCATGGGAGCACACGGGGGATGTTACATATTTCCACGCAATAAAAGTTAGTTGGTTAGTTCGAAAGTTAGTTAGTCAATTAATAAGTTAGTAAGATTACTAATTAAAGACTAACTAAGGTAAAAACTAACTAAGATTAATAAGTAATAAATTTTATTTAATTAAAAATACATATGTTTAAAAAAATCAAGAGTCGTAAATGCGATATTTTCATCGGATTAACAAGGACCATAGTCACCCCGCACAAAAGTTACAATGTGAACGAGACTTATGAGCCCTATTAATCACTAGTATTAATGTGTATAGTTTGGATGGTCCAAAAAATTAGATTTTGGGCAAAACTAGTATATTCTAGATATCTTATATATTATCCTAAAAAGATAGAACTGGATGCCATTTAAAAGAAAAGACAAGTGATGTTTTAGTTAGTTTTAGAGATTTTATAAAAGGAAAAAAATAAAGAAAAGTGATTAGTGAAATCGCACGCGCTGCGATCGCATTCTACAAGCAGTAGACAACACTTAGAATAAAGAAAAGAAGGAGTGAATTGAGAGCTTTGTCACTAAGTGTCTTGGGGTTTTGCTCCCCTTTTGGAGTCAATACAACCATCAGATTTATGATCTGAGCATCAGCTCTCAAGAAACCTCAAGCCTCCTCCTTTGAGCTCCATCCTAAATAGCTGGACACGAGATAAGAGAAGAGAAGAGAAGAGAAGAAGAAGAGAGGAGGTGATGGAGAGCTTCTTCTCTAAGATCCCTCACCCTCACACACTCACTCCCTCACTTTCACACTTCCTTTCTCAAGCAAGCAAGAAGGAGAGAAGAATAGAAGAAGAAGAGACTACTTTTTCCACACAGCAAAGAATGAGCTCCTCATTCACTTTTTAGGTTTATATACAAGCCCTAAATCCCTTGGGCACCAGTCCCATTTTTTATATGATCGGGCATCTTGCCAAGGTCCTCTTTCCATAGTCCCTCCTAGTTGCCTTATCCCTTCACCTATGTCTGTTTAGACTTTACAACTTGCACAGGAGGGAGCCTAGCACTCTTATAAAATGAATTACATTGCGCCCTATGCTTTCCTTGTAAGAGCGCTCGAAGTCTCTCCTTCATCCTTGAGACAGCACCTTACTAGAGTGTTCGGTGCTTTTCTTCATCCGAGAGAGAACCTTGCTAGAATATTTGGTGCTTTCCTTCATCCTTGAGAGCACCTTGCTAGAATATTTGATGCTCTCCCAACGATTTTTCTGAGCTTACCTTCTCCTCCACTTTTCTTGCTTGGGAAGAATGAGCTTCTTCATTCACGTTTTGACTTTTGCTTTCTTGGTCTTCCTCTACTTCTTTTTTGTTACATGGTCCATGTCCGTGACATGTCTTGTAACATTAACCCCCTCCTAGATGAGTGCCAGTCCCATGACACTTATGGGTTTGAGCTTATGAAGATTCAGTGATTTGAAAGGTAGTCATGTGAGTCGATGATGATGGGGCCTCCAAAGTTGGTGGCTTTCATTGTTAGTTACTTGTAATTGCACTGCTTGGGGTTGTGTCTACCTTACCATGTGGTGCATTGTGCTCATGCTAGTGGAATTGGAAGTTGGGTCGAGGCCTAGATGTGATCTCATACTTGAGTGTTAGAAGTCAAGCTCTCCCGTCTGTCCGTCTTTATGTATGTCCGACATCTGTGATAGCTAGTGTGTAGCTGTCTGCATGTGACTACATTGAATAAGTCGGTCTAGCTAGTCGGTGACCTGACTAGAGTTAGTCAGTGAGTTAGGCAGTCTAGTTACACTTACACTAGGTTACTCTTTGTAGTGTGTGTATGACAATAGTGTTGAATAAATGAGAGAGAAGAAGAAGAACCTGATGGTTCTCTGTTAGCTCTATCCCTATCTCTCTCTCTCCCCTCTTTCAACATGGTATCAGAGCGGGACTTGGTGGACTCCGTGAAGTTGGAGGAAGTGAAGAGGACCTGGCTTAGTCTTTTCCCTACATAAAACAAGCTGCCATTGTGGGCTGCAGGTGAGCATTTGTTCATGGCATACTCCAGGGTGAATATCAGTGCTAGTGCCTTGTTGGGAGCCTTGAGGAAGCCAAGAAGACCACATCAGAGTGTGTATCACTCACTACAATCATCATCATCTCCAAAAGTATGCTGAAATTCAGGTTTGCAGGCAGCGTGAACTGCGCCTGTTTGCTGCCATCAGTTGTTTGGCTGCACTTCATCAAATGCTAGTGTATTTGGTCATCAAATTCTTGGTTATGTCATGTATGAAGTGCTTTGAGATGGCAAGAGGCAAATGCTTGACCTTGAGCTCTGACATAAGCTGAGATCAGAGTGGGCAGATCTGAAAAAAAAGGGCAGCAGTGTTGTATACACAGCATACATGGTATATGCAACACATTGAAGAGCTTTGGAAGCTCTTTGACAAGCCCATAAGCACTCTTGGAGCATAGGTATATGCTGGAGGTCATATGTACCTGTTGTGATCCACTGCAAGCTGATTTTGGTAACTGAAATACTCAGATGTGGAGCATTTTAGATAGGCTGGAAACTTTCATTTAACATGGACAGCAAGCATTTGTTCTTTATTGAAGCATAGTGTGACATTTGGTGACATTTATGAGATGTATATACTGACATATGTATGTCAGAATGTTCATGGGTTGAGAAAAGCATTAAGTGCCACTGAATGCTGAAATTTTTGGAGTTGAAGCAAATGCAATCTCATCTTTTTGGCTGAATACAAATTGCAGAAGTAATGTATGACTTTGCTCATTAGAGGCAGACAGCCTATGGTCACTACATAGTCATGCATTGACCTTGTCATACTGGAGCAAATGTATGGTTTGGTTTGAAGACACTTTGAAGCGGGTTGAAGCTGGTTATGCTGGTTTTTGGTTGATTGCAACCTACAAACAAAACTGTTGACACTTGTACTTTGCTAATTATGCACTGTTTCGTGCTTCTATGCTCATGTCTGGAGTGACATATGTACTTGCAGTCATCTAAGAAGACTTGGGACATATATGACATGTGTGCATGTTATTTTTGGCATTGAAAGTGTTGTTGTTAATCACAGTTTACAGGTCTAGACTGCATGTTTTTGGACCCTGGCAGTGGATTTGTAGGAGTTCAATCTAAAGCAAGTACACAACATATGTATTGATAGTTATTTCTACAAGCTGGACAACTTGATTGTGGACTATTTTGGGCTCATACTGGGCTAAAATTTACTGGTTTTTTACTGCAATTAATTGCAGAAAACTGTCATCAACTGTAGTGGACTGAACTTAGTCAGTCAGACTTATTGACTTGTAGGGAGTCAGGCATTTGACATATAGTCTGTTGCATCATGGCTAATGCACATGGGACTGATAATATCACGCAAATAGTTGGAGAAAAGCTAGACAACAAAAACTTTGCATTATGGAAATTCAGAACGAAAAATTTTCTGGTTGGTAGAGGATATTGGGACTTATGCACAGGAGATGAAGCAGCTCCTGAATTGCCTGAAGCAAATGCAACAAATGAACAAAAGAGAGCTCACAGGTTATGGACTGAAAGAGCATGTAAGGTACTGCATTGGTTTTCACTATGTATATCCGATGCTATGGCTATTCAAATCACTGGCTGTGAGTCTCTGAAGGATGCTTGGGATATACTGATGAGAAATTATGGAACCATGACACATGCACGGAAGATCCAGTTGAAACAACAGTTCAATAATATGTCTAGAAATGGCAAGAGCATCCAGGTGTATACCACGGAGATCAAGACCATAGCTGATCAGTTAGCTACCATTGGTTCAAGGGTATCAGAAGATGATATGATTGCTATTGCATTGAATGGTTTAGGGAAAGAATACAAAGCATTTGACACTTCCATCTCAATTAGAGCAGATCCCCCTGACTCGGAAGAACTGGTTGCATTGTTGCTGCATGAGGAGGTCAAACTTGGCCTAAATACAGGTTTTAGTGCCTCTCAGAGTAGAGACACTGTGTTATACTCTAGCCAGCGTGGCAGAGGAGGCAGAGGCCGTGGTTCATATCGAGGTCGTGGCGACACTCGTAATGCATATGGACAGTAGCAGCAGCAAGGAAATTGGCATGGTGCCAATACACAGGGCCATCAAGGATCTGGTGGTTTTAGAGGCAAGGGGAGATCACCTCAAGGAAGAGGAGGTGGATCTGGATCTTGGCAGTCTACTGATCAGTCCAACAGGGACAAAGATTGCCATTATTGTGGCAACTATGGGCACATAGCGAAGGAATGTTACAAAAAGCAGAATGACATGAAGGCAAAAGGGAAACAGAATGGGCATTATGCATCCTCTAGTGGTGGTCAGGATGATCAGGTTGATAGACTCTTTGCCATACAGCATGTGCCCAAGACTGCGTCAAGGCAGAACAGAGATGACAGGTGGTACATTGACTCTGGTGCGTCAAACCACATGACTCCGCATGGAGAGTGGTTTGATGAGATGGTTGTAGGTACACATGGTCATGTATGTACTGGGGATGACACCCAACATGACATAAAGCATAAAGGGATTGTTCCATTGATGATGCCTAATGGCAAGCAGAAAGGCCTACATGATGTCTTACATGTACCGACCATAACGAAGAATTTGTTGTCTGTGGGTCAAATGGCAGAATAGAATCTGCAAGTGAGGTTTAACAATGATGGATGCTTCATTGAAGAGTACGGAAATGGCTGCAAGCTAATTGCCAAGGGCAGAAGGGATGGCAGGATGTTTAGTTTGGAAGCGACCATTCCTGAACTTAAAGCAGCTATGTTTGCTCATGATGAGAGTGCCATCAAGGATGTAGAGATTTGGCACAAGAGAATTGGACATGTAAATGTACAGAAGCTGAAATCCATGCAGCAGAAGGCAGTCGTACTTGGATTACCGAAATTCAAGTATAATGACTTTGGGCATGTTTGTCGTGCATGTCAGTTTGGGAAGCAGGCACAATTTCCTTTCATGAGACATGTACAAAACAGCACTAGGCCTTTGCAATTGGTGCACTCTGATGTCTGGGGACCATCGCATAATGCGTCTTTTGGAGGTGCACGGTACTATGTCTCGTTTATTGATGATTTCAGCAAGTACACTTGGCTGTACGTTTTGAAGCATAAAGATGAGGTGTTTGAAGTCTTTAGAGATTTTAAAAAACATGCTAAAAATGAACTTGGCTGCTACATATCATGCTTGAGATCAGATGGAGGAGGTGAATATGTATCCAAAGAATTTGACTGATATCTTGCCAAGTATGGGATCAGAAGGCAGCTCACATGTAGCTATACACTGCAGCAGAACGGTGTTGCAGAATGGAAGAACAGAGTCTTAATGGAGTTAGCAAGAGCTATGCTAAATGAGAAGTGTTTGCCTAATGCCTATTGGGCTGAAGCAGTAATGACTGCAGTTTATGTGCTGAATCGCACTCCTACAGCGGGAATACATGCAGTCACCCCTTATGAGAAACTGTATGGTCATAGACCTGACATCAGGCACTTGAAAGTCTTTAGATGTATTGCGTATGTGTATATACCGGATGAGAAGAGGAAGAAATTGGATCCTAAGGCAGTGAAGAGTGTATTCTTGGGATATGCACAAGAATGGAAAGCATACAAGTGTTATGTGCCTTCTATGCATGAGACACTCATCAGCAGAGATGTAGTCTTTGATGAGTTAGCATTGTGGTATGGGAATTCAGTTGTGGTGCCTACTAATGGAGCACCTAGTATGAATCATGCTGAAAATACTCCTGCAGAGAGTACTTCTATGAGTGGTCAGACAGCAAATGTATCTTCCGCAGTGAGTCCTTGGTCAGGATGCTTACGGAACCGTAATTATATGTCCACTGACACGGACATGTCAATGAGGGGGAGAAATGACAAGGGAAAAGGAAAAGAAAAGGTCTTTGAGGATGTGACAGGACCACTCACAGCAGGCTATGAGTCATCGAGCAGTGATAGCTTAGACAACGAACTGGGGATTCCGTCTGTTATGAGGACAAGTGTAGTTTGGCTATGGCACACTTGAAGGTAAACTAAAGATAGAAGTGGAAGCAAATGTAAGTCTGATGCAGTGTGGAAAGATACAAAGCCAGGCTGGTTGCTAAAGGATATGCTCAACAGTATGGATTGGATTATGATGAAACATTCAGCCGGTTGCAAAGATGGCAACCATACGTACAGTAATTGCCTTGGCTGCTGCAAAAGGCTGGAAATTGCAGCAGATGGATGTCAAGAATGCATTCGTCAACGGTGATTTAGCAGAGGATGTATATATGGTTCAGCCAGAAGGGTATGAGCACCCTGATTTTCAGCATTATGTGTGCAGGCTGAAAAAGGCACTGTATGGGCTGAAGCAGGCTCCGAGAGCCTGTCATGCTAGGATCCAGCTACTTGCAGAGCCTTGGATTTGTTGTTGGCAAGGCTGATCACAGCCTGTTCACAAAGAAGACTGATAGTGGCTTGATAGTACTGGTCATATATGTTGATGACCTGATAATTACTGGAGATGATGACATGGGAATTCAGCATGCAATGAAGATGTTGAAATCTGAATTTGACATGAAAGATCTAGGAGATCTGAAGTATTTCTTGGGTATTGAAGTTGTACCAACTGAAAATGGTTTATGGCTGATGTAGAAGCACTATGCCATGGAAATGCTTAAGAAGTATGGCATGACTGAATGCAAACCACTGGATACACCTCTGGATCAGAATGTAAAGCTAGACATGAACACTGGGGCTGAAGTTGAAGATGTGACTATGTACAGGCAGATAGTTGGCAGTCTGATTTACTTAACCATCACTAGGCTTGACTTTAGCTATGCTGTAGGACTGATAAGCCAGTTTATGCAGAAGCTGAGGAAGCCGCACTTGGATGCAGTTAGACACGTCATGAGGTATGTGAAGTCCACTGTAGACTATGGGTTGTTCTATGTCAGAGATAAGCCCTTGACACTGATTGGATACACAGATGCAGATTGGGCAGGATGCTCATTTGACAGACGGTCTACGAGTGGCTATGCTTTTGGCTTTGGTAGCGGCATGATCAGCTGGAGTAGCAAGAAGTAGCCTACGGTTGCTTTATCCAGTACTGAGGCTGAGTATAGGGGAGCTGCATTGGCAGCATGTGAGATTGCATGGCTGCTCAAGTGTATGGCTGACTTGGATATACAGGTTGATGCTCCAGTGACACTGTTATGCGACAATCGCAGTAGTGTACTCTTGGCCATGAATCCAGTTTACCATGCCAGGAAAAAACACATAGAGGTACACTACCACTTCATTCGAGAGATGGTTCTTGCAGAAAAGATTGATCTCATGCATGTGAGGACTGATGAGCAAGCTGCAGATATCTTTATCAAGTCTCTAGGTAAATATAAGTTTTGTGGTTTTAGACAGCTACTTGGTGTACAAATGCTATCTTGAGCTTGAGGGGGAGTGTTAGAAGTCAAGCTCTCCCGTCTGTCTGTCTTTATGTATGACCGACATCTGTGACAGCTAGTGTGTAGCTGTCTACATGTGACACATTGAATAAGTCGGTCTAGCTAGTCGGTGACCTGACTAGAGTTAGTCAGTCTAGTTACACTTACACTAGGTTACTCTTTGTAGTGTGTGTATGACAATAGTGTTGAATAAATGAGAGAGAAGAAGAAGAACCCTATGGTTCTCTGTTAGCTCTATCCCTATCTCTCTCTCTCCCCTCTTTCAACATTGAGGACCCAGTTTTTGGCTAGGGGATGTGGTGAGTGTGGCTTAGGGAGATAGGTCTAACCATAGGCAAGGGTGATCTCGCTAGATATGTCCTACCCTTGATGTGCCCTAAGCGTGATGTGGGGAATCAAAATGGGCTAGGGGGTTAGGGACAGAGCTAACCAACCAAAGCCATCGGACGTTCCTAACTTGAGGACCCCTAGGTGTAGTGACTATGGTGTACATGTAACGAGATCATTTGGTTGCTTCCCATGTGATTTCCTTCTAGTGATCTCTTATTCTTTCTCTTTCCTTTTTGTTTTTTATAAACACAATATTAGTGAGTTTGGGAATCTTCCAATTCCCATTTTCTAGATACTAAAAATGTGGCACCCAAATAACACGTCTATAAGTTTCTCAAAACCATATGATGTGACCTATCATTGGAAAGCACTTAAAAAATGGAATTTATTGAGCTATAGATCACTCTATTTGGAGTTATAGTGTTCAAGTTATGACAAATCCAAAGTTTTGACCACGTATCCCAAACTTATGGGAAGTTCCCACATTCCCCAATAATGGTGTTCTTTTCTCTTCTCTTCTTTTCTTTCTCTTTTTCTTCTTCTTCTCTTTGTTTTTTTTTTAAAAGATGAAAACCTAGCCTTTGTTCATCAGAGTCATGAGAGGGAGAGTTTGGAGGCTTAATGGTTTTGTTAAGAAATTGTCTACTTTGGATGTATCCTTTTAGGCCTATTCGAATGTTAAACAAGAGAGGTGGATAGGAAGGGATGGTTACAGCTAGTGAAATGACTGTTTCTCATATCCTCTAAGAGTGCTACACAAAAAGATGGAAGGAGGGCAACACACATAATTAGCCTAGCCATTGGATAGCTATCTATGCCAGTGTTAAGATAAAAAAAGAGTGGTGGGAGGTGGTACTCCTGTGGTATAGGCTCTTGTCTAAGTAGTACCCTAAGTAAACTTAGATAATTGCAAGTAGTAACAAAGGCAAGATCTAGGAAAATAGTGAACTCGTTGAGAAAATTTGCAATTGAGTCCCATAGGTTGGGTTTGGAGAAGGTCATGGCACGGCTTGTGGCATTTATGTTATATATATTTAGAAAATCATATCTTCCATGAATATTAGGGTTGAAGTCTATCCCTACCCTTCTTGGATATGGCATATGTGTGGGGTCATTTCTCTTGAAGGGTAGTGTGTTGCAAAACAACATCTAGGCATCCATGTTGCTGTTCTAGATTCTCCTTCTCCACTTTGGTTGGGACTCATAGCCTTGTACTGTCCAGGGCACCTCCATGACTTTGTTTTCCTAGTATTCGGGGTGCTTCCATTCCCCATCACGTCAGGTTCTTCTCCCTCTCTTGGTTCCACCTATTGCCGAAAACCTTCATCCCATGCTTATTACCTCCTCCGCCACTTTGGTCGATACCACTCTACATAAGGTGGAGGGTAATTCAAAGGTGAAGTTGAAGGGTTGCCAACCATTTTCTTTTTGTTCCCACACTATGAGCTCCACATTCCAATCCATTGGGAAGCAATCTGCTCATGGTGGAATGGGTGCTTTAGGGGCTATTGTTGGTTGGGATTTTAATCTTCCCCTTGCCTGCTCCAACATCCTTACCCTTTTCTTCTTGAGTTCTGCTTTTCTCTTGGCAGTGATGTCCACCTCTTGTTGTATTTTTGGTTGTGGAGAGGGAGGTTGCGATACTAATTCTTCTTTTGGATGTCCCATTTCAAACTCCAACCCGCTGACTTCTAGGAGTAGCCTCTGCCTTTCAGCTTCACTCTTGGGCTGTTATGGTTATCCTTCCTTAAAGCTTAGTAGGTCCACCTCTTCGACCATTAGCTTAGTAGGTCCACCTCTTCGACCATTAGCCTTGCCCTTAGTAAATAATCTCTTTGATCTTGTCAGCTTATGCTGGTCCCTATTTCTTGTGGTTGAGTACATAGGCCATGCCTTATGGCTCTACAAGCAATCTCCAACTTTTTCTTTAGTGATTCAATAGCCTCCTCCTCTTTAGATTGTGTGGCGTCTAAGAGAGTGTTGAGGAAGGCACGTTGTTGGTCTTCTAGACTTATTTGTGCAGCCTCTGCCCTACTTTCTGCTAAGACCTTGTCACCTTCTGCAAGGGCTATCCAGCTTAAAAAGTCACTCACCCTTCCTTTGCTCCTGTCCACCCATTCATCTATTCTTTTTTTCATTTCCTCTAGGCTCTCATTATGCCTTTGGGCTAATTCCCTTAGCCTCCTACTCTCCTGTTCCTCAATTTCTATTTCCATGTGTTTCTACTATTCGAGCTGTGAGGCTACCCTCTTTTCCAAATCCTCTATGTGCTTTTGGTGCCTTTGGCTTCTCTCTTATTTTGCTACTACTAGTTGCTTGGTGGCATCCTAGATCTTTTCATTCTCCTTTTGCAGGTCTTTATACAACACTACTAGCTCATCATAATGGTGTTGTAGGCTCATGAGGTTTTGTGTTTTTGCAAAATGAGCTTTTCTTTCCACCTTTCTTCTTCCCCTCCCTTGTCCTTGAGCTCCTCCTTTAGCTCATTTATTTCTCTTTGATACATGGCCACTGGGCAGGTTCTTTCTAATTGAGAGGCTTCCATTTCTCCTTTTTAGGCTCGAGCTCAGTAATAGCCATTTTCTTTTCTTCTTTCATCCTCTCTAGCTATGATAGGAGTTCCTGAACATAATCATCATAGTTTGTAGACAACGGCAATACGGTGGGGGTAGTGGTTGTAGATGCTTTTATCTTCTGCCTTTTAGGGAATTGTGTAGACTCCACATCTATAAAATACCGGTCCTTTTTGCTCCCGTCACCCTAGGGTTCCTCCACTTCCACCTTGAACTATTTCTTTGTTAACCAAAAATTGCACCCAGGCCACAAGGTTACTAGCATCCATCGTGGTAGAACAGGGTTGGGTGGGTGTAGAGACTATGGTGGTGGACACTAGGATAGGTGGAATGGGGTTAATTAGACCCTTGCCTTTTCCCTCTATACTATTAGGGGTGGCATGCTTTTGGGTGCTTGAAAGCTTGTGCTTGGGTGTTCTTCTTCGTGAGGGCTCATGGCAGCCAACTCTTCTTCCCTTGAAGGCTGCTCCACTGAGAGGTGAATGGCCAGGGTTATGTCTTCCTCTTCCTTCCTCCTTAACTCCTCAGTCTCTTGCTCTAGTTTCCTCCTCATCTCCTCTTCATCTTTCCTGGATTCCTCTTTTACTCTTTTCGCCTCATCCATTTCTCTTCTCTTTCTTCTTTCTTTGGTGCTTTTGGACTCACTTTGGGCTCTTTGTAGATCTACTTTTTCTTTCTTCCTACTCTCTTCTTTAGCCTTTTTCTGTAGTTTTTTTCTTTGACTTCTTGGCCCCTCTTAGCTAGATTGTGCTTCTCGCTCTCCTTCTTTGTCACTCACCGTCCTCTCGCTAGATTGCTTCTATTCTTGTTGGCCAGGAGGGGACCTGTCTGGCATCTCACCAACTTCCTCATCTTCTTGCACTTCCCTCAAGGTCTCTCTAATGATGGACATCAAGACCCCTATGAACCCAATGGTAGAGGCCTTTGACAATGACTTCTTCCTAGCTTTGGAGGCTCGAGATTCTCCCCTAGAGGGTCTTCCACATGTGGCCAATGCTTTTGTGGATGTTTCTATTGTCTTCCACACGAAGCCGTTTAGGTTCACCTCATTGAAGGACCTTGGAAGTGATGCTTTCCAACATTGGAACATTGATTCTGCTCTCATCAATGCGTTGTACCTTTGGTTGGAGAACAAGGCGTCCACCATTTTGACATGTAGTCGTGGACTTCGTAGTCAGGCATGTCAGCTAAGGCAATGCCATTGTTGGTGTGGACTGTCACTTTGTCCATTCCCAACATGTTGTACACATCCCTTTTTGGCCCTCTTTCAACTTTGTTGGGCAAGCCTAATGCTCTCTGCACCAACTCAAGACTCAGCTCGATTTCCACATGGTGGGTTTCATTCTCTTGACACACCATGACAATGTCATGGTTCTTGTTGAAATTCCAAAGAAATTCCATGCACTTCTCATAGTCCATTGCTTGGCCCGCCTTCTCCACATACTTCTGTAGCTTACACTACTTCACAATTTTCTTGATGACTGGCTCCTCCATGACTATGTCTTTCAACTTCAGGATGTGCCTGAATTTGAATTGGATGTAGGCCCTTGTCTCCACTGAGAGGCCATACTTTGCCTGCTCTTTCTCTAAGAATGGCAGCTTCTCGAGGAAGTAACTATATGTATATCCTCTACATCACATGCATTCAAGGTCTATTTAAAAATATGCTTATATGTGAAATTTTCCTAAATAAAACATAACCCTTTATATTCAATCTGTAAATAAATCCTTTATATTACACCCTTCTGTATGTAAAAAATGGATTAAAATGGTATTTTAAAAATACCTTATTTTGAACCCACGTGATGCACACGTATATTCATGAGTAACTTATCCGAGGGCACCTTGCTAGTTTTCTCCTGCCTTACCATTGTAGGTGCATGTCATGAAGCCATAGTCCACCATCAGTACTCTTCAAATAATTTTTGTGGAAAGATGCATAGGAGATGGAAGAAATGCTTATGAAAACTGAAATGCTTGAATATAGAAAGAGAAATTTTCTTTAAACAGTCCATGCGTTTCACAAAAAATTTTGACACTTCTACTCAAGCATGAGTTGATTTTTACGCATTATTTTTCGTTTTTGAACGTTGATTGAGGTTTTAGGGTTTGTTTTTATGTTCCACACCTTTTATATTCCCTTATGTTTCATACCATTCACAAAAATTTCTGACACATTTACTCAATCATGAGTTGATTTTTATGCATTCTTTTCCATTTTTGAACGTCAATTGCAGTTTTAGGCTTGTTTTTATGTTCCACACCTTTTATGTTCCCTTATGTTTCATACCATTCACACTCTCTCCCTTGGAGATGAGAAGAATCCTCCCTAGGATTAGAGGTTGAAGGGTGGAGACCATTCAACGCATGCTCACTATGTTTCTCTCTCACATGAGCCAAGTATAGAAGTTCAAATTGTATTCCATTTGAGCATAACGGTCCATGTGAACATGTCGGATGCTTACGTGGGTGAGGTAAGTGAGGACATCCATGAGGAAATCACTGAGTCCATTTAGCTAGCAATGTGTAGCTCCTCCTCAGTCAAAATGTGATCTAAGTAGGGATCAGTCATGATGTGCTCTTCGAGGGGCCAATTGCGAATGGTGGTCAACACCCTATAGGAGGTTGGGGCTACGTAAGTTGGGCCGTAGTCTGAGGTCTTGATTGCACATCTCTGCTCAGCATTGGCCATGATTTGGTAGCCTTCTTGCTCCCATTGAAGTTTGAGAGCATACCATTGTCGCAAGAAAGAGGAGTTGTTAGCAGCCATCTATTTTAGCTTTGCAATTTCTTGGTCGATGGTAAGGGCCGTGCCCTTAGCGTAAGACATAATGAGGTATCATTGCATGCTTGTTCGTGAGAAACCTCAGTGTCTATGAGTTTCTCAGCTGTCTGGGGAGCCTTAATGAATACAAATTTCGATTCTTCCCATGAGCAAGGCAGCATGTGTATCTCAGTTGCTAAAGGCTCGTCTAAGAGACCTAGGTCTAATCAGCTATAGCTTTTAGAAAGTGTGGTAACCATGGCATCCAAATGCCAAAGGCAACCAACCAAGTCATCCCTAGTATTTTTAACTAAATCTATGGTTAAGGAAAGTATTAATCATTTTTCATAAGAAGGTGTAAGACCTGCTAGTAGGGGCTGGGGTTTTGACTGGACTTGACAGCTCAGCGGGGGCTGACGTTTATGGTTGCGACTGCTCTAGAGTGTGTGGTTTAGCCTCATGTGATCTAGGCTTAGTTTGGGATTCTAACTTTGTGCTGCCAGATGTTTGTGAGGCTTAAGTAGAAGTAACACTACTAGATTGAGTTGGTTTGGAGTCAGCAAGCTATAGTTTTGGTTGATAGACTCATTGAGGTGTTGCAGAGTCAATGGTGTTGGGATCTAGGGGCTTCACAACTTGAGCTTTTTGTAGTTTTAGTGCTTGATATGTTTTGTGTGGCTCTGTATAGTCAAGCTTGAGGTTGGTCTTTGAATAGAGGCACTGCCTTCTTAGTTTTAGCCACCCATATCCAAGCATTACCCTCATAATAGCCTTGTGCTTGTTGCAGTAAGGTTTTGAAGACCCCTCTCGGATTGACTATTCATTTGTGCCTATAATGTCTTTGTTGCCTCTTGGATTTTGAGTGCGAGTTCCTAGGCTTGTAAGGTCGAGAGTGCATGCTTCTAGGTGGTAGTCCTTGATGTTTAGGCACCCACTTGAATTGTGGTTCAGGGGCCTTAGCTTTGATCTCAGTGATGTGCTGATGATGTGGCACGGTGGGTTGTGACAAGTCTCAACCCCCTTCCTTGGACTTGGTGGTGGGTTTCTCTATTGGTGGACTTGGAGACCCAAGAGGAACACCAAGGAAAAGGAAATTCTCTTGCAAGAAAATCTATCTTGTAACATCAACAAGCTTTCATTTAATTCTTTTGATGACCAAAACAAAGAAAACAGCAAATCTTCACGTAGCATCATAGTAGATTTCTCCCACGGATTTGATAGAATCAACCATAATCTTCAACATCTTCATGTAATCCATCAATAGAACAATGAAAATATAATAATACACCATCTTTGAATGGAAATCAATCACATATTATTCATCTTCAATGTCTTCATAGTTCTCTCTCTCAATCTCTCATATACAATTACACTATTTTGATAGAATTGACTATCTCTTGCTCTCTCTCTCTCTCTCTCTCTCCATCAATAGTATATCATCTCCTCACTACAATACTCTAATAATAACTCTAAATAATCCTTCTTAAGTCATGGATACACCTCCCAAGAGGTATGTCTGATATGAAGAGTCACCAGAGCCACTACAGTGTCTTTTCACAGCTCACTACTGTCACTGTCACTCAGTCTTCAGCAGCTGCTTCTTCCACTTATTTTAGCTCTTTTGAACTTAGATTCATCCTTTCCAAAGGTTATAAAACTTTCCCAAATTCACACATACTTTCTAAAGAATACTTACAGAAGGTCTACAGAACAGTTACAGTACAGCACCAGAGCAGATACAGTGCAGTTACAATACAGAGACAGAGCAAAGATAGAGGCTCTACAGAAGGTTATCAGAACCTCATAAATCATACTCAAACCATTCCAAACTATCAAAAACTATTCAATAGGCTTCCAAAATATCTCAATCTTCATCAATCAATCAATCATGCTTCATACAAAAGAAAATCAGAACAAAACAAAAGTTATACAGAAGGTATACAGAACCAATCAGAACCTCAACAGAACATCATAGAGCTTCATGCCTCCACTGAGAATCATCATAAACTTTTAAAATATAATCAATATCATCCAAAACACTCTCAAATACTTCCACTAGCAACCATACATCACTCTAAATCCATCAAAAATCAATCATTCAGTCCTAAAAAACAACAAAAATCAGTCAAAAATTCAGTCTTTTTCCACTCTCAACATATCCCCACACTTAGAAAGGAAGCATCCTAGCGACCTAAGGAAAAGAAGTATATAAGTTCATTAAAGAGCTCAATTTTATCTTCCATAGGGTCTTCAATAGTCTCTCCAAACCATAACCCCAACTTATCACTTGTATCTGATAGAAAAATACTACTAAAGAAAAACTTCGTTATTCATTAACTCGTTTGATAATCATTTAAAATCCATAACAAATTTGTAAAGGATATGAGAGGTTCTCTTCAACTTTCCACCATAGGCGTCCATCCACCATCACCATCAATAGTTTGAAAAGAGCTCTCGAACAAATTATTCTCAATCAGCACGAACTCATCACATACAATTACACACACACAAACACTAACACAACCATCTGAATGACACCTCCAAAAAGAGAGATATATATAATTAAGAATAATCCAAAATACATTGCAAAGGCATCAATGAAGATGATCCCTTTTGAAATCTTGGTGGTTTCACAAACGATCCATGGAGAAGGATTCATCTACAAATGCCTTTGGAGGATTTTGAAAGAACTGCAGGCAGTACATCCTTTCTAGCAAAACAAGGTATCTGTTAGGTAGACATAGGGCATGAAAATAAGGACATCCAACTGGTAGGAGCCAATGTTCACATTGACATTCATACAAAGCTTTGGAATGGCCTTTTGATCATTATGGGAATGTCTATGCATGTATGCTAGATACCAAGAAAAATGAGCTGTCAATCTCACTGAAGGATCTAAAGATTGTGAATATTGGTGAGCAAAATGAAGGTAGTTCTAGTATGCTTGAGTGGCAGTAGTCCAATCCCCTGGAATTATTGGCCAGTTTATCTGAGGTCTTGTAAGAGAATCAGTCGAGCTCCATCCTCTTCTTCTTGGAATCTGCTGATCAAACCCTTCATATTCACTAACCAACTGAGGGGGTTGAGAAATAGAAGTGGTAGGAGATGGAAGTGGAATAAGTAAAAGAGGATGAAGAGATGGGTAGGCAAAATCATAAAAGGAGGAATAAGTTAAAGAAGTCATTAGAGCCAAAAACACTTCAAAAAATGCACTTTTGTTAATCACGGGATTAAGGAAAGGGCCAAAGAGAGTTCGCCACGTGTGCAAGAATATGGTATTCTTGTCTCCTCTCTTTTAGAGATAGTGGAGTCCATTTCGTGATTCTCTCTTGTTTTTTTAGCCAAAACCCCTAAAGTCTGACATGTTTTGGAGTCCCAAAGACATTATTTACTTACAAATCTGACAAAATACGTGAGAGAGATGTGATGAAATTAATAATGTGTTTTTTGAAAGTCGGGAGATCTTTCAATATTCTTTTTGGCGCCCAATACATACTCATTTGTGTTCTTGGCGCTACTTTTTAGTTCATTCACCCCTCTTTGAGCTTCTTTCTCTGCGCTTTCATTCTTTTCATGGCTTCCTCTAGGCATCCTTCTCGTTTAATACACTCTTGCACAGTCTATAGCCAAGGAGCAGATGGAAATTGGGAGCCCAAAACCTTTACTGTAAACGATTGGGTTACCATGCTGCCATCTTGCAAGGGATCTCATAAGGTGAAAAGAAGAAAATGAGATGATATAAAACATCACTGGAAGGGGCGTATCATTGCCTTCAAAATTATGCCCGAAGGTTGGTTTGTCAAGGTGCAACATGTTTACATGGCCAAGGATATGCACTTGCCTCCAAATGAACGTGTTCCCCAACAAACACATTGTAAGTTATTAGTTGAATAATGTATATAATTATTTTCCATTTAGGCAAGTTCTAACAAACGGTTTGTCATTGTAGATATCTTTCCATCAATAAATATTGAATGGCAACCTGTGGAAAGCCTAAGTAGGACTTTCCATACCATTCATAAGGTATTGGTAGGCATTATTTATGCCGATCAAACTGTGTCTTTTTTTAGTGAATGCAAGGTTTTTATATATTATGCACAGTATGTGGTTCCCTCTAAAGCGGATAGATATGGGGATATCAAAGATTTGCCATTGCCAAGTCTTTCATCTCTAAACTGGGAGATTCCTGACAAGGTAACGGTGCAGAGTTTCAAATTCAAAATATCTCAAGATATTAGAAAGTCCATGATAGCTGGAAGGATCTCAAGAAGAATATGTTTATCATGGTTTTTACCCCTCCATATCTTCGTGGCTTGCTTCAAAACAATAAATTTACAAAGAACGAAGGTATCCTAGCTAAGTAGAAACTTTTCAGAAGAGGATTTGGACAACACTATAGGGACGCTTTGGAAATCTAGAGAGTGCGACCATAAGGGTGATATCTTGAGGTGCAGTGCATGCCCTCAATCCTTGGCTTTGGCTTATAGTATCCCTCGCCAAACTCTTGCTTTGGGCTTTGATTACAAGAGATACAAACTAAGATTGGGTATTTGGGTTCCCTTGGATTTCGATACAGATTGCACACTATATAAACTTGCGGTGCACGTTTTGCCACATGAAGAAGTAAAGAAGGTGAATGTTACTTCCAATTGGAGTCTGAAAGATGTGAGGGATACCTTGGAATTGCTAGACAATACATCCTCTAGATATAAGTTCAAAGTGAATGGCGTAACAATTGGTAAAAGAGCCGAGCGCTCTTTCTCTTGTACAAGTTGTTTGTCTCCAACAATTGTGAGTTTTGAGCCTTGAGAATGAAAACTTTGAAGGAATTTATCTTAATAGACTGTCCTTAAGATATTTTTTAGTGGGAACTCATAAGCTATCATGAAGCAAGTTGCCTTTCGAATGTATATAAATAAAATGTACATTACATTCGATTTATAAGTGAAAAAATTCATTACATCATGAGGTACAAAAATGTCATATAAATGTACAAAGCCAAAATAATAAGGCTCGTGTATGCTTATGTTTGCTCTTTTGATTCTTTATCTGCTGCCTTTTCCTTTGTTGGCTTTGTGGCTTCTTTATCAATTTCTTCAAAGATGTTTTTTCTAACAGGGCCTTTCTTTGATTGTTGAAAGAATTTCACCTTTACAGGTAGTCTCTTTTCTTGGGGTTTAAGAGGAGATGGATCAAATTTCAGAGGAGAAAGCATTGGCATTCCTTTTTTTTAGACTCTGCAGAGCAGTGGTCCCATTGCCATTGCCCTTGCCCTTGCCCTTGCCCTTGCCCTTGCCCTTGCCCTTTCTCTTGCTTGTGCCCTTGGCCATTGAAGTTTTGGGAGGAAGAGGGGAGTCAGGATCATATGGTATAACTCTCCATCCACAAGAATGCGCATTGCTTTGCAATGGAACTTCTTGTAGAAGAAACGTATAAGGCTTTTGAGGATCAGAAAGATCCTCATATGTAGTATCCAAAAATGTAGAAACAAGTCTACCAGCACTGCAAAAGGAAGCTTTGTAAGTTCAATCAAAGCAAGTAATTTTCTTTCAACATACATTCATGCTTGGCCATGAACACCGCTGAGAGAGTTCATAAAGATAGTTTCTCTAGTAAGACAATTAATATAGATGAGACTCCAATGCCCTCTGCAAATTCAAAATAGAGGTGAGTAGAAGGGTGAAAGCAAATGAATATAAATTTTCCTCTACAGAAAAGAAAAATACCTTTCTACATAAGGGAAAAAGATGTGGTAATTTGCCACACTATTGAAAGTACGAAAGAATGGTGCAATATTAGACCCAGATCTTGCAAATAGTTCCACAGAGAGAAGTGGATCAACAATATATATGGTTCTACGGATATCGAGAGTGAGAGAGGAGACCAATGCCCTGCAGTCAATAGCAAAAGTTATTTGAATCGATCAAAATCAATACAAATTACATATAAAATATACTTGAACCTATAAGCCTTACCTTATGCAAAAAAAAACAAAAAATATAAGCCTTACCTTATGCAACAAAAAACAACGGAGTCAGATAGTTAGACATCCCTTTTCTCCAACATGGGCTTGTCCTCGGGAGATATACTAAGGTATTCCTCCTCAGGTTCCGCAGAAACATTCACAAGTATTTGCCCATACACTTTGCCCATCCTCTCGTTGTTGATGGGAGCAAGTGATGCGGCTTTCCTCTTGTAAACTTCGTCTTCACTTTTCCAACACCTCCTAATTTTTTTCACTCAAGAAAGACTCCTGCTGGGTGGCACCCCTTGTAGAGTAAAGGTGAGTTACATCCTCAACCTTTAGATTTTTCCCTTTCCTGGACAATTTTGGGGGAATGTTAAGGATTTCAAGGGCTTTTTGATCGTTGGAAGGCAAGGGTCTCAACACTTTATCTGATTCTGCTGATAATGTTGGAATCCTTATTCATAAGGGTAATTCTATGAGCATGGGCAGTAGCAATGTAAGCATCGTTCATGAAATCAATAACAAAATCCTCTGTGGCCTCTTGTAGAGCAAGAATGGCTGAGAGTTGCCACTTCTTATTTAGACCAGAGACAGTTGCCACTTGAGACAATCTATCAAAGATCTCTTTAACGACTCTTATGAAAGCAGCCTTTGGAATCACATGCTGTGTAGCTCTTTGGGCTTTTCCAATCTCACTGAAACACCTCTGCATATAGAAGAACTGGGACTTCCTCTTTCTCTTTTGTGGCTTGGGAAGTTCAGTGGCTTCAGCAGATGTAGGCTCAGGTTCAATTGGAGGGGATGAATCCTTCATAGGGCAAGTCTCACCCTTTGCTTCTTCAACTTCAGGAGAAGAAACATTCACTGCACTGAAATGCTTTAACTCCATGGAAGATGTTAGGCCAACACCTGGTGTAGGGGGGATTTCTGTGGCAAAATGCTCCAGGGCCTCTGATGGCCCAGCTTCAGCAATATTTGAAGAGAGCTCCTCTTCAGATTCATCAAATTGTAACTTTCTTCTACCCCCACTGTCCTTCCTATCCACATTCACTCTTCTTGCAGTTTGCTTTGTCCTTGCCATACAGAGAAGAAAATAGAAGAGCCAGAAGGAGAAAAAGTGATATAGGAAATTGCTCAAAATGCAATAGGCCTAATACGGCGCGAGAAGGGACAAACAAGCCAAACGAATCATCACAATCGCGTCGTATCGGAGACGAGAAGAAAAATGCCGATATGGCGCGATATGAAGAATACAAAGACTATGGAAGCACGCCCTCGCTCCGTATTGGAGAGGACAAGAAGGCCAATATGGCACGAGATGGAGGTTACGAAAACTACGGAAGGACGTCCTCACTCCGTATCGGCACACCGACTGAAGACCACCGAAGTGAGGAAATCAACAAAGAGGCACACTCGTTCTGAAGTAAGGACGATAACCGATACGACGCGAGAGAATAGAAATGCAGTAGATGCAACACTTGGATCGCACCATATCGGCAGGCAAGGCGGACGAGCTCTAGAAATGTAAAGTATACACGTAGGCAAAATAACCCCTTATATACCCTCGTGAATCATGACACGTGTCTGGTACTGATTGTGCCACGTGTCCGCATATCGTGCATATGCTACGTGTCGACTAACGATCGGTCCACGTGTTTGCCACGTGTTTGTCGGCCACGTGTTGGCCAACGGCTAGTGCCACGTGTAGAAGCCCAACGGATAGTGCCAGGTGGCATTATTGCGCGCCTACATAAGGGGGTGTCCCTCATCCGTACGGCTTTTTTCGGTTTCTTTGTGGACCTCTGTCTCTTCTCCTGATACGGCGCGAGAGCGAGTGTTTGTCTTCCGTGCTTTCGTCTGTTTGCGTCGTTTTGGGCTTTCTTGTTCTCCAGAGTCTTCCTTCGGCGTGCCTCCTATGCTGATAGAGCCCGAGGTCGCGTGATCACTGATTCTGGCTCTCTCTTCTCGCGTCGTTACGGTTGCGGCCCTTTGGTTAAAGTTGCTGGTTTGAATTACCGATACGGCGAGAGTAGGAACATCCGTGTCAAGCGTTTGAGTCTTATCGTGCCGTATCAGCACAAGTTGGAAACATGTCTAAACCCACAGATTTTCTAGGCTCCAAGGTTTTGCCAGGAACTGGTAAAAGAAGAAGGCTTTCAAAAGGCTCAAGGGCTTCAACATGTGATGATCCTGTGCATTCTGTTTCTTCTTTATGCTCTGCCACCAGTGTGAGAATGCCAAGCACATCTCCAGGGAAGCGAAAGTCGGCAATGAGAGGTCTTGGAGTATTAGAGCTTACTGATATCACTCCATCAGAGAGGCTTCTTGATTTTATCCTTCAGAATGGAATGGATCTCTCTTTCTATGGAGTTGTGAAGAATGTCTTTAATCCTGATTGGGACCTTGACAGTGTTTTGAAATCTTGTAAAAAATATATTTTGGAGGACTTTTTGGAGTTTGAAAATCTTGCAGGTCCTTCTATTGAAGTTGGTACAAATGAATATGTCCATGTTCCCATTGGGTCAACAAGAAATGAAAAGTTAGTGTTTACTAAGAAGTGTGATGCCCACTCTCTGGACAGGTTTTATGCAAGAGACATATTGTGCTCCACTCATTCCAAAAACTGCAAGATGATGACAAAATCTGCTGCTTTTATTGTTTTCACCCTTGTCAAATATCCTCTGAAAGCTGATGAGCAACAGTTGGAAGTGGCAAAGTCTGCTAGCTTTTGCATGTTAGATGATTTGGCAGGTGAAAAGGAAACAGAGGAGGTTGCAGATGCAGATTTTGAGGCTTCTATTGCTGAGAATTTGGATGTTGCTCACTTCAAAGCTGAGACTATCATTGAGGAGAGCCAAGGAGATACAAACCCTCCAACTGATGAGAATTCTCACCATACTGTTCCTTCTCTACCATCTATACCTTTCAAGGAGAAGGAGTACATTTTACTGTCAGATATTCAAAAACTTTTCAATCTCAGGGAAGATTATTGTCTAGCAATTATTGCAGAGGCTTCTGATGCTGCAAATGGGATAATTGACACAGAGAATGAATCAAAGGAAGAGATACTCAAACTTGATAAAGAAACTCTAGACGATAAGTTTATTGATGCTGGTGAGACCCTCTCTCTTTGTTTTGAAAAGGCCAAAGAAGCTGAGAAAGAGTTGAGTATTACTGATGAGGACTTCAATCGCATTCAAAGCCAACTTGGGATTTCCAATTTTGGAAGAGAGGAGTCTGAATATGTTAAAGAATTGATTAACACCAATGAGACATCATTATCAATAAATTTATGGAATCCAGTTAAATTGGATTACGACGAAAACCAAGTGGTAAGATAATTTTGAATTTGCTTTTACACATTGGTAGGTTTGCATTTCACGCTCATTCAGTATGGGTTTTATTTGCAGTTGGAGATTGCTGATACAGATAACTTCTTGGGACGTGGCAAAGGATCGAGAGCTAGTGGTAGTACATTAAAAGACATTGCACTCGGCCACTACTTGGCTAGGATTGACCCTGATTCCTTTTTAGTACTTCATAGTAGTTTCTCAGAGGATGCAGCATGGCCCATACTTTGTATTAAAGCTCTTACAAGGCTTCTAGGTTTCTCAGGATTACAATATAATGCCCACAAAGTAATGTTTTTGGAAAATACTGCAGCAATTAGGATTTTTGGCTACGGTCCAGGTTACTCTGCTTCTAGAGCAGGATACTTTTTGGCGTTCACATCCTACACCTTGGCTGCAAACCAAACTGATGTAAAATCTATAGCTGGCTACAAGAGAAAAAAATTTCTACGTTATAGAGGAAAGATTCCTGAGGAGGAAGAGAATGTGAGAGTTTTGGAAAACTAGCTTTGTATATATTCTTTCTTATATATAAAAGTGTGATTGCTCATGTGTCATTGCTGTCTTTTATCTGCATTCTTTGAAGTTGTCGTCGAAAAAACCAATTGAATAGCTCCTCCAAAGCATTGCTTTTTGTAGCTCCTCCCCCATGCCTTGTGTTTCGAAAATAACTTGTGCGTGCTTGATAGTGGGATTTTTCCATGCCTTGGTTACTATAAGTTGCTAAGGGGCCATGCTCCTCCACAAAGTAAGGTCCATGAATATGAAGAATATGCTGCAATACAAAGTAACACTAATTTTATACCAATTGAAAAACCTATCAAAATAAGCCCATATTAAATAATTGTTACTTTACCAGATAAAAAGTGATATCTTTTTCTCCCCATGTCTCTTTTATCGCCTGAACAAGATTTGTGATTGATCTTTTGAACTCTTTTGCATATGTATATGTTGTCTTATGTTGCCTGAGGAGTTTCAGAAAAACATCAAGGTGTATCCAGACCTCCATTCTAAGAAATGCAAGCCTCGGTGTGCTTGAAACATTTGTTGTGATCTCACGTAGCTCTCTCCAACACTCCCAAGCCGCATTCACCTGCTTTCCTAAATGGTTTCCTAAGAATCGTCTAGCTTTTGAGCCTCCCATAGAGACATCGGCCAAGATATCTCTTGTTTTTCCTGAAAGTATTGGATCCTTTCTCAAGTGAACTTGGCCCCCATGAAGTCCCATTTTCGATAGTAATGCCTCGCATTTATCAATACACTCATCTGATAAAGATAATGGCTTAATGGAATATGCGTAGTCAAGATGCAACCTGAGAAGCTTATCGATTATTCTAATCTCTGCATGCAAAGTACAAATATGAACATTCTTAAGAGAGATTGAAAGAATGGGATCCCAGATGTCTTCTATGTTTTTAAATTTACTCAAATCTATAGAGTCTCTATTTGGGTCTCTTCTTACTGGTCGCAAACTACTCCAATCTTTGGATCCAATACTTTCCATGCAATAAATGCAATGATATTTTGCATTTGCACCATTACATATTCCAAGCATACATTTGATAGTTTTTAAATCAGCACTCATATGCCATTCCACATTAAAATTACCAACCCCATCAACTACCAACATTTCGCCTTCACTTTGAGACTTAATGATATTTGGAATACCTGTATGGTTAAACAACCATTTCAACGTTTGATGATTTTCAATTGGTACTTGGGCTGCACCAATCCACCAAATCTCCATCTCGGATTGGATCTTATGCAATGGAGCTTGGCCCTCACCATTGCTATGGTCCAATGCCATGTTCATGAGGAAAATGCTAATTCTTTCCATCTTCTATCCCTTTTGAATCTGTGCTTCATCCAACTTCAAGGCAAACTTTAGAACACCATAACTTTCTTCTACTGTGATTTTATACATGTGAACCATTGCAATTTGCACCTTTTTTAGATCAACCCATATATTGTTAAACCCATTGTAATAAAAAATTGCCTTTTTTTTGTTTTTCATAGGACATAGACCTTTCGATGTGAATGTAATCTCCAAAAACATGTGGAATCTTGCGATTCATGGCAATTCTTGCAGTCGAAACTACAAGGGCTCGGGGCAATCCAAATATAGTTACCCTATTGCATTTAAGATTTTTAAACCATAATCCAGAGATAGCACGATAACCTTTTCGACTTATACCCACAATATCACATGTCTCTACAATTTCATTTGCTTTCACCGTGCCTTTTATGTCCTTCACTAACTCTTTGAGAGTTGGACCTCTCAAATCCGCATTTTCGGGTGACTTAAGAATCCTCAAAATATATTTCTTATTCATGGTTTCCTTCAAAATTTTGATTCTTTCCTCATTCTCTCAGATATTGATGTCTAATATGTTAGAGACATATTTCTTTGTAAGATTTAGTCTCCTTTTCTTTGCCCTCTCACACAAGTTGGTTATATTTTTTAATGGTCTCTTCCTCTCTCTAAATCCTACTGGAGTTTCTCTCAAGTGTGTTAGCTTATCCTGCAATGACTTGCTAACATTTATTAAAATATCAATCTGACTTGTCAACTCTAAAATATTTGTTTGTGTAGTTTCTAGTGCTTTTTTCATTTCGTGCATTTGAGCTATATATGTGTAAGATGCAAAGTATAACCTCATACAGTAGCCAAGCATCCCATTATAACCTTCTCCAGTATATCTTATATAGTCATGGACATTGAAAAAAGGAGGTGGTTTACCTGTAGAAGGATCCTTGGGATAAATATTTCTATCCACCCACAAATCTATATACTTCATTCCTTGTGTTCGCAACCTGTTGGCTTCAATCTCATCTATCAATACTCGATGATGTATACTTCTCCAAGATGTGTAAATCGGATCTAGCTGAATAGTTAGCTTGTATTTACGTGTGCTTGAACCTGTGTTATTTGAAGTAGTATTGCTAGACATTCTAGCAAATGAACCGAGCAAGAATCTCACAGTAATAGGAAGCAAGTGCAACAAAAAGAATGGCAAAAGAGAATAGTGTGTAGAAAGAAAACGTGGGAGCAAACAAATGCGAAGTTCGTATGAAAATCTCGAAAATACAAAATCTCTCGAGTTCCAAGACAAAAACGGCCGAAAAGGTGACCCCTGACCTGGATTAAAAGATGAGGGCAATTAATAGCCGACCTCTTCAATGAACCAAATATTCTCTCATTAATCACATCTAGATAACCAAATTTAGAGGTTTTATTCTTCCCAAACCTCAACTAATTAGCAACTTAATCACTTTCTTACAAGTGCCATTTTTGAAGCGTTTTTGGCCCTAATGGAGTGGCTAAAAATTTAAGGGAATCAGTTAGGAAAGGTGTTAATTGATAAACAGGAAAAGTAGAAGGTATATGGATAGATGGAGAAGGGCATGGTGGAGAAGGGGAAAATACTCTATCTTCGATAAAAGAGCAATAGGTAAATATGGGAATTTGAGGAAAAGATTGAGGTTAGAAAAGAAGAGGTAAGATTGCTGTTGAATTGGTTTGATAAAGGGAAAGATAGGTATCATAGCGATGAGCTATTTGTTGATAGTATAATTGGCTAGGAACATAGGGACCTAAGATAGATCTTCTCTAGTAGGCATTAAAAAATGTTGAATCAAATGGATGGTTTTTGGAAAGGTGAGCTAAGAGATCCACCCTCAGTTGGTTAGTGCTTTGTACATAGGTAGAAGCTGTGTTCTGACGTTGATTCAGGACCACAGAATCAATCATTGAGTGCTAGGAATTGTCACGGCAAGTAGCCACTTTTGAGGAGTAACACTGGAACATGTCATCTATCCACAACTCCAAATAGTTGACATACAAAACATCTTGCAAAACCACATCCCCCACATATCAGGCCATATCTACTTCATCTGGAATCAAGAGATCACCTCGTAGATACATATATGACAGCAACATGGTATCCGTCGTCACAGAATCTTCAAACACCATACGGACCACTTCTGTCAGTAACTCAGGAGACCAAACCCCACTCCAACCATCCTCTGGAAGAGAAAGATCCATCGTTGAAAGCTTCATGTAAAAGGCCAACTTTTGCACAATTGATAGTGGACAAAGAAAGAATGGTCTGGAGGAACATACTCCTTGAAATGCTTAAATGTTGACCATAACAAGTCCATCCTGGACTGCAATCTTTCCACTTTATCTTGGAACAATGGGCACAATGTGGCCTGTCTCTAAAGAACTGCCAAGTCCTGCTTAGAGATAGAAGGAATAATAGGAACATTGGGGCTTGGAGGAACAGATCGTGACTGTGCTAGTTGGTCTTGCAATTGCTTGACTTGGGAAGCTTGTGATTCCACTGTGTCATGAGCAGTCTGTAAGGCTGAGAGTTTTGCATCTAAAAGAGTCTGAAACTCTTGAGCTTCTTTGGACATTCTCTCCTTCTCCTCTGAGACTTTAGTGACCTTCGATTGAGCTTCTGTTAACTGAAACTTCAAAGAAGATATTTCTTCTCTCTAGGTCTCAATCATTTGGGTTTGCTGCTCCATTTGCTTGAACAGATCTACAAGTGTGTCTTTAGCAGAGGCTAACTCTGATGTTGCCTTATGCAACTGGTCTTTGGACTGCATCAGTTCTTCATAGAAAGAAGCATACAGCTGTTGAGCACAGGCTATAACTGAAAGTTCAATCGAACTTTGGATGTCTTTACAGAGGAATGGAATGGCATCTCTTGATACTAAACTGTTCAATGAAGGGAATAATATATCCAAGGAACCCTCTCTATGTGCTCTGAAAAAATTGTTACATGTGAGGTAAGCAGGGAGGTCACTGCCAGACGTAGCAGGAATTGTGACTAAAGGAAGAACTGAAGGAGCTTTATCTGCCACACCCTTCAAGCGTTTTCACTGAATAACCAGTGGAGGAGGAGAATCAAGATCCTCCATATCAATAGGTTCTGACTTTTCTGAAGGTGGTGGGGGAGATATTGGATCAGATGGAGGAAGTGGTAGCACACCCTTCTTTAGGCCTGAGTATGTCAAGAAAGCATATAGGTAGGTTCCATATGTGACGTTTGTGACATTTCCTCTGGTTACTTTGACGAAATGTTGGTCCATCTTTGTAGGCAGGTAAGTACTCCAATCAATAGCCACCCCTTTTAATACCATCTTAGAAGCTGTGTAGAGCTCTTTGGACAAGTAATGGGATGGTGTTTTGGTAGGCATCAACTTGTCTTGGAGAAACTGGCAGACTAACTTCCAAAGAGGATCAGTGATCATGGAAAAAGATATGCCTGGAGTGTTTATCACTTTCTTGACATCCAAAATGTTCTTGGCCTGCTTCTGTAACAACTTGAAAATCTCATTGTTGGATAATAATTGTCTAGCTGTAACAAAGGGTTCTCCTTTGTAGGGAAGAGACAAAGCCTTCCCTAACCCTCAGGGTATCAATATCATGGAAGCACCATAAACTAGGCCCAACTTCTTGCTGTATGAGGCAAGGAACTCATCCACATAGGGATGGGTCATCTGCAATCAAGGGGAATGAAGCAGCCACGAAAGTCGCAAGTCCTGCTTTCACTATAGGCTCAAAAGCCATTAGGGAAGAATAATCCCTACTGACCAGCGGGACATACTGGATAGAAGGAGGAGCGTGAGGTGCCATTCAAATGGAAAACACACACACCACAACACAAACAATCACAAAGAATGTCTGTAAAACAACTAAAGGGCTATAAAAAAGAAATCAATCAAAATATGAACACACATACATAGACGTAACTAACCCATTTACACCCCAAACAATACACATCCTAGAAAAAATTCGGCATGACCTCTACACATATGCCATCGAAAACTTCATGCGATGCAACAAACAAGCACCCAAATCCTCGTATTAGACAAGAAAGAAATAAAACTACAAACTGTACACGTAATCGTAGCACATAAACAAACCATAATACCATAAAAATGTACATCAAGACCTGACCATAACCTTGACCAACAATTTCAACTAAGAGGACTTTACGCGCCCATCCCACGAAGCGTGTTTATCAAAAAAGGAAAAAAAGAAAAGTGTAGCGAGGGGAAAATTATTTTAATGAAGGGTTCATTTTAAGAAATTATTAACAATGGGTGACATTTTATTAGGTTATAAACCTAAATGCAAGTTCATTAATTAAAAATTAATGGTGATGTAGAGCACTTTTTTGCCAGCGCGTGCTTTTTTCGTGACGGCTGATTCATTTTAATTAACAATTAAGATGCCTCTTAAGCGCACGTAGCGCGTGCAAAGTGAACGGCTGGTTGATTTTTAAATTATTAAATTGTGTGTTTAGCGCGAATGCATGTGGAAAAGGTGGATGAATATAGTTCATTTTAGCAATTAATTGTGGTTAAGGGGTAATGAAAATAAATAAATCTCACAGAATAAATACTTGGTAGGGGTGTGTATGCAATGGACTGAAGGCGTACGGAGTAGTTCTCCAAAAGCAAGGAATCCAGTCAAAAGAAAAAAAAACACCACTCACTGAAAAAAATAAAGCACCTTAGTGCTTTTGTTTTATTTTTATTTTATTTTTATTAGTTTTTTTAATTATTTTAATTATTTATGATTTTTTTCATTTATATTTTAGGTGTGTTTGTATTTATATAGAGTTTGGTTTGGTTTAGTTGTTTTGTTATTTTTATTTTTTTCTATTGTTGTTGTTTTTTAAATAATTAAGTCATGATATATGACACATGAATATGTTATGAAGTGTAAGAGTGAATTTTCAGCCATCTAGCAAGTGTCAACAATGTATTTTAAGTGGAATTTTTTGGAATTTTTTGGATTTTTTCTAAACTTATTTCTGAAATTTTACTAATTTTAATGAAATTTACTCATTTTTATGTAATTTTGAATGAGTTTTTAGATTTTAAATTTTTTGCAATTTTTTTTGTTTTAATTTCCACCTTAAAAATATTCCAAATAATTTCAGTAATATTGGTAATTTTTGAAATTTTAAAAAATATTAAATGAATTTTTGGAAATTTTTAATGTTTTTTCTGTTTATTTTTATTTATTTTTATATATTTGCGGGTTGGAAAATACAAGGTGGTACTCGGGCTGCGCGTGAACAACGAAGGATGACTGCGTGTGAACGGCTGACTGCAATACTCCAGCGCACGGACAAGTCGAAAGCGCGGCCTCGCTCGTGAATGCTCGTTAGCATACCCGTACACAACGGGAAAACAACGGAAGAGAAAAGGCAGGAACGTGGGCTAACGAAGTAGATTAAGTGAAGTAAGTTAGCTTATCTGAGAATGTTGATTAAGTTAATTGAGTTGAGTAAATCAATTAAGTGAGTTAGGTTAGTCTAGTTAGTCAGGTCAATTAAGTCTGATTAGTCTAGGTAGATCAGTTTAGTCAAGTTTGGTTAGTTAGGTCTGGTTAGGTTCAGTAAGTCTAACTAGGGTTAGGAGTCTAACTAAAGGTCAGTTAAGCTAACTAGGGTTAGGGAGGCTAACTGTGGTTAGGTTAGACTAACTAGTGTTAAGTTAGGCTAACTAGGGGTTAGTTTAATTAACTGTGGGTTAGTCAATCTAACTAAGGTTAGTTAATTGAACCAAGGGTGAGTCAGCTAACTAGGGTTAGTGGAAAACTAACCAGGGTTAGTTAGCTAGGGTTAGTGGGAACTAACTAGGGTTAGTTAAATTAGGGTTAGTGGAACTAACTAGGGTTAGTTTAGTTGCTAACTAGTGTGAGGTTAGTTATTAACTAGTGTTAGGTTAGTGATTAACTAGGGTTAGAAACTAACCAGAAGGGGATAGGGTGGTTGGAGGAGGAGGAGGGGGAAGAGCAGGGTGGTGGAGGGGGAGGTGGAGGAGGAGGAGGAGGTTTTGGTGGCTGCTATAGAGGTGGAGGGAGGAGGCAGCACCGTCACGGGGGAAGGAGGAGGAGCATGGTGGTGGAGGGGGAGGTGGAGGAGGAGAAGGAGGTTTTGGCGGCCATTGTAGAGGTGGAGGGAGGAGATAGCACCGGCGTGGGGGGTGTGAGGGAGGCGGAGGAGCGCGAGGAGGAGGAGGCGGAGGAGGGGGAGAAGGTACTGGAGGTACTAGAGGCAGTGGCCGAGAGAAGGGGACGAAGGGCGCCACGACGGAGGAGATGAAGGGCGCCGCGACGGAGGCAGACGACGGGCAGCACTGTGGGGCGATCATGGCGGACGACGGCGGCACTATGGGGCGATCACGGTGGACAACAGGCGGCATTGCGGGGCGATCACGGCGGCAGGGGGGGAAGAGAAGAAGGAGGAGGAGAAGAAGAAGGAAAAGAAAAAAGAGGAAGGGGAAGAAAAAGAAGGAGGGAGGAAGGGAGGAGGAAGAAGGAGCAGGAGGGGAGAAGAAGGGGAGGACGAGGAGGCGCGCAGAAACGACAACAAGTAGGTTTTTTTTCTTTTCTTTTCTTTCGTTTTTTTTTCTTTTTATTTTTTTTTGTGCTTGGTTTTTTTTTTCTCGGGGTTGGTTGTGTGTTTTTGTTTTTTGTTTTTTGTTTGGTTTTTTGTTTTTCTGTCTTTCTTGTTGTTCTTTTGTTTTTCTTTTTCTCGCTCTCTTCTTGTTTTGTTTTTTTAAATTCTTTATTATTATTATTATTATATTTTTGTTTTTTTTTTTGCTGTGGTTGTTTGTGTCTTTTGTTTTTGTTTTTTAAGGGAAAATAGAGAAATAAAATAAAAAATGGAAAATGGAGGGCAAGAAACACACCCCTGGCTCGTGCACATGCGCGGACAGGGGTAAAAGAAATTTGCAGTGACGGGGTTAAACGAGTAGGGATGGTGAGCGTAAGCCACGGACGCCAAGGGGCGTCCCGGGGCGCATAAAACCAAAAACAGGCGCGAGAAACGCGGTCACATGAGAAAAAGAAAGAAAAATTAATAAAATCCAAACCCTTTGTTGATTCAAAAATCCGTAAAAAGAAAAAATGTGTCGGGAGACGAGGGGAAGATGATAGAAAAATGTGACACCAGGTCTGGGGCAAAATCAGGGTGTTCACATGGAAAAAATGCAAAAAAAAACCCAAAAACACATACGGGTATTAATATCGGAAAATCTGCGAATCGGAAGGAAGTGTGAAAAGAAGGAAAATTGTGCAAAATAGGGTTGCCAACAACCTTATCATGACAAAACACAGTCTCGATTGAGATAGGACGCGTTCACATGGAAAAAACCCCAAAAATGGGCTTGAAAATGGACTAAAAAATTAATACGGGAAGAACCGTGCATCAGAATAGAGGACGGTAAAAAGGAGAAATGTCCAAAAGGAAGCAATTCACAGGGCTGGTGCATCAAAACTCAGTTTACGTGAAATTAGAAGGGGTCCACATGAAAAAAATACAAAAAATACGTCCGAAAATACTCGAAAAATTTAATAACTTAAAATTTGGCAGTCGAAAGAGAGGGGAGGAAAAAGGAAAAAGTGGGAAAAGGCTGATAGGACACGGTTGTCAAATCAAACTGGAATTTTGGTAAAAATAGGGTAGGTTCACATGGAAACATGTAAAAAATACACACAAAAAAGGCTTGAAAACCCGCCAAAATTAATAAAGGATAAACCGTGCATCAAAAGGACATGGAATAAAAAGAAAAAGTATCAGGGGAAATGGGTAGGACAGGCCTGGCACATCAGATCAAGGTTCTGAAGCAATAAATATGCATTCACATGAAAAACCATCCATTTTACGGAAATTATTTAAAAAATTAATAACTTGAAAACCATCTGTTGAAACACGAGTTAGTAAAAAGGAAAAATAGATAATTTGAAGGGACAAACACGGCTATAAGATTGGATTGGGATTCTGGCGAGCATAAGGTCCGTTCGTGTGAAAGAAGTCCAAAACCAATAATAAGGATAAACGGTCAAGAAACAACCCCGGGGACAGGGTGAAATAGAACGGAGGAGTGGGGAAGGCCATCAAGGTAAAATGAAATCACGGCATAGATGCATGATTCTAACAGGGTATATGCATGGGTGTGGGAGCTTTCGCTCAACCGCCAAAACCCCCAGACCGCTTATTGTTTCAAGCATTCCAAGCCGAGCACTAAAGGCTACCTCTCACATAGCCGATGCGCCATCCATATCTACGGGTGTAGTGAGCTTACCTCCGTGCCGTTCGAGTTATCTCCTCTCCCGCACACTCCGGTGGCTCCACAATCCAAGTGCAAGCTTCAAGCAAGCTCCATCCTCAAGCTCCACACTCCAAGCTACATGTCCGCGAGCAAGACAAGAGAAGAGAAGAAGAGAGGAGAAGATGGAGAGCTTCTCCTCCTCGGTCCCTCACCCTCACACACTCACTCCCTCACACTCTCACACTCCCTCTCTCAAGCACAAGCTCAAGCAAGCAAGAACAAGAAGAAGACGAAGAAGAGGAGAGCTACTTTTGGCCACACACAAGAATGAGCTTCTCATTCACTTTTCAACTTTATATACAAAACCCTAAATCCCTTTTGGGCGGCCATCCCCTTTTTCCCCTTTTTACATGGCCGGCCATAGCCTAGGCCCTTTTTCCCCTTGTCCTTCTATCTTCCTAACTTCCTTTCCACCGCCCGTCTACATTTACAAATTGCACGGGTGAGAGCCCGGCGCTCTTTTACAAGATTTCAGGGTGCGCCTTTTTATTTTAAAATGCGCCTTTCCCCTTTTGCCTTTGCCTTGGACTTTTAAGGTTGTCCTTGCGCTTTTGGCCTTTTCTCATTTTCTTTCTTCAGTCGGGCTACCTTTTTTCCGCCTTTGCCCTGTGTCTTTTCCACTTCCTTTTGCTTTCTTCGTGTTGGGGTTAACATTACCCCCCTCCTAGACGAGTGCCAGTCCCATGGTACTCATCGTCGTAAGTAGCAGGCTGTAGCATGCACCGAAGACGTGGGTGACAAGGACGCCTGTGGTTTCCGTGGAGGAGTGTTGGTGGTGGTGTGGCAGAAGGTCCTAGGGGCCTGTTGGTGGCCCAGGTGGCTGGTGGAAGGTTGTTGGAGTTGGTGGTAGGGCTATGCTGTGTTGGGGATTGCATTGATGGCCAGCACAAGTGTTTGTTTGTTAGGGATTCTACACATGACGATTCTTTGCGGGCTTGTCGGATGGTAAGGGACAAGCATTCAAAGTTGAGTGTTGATGAAGAGCGAACAACACCTTATACCTCCAATTGAAAAACCTCACATGTGGTCTCTCCTTAAGGGGTAGTGCTAGTCTTCTCATCGTGCACAAGACATATTTTGATTAGTTTGGGAGACAGGTCGAACTCTAAGCAAGCCTAGAGTATTTTCCTACACTTGAGGGCCCAAACTGTGGATATACTTCGGTGTAGATATCATGTGAGTGCTCGTGCATACTTAGATATTACATAGTTAGAAGACCGTGGGCTAGTTTCTCATAACAATGCGTGGATGAAGCAAAGTTGTCCATGTGGAGAAGGAGTACACGTGAAGGTATATGAGACATCCTTTGCATTGTGACTGCACGATGTAGCATAATTGATTACAAGGACACCGCACTTTCAGTAGCTAGAAACTATTGGACTTGCTTGATGGGTACGGTGTACTTTTCATGGCCAATCGTGCGGTGCTTATCACCACTGATTGCAATGGTACTAAGGCAGAGTGCAAAAGAAAATTGTGCAAGTGGGTCAGGGTGACAGGTCTAACCCTAGGCGAGACAAGCTCCCCAGGTATGTCCTGCCCTTGATGTGCCCTGAACAATTGTGGGTGATTGTAAGGGGCTAGGGGACTAGGGACGAAGCCGGTCGATCAAGGTCACCAGACGTACCTAATTTGAGGACCCCTAGGTGTTGTGCTGTGATCATGGGTGCTTCTTATCTTTCCATTCATTTCTTTTTCATTTCTTTTTTTCTTCTTTTTTTTTTTTGATTTGCCTGAGTACAACCATTACAATATGTTGAGGCTATCAGCCTTTCAATGGGTTGGAAAATGTCAAGCTTCGAAGGCTCAGAAAATGACTAGTACAATGATGATGGTGCCCTAGCCTCGTTGTTAGAGAAGCAGTTGGCGAAAGGGGGAGATACACTTGAGATATTGCAACCCTCCTTGCGGCACATGCGATGTGGGTACAATTGAGGTAACGACTGCCGTGAGCCAACTATAGAGCATGACCCAGAAAGGGGCGTGGCCCAGGAATGTTTTTTGGGCCATGCAATGTGGGTGGTTGGCAAGGGTGATTGGTGATTTTGGCAGGGTGGCTTTGTCGCGGCTCCTTGGGGGGTCGATGGTTTTGCAGTGATCGAGCATTGAACACTTTAGCCCAAAGATCTGTCCCATCCTGTATCCACTTGTCGCTTCATGAGAGTACAAGTATGGCATATGTCGCAACTATAATAAGCCAGTGCAATGCAAGGAGACATCACTGATTTGAATTCTATGGTGTTGACTTAGACATTTATCTCATGCGCTTGTTTAGCTTTTTCTTTTGCTAAAGGCGTAACATATATTAAACGCAGATGTGATAAGTTCATACAAGTCAGGGACATGTCAACACTTAACAAGTCAGGAACACTTAACCATTTAAAAACAAAAAGTCATGGCCAGTTATCATTTGATAAGCCCTTTATGCATCATGGGCTACTCGATTTGTACGAGGCGGGGCGAGTCTGGGTGGCCGGGTGATTGGGGCTCTGCTAGTGTGGGGCTCCCGTGGGGGTGAGCAGGGAACATGTCGGCCGGGACATGAATGGTGTAATCTCGACCTGCTACCGTCTCCAGAATGTCTTTAAATAATTCATTAAATTCTTCTCTTTCCCGAGCTGCCCTTTCTGCCTTTGAGCGTCTGGGGCCCGGGCGGGAGCTGGGAGTTCGTACCACTAGTGCTGCCACCTGTTGCGCATTTCGAGTCTCGACTTTCTTGACTCGAGGATTTTTCGGCCTTCGCCCTAGACAATGGCGCTTAGGGCCTCGCTTCTTGGCATACCTTTTG
The DNA here is from genome assembly GCF_053477565.2 of Lygodium microphyllum. NCBI lineage: Eukaryota > Viridiplantae > Streptophyta > Polypodiopsida > Schizaeales > Lygodiaceae > Lygodium > Lygodium microphyllum. The sequence continues at coordinate 98,186,707 of NC_141151.1, forward strand.
ATGGTGGGCACATAGTGCTCCGGTGGAGGGGCGCGTGCCACATGCTCCCGCCTTCTGCGAAGAGCGTCTTTGCATGCTAGATCTCCATGATCCTCCATGCGTTCCGCCGCAAAAGGAAACCTGCAAGACGCAGCCCAAGGGTTAGACCTTGACACAGGGTACAACTGTTTGCATGGAAGGGATTTTAATGTGGTTTATGAAGCACATATGACAAGAAGGGGGGGGGGTGAGGCATGCAGTGTTTCGTCGTAAAGGGATGGCCCCCATGATGATGTTCATGTTGCCTCCAGCCATTAGCCAATATTGGCTTATGCCAAGTTGTGTGGACCGGTTGTCATGGAGTGGGATAGGACACATCCTCGGAAGGGTAGACCAAAACAGGAAGAAGGTGTATAGAAAGGGACTGCACCCTGTCTACAATATCAGTGTTGTTGGTCAAGGCCTCCTATGGCGGTAATCTGGGTTGCATGCCCTTCACTTGGAGGTGGGAATGGTCACACAGCTTTTAAATGTGTGATGAGAAGAGGACTTGGGGAGCTTAGCCTGTCAGACCCAACTCTTCTGCCTGCGCTTGACTATCATTGCTTGTGTGTGTTAATATTGTTTATACAAGGTGACACAAGAATCAGTGTTTATTTATATACATATTTATGAATCCACGTCACTTCATGAGGATAAGAACCAAGTGTAGAACTTGGGGTTGTACCGGAGCGTGGCACACGCATCCAGTATTCGTGGCAGCTTACTTAATATTGATAGATATTTTGCCACGTCGAGTAGCATGGAACCTTGACCGAGTCTACTGGCAATATGTAACTCCTCCTCAGTGAGAACCTTATCAATTAAAGGGCCCTGTAGCCTAGTTCTAGCTAAGTCCGTACCCCGAATGTCAGACAGCACTCGAAGGGAAGTCGGTGCCACATAGGTTGGGTCTCTTTGAGACCACCATTTGGCCAATCGCTCTTCTGAGACCGTCATGATCTAAGCCCCTATTTCAGCCATTACAACGTGGCTTTCGCACCAACGCTGCTCAAATTGACTTTGGCCTGCTGACAGTCGCTTTAGTAGCTCTATGTCTACAAGATTCGGTCGGCAGAGCACTTCATTGAACGTGACGGTTAAGCGCAGTTCGTCAGCCTCCTCGTCAGGGATGAGTCGCATATGTTCATGCAGGAGCCTGTCATAGTGCCCTTTAAGATGTTCTTGTTCTTCCCATGATAGAGGAAAGGTTAAGTAATTTCCAAGCTGCTCCTTGGGGATCGTGCCCATGTCCGCAAGGACGTAGACACGCGTGACCACTTTGAGCTTAGCCTCCAACTCAGTTAAGCATTCTGCGACACTTTTATGTTCAACGAGGGCTTGCTCGGTTGCTATCTCATGCAAAGTTCTAAGAGTTTCCTTAGGCTTTAGCATGGCTGGGGGCTCAGGCCTAGATGAGCAAGATTGGTCAACGCTAGGATTTCTTATGCTCTTGGGGTTCTCACGTTTCTCCTGAGGTTTTGCTGCTATTTCGTGGTGGTTCTTCTCGGATGTGACTGGTATAGATTTGTCACCCTATTGTGATAGCATTGTATCCACTCTTGATTGATCAATGTGAGTGCTATTGTCAGTGGATAGAGTGTTGGAAGCAACTGTTGATGGCAACTGTTGCTTTGGTTTGTCAGAGCACACAGATGTGTCTGAGGTTTCACCGCTATTAGGAGAGGCATCAGTGGGTTCATTGGTGGATGGACTCGATGCTTTATTCATCAGCTCTCCAGCACCCTTCGTCTCAATGTTCTTGGGGTCCACAACCACCTGTAACTGTTGCTGTTTTCTCTGCTTTCTCCTCTTTTTCTTGGTCAATGAAGGTGCCTCTCTCAACGACTCAGGACCCTGGGCTATATCGACCGTTGATGTGCTTGGTCGGGCCTCAGCATTTCCCTTCTCTAGTGTGTCCTTATGGGACATAGCCATGGTCTGCTGAATAGCCTTGCCCGGTTGTGAGGGCACAACTGCCGCCCCTTTCGGAGAGTCTAGCTTTTCAACCAACTCCCTTGTGTTTGACTCCTCCGTCCTAGGTTTTAGGCACTTTGAAAGTGTTGGAGTTGTCGAGGGATTTGGTTGCGACACCTCCTCCACATGTAAACTACTAAGGACACGTTCCATAAGGGGCATTGTCACAGCCAAGGGCTGTGACTGCTGTGGTCCCTGATTGGAAGTAGTAGCAGCTAGTTTAGTGGGCTGGCTACCCTTGGTGGATTGCGGTGTCAAGTCCCTAGGGCGATCAGAAGTGGTTGTGTCTTTTGTTGGCCTTTGAGCACTCATCTGTGTAGATCGAGCATGAGTTGATCTGGTCACCTTAGGTTGCTCATGCATATCCTTGGGTCGAGAGCTACAGATGGAGCCATGTCCCATCTCTTGGACATTTTGAAGCTTAGATGGAGATAGAGATTGGAATTGAGCAGTTTCCCTTGACAACCGCTGTTGTGCTTCCTGTGTCCGTTTGGAAAAAGAGGATGTAGGAGATCTAGGACTCTTAGGTGGACTTGGCACTCGCTGAATGATTTGCTCGAGGCTATTAGATGCTTGTGACATTTGCTTTATTGAGCGATCAGCCTTGCCTTGAGCAATGTTGTGCCTATGATGCTTGTTCTCCCCTTGGGAAATCAAAGGCTCCTTGGGCACTAACGATTTTTGTGCCTGCTCAATGGCTACGTATGACATCTGTTTATTTAGCATGCTAGGCTGGGGCTCTTTCCTTTGAACAATCATGTCTGGTTTCTTGCCTTGAGACCTAGAGTTTCTCTTAGATTTCCTCCTGTGCCATGCGTTTGAGGCACTCTGGCCTTCAGCTGATAGAGGCGGTTTAGCAGGGGATTTTGGTACCCAAATCCACTGGTTACCTGCATAGTATCCTTGAGCACGTAGCAACGCTTTGGGTATCCATCGCGGCGTTGTGCTGACTCTCCATTGATGCCTTCGTCTATAAGGCTTAGGCTTATTTTGGGATCTTCTACAATATTTGTAAGTCCAAAGCCTGTCCTTGGCATTGTCTCCTGACCTTCTTATTTTCAGCATGGCCTCACTCACTGGTTCTCATTGTTCGACCTGTGCTTGTATTAACTCTTCCAACAAGTCCTTGCTCTCGTCAGCAGGCTTGACTGTTATGTCAGCACCTTGCTTGCCTTTCCCTCGAGGTTTGATGAGGTCACCCTTGCTAAAGGTTGTGACAATCCTCACACCCGGTAGTGTCAGGTGTATCCTCTGTGCTACATAGTCAGCCTCACACGGTCGCCCTTTTGAAGGGTCTTCCTAGGAGGGTTTCGTGGTACTATGTCTTCATCTTCCGGGTCCTGGCTTGTAAATTTAAGCCTTCTGACAGATGCCCTTGAGTTCTCAACTGCACGACCAGATGTGGATTCTCCACTGCTGTCTTGGATCGTCAGTGCAGTGCTATTCAAGGTACATCTCTTGTAAGAGTGTCATGTCTAGTCATCTTCGCATTTGTAGCTTGCTGAAGTTGCATTTTTCTCTGACTAGTCACGGTTTGAACACAATGTCTTGTGTTCTCGTGGTGTGGCCTTTTTGCCCTTGATGGCTAGATTGGCCCATTGATGTTCTAGGGTCTCTGTTTCTCTCCGTTCGGGTATGGGCTTTTGGCTGCTCTTTTGCAAGTGAGAATCCATGCTCATGTAGAGCCATTACTTCACTAGGGTCCAATTTGGAGGGCCTGTCACAGTGCGCGTTTTCCCTCCAACCTACTTGGGGGAGGTGCGGAGGGGGCAGAGCCCCCTCTGCGGGGGTCCGGGGGGCAGTCCCCCCCGGCCCACAGGGCCGTTACGATAAACGCCATATGTAATTTGGAGGACCGTTTATAGCCAAATTTTGAACTACGTGCTTTAAATTTTAGCCCAGTGATGGATCTGTGATGTGCCTTTAGCTCTACGCAGCCTTTGGGGTCAATCTCGGGGTTTAGATGTGTCAAAATTTATATTCTAGATACCTGTCCGATTTTGACAGTTTTTTGTCTGATTTTCAGGAGTTCGATTATCAGAATCGGACGTCCAATTTTGGGTGGGTCCGATCGGACCAGTGGTCCGATTTTGGTCACATTCGATTCTAGGAGTCGGATCAAAAAGTGGTCCAATTTTCAAGTGGTCCAATTCTGGGAATCGGATCGGACAGGGTGGTCCGATTCTGGCTGGGTCCGATTCTGGTTGGTCCTATTCTGGGAATCGGACCAGGCTGGTCCGATTTGTGAGTGGTCCGATTATGGACTCGTCCAAGTGTTCGAGTCGGACGGATTGGTCCGAGCGTCCGATTCTCAAAATCGGATGGGTTGGTCCGAGTGCCACGTGGCACGTCTGATCGGGCTGGTCCAATTCTAGGAATCGGACCAGACTGGTCAGACTCACTCTCAGTGGGGCGGTCCGATTCTGGGAATCGGACGGTTCGACTCCCGAACTCGGGTGGTCCGATTCTGGGAATCGGACCACTGCGAGTTGGTCCGAGTGCGTCGGGCGGCGGGCGCGATTCCCGCGTGTTTGACCCCTCCTTACTGTCTGCCACATGCAATCACCAAAGACTTTCTAGATCTGATTAGAGCACTTGTTGGAAAACACCAGACTCACCTGGAGCAGCACGAATCGGCGGCGCCTAGAGATCGGGTTAGCGCTTCCTCGTCCTGTGAACCAGAAGTTCTCTCTCTCTCTCTCTCTCTCTCAAGGCAAACCAAGGAACTGAGGTTTGTCCTGGCCTCCGAGGCCTCTTAAGGTCCTCTCCCAGCACTGCAGAACCTCACAGCTAGTTCCCTGTCCCTGTCTCACTCAGAAACTTGAATCTGGTCCCCTGTTTCCCTGTTTTAGCCCGTTATACAGCAACAGAAAACCCTAATGTTTTGTTTCTTTTTCTTTGTTTTTTCCTATCCTAAATGCATCCAAAACACAAAGTAAATACCTACACTATTCCATCTCATAACATAAATCTCAAGAAAGCAAAACATCTACTTGCCAAGGAGATCGAATACCCTCTTCAACCCCCTCGCTTCCTACCTATCTACCTCAAGCACCGGTTCGGGGAAAACCCTACTCCAATGCTCGATTCGAAGCGCGCAAGTGCTCAAGGCTTGAATCCGTTGGTCCCGGCAACGGAACCAAAATGTGGGAGCTTTCGCTCAACTGCCAAGACCCTCGGACCGCTTATTGTTTCAAGCGTTCCAAGCCGAGCACTAATGGCTACCTCTCACATAGCCGACGCACCATCCATATCTACGGGTGTAGTGAGCTTACCTCCGTGCCGTTCGAGTTACCTCCTCTCCCACACACTCCGATGGCTCCACGATCCAAGTGCAAGCTTCAAGCAAGCTCCATCCTCAAGCTCCACACTCCAAGCTCCATGTCCACGAGCAAGACAAGAGAAGAGAAGAGAAGAGAAGAAGAGAGGAGAAGATGGAGAGCTTCTCCTCCTCGGTCCCTCACCCTCACACACTCACTCCCTCACACTCTTACACTCCCTCTCTCAAGCACAAGCTCAAGCAAGCAAGAACAAGAAGAAGACGAAGAAGAGGAGAGCTACTTTTGGCCACACACAAGGATGAGCTTCTCATTCACTTTTCAACTTTATATACAAAACCCTAAATCCCTTTTGGGCGGTCATCCCCTTTTTCCCCTTTTTACATGGCTGGCCATAGCCTAGGCCCTTTTTCCCCTTGTCCTTCTATCTTCCTAGCTTCCTTTCCACCGCCCGTCTACATTTACAAATTGCACGGGTGAGAGCCCGGCGCTCTTTTACAAGATTTCAGGGTGCGCCTTTTTATTTTAAAATGCGCCTTTCCCCTTTTGCCTTTGCCTTGGACTTTTAAGGTTGCCCTTGCGCTTTTGGCCTTTTCTCCTTTTCTTTCTTCAGTCGGGCTACCTTTTTTCCGCCTTTGCCCTGCGTCTTTTCCACTTCCTTTTGCTTTCTTCATGTTGGGGTTAACAATGGGGTTATGCAACATGGACGCACAGGGACACGTCCCCACACTTAAAACCTTAACACGAAGGGTAAACCAAACTTCAAGGACCTAATACCACACATCAAACCAACCATGACGTCCCCACACTTAAGACATGACAATCACTAAGAAGCAGAAGATGTAGGGTTAGAAAAACTTGGCCCATATTGTCGAGGAGGAATGTCCACTATCGAGGTTTTGTTTGGTGTCGTTGTGTCGACTGGAGGAGGTAACAAGGTGTCTTCACAGCATATGTCCTTCATCCTTCATGGCAGGGACCATGCAGCATCCAGGGAGGTGGCTGGTTGAAGGAATCGCAGGAAATTCATCGATGGCGAGGGATATTGCACTCAACTCATGATCACTCAAATGGAATGAAAGAGCAGTCACTCGCTCCATTACTAACATCACTCGAGGAAATAAAGATGAAAACCTAGAGCTCACACCTGGTTTGGAAATCGACAAAGGAATGATGTAGAGAGAGTATGCGAGGGTGCACAATTGATGGTGCATCAGTGCGTCCAACCTGTTTGGCATAGGTGCAAGGAGAAAGGCCAGGGAGCCTTGTAGTGCAATGTACGGAACAGAATGACGTGTCCTGTGCTGATGGCAGAAACCCATCCTATGGATGCATAGGGAAATGGGAATGTACCTGAATCCAATGGTCGCAACGTCCCTCAATCCTCATCTCTCAGTAATTGATTAAAGAACACCAGTCACACTCAGCCCACCCTCTGTCTCACGCTCGGTTGAAAGATACAGAGGGCAGCCCTTTCCTGAAACCCATTGATGTAATCCTCACTGTCACTTGTGTAGAGGTTGTATGCCTTGTGCACTTTTGATGGTGCAACTGTGCATCTAGCCCTGTGCCGGCATACAGTGCAAGAAGGAAGGCTAGGGAGCCTTATAGTGTAGTGCATAGGAACAGATCATGCTTTGTGCATTGAGAGGCCCATCCTGTGCGTGCAACACTCCATTCACACATCTCACCTCTCATTTGATTTAAAGGGAAAGACTGGTCACTCCCCCCACCCTCTGTCTCACGCTCTGTTGATAGATACAGAGGGCAGTCCGTACTCATGTCCCCATCTTGTTAAGATGAAAGCTCGCATCACTCAAGGGGTTGATGATGAAGATCATGTCGGCTATTGTTGTCATTAGGATCTTGAGGAGGAGGCATACCCAGGGAGGCATCCTACAAATCTCATACTTCAATGATTGGTAAGAAAGGTCGTCTGTTAAGAAGGGTAGACGGACTAATATTGCAGAGACATCACACCAAGGGAGGTGGCTTCAAATTACTTGCTAGAAAGATTCTGCTAGTGAGTCAGCTAATTGAATTGCGAGGCGTTACCACCTTTTCCACAGTCAACTTCTTGCTCAAGGGTGTTTCCACCTTTTCTTGGAATGAGGCAGACAGGGAATTTCTTCCTTTTCTTCCAAAACAGTTTTGTTTGTTTTGTTTTTTTCTTTTTCTTTTTCTTTTTTTTTCCTTTTTTTTCTTTTCTTTTTTTTGTTTTGTCTTTTTCCTTAAGAAAGAGAATGGTAGAAATACCATGTATCAGGACCAACCTCGCCACCGTTGTTGGATCCGACGAGAAGAGAACAAGGTCGGGTTGAAATGTTTCTGCGAGGGGTTAGCACAACGAGACCGCCTCATGAGGAGAATCATAAGGGCTATCAGAAGCACAACAAGAAGGATAGTGCGATGCCCAAAAGGGAAAGGATAGGTCGACTGTGATTGTCAAGATCCCCAAGGAGGGAAGTACATCTTCAGGAGATAGTAGCCATTGATTAGGAAAGGATCATCGGAGGTATCAACGGTCTATACCCTGAACAGAGCCGTTAGGATTGACAGCAAGTACCTTGTACGGCCCCATCCATCGTTGTTGAATCTTGCCAGGAAACTTGCCGAATCTCGAATCATAGGCTAGAACAAGATCACCTTCTTTAAACTCCTTGTGCTTGATGAAACTGTCATGATAGGCCTTGCGTCGCGCTTGAGTGGTTTCCATGCACTATAGGGCCATCCGCCATATCTCATCCAAGCATTCCAAGTGCAAGAGACAGTGTTGCGGTTACTCATTGTCTCCCAAGCATTCTTTAACTGCCATTCACAAAGAGGGCAATTCCAGCTCAACAGGGAAGATAGCTTCTGTACCATACACTAGCTAGAAAGGGGTCTGTCCTGTTGCTGCCTTATGGGAGGTTCTGTACGCCCAGAGGGCCTCTGTAAGTCGATCATCCCAGTCGCGACGATGTGCGGCAATCATTCTTGTCAGGTTCGAGCAAAGGATGCGATTGGTGACTTCAACTTGGCCATTGACTCTAGGGTAATAAGGAGTGGACTTGCGATGGCGGATCTTATACAGTTCCGTCAGCTCTTCCATGATTTTGTTAAGGAAATGAGTACCTCTGTCACTTACCAACTCAAGGGGACTGCCAAAACAGGTGATAATATTCTTGTACATGAACAGGGCTACACTATTACCATCGTCCCGCTTCAGGGCTTTAGCTTCACACCACTTTGTGGCATAATCCGTACATACTAGGATGTATTTGTTCTGCTTCCATCTGGTAGGTGGATCAAAGGGACCCACAAAATCAATCCCCCACTTCTCGAACGGCTTTAGGGGAAGAATGGGTTGCAGTGGAATGGCTCTTGTTTTGGTGGGTTTTCCCATTCACTGACAAGCATCACATCTCTTACAATAATCATATGCATCCTTATGGAGGGTCGGCCATGCTAACAGAGCCTTCCTGGCTATCGCTTCTCCTACAAAGTGTCCACCATAGGGTTCATCATGGAATGATTTCAATACTATGCCGATCTCATCCCCTACAATACATCTTCGCAGCACTTCATCTTTGCCTCTTTTGTACAATGCACCACCTAGCAAAGTGTAGGGGGCTGATTCTAACAGAAGCTTCTTCTTCTCACGGTTTGAGATGCCAGGAGGATACTGATGAGTTGCCAGGAGATTAGCTATGTCTGCATACCAGGGAGTAATTGTTTCAACTAGAAACAAAGAAGCATCAGAAAGGTCAGGATCATCCTATTCCTCTTCTTCTATTTGAGGGATCTGTGATAGATGATCAGCTAGGACATGGGAACGGCTTAGTGACCACTTCAAAATTGAACTCCTGGAATAGGAGTAACCATCTCATTAGTCATCCTTTAACATCTTCTTTGTTCATCAGGAAGGACAAGGCTTCATGATCCACGTAGAACTTGAAATGCCTTGACAATAGATAGTGTCGAAACTTCTCCAATGCAAATCATTACCAAGCACTCAAGCTCTGTCACTGTATAGTTCTATTCCCTATAAATGACCTTTTGGCTTGCATAATATATCGGTTGATCTAATTTAGAGGGGCCCTTTTGACATAGGACAGCACCCAGCCCTTCAACTGATGCATCTATGTGCACATGAAATTCCTTTGTCCAGTCAGGAGGCTGGAAAATAGGTGCTTGGATAAGGCACTGTTTTAGGGTATTAAAGGCTTCTTCACAGTCATCAGCCCAAAGCAAATCCGCCTCCTTCCTTAGGAGCTTGTGCAGAGGGGCTACCTTGGTTGCAAAATGTGCAATAAATCTTCTGTATTAGCACACATGGCCAAGAAATCCTCTCAATTGCTTGAGGTTTTTTGGTGTTGTTAAGGCGGCAATCTTTTCAATCATTGCCGGGTTTGTTGCAATCCCTTGTGCCAAGACAATATGGCCCAGAAGAACTCCCGAGGAGACGCCAAAGACACATTTGACAGGGTTGAGAGAAATCCCATACTCGTGGCATCTATCAAAACATTGCTCTAGGTGTCCCCAGTGCTCACGGATTAAGTTAGAGACACAAAAGTCATCAAGATACACCTCAATGAAATCATGCAGAGCAGAGTAATTAGGATTCATACGCCTTTGCCTTTCCATAATTCAGCCTTCACCAGAGTAGAGTAATTAGGATTCATACGCCTTTGCCTTTGCCTTATAGGTTTGGCATCAGGCTCTAGGTCAATGTGATGTTGACATACTGTGGGATCAATCCCCTTTAGGTCTTTATATGACCAAGCAAACACACCTAAGTTCTCCTTGAGTAGGTCTTGCAGCACCACTAATTCTTCTTCTGGAAGATTGAGACCCACTTTCAGGTGATGTTCAGTACCTTCAGTATCCATGAATGTTACTTGTCTTTCACCTTTCACTTCACGGATAAATGTCCCACGGATTGCTTCTTGATAGAGGTTTAACTCTTTCATTAGAGTAGTATCCTCGTCTGATGTTCCACTAGAACAAGTGTTCTCCTTCTGAATAGATGACTCATTTGTCTGTTGAGGTTGTTGAAAGGGTATCAGATCTTTGTTTGCTTCTGTGTGAGTGGTGATTTCTTCAAGACAGGGATTCATCTTCAGAGGATGCGTCCAGGAATGTCACATAGCATGTACCTTCTAGAGGTCGTGGCTTTGAGGGCTTTGGCTTCTATTGACAAGGAGCATCATCATCATCTTTTCTTTGGACTGAACAGTCAGGGCAACAGGAGCCACTGATGAACTTAATTTTTATGCTTTTAATCAATTGCTTATACAGATTCTGCATACTTTGTGGTCCATTGTTCAACCCAAATGGAACCATGGTCATTCCATCCAGCACCCGAAGATCTTTGGCCTCTGAGATCTCTGTAGGGACATCAACAAGATCATCCACTATCAGAGGAAATTCTTCATCTACACTTTCATAACCTGCTTCATTTTCTTGCTCATCATTTTCATCCTTTTCCTCTAGAGGCTCTGTCTCTGCTTCTGTAGAGGCTCTGTAGGAGAAGAACAGATCTTCTGCCTCTGCATCTGCTTCTACTTATGTCACAGCTTCTGACTCTGCTTCTGCCTCTGACTCTAGCTCTGGCTTTGTGTCTGTTACTGTCTCTGTGACTGTCTCTGTATCCGCTCTGTCTCTGTTTTTCCTCTGCTTTGTAACTATACTGTCTCTGTACTGTATCTGCTCTGTCTTTGCTCTGCTGTACTGTCTCTATTCTCTCTCCGTAGCTGTCAAGTAATAGGGAGAATAGCACATCCATGCTTCTATTTCACTGTCAAAGGTGATTTCAGAAGTTAATTCTAGTTGAGATAGGAGATATTCTCCCATGGAAAAGGATTTTACTTCCCTTGGCAGTTGGCTTACAGTGCCCACTATTAGGGACTATGCCTCTGTTTTCTTAGGAAAGATCTGCTTAACAGCCTCTTCATCTCCTGATGTACCATCTGTTACCTCATTGGAGGAGTTAGTTATTACTTCAATGGATGTGGATCCATTGCCTTTTTGCGATCCATACAGCTTTAACACCACTTTATTGTGGGTCCTTTCCGTAGGGTTAGGGTTCCTTTGAACCAGTCCATCCTGGCTCTTGCTTCAAAAAGCCAAGGTCTTCCCAACAGCTTTAACACCACTTTATTGGGTCCTCTGCCTAGGGTTAGGATTCCTTTGAACTAGTCCGTCCTAGCTCTTGCTTCAAAAAGCCAAGGTCTTCCCAATAGCAAAGGGTATGAGGTCCCATAAGAATTCAGTTTGACCACCAAATATGTTAGCCAATAGTCTCTTCCTGCAAGGGTTGTTTTTACGTATGGGAGGATGCCCAAAGGTTTAATTTTTCTTTGGTCTGCCAATCTGATAAGCAACTGTGTAGGTTGAATTCCTTGCAACCCCAAGTCCTTCATTGTGACATCTGTCATTATGTTTACTAATAAGCCTCCATCAATCAATGCATCTGAAATAAAGCATCCTTCTATCCATATACTAATCTCTTGGGTTCCAGGATCTAGGAAGGCATTAGCCACATCTACTTCCTTTACAGGCTCCGGGGCCTTATTGGTCTTGGTCGCTGTTGAAGGAGTGATCCTTAGTCCACGTCTTCTTGCCAAGATACTTTTAAATTTATTTCGACAGTTGGGAGACAACTATTGAAATGTTAAGTTTGGTTTAAAAGTATTTAGGTCTTTGACCAAGTCATAATCTTTGATAGGATCCACAGGCTTCTCCAGCCTGCTGGGAATGGGACTACATCCATTTTCATCTTTCCTTTTTCTTCAAATAATTGCAGCATCGACAATTCTTCTGTTTCTGGTGGAGGTGCTTCTGTATCATTTATCTCCTAGACTTCTGGTCCTGTCTCTGGGATTGTCTCTGTGACTCTCTGTGGCACTACAATGCTCTGTATTGCATTGTTATGTTCTGTACTGCTCTATCCCTCTGTGGGTAGATTGAACTTCTTGGCAGGAGAGTTATTTTTGTTTTGAACAACTGGTTCCTTCTTCTTGGTACGCGTAACAATGCCAACTTCCAACTCTACCAAATTGGAGGCAAGCTCTTGTACCTTCTGTTGGCTATCAGTACCATTGGCCTTTACAGGGGCTGGACTTGGACAATCCTTTGTAGTGTGGCCTTCTCCTTTATATCGATTGCATAAGGGCTTGTAATCCATAGATCATCTAGGGTTTGGACAATTTGGGGAGATATGACCATTTTCTCCACACTTGTAACATTCCACCTCTGATCTCTTACCACTGCCAGAATGTCGTCCTCTGTAACTTTGAGAGGGAAACCTCCTCTCAGACCGAAATTAGGACCAAACTCCCTAGGCTTTGGTCCAATATCCTGTGTTGTCATTTTGGATTCCAGCAAGTTAAATCTTGCATTTTCATCCTTCTGTCTTTGTTCCTGCATCTCTTTCAGAGAGAAAATATCCTCTGTATGGTTCTTCTGCACAGACAGTAGGAATAGAATGCTCCAGGAATGCTTGGTTTTCGGGTACATTCAGTGGCTAAATGTCCTGCTTGATGACACTTTCCACACCATGTATTAGAGTGCATCACATCTCTTCCACCTCCCACATGAGTGGATATATTGGCGTTATTCACCTTCAACGTCTGTAGCTTCTTTGTAATCACATCCAGAAGCTCTTTCTTGATACTTGCAATTGAGTTGGATAAGTAGTCCTTTAGATTTCCACCTCCTAAAGTGCTTGTAGCGGGATTTTGGGAAGCTTCTATAATTACTGCATACACTGGTTGGGTCGATCCAGAGGGTCCTCTATTCTGAGTCTGATTTAGAGCTCCTGTTGAGACTTGGGGTTGTTGATTCCAGTTGGTAGGGTTCCACTGTTGTTGAGTTGCCATTGGAGGAAATGTATGAGGCCACTGTTGTTGTGGTTAAACCATCATTTGAGGCACTGTCGTCTGTGGTGACCACAGTGGATTAGGTGCATTATACTACGGCACTGTTTGCATCTAGGGATAGGGGTAGGGAACTATCCCTGGGACTGCATTTGGTGGGTATACCATTCTTGGCATGGGAGGAGGTAAGACTCCTCTTCCTAGAGTCATTGACAGCCTTGCCTCAACTTCGTCATACAATCTTGCACCTTCTACTGCAGCTTGTAGATTGACTGGTCTTCTCAATTCCATGAACTTGCAAACTTCTGGTTGTAGGCCCCTGAGAAACACTCCTTTCTGGATTCCTTTGTCCAAATGATGGTTAGTCCATCTCTTCAGGATGGATTCCATTCACGAGACATAAGCTTCTACTCTTTCTCCAGAGGACTGACTTAGGTTCATGAACTCCTCTCGCATCCGCTCTTTAAAACCTTCACACCTGAATTTAGTGAGGAAGGCCAACTTCAGGTTGTCCCATGTGCCAAAAGTTTTTGCTGCTTGTCTCTCATACCAGTGAAACGCCGCACCCTTGAAAGTGGCGGGGAATATCGCTAACCAATGCTTAGGGGTTCTGGCATTGTTAGCCACACATGCTACCATGAACTCTCCTACATGAAGATCAGGGTCTTCATTGTACTCTCCCTTAAAAACTCGCAATGGGACTAAATTTGTTGGCCTGTCATCAATATTTCCAGGACAAATCTAACTAGGAAGGGGACCTTGAGTCGCCATGGGGACTTCTGTAAAGAGTGCTTTTAGGGCGTCAAAGGAGGCTTATGCTGCAAGCTCGTTCTCAGCTTTGATTTTTGCCTTCTCTCTTCTCACGTACCTTTGGACTCGTTCTAACGCTTGCCTCTTAATTGCATCATTCATCAGGGGGTTGGCTCCAACTAGTTGGTCTGTAATTAATAGGATAGTATCAGAGAGGGCTTCAGTCTCTGTGGGGTTCTCTGGCCAACATCTCTTCTACTTTCTTCTTTTCAACATCTCTGAATTCAGCTTTCAAACCACTACAGAGGGGAAGATATTCCATTCTGAAAGTATCAAAACTCATTTTTCTTAGGATCGTTGTTGTGTCATTATAATAATGCCAATTTTTGAGGGTTTCAATAGTGTATGTCGTGAAAAATACTATGTCTACCAACTTCCAGTGGGTTGCTAATTAGACAAACAGAAGATTGTCAGTGCACCAAGCATCCCACATATCTTGCTGTTGAGCATCCACAAACAAATTCCAACTCTTTTCCTTCTTGTTTTTGTGAACCTCTACAGACCACGACTCCTGAAGCTTCTTCACGATCTCCCACTTGATGATGTCGGGAAACTTCTCAATGAATGCCAAATCTTCCATGGATGGTCGTTCTCTCTGTTTCTACTCTTTAGTTTGTTCCCAAATAATTTGCCACCAAGATGCAAGTTTCTGCTGCTTCAACAGGAAGAGGAAACAGTCCACCACGTAGAGGATGCATCATGATGGTGATATATTTCCGCCATTGTGGGATGAAATTCTTGTGGAAAGTGGCTTTGCTAATGAGAATTTCCAACTCTTTAGTGGAAGAAGGAACTTTGCAAGGGTCCATTGAATTCTCCTCTTCTTGGCAATGCCATTTCCTTCATTTTCAGCCTCTTTTGATGCTTGTTGATGGCAAGTTTCCCTGGCTACGCACCAAAAACATGGAGCCCCAAGAGGAACACCAAGGAAAAGGGAATTCTCTTGCAAGAAAATCTATCTTGTAACATCAACAAGCTTTCATTTCATTCTTTTGATGACCAAAACAAAGAAAACAGCAAATCTTCATGCAATATCATAGTAGATTTCTCCCACGGATTTGATAGAATCAACCATAATCTTCAACATCTTCATATAATCCATCAATAGAAAAATGAACATAGAAGAATACACCATCTTTGAATGGAAATCAATCACATATTATTCATCTTCAATGTCTTCATAGTTTTCTCTCTCAATCTCTCATATACAGTTATACTGTTTTGATAGAATTGACTATCTCTTGCTCTCTCTCTCTCTCTCTCTCTCTATCAATAGTACATCATCTCCTCACTATAGTACTCTCATAATAACTCTCAATAATATTTATTAGGTCGTGGATGCACCTCCCAAGAGGTATGTCTGATATGAAGAGTCACCAGAGCCACTACAATGTCTTTTCACAACTCACTACTGTCATTGTCACTCAGTCTTCTCTTCAGTCTGCAACAGCAGCTGCTTCTTCCACTTGTTTTAGCTCTTTTGAAGTTAGATTCATCCTTTCCAAAGGCTAGAAAACTTTCCCAAAGTTACACATAGTCTTCTCTTCAGTCTTCAGCAGCTGCTTCTTCCACTTGTTTTAGCTCTTTTGAACTTAGATTCATCCTTTCCAAAGGTTAGAAAACTTTCCCAAAGTCACACATACTTTCTACAGAACACTTACAGAATGTCTACAGAACAGTTACAGTACAACACCAGAGCAGCTACAGTACAGTTACAGTACAGAGGTAGAGCAGAGACAGAGACTCTACAGAAGGTCTACAGAAGGTTAT
This sequence comes from Lygodium microphyllum, assembly GCF_053477565.2. NCBI lineage: Eukaryota > Viridiplantae > Streptophyta > Polypodiopsida > Schizaeales > Lygodiaceae > Lygodium > Lygodium microphyllum. The sequence goes on from NC_141151.1 coordinate 98,202,419, forward strand.
CAGAACCTCATAACTCATACTCAAACCATTCCAAACTATCAAAAACTATTCAATAGGCTTCCAAAAGATCTCAATCTTCATCAATCATCAATCATGCTTCATACAGAAGAAAATCAGAACAAAATAGAAGCTATACAGAAGGTATACAGAACCAATTAGAACCTCAACAAAATATCATAGAGCTTCATATCTCCACTAAGAATCATCATGAACTTCCAAAACATAATCAATATCATCCAAAACACTCTCAAATACTTCCACTAACAACCATATATCACTCTAAATACATCAAAAATCAATCATTCAGTCCTCAAAAACAACAAAAATTAGTAAAAAATTCAGTCTTTTTCCACTCTCTATAGGCCTCGCGAGCTTTGATGGAGCTGCGCTGCCCTTGCTAAAAGCCATGACTATTTGTATATTTCTGATAGAGCAAGGTGAATACACTGTGAGTCGTAGTCGACATTACAATGTGGTTGCTTTTTAAATGAGAATCCTAACAATAATTCTTGACCGGCATCCTTTTAATTTGGTAGCACATAAAAGATAATGGGCATGCTTTTAGATTCGATAGAGGCTACGACTTTGCATCATCCTATGAGGGCATACGATCAGCCCCCAAATGGGCTAAGTTTGGCATTGGTAGGTTGTAGTTGTGGGCGGCCAATTCGAGTCCAATGATTGTGAGTTATGATATTGAAATCAGCTCCCTCATTAATGAATGCGTCAAAGGTATGTGTCTATTGGGTAGTGACCGTTATGCGTAGGTAAGCGGGTGCTACTGCCTCTTCATCTTCCTCCTCAATTTTTGTTATTGTGGCAAGTTCAAACTTTCACAAGGGACTCTAGTATGGGATACTTGTATAGTGGATGTGTGGGAGGATAGTACTTCTTTAATCAGCTACCATTGAAGAAGCCTATGCCCTCTCCATCGAGGGAGATGTGATGTGGTATCATGGCCTAGAAGTCAAAACCATAACCATGATAGATCAATTTTGTGTATCCTTTTGAAGAAAATTTTTCCCCTAAGAGAGGTGGTCAATATTGGCTTCATGTTTTAAATGTGACATCAAGAGCCTCATGAGAATGCTCAAGTGTATGCTAAGAGATTGAAGAAGGTGTTTCGCAACTTGCAAGTCTCTCTTCCCATTCCACCTCTTGCAACTCAACTATAGTACTTACTACATGTATTAGATTTCAACATCCAAGTGTAGTTGAGTAGTGTTTCTCTTGCTAATATAGATACTGCCATTACATGATCGGAGAAGATAGAATCGTGATTAATAGTGGCCTACACATCTAGGGCAAATCTCTATTTAAGTCTAGGCCCTAAAAATAACTTGGCATTACCTACAGCTAATGGAGGTTAAAATTTGAATGTCTACCTATAAAAAGACCCTAATGCAAGAGGAGGTGTTATGCAAAATGTACCTATGCTACCAGCTCCTTCTAATGCTACTGTTCCAATGGCTAACCAAATAAAAAACCCTAATATAATGCCAACTAATATACCACCAATATCTAACTAGGTGGTTAAGCCATTTGGATGCCAAGTGGATGATTATGGTTATGAGTCTAGTGCATTGAATGTTATTGGGGAAGTCAAGGACATGATAAAGCATTATACTGACATGATAACTGAACAATATAGACAAATAGTTGTAGATGTAAACTTCCTAAAGAAGCAACAAAACTTAATAGGAAGTTGATGCCCTAAAGAGGGGTGGCCCCCATCAAGATTTAGTTATAAATGGTGTGGTGGTCAGCACCTCTTGTGGAATTGCCCTCATGTGAAGTGTGATATATATGGGAAGTTAGGACATATAGCTGATACATGTTGGAGTAGAGTTAGTTCACTCAAGCAAAGTACTCAAGAACTTCAGCTAGTGAATCATTGTTTAAATGATGCGAATCCTCGAGGGGAGGGCCCTAAGCAAATCTTGCAAAGGGAAAAAGAAACCCTACAGTAAGTGCCTAGCAGGGTTAGTTTGGTAGAGGTGCTCCCAAATGATGGAAACTTAGCCTTCAATAATGTGAGAGTGGTTACTAGGGGTCAAAAAATGAGAGAGGTTCAGAATGATGACCCTAGTATGAGCAAAGCTACCCCTAAGTCTATCGTGGTTGATAAGAAGGTTGCAAATGCCAATACCTAGGCAGGTCCTCTTAAATTTGAAGGTGTTTTGGAGGAGCCCATGGTTAAGAGAAAGGGTAAGTCAAAAGTGAAGGAGTTTTTTAGAAACCCAAAGGAGAGGATAATATGGCAAGAAAAAGGGATTGTTGTAAACTTTTGCGTGTTTGATCTAGTGAATGCTCTATGTGAAGTCAATATAGACACAAACTTGCTACATTTAATATGGCTGTTATAAATTTTTGTGAGTTTGATATAGCAAATGATCTATGTGAAGTCAAGCCAGATGTGAAATTGCTACAATTAATATGGTTGTCACTGAATGTTTGCAAGGACTTCAAGAAAATCCTATGAATGGGCTATGTCATAGAACTTATCAGTGTCAATCGAGTGGATAGTGAATGGTGGAAACCTATGGAGAGATACTACCCTAAGGTGCAAGTGTATGCTAATGGAATATGTGGTAGATTGGGGTCCTCGTCCGTAAACATTATGCATATGGACTTATTGGAGAGGCTTGGTTTACCCATTCAAAAGGATGTTACAACTATCCTAAAAATGACTGATGATAGTTAAAGACAATCAAAAGGAATAGTATCTCAAGTATATGTAACAGTAGTACATATTGAGTATGTTCTTGATTTTCATGTTATCTGATTTGTTGGGAAACCATGCTATCAGTTGGCTGCTGGGATGTTCAAGGATATTACACATTGATTGTTTGATAGACACCCTAGCTAGTCGGTTGATCTTTGGGTGTGGATCAAGGAGAATGATTTTGGATGTTTACCTTGGTGATCCAAATGACATCTGCACATGTATGATGGATGAGTGGAGGTCCCTTGAAAAAGATTAAAATTGTCAAAAAGAGATCCACTGTGTGACCAGTTTGTGGAAAGCCATAGCCTAGTTCTGGTCATGCTTTTTGTGCTTATATACATTTTCCTTCACTATCCTTCCTTTGGCTCACCCTAGCCTTTTCTCTCTCTTTACTAGAAATCATAAAGCCATGGAAAATCCAAACACCATGAAACTTTATGAACATCCACTAAATCAAAGGGCATGACCTCCCACTATAGAATGGGGGCAGTTGAGGGCACCTTTGTCTCACTAGAACTTTGAGTTCAAATGAATTTGACGAGGGTTTCACAAAAGAGGAAGTCTATCAAGTATGTTTAAATGAGTCGATAGGGGCAAAATATTGGATATGTAATGTTGATGTAATAGAGTGGGATTTCATGACTTCTAATAACCCCCATCTAATAAAACTCGGTACTATAGTATCTACTGATAAGCATGCAAATTATATATCACTCCTACAAGATTTTAGGGATATATTTGCTTGGAGCTATGCATCCCATTAAAAGAAGGTAGTAAGCTAGTAAGAAAAAAGGTTAGATGAATGCCTTTTGAGCTCAGAGAGCCTCTTTTTGAGAAATTGATGTGGTTAAGAAAGGCAGGTCTGATCTTTCCAATTTGAACATATTGAATGGTAATAGCTTGTTGTGATAAGAAAGACGAAGAACAATCAAATCTGCCTATGCGTACTACTATCGTTTGCTCTTTAAGGAGCTGAACAATAAAGGACTACTATCCTTTGCTCTTTAATGAGCTGAACAAGTAGACAATGAAGGACTACTATCCTTCACTCTTTATTGGCAAGATTTTAGACCAATTGAGCAGTAAGGTGAGAATATACTCCTTCATGGATTGCTTTATGGGTTATAATCAAATGGCCATAGCTAAGGAGGATAATTTGAAAATGGCATTGATTATAGTCTTTGGTAACTTTGTGTACCATGTCGTGGCTTTTGGTCTATGCAACGCTCTTGGATATTGGCAAAGAATGGTTAATAAGACATTTGTCGATATTTTCCCTAAAGAGCTTAAGGTTTTTATAGATGTTTTGGAAGTGGCTACCACAACCCATGATAGACAACTCATTATTCTATGTAAGTGCTTTGAGAATTTTCATGAGTACTACATAACATTAAATTCTCAAAAGTGTGTATTCAGGGTTTCTTATGGCTTATTGTTGGGTCATGTTGTGAGTGCGGTTGGCATTGCCACTGATCCTAAGAAAGTAGCATTAATTGTGGCCATGAGTACACTCACCAAACCTAGGGAGGTTCATAGCTTTGCTTCATTTGTGGGCTATTATTGTCAGTTTATTAATGCATTGGTGGCCAAGTATTCATTACATTTGACAAATATCTTGACCCACAACCATGTTTTCAAATGGATTGAGCCATCTGTAGTGGATTTTGAGGATGTTAAGATGAAATGATCCAAAATGCTAGTGTTAAAAGCTCCAAAGAGGGGTGAGGTTTTCTATATCTTAATGATTGCAACGAGACATAGTATCAGTTGTTACCTATCTCAAATTTAGGAGGTGCAGTTTTATTATCCAATTGCTTTTGGAAGCCAAAAATTAGGCATTTCGAAGCTTCATTATAGTTATTTAGAAAAAATGTATTTGGCTATGGTGTTTGCCACCAAGAAGTTTAGACATTAGATTCTTTATGAGAAGGTGGTGTGTTTCACTAAGGTTGAGGGACTATGATTATTGTGCAACAAGCTTCAACCCCCTAATTGCCTAGCCAAGTGGTTAATCTATTTTTAGGAGTTTGACTATAAGATTAAAAGTAAGCTACCAAAATTGCAAGATATTGTTGAATGTTTAGTAGATTTTGGCGAGTCTAAGAAAGAGTGGGCTGATATTAGTGACTGTGAGGATCTATGCAAGATTGATTCAACCTCAATCCTATTGCAATATGCATCGATTATGCATTATCTATCCATAGGCAACCCGATGGAAACTCTTTCTAAATCTGGAAAGAGGAAGATTAAGCAACAAGCACTTTGCTTTCCATTATAGTTGATGTCTCGTATAAAAGGGGAGTGGATGAGGTGTATAATCATTGTGTGATGCTTGATAAGGTGCCATTTATTCTAGAGGAATGTCATGACTAATCATGCATGGATTATTTTTCTAGACGACTTACTGCTTAGAAAAATTTAGGTGCTGGGTATTGGTGGTCAATGATCTTCTAGGATGCTTTTGCATATGTTAAGCATTGTGATATTTGTTAGAGATACAATGATAGGGAAAATTGTAAAATCTCCCTAAATCCCATTTTGATTACCTTGTCCTTTGAGAAGTAGGGTATTGACTTCATTGGACGTGTGCATCCTTCCTCTACTGCATGAAAGCATTATATTATTGTGGTGATATACTATCTTACAAATTAGTCTGAAGCCGGCACTATGATGATGGATAATGCTAAGGAGACTGATAGTTTTAATTTAGAGCAAATTGTTTACCATTTTGGTCCATCTCAAAAGCTTGTGTCTAACCATGGGACACATTTTCCAAATTAAGTGATTGAGGCTTTGACAAAATCTCTAAATATTAAACATAATAAGACCACAACTTACAACCGCCAAGCAAACGGGCAAGCAAAAGTAGCAATAAGAAGCTTGTGTGGATTTTATCTAAGATGATATTCAAAGGTAAGTGCCATTGGGATAGAAAGTTGCATGTGTCTGTTTGGGCTTACAATATAACATTTAAAAGATCTATAGACCACACATATCTTACAAACTAGTACATGGGAAAGAGTGTGTTTTAGCTTTGGGGATTGAGCTGTCTACAATAAGGTTTGCTCTAAATCATTCTTTGGGTGATGAGAAAGTGTTACAAAAAAGTTTTACTTTCTTTGCATATCTTGATGAGATTAGATTACAAGCCTTGTTACATCAGGAAGTAGAGAAGAAGCAGATGAAAATGCTTTAGGATCTTTGTGCTAGGAAGTATAAATACACCAAGGGGCAATTAGTTCTATATTACGATGCCCATCATGAGCTATTCCTTGGCAAGTTAGAACCCAAGTGGAATGGACCTTATAAGATTGTTCGTATATGAAAGAATAGCTCTACAGCTATTTTAGTGGATTTGCAAGTGGTAGAGTTCAAAACTAAAGTAAATTTCAACAAATTGAAACCCTATTATGTATAAGGACTAATATTAGACTTGGTGCCTTTGTAGGTTTTCCAGGATTTTGCTTAAACTTGCAAAGGGTACCGAGATTGTTGGATGGAAAAAGTTATTCCTTACCTTTGTTGAGAAATAGACAAATGGTGTATGCTCCAAGAAGAGCTGTCCTCTTGAATTCCACATGCACAGTGAGGAGAGTGGAACAACTCAAAGTCTATAAAGCATTGTACTTGACTATGAAATGAATACAATGTCATGATGCTTTATACTTTCAGTTAACTATAAAGTCATTGTTGATATTACACAAGATTATGTTTATGAGTCCAAGATAATCTATCTTGGAACCTAATTCACTTGTGTAACAGGTTGTCTCTACTTGTTCATGTCATTATGAGTTTGGTATCCATCTTTCAACCACCATAGCTTGTGTCATGCCCTAGATCACAGCTTTTAACATGGTATCAAAGCCCAATCGGGCATGACACCAATTCTCCAACTTCATTTCACTCTTACCTAGCTCAACTTGAGCTTAGATCAACTCAGGACAAGTTTGGAACCCCAGTTCCTACTCCTTCTTCTTAATGCCCTGCTTGGTAGCCATAGCCAAATTGCACCTACCTTCAGTTGAGCATTCAAATCTCACCATATAGGCTGTGTTACCTCTTACTTCATTCACCAAAGTTACTCCTTAGCTTAAGGCACTCCTTGCTATCACATCAGATGACAACATTACCATCTACAAATGGTGGCATTATGTGATCTTTTGAAACAACATAGTCTGCAATAGCATGACAATTCGTACAGCTGTGCTCACGATACATAGCGTAATTCTCACAACCACCATAGGGAAATTGTAGCCATGAGATAAGATTCATTGCCATGTAAAAAGTTTTAAGAATGATCAAGTGTGTAGTCCGCACAGAGCAAAAAACCAGGCTGTTTGCAGAAACCCTAGAACTAGAAGCCCTAGCCATTTTCATTTAGCTCATAAATCTCTTCTCTCTCAGGTCACTCAAGTGTTTGATAGTCAGATCTAAGTCTTCAACCGGTTCCCAACATTTTAAATCAGTAAGAAGGGGAGAAATCAAGCACAACAAACTACGAAAAAAGTATCTCTTGATACTATTGTTCACTACCAATGCATGTGTTTGTTAACACATGAAATCAGCTCAATTTGGCTAGTTCTAAAAGTCATTGGTACTAATTTACTGCTATACCTTTAGGGTAGTCCTTGCTGAATGTCAAGGCAATACTCTCGAATTTTAGAATAACATCTTGAAATTGCTTCCATTGCTTAGTGGTTCTTCTACAAAAGCCTTGTTAATCAAGTTTCCTGTAAGCATCTTTACAAAAGGATAGACACTGCCCGAGTATTCTTGTGGTAAGACCTCCTTTTTTTAAAAAGCTGAGCTTGAGCAAATAGCTAAATTCAATGGTGAAGGATTTTATACTTGGAAGGAGAAGACCATGTATCACCTGATGGAAAAGGACTTATGGGACCTATTTGAAGATAATGCAGATAGTAAGGGGGAAGATGATAAAGACAGGTTTGTTGAAGAAGACCAGCTCAAAACCAAAGAATGGAAGAAAATGAATAACAAGGCACTAGGCATCATTGCCTGGGGACTAAGTGATGATGTACTACATCATATATCTGGCATTAGAAATGCTAGAACCGCTTGGGAGGAACTTAACGGAATGTTTGTTACCCAAGCAAAGAACTCAAAGGTAAAACTACTTATGCAGTATGATAAACTAGATATCAAAGACAATGCTTCTATGACCACGCACATTAACAAGTTCAAGAGCCTAAAAACCCAGCTTGCAACTCTTAAGAAGAATATTAATGAAGAAGAAGCAATAGTTGTACTGTTTGCAAGTATAAACAAGGATCCATATGAGAACCTTGTGTCCACTCTAAGTAATGTTCCGAGTCTCTCACTCAAAGATATTGAGCACTCACTATGTTGAGATGGCAAGCTCAACACGTGTGGACATTGATGATGGACCGCTTGGCTAGATGGGTCTGCATGTCTACACTTAGCACATTGGTGGTCATTATGACACTCACATGGCCACTAACTTATCACTTATTATATTTAGTTTGTTACACCTACCTACAGTTTGGCAAAGATATAGCGCCAATTCATTAGTGTAGTTGGTTATGGACTATTTGACTTAGAAGGCTACTTTCCTTTATGTTGTATCTTATCTATACTTTGCATTGTATAGTGTGTGGAAGAAAAAGAAAAATTAGCAAGAAAACGTTTTGGCCTCCATCTATCTTCTTGTGTTCTTGAGTGAGCTTCCTCTTGTGTATACAGTGTGTGTTTGGCGCAAGAGCTCAAGTAAGTCCCCCCATCACGCGATTCTTGACATGGTATGAGAGCAGTGCCACTGAGAGAGGCTGATTTTGAAGGCTGAAGTGAAGGAGAAGAAGCAAGGTTTGAGCAAGCAAGCAACGGGTAAGAAGCTCTCCCATTCTTCCACTCTCTCTCTTGGATAGTGCTTGTGGAGGCACTGGAAGCAGAGTAGAGTGAAAATCTCAGATTGCTATGAGATTTGGTGTGTGAGAAGAGCACTTTATTTTCTACAAAATAAGCCCTTTAGGACATGACCGAATTTATTTTGGCCGTTTCAGGCCGTTTCAGGCTCCGTTTTAGAGCCGCAAGGTTGCGGACAACAGTTTCAAGGTACACTGTGATTTCGGTTGTATTGATCGAAAGCGGGTACATAGGTTACAGATTGGGAATCTGTAGTTTTTGAGGTGTTTGCAGGAAGCAAACATAAGGTTTACCTACAAACAGGTTGCAATTACATGTACTATTGAGCAGTCAGTGAAAAAGGTTGCTTGCTGTAGAGCTGTGCACGTGTTGTGAAAGATTGTAGAAGACTAGCTTGATGTGTTCTATCCTTGTTTGTGATAATGGCAGAGAACAATGGAAATCCCATTATTGAGAAGCTCGACAAGAATAACTACCCTTTATGGAAGTTCCGTGTGACAAACTTCCTCATTGGAAAGAGCCTTTATGAGTTTGTTTTAGGTGAAGAAAAGGAGCCAAAGCTGGATATCCCTCCAACTGCAGATGAATTAAAAGCATGGAAAGAATGGAATGCAAAAGATAAAAAGATGATGTACTAGTTATCTGCAGTCATTGATAATATGATGTTGGGACATATAAGGAATGCAGAAACTTCACATGCATCTTGGACAATTTTTTAGAACATATTTTTAGTAAATACAAAGGCAGGAAAGATTCAACTCAAGCAAGAGTTGAATGCCTTAAAGAAAGGGAAAATGTTTGTCAATGAGTATGTGTTGAAGGTGAGGAGCATTGCAAATGCTTTAGCAGTGATTGATGCAATGCTTGATGATGATGATTTGATTTCATCCACTTTGAGTGGCCTTAATAATGAGAAGGCATGGAAATCATTTGTTACTTCAGTATATGTACGGAAGCCATTTCTAGATTATGATGAGTTGATCTCTCTCATGATTATCGAAGAGATTAATATGTAGGGTAACTCATCTGAAAAAAATGGTGAAGAGGTTCAAGCATTTTACTCAAGTTTAGGAAGGGAACGTGGTAGATCCTCTTTGAGAGGCCATGGTATGGGACGTGCTGGTGATTTTGCACCAAAACAGGTCAATCAGCAATTTGGTGAAATGCAGGTTTCAGGAGGCCGAGGAAAATTTAGAGGCAGGGGGAGCTCTAGAGGAAGATGTGGATGGCAGAATAAATGTTTTGGAAATTCTGCTATTGTTTGCCATTATTGTGGAAAAATAGGCCCATATTGTAGCCCATTGCTATGCTAAGAAGGATGATATTCGCAGTGGTAAATTGTAGCAAGGAAACTATGCATCATCTTCACGATAGAATGAAGACAAAAATGAGCATCTGTTTGTTATGCAACAAATGATGAATGTAGTTACAGGAAAGGGGACACATGATGATGTACGGTATGTCAATTCAGGTGCATCTAATCACATGACCAGTCATGTTGAATGGTTTGGATAGATGTATGACTTACAAAATCCAAGTTATGTGTAGACGGGTGATGATTCATGCCACCCAATTTCACACATTGGAAAGGTTCCCTTGTCCTTGTATGATGGCAAGACAAAGAGTCTGACAGATGTATTACGTGTGCCATCAATTACAAAGAATCTAGTGTTTGTTGGCCAAATGGTAGAGCAGGGATTGCAGGTCCAATTCAATGTAAAAGGTCATTTTGTAGAAGAATTTAATGATAAGTGCAGGTTGGTCGCAAAAGAAAGTAGAGTTGGTCGAATGTTCACTTTAGATGCTGGAATTCTTGCAATGGATGTTGCTATGTATGCTAAAGGAAAAGGAGTAGTTGCAAATATTGAAATATGGCATAAATGTATTGGACATGCAAATGTGCAAAGGCTGAAATTAATGCATTCCAGAGGATTGGTTACAGGGTTGCCTTCTTTTAGAGTTGCAGAATTGCATAAAGTCTGTGAAGCATGCCAGTTTGGTAAGCAAGCAAGCAAGACAACCCTTCTCACATGACAAAGAAGTGAGTAGAAAACTACTTGATGTAGTGCATACAGATGTTTGGGGGCCTACACAGAATATATCTCTTGGTGGCAGTAAATACTTTGTCACATTTATTGATGACTGTTCAAGGAAGTTATGGGTATACTTCATAAAGGAAAAGAGTGATGTGTTTGAGAACTTCAAATCTTTTAAGGTAGCTGTTGAAACAGAAACAGGCTTAAAAGTGAAGTGCTTGAGATTAGATGGAGGAGGAGAGTACCTCTGTAATGATTTACTGGCTTCTTGAGGACTCATGGGATAAAGAGACAATTTACTTGCAGATATACCCCACAGCAAAATGAGGTTGCATAAAGAAAAAATAGGCATATTGTAGAAGTTGCGTGGGCCTTAATGGCTGAAAAGAATATGCCCAAACATTTTTTGTCTAAGGTTGTCCATACTGTTGTCTACATTATGAATAGAACTCCCACAGTTGCAGTTCATGGGATGACTCCTAAAGAGAACATTACTGGCAAGAAGCCTGATGTATTGCACTTGAAGGTATTTGGATGTGTTGCATATGTTCATGTGATGACTCCTAAAGAGTTCATGGGATGACTCCTAAAGAGTACATTATTGGCAAGAAGCCTGATATATTGCACTTGAAGGTATTTGGATGTGTTGCATATGTTCATGTGTCAGATGAGCTATGGAAGAAGCTTGATCCAAAGGTTGAAAAATGTATTTTTATTGGGTAATCTTTAGAGCAGAAAGGGTATCGTTGTTATAACCCTATCACAGGTGAGTTCAGAGTGAGCAGGGATGTTATCTTCGATGGCATGGGTAGCTGGTATGCACCTACTGGTGATGTATTAGATGATAATAATGATTAGGACAGTTATGTGCAGAAGGAAAAACAAGAATCACGAAGTCTTAGTGGACCAGAAACATCATCTGGTACTATATCTACAGTGAGCCTTTGGTCTGGGAGATTAAGGAGTAGCCCCACATCTTCAGGTGGATCTATAAGTGTTGCAGGGAAGGACAAAGGAAAGAAGAAAGTGTTGGATGGTAATGATGCATCTACCAATCATTTGGGATTTGATGGAGATTCAAATGGTTCAGAGAGTTTGGATGATAAGCTTAGTATTCCTTCAGTCAGGACACTAGGTGTACAGAGAGCTCATAGTAATGTGAAGGCTCCATTGAGTGATCCGGTGGTACGCAGATCTAGCAGGGTCAGATACCCTATTAAAAGATTTGGTTTTGAAGGTTATGCAGCTCACCATTATGCTTATATGGTGAAACTAGTTGAGGATGTTGAGCCCACTTTTTTTTAGGATGCTGTTGATCATGCTCATTGAGATGTAGCAATGGATGAGGAGATGGCTGCATTAGAAGCCAATAAGACTTGGGATTTGGTACCCTTACCTAAGGGTAAGAAAGCCATTCACTGTAAGTGGATTTACAAAGTCAAGCATAATGTAGATGGTTCAGTTAACAGGTATAAAGATGGGATGGTTGCAAAAGGCTATGCTCAAACATATGGCATAGATTATGAAGAGACATTCAGTCCAGTTGCTAGGATGGCAACTGTTAGATGTGTGATTGCCTTGGCAGCAGCCAAAGGTTGGAGTTTGCAGCAAATGGATGTTAAGAATGCCTTCTTGCATGGTGAATTGTAAGAAGTAGTGTATATGGAGCAGCCAGCAGGTTATGAGGATTTAGAGCATCCCACATACGTGTGCAGGTTAAACAAGACACTCTATGGGCTGAAGCAAGTACCTAGAGCATGGTCTTACAAGATTGGAGAGTATCTTGTCAATATTGGCTTTTGTATTTCTGATGCTGATCACTCACTTTATGTGAGAAAGGGAGATGTAGGTTTGGTCATCATAGCCATCTATGTGAATGACTTGATTATTACAAGTGACAGTGACAATGGGATTGTTGAAGTTAAGGACTTCTTGAAGAAGAAGTTTGAGATGAAAGATTTGGGTGAACTGAGATACTTTCTTGGTATTGAGGTGATCAGATGTGATGATGGTATATGGCTATCCCAAAGGCAGTATGGCTTGGATATGTTATCCAAGTATGATATGATAGCATGTAAGCCTCTTTCAGTATCATTGGAGAAAAATGTGAAGTTGAGTGCTGACGTTGGGGATGAGATAGAAGACCCTACTATGTTCAGGAGGATAGTAGGGAGTTTGATTTACATGACTATCACAAGGCTAGCCTTAAGCTATGCTATTGGCCTTGCCAGTCAGTTTATGCAGATGCCTAGAAAGCCTCATTTGGATGCAGTTAGACATATATTGAGGTATGTGAAGTCCACTTTACATTATGGACTTTTTTATGAGGTAGGTAAGGACATACAGGTCTTTGGATACATAGATGCAAATTGGGCTGGTAGCATGTAGACAGAAGATGTACAAGTGGATTCATGTTTTCCCTTGGTAGTGCAGCAGTTATATGCAGCAAAAAGCAACCTACAGTTGCTTTATCAAGTATAGAGGCTGAGTATAGATATGCTATTATGGTAGCATGTGAGGTGGTACGGCTGCAAAAGTTACTAGGTGATTTGGACGTGCAGGGAGATGGTCCAATTGTCATTCATTGTGACAACATGAGTAGCGTACAGCTAGCTAGGAATCCAGTGTTCCATGCTAGGATAAAACACATTGAGGTGCACTACCACTTTGTGAGAGAGAAGGTACTTGCAGGAGAGATTGACTTGGTATATGTCAGCACACAATATCAGATAGCTAACACTTTCACAAAGGCATTGGGTGCAAAGAAGCTTTGAAAGTTCCGAAGCTTACTTGGAGTTGCAAAGATAAAATTGAGCTTGAGGGGGAGTGTTGAGATGGCAAGCTCAACACGTGTAGACATTGATGATGGACCGCCTGGCTAGATGGGTCCGCACGTCTACACTTAGTACGTTGGTGGTCATTATGACACTCACATGGCCATTGACTTATCACTTATTATATTTAGTTTGTTACACCTACCTACAGCTGGAAAAGATATAGCACCAGTTGATTAGTGTAGTCGGTTATGCATTGTTTGACTTAGAAGGCCAATTTCCTTTATGTTGTATCTTATCTATACTTTGTGTACATTGTATAGTGTGTGGAAGAAGAAGACAAATCAGCAAGCAAACGTTTTTGCCTCCATCTCTCTTCTTGTGTTCTTGAGTGAGCTTCCTCTTGTGTAAACAATGTGTGTTTGGTGCAACAGCTCAAGAAAATCCCCCCATCACGCGATTCTCAACACACTACTTGATGGAGAAAGAAAATTTAGAAGCAAAGATGTAAAAGAGTCCAGCTCAAGGGAAAACCTCTTATACACTAGAGGAGCTACTGGAGCCAAGGGAAGAGGTTGAGAATTCAACACCGACAAAGGAGTCGGATGACATGTCAGTATTGTGGTAAAACTGGCCATATTGTTAGTGAATACTTCCACAAGAAAAGAGCACAGCAGATGCAGAATGACCATCACCAAAGTCAATTTATGAATGAAGAAGAAGAAAAAGATACTTCCGCTACCATCAACAACTTTGATAGGTTGTTCTAAGAAATTTGTTCCCATAGTGGATCTCAATGTTTCCCTTAATTGATTTGATTTGTAAAACCCTTGCCAAAGATATAAAGTCTCAAGCTTTAACTTGACTAGGTTGCCTATGAGCTAGTCTTTCGGGCCATGTTATCATGTAAGGGGGGGGTTGGGGGGGGGGAGGAGGAGGGGGGGGCACAAAAGCTAGCAAGTGTAGGGACTCATCATTTGAGGGGGGATGTTGAGAAATAGACAAATGATGTATGCTTCAAGAAGAGATATCTTGAATCCCATATACACAATGAGGAGAGTGGAACAACTCAAAGTCTATAAAGAATTGTATTTGACTATAAAATGAATATAATGTCATGATGCTTTGTACTTTTAGTTATGTGTAGTGTCATTGTCGATCTTACATAAGATTGTGTTTATGAGTCCAAGCTAATCTATCTTGGAACCTCATTCACTTGTGTAGTGTGTCTACTTGTTCACAATCTTATGGTATGGTAGTGTGTCTACCACTCTTATTATGGTATGTTCATGTCATTATGGTATGTTCATGTCATTATAACCAAACTCATAATGACATGAACATACCATTATTATGGTGGTTGAAAGATGGAGACCAGACTCATTATGTGTAGTGTCTCTACTTGTTCATGTCATTATGAGTTTGGTCTCCATCTTTCAACCACCATTGCTTGTGTCATGCTCTAGATCCGCAGCTTGTAACAATCTTGAGCATCCATATTTAGAGCAATGTTACCACTAAGGCAAAGTGATCTAATGGAGTAAGATTATCACATTACTGAGTGGCAAGACAATATTTTCATGTGGGACATTTGAGTTTATTGCCGAGTTCTTACTTGCATCCACATTGAGTTTAGTGAGGAAGGAGGGATTGTACTTGTCTTACATTTCCTCTCTCAATTAGACTTTGACTATCATAAGTATGATTAGGTTGATTATTACGGTAGGCTACATCAATGAAACCTTGGTTTATACATTATATATTGATGGAGCTTCTCGAGGACCAGCTAAGCATGCGAGTGTTGGGGTTGTCATAAAAGAACCCCATTGTCAAGTCGTTTTGAAAATGGGAGTGTATTTATGCAAAATACAAGGTTTTTGCTTATGGGACTAAATTTGGTCAAATGTGGTGGTATTCACCAGTTATTGGTGAAAGATGACTCACAGTTAGTTATCAACCAATTAAATGGGACCTATAGTGTGAGGGATCCCTTGCACTATAGGTTAGGTAGTCCTCAAGGATTAGGTTAGATATGTTTGGGGAGTTTTGAGCACTTGTCTGCCTCTTGCAAAAATATTTTCGGGCATGTAAAAAGTTATTTCAATACGTAGTCCTAGTGGCCCTTTCCTTTTATCCTCTAGGAAGTTGGTTCTAGGAATCCTTGTTAGTTGTGAAATAGCTACGAAAGCCTACCAAATGAAAAAGGAAAATGATAAATATAATTGAAATATCTAATATAGAGGTGTGTAAAAAGGGGTTCTAACTCATGAAATATGAAAATTAAAAGAAAGAAAAATTTCAAAGAGTTAATATTTATTGCCTTGCAAAGGCTTGGTAGGTTCCTAAAAGGAGAGTCACAGACCTAGGGTCGATGCCTTGTCTTCCTAGTGGCAGCAAAATTGTATTGCCTTGTGAGAGCTTGGTAGGTTCTTGGGCATTGAGACTAGCCAATGCCATGTTTCCCTTACGTCACAATATGCTTATCTCCCTCCTTTTTACACATCTGAGTACAAAATAATGAAGAATAGAGATTGAGACAAATGAAAATAATATAAATGAGATAGACCATAGGAGTACTAGCCTAGTAGGAGTTCACGGTCTAGTTGTCCTAAGTAAGGTAGGTAGGTTAGACCACCACTTTGGATGGATTTTGGATGAATATGTTGGAATAGTTGGTTCATAGCTAGCTCTTGATCTCTTTGTCAAATTATTCTTGGCCTATCCCTCATGAATTCATGCCTTGAATTTTTTCAAGGGGGTAAAGTGAGAGTTGTGCTTTGTATGTTGTGTATTTTATTTGAAGCAGCTTGATGCTCTCTATGATTTATATGTGTGCAAATCCATTCGTGGATTCGATGCGCTAAGTCACCCTATCCCGTGGTGGTTGCCAATGAGAGTTGATTTTAAGGTATAATTTAAAGCGCAAAAGTGGCTTGAGAGCCATAAAGGTAGCATTTTTTGTAGAAAATGTGTCGATGACAAATCAAGGAGATGGAGTTTTTCTTTTTGTTTAGTTGTCACTACTTTGGTCAATTGATTGCCTTTTGTTTTAGTGTATGTATAATGCCCCCAAATATACAATATATTTGGAGGCAACAATGTATGGTGTGGATTTCTAGTCCATGTGTTTGTATGTGTATCACTACACACACACACACACACACACACACAGAGCTTGTGGAGAGAGAGAGAGAGAGAGAGAGAGAGAGCTTGTGGGGAGAGATAGAGAGATAGAGAGAGAGAGCTTGTTTTCTATGAATTTTTCATCGGTTCTTTTTCTTGAAAACTAGAGTATCATATGAGTAGCACCTAAAAGTTTAAGGATGATTATTGAAAAATGTACGTGTGTTGCTTAAGAAATGTCCATTATAGCTTAAATGATGTAATAAACACCACTCAAATGTTGCTTAAGTAATGTATAGAATGTTGCTAAGCATGTCACATAAGTGAGTAACCATAGTGATGGCCACACCACTGTTTGACACCAATCAACATTGCTATGGGCATCCCCTCTCATAATGTTTTATGAGACTAACTTGATGTTATTACTATTTGATTATACCAATGCAAATTGGGTAGCTAGTATATTAGATAGGAAGTTTATGAGTGGCTATGTATTTTCCTTTGGAAATGGAGCTACCATTTAGAGTAGTGAAAAACAACCCATATTGCATTATCAAGTACAAAAGCAGAGCACAAGGGTTCTACTACAGCAATATATGAGGTAGCTTGGATATGAAAGCTATTTAATGATTTGAAATACATATAGATAGGAGAGTTGTTATTTATTATGATAACATGAGTAGCATACATTTGGTAAGGAACCCACTGTTTCATGTATGCATGAAGCACATTGAGATTCATTACCATTTCACTAGAGAATAGATCTTGGCAAGTGACATTGATCTCATATATGTGAGCACAAAGAATTAGGTTACATATATCTTCATTAAGGCCCCTAGGAGTAGAAAAGCTTCAATGATTTCAAGTATTAATTAGATTATTGGTCATAGATTTGAGCTTGAGGGGGAGTATTGAGATATTAAACTAAACATGAGTTGACACTCATGTACCTGGATGACCATTTTCACACTGATGTGGTTGGTATCTAGATCGTTATATCATTCCAATGATACTTTATAGCTGTCCACCTACATGAGTTATGGGATATCTATCTAGTCATCTCTGCAGTTAGTGTGTTCACACTATGGATTGCTTGTATATTATGTATATTCTACTCTATCTTGCTCTTGTTAGACTATTATAGTGGAGAAGAAGAAGAAGAAGAAAGACTAGGATTTTCAACTTCATATCATGTGTGCATACTCTATGTGTTATGTATCTTGCTAGAGCTCAAGATCCCTCTCTCTTCCCCCATTTTTCCACTTACAAGCCTCTTTACATGGCTGGGATATGCCAAATCGATATCCAAGTAAGTTCTATAGCAACCCTGCTACCTAATGTCTATTTTCACCAAATGATCTCAAAATGGTTGTAAGCTATCCCCTTTAATACTATCTATTTTAGCAAATGACTCATGTTTTTGTAGAAAAAATCAACAAATCGCCAAGTCACAGGCATCTCAATCCTCTCCATCATTGAAAGGGCCAAGTGGTGACTTAGACTTAGGTTTAGGCAGCTACAACTACCAATCTCTCTATCTTCTATGTTTGTGTCATTGAGCAAGGGGATTCCAAAGCTTGTCCAAAACCTAGAATTTTGTGCTCAAAACCTAAAAATCTAATGATTGGCATGATCCATGAATGACAGGAAATCAATGATCTCAAAGTAGCCACTTATAGAGTCCTAAATTGGCTCCCCATCATCCTATAAGAACTTTGAGTGTACATGCAATTAGACATCCAGCATCAATTGATCAAACAAGTCTAAACTTAGGAAATTATAGAGAAAATTTTGAATTGAGAGTGTGAACAACCTCCCTTTATGAGTGTAACTCACAACACCCCAGATTGGTGTCATAAAAGTAGGTGGTTCCAAAGCCATAGGGAACCTAGGAGGAGAAGACTCTCTTCTAAGAGCAATATCACTTCTAGCTTGTGATTCTCATACCCTTTTTGCTATGAGTATCATATGAGATCTTGTTGAAAACAAACAAGAGGGGAGAAAACTGAAGCACCCAAGAGCACACACACACACACACACAAAATCAATGGAAACTTGAGCACATAGAGAGATAGGGCTGAAATATTCTTCTTCTTCCACAAAAAAGAGCTAAATCTATAACATGATAAGTGACTAATATATAAGTACCACAACCTCTGTACATGTGGTCACTAAGTATGAACCTACTAGGAAAGAAGAGATGACATAATAATGTGCCATAACGAAGGATGGAGTACATGGGATTCTAGCTATAGAGTCACTAGTGTATCCTCATGTTAGTCACCTAACACGCTAGTGAATAATATTGTGCCACATCACCAAGGCATGTAGTGGATGCCATCTCATGTAGAGCTCAACATCTCAACACTCCCCTTTGAGCTCAACATGAGCTCATGACCTCCAAGCATAGCCCTGAATCCTTGAAGCCTCTCAACTCCCAAGGCTTTTGGTTAAAATGTCAGTAGCTTAATCCTCTATGTTGATATAAACTAATCCAATATCACCTGCTAGAACCCACTCCCAAATATAACGGCAATGGACCTCTATGTGTTTTGTCCATGCATGTAATATTTCCCCATGTCGTCCCGTAAGAGCCCCCTTTTAATTGAATGAAAATTTTTAAAACGCCCCCTCCCTATCAGTGCCGCCACAGTTGATAGAGGGAGGGGGAGCCGCAACGGCCGTCGACACTGGGAGAAGGCAGGATGACGTGATGGGACGCTTGAGTTGCAACAACGAACACATGATGATTTTGTTGGGGGGAAGGGGCACACATGTGCCACCTCCAATGCACTCACTACCCCTTTTTTCCCCTTAATTAAGGCCACATGGCAATAGGTACACAGGCTATGGAGTGGAGCAATAAGGACCCCTTGTCACCGTGCCTTGCTCCCCCCAATCAATACCCATCTCACCTCTCTAAAATCCCCCCTTTAAGCAAAGGAACACGATAATCTCTTCTTCCCCCCTACTGCTAATTTGAGAGAGAGAGAGAGAGAGAGAGAGAGGGAGGGATGGAGAGGGAGAGGGAATGGGAATCTTAGAGTAAGAGAGAAAGGGAGAGAGAGAGCGAGAGAAGAGCCTCAAGGGAGATTCCTTTCTTGGAAGGAGTTTCGAGTATTCTCTCTCCCCATCGTGATTCCTGTGATCTCTCTATCAACTACCCCCTCTAAGTGGGAAAAGATTCAAAAGTCAAGGAAAAGCATAGGGAACTCCGACACAAAGGAGTGCTCCGAGAGAAGAGAAGGTCCATATTCCAAGTTCCAAAATGGCCCGAAAGTGCAAACTCTCCCAAGTAACCGAAAAGGCCACAACCACTAAAGGAGGATCGAGCAAAGATGTCACCACTAACACGAATGGGTTATCAGGAATAAACGCTAATTCGACACTCCAAAACTAGGCACCGTTACAATGTCAAGCCCTATGAATGAAACAATAAAGCATAATCATCTTAGAATGAATTCATACTTTTACATCGTGTAATTTGCATAACTAGAAAGGTAGTTGTAAAGGCTTGAATCAAGTTCATGATGATCATGATTTGCCACAAATCGATTAAGCGTCTATGGGTTGTTGCAATGCTAAGATGATTATTAGGCATAAATTTTTGCGAGTGCATCTTAGGTTACTAATATATATATAAATATGCAAGACCCTGTAAGACGATGGCATCTTGTAAACCATTAGGGAGATGTGGCTTTCATTTACATTAGGCATGAAAAATTCATGTACCTCACACAAAGAAAGATATAAGTCACAATTTATGATTTTCATAAGTTTGTTGAAATGGATTTCCTAGAATAGAAGTTCTGCATTACATCATCAACTCTAAAAAGATTTGCATCTAGATTTGCATGGCATCATGGACACTTTCGATTGCACTACATGATAGAGACTCACCTTAAAAGGTAGATTTAAGATGCATATGCAAATTGTTAAGCTTAATTGCAAAAGGCAGTTCAATAAGTGAAACCCTTGATGATAAGCAAGGCTAGGGTTTAATTCTAAATAAGTCAAATTATTGTTATGATCATAGATTGACCTAGAGTCAAGTAGACATGCTCATTGGTCTCCATCCTAGCAGCTAGCGGTGATAAGTCCAATAACACCTTTAGGGGTTCATTTTGAAACCATGATAAAACTCAATATCAATACGAGGTTTTGGCACAAAAAATGGGCTTCGCACTGGCTCTCTAGCACTAGCCGGACCTCTAAGACACACAAGATACCCCACACGGCCTTGCGGCCAAGAGTGTCTAAAGGATACACTATACTAAGCTCTAATATCGATCTTGCATTTGTAATAGGACACAGTCCAACGTTTGCCTTCCCCTACTCCTCAGAGGGAGATCCCATACACATTTATAATATACCATGTATCACATACATAGGATGCAACCTCTCGATTGAAACATCGCGGCCCCACTACAGCTCTCCTACATCTCGAGGATTGCCCCTTGATGCACTGCTCCAACAAAGAGAACAAATGTACAAGCTCCACTCTTTGGTATATTAAACAATCCAAGAGTTGATATTTCCTCACTAAACTTACCCCAAGGAACCACTTGTCTGTCCTATAGCCTAGAAATCCTCACACACTCCACGTTGGTAATTTATTAGGCAATCAAGTGCTATGCATCCAGGTTTTATACCATGTGGCATGCAAAATGTAGAAGTTTATGACCATTGTGCGAAAACATTCTATGATTAGAAATCAGCCATGTGTTGTGCAAAACAATCCTTTAATGATTTTCTATCTGCTCATTGTTGCTGCATTGCTAGAGACTAGCACCAAGTTTCCTTGTGCTACTAGTCTCCTTAAATTTAAAATTTTATCGACCTATATGTTATACATAAACCAAATGAATCATACTTTTATTTATTTCTAGCAATCTCTCACTTTTACAATCTCTTTTTCCCCTAATTAGTTAGGTTTTGCCATGTTGCATAGGTTCAAAGTTCATTTGTATATCATTTTCAACCTTGCTACACATCCACAAACATTAATCATATTTTTTTCCAATTATTTATTGTAAAAACCTAATTTTTTATTTTTCTCTATTTAATCCTATTTATTTTCTTCAAAATTTTTGAAAAATCAAACTTTTGAGCTCCCACTAATCAAAAGCACTATGTCCCATTTTTATATTCATTTTTACTCCATGGAAACTCAAAACACTCACTAAAACCCCCAATTTCCATGATTTCTTCAAAAACTGCACTTTGTGGGTATTACATGTTTTGAGAAAAAATGACTATATCATCAAAATTTTTGGTTTTTTCATTCATTTCAAAGGTAACTCAGCATATGCAACCATGATCAATCATCATCAATCATTTCCTTCAATTATCTTTCATCAAACGAATAAAAATAACACTTACTCATAGAAACCTACGTGTTCAAGGCACATATCCTGAGATTGAGAGGCCACTGACGCTTCCCTCTTGCCATTGACGCACTCTCCATCCCCAATTTACATCCTCTACCACTCTATCAACATCGTTTGCTTCAAAATTGTCATCTCCCCCCACTCCCTTCCCTCTTTCGTTGATGTATATGAATAGTCGCTAAGAGGAGAGAGGAGAGAGGAGAGAGGAGAGAGGAGAGAGGAGAGAGGAGAGAGGAGAGAGGAGAGAGGAGAGAGGAGAGAGAAATACTAGAAAATTAGATTTTTTAAATCCTCCATTAAAATGGGCAAGCTTCCAGCCATCTCGTTCCTCTCTCTGTCCTAATCGAGAATCTCTCTCTCTCTCTCTCCAAATGGGTGTGTATCGAAGAGGCACCGATCAAATTTTGAGAGGGCATTGACGCTTCCCTCTCTATTTGACAATTTTTGCACTAATTTGAGGCTTCTCATTAATCCTAAGGTCTAAAATATTAAAATAAGCAATTCAGCCTTTTGTGCTCACACTGTCCTGCAAGTGGATATTTCAGTCTTGAGGGGGCAAACTGAATTCGATCCACAATCCAACTAGATGGCATGCTTCATGATGTCGAAATCTATAAACTTGGATCTCATTGCACACTTTTTGTCTCCTAGATTCAATAGCTGCTTTATAATGCCAAACCTTGCGGGGATTAAATAAGGAGTCAAATGACCTCCGATCGGCGAATCGAGACTTGCGTTGGATTCCTGGCATCGAAATGCATCTAGGAAAACTCCAACTCAGTCATCCACCACCGTTTGATTTTTCATGAAAATTGGCTCTTTAACACCACTTGGGCACTTTTCGGCTCCAAAACGAGCTCTGGCACTCCAAGAACGGGTACAAATCGGATCCTAAAATTGTGCTCTCACAAGGAAACTCAAGTGTTATATATGCGAGAAAGAACGACCATTCGCCATGTGACATTTGATACTCACGACCGCTCAAGGATTACGAAGGGCTTAGTTTGCACTTGGCTTGCGGGAGGAATGAACAAAAGTTTCCATTATGAATTCTTAAGGGAGTGAAACCCTAGGGTAAAATTAGAAACCCCAATAAGATTCTAAGAAGAAAAATGGTTACCAAATAACCAATTGAGATCCTAGATTGAATTATTTAAGTCCTGTGATCCCATGACAAGAACTTTGGACTAAATGCTAGCAATTTAGGGCAACTACCATCGAGAAACTATTAGATATAATTCTAATAGCGTAATCGCTCACTTCCATTATGTAAGAATGAGGGTTGGAATGAGGGTATTCTCTATCCCTCAGAAGGTCATGGCAATTGACACCAAGGCAAGAAAGACCCAAGAAGGGTGAATGCTAAGCGTTCAAAAATGGGAACTCCATTTTAGCAAATGTCATGAGCACTCGCCTTCATTGTTGTTTGTGCTTGTAAATCTAGAATCACTATCTATGAAACGAAAGTATGACCCATACTCACAAAAAAAATTTGAATAATGAATCAAGTTGAGTTCATGGAGGGTGCGCCAAGCCACTCCCAATCGGCCACCAGCCGTAGCCAAGGGGGTTCTAAATAACTGTGACAGGAACATGGATCGAACCAGCCATGAGAGGTCTCTCCGTGGATTAGTTTTGACGTAAAAGAATACTAGGATGCCAGGGAGGACTCTGGCTATAAATTCCCTACCTCTAGGTCCTACTCAAACGATCTATGTGACTCAAGATAGATTCTCGAGACTATGTTACTAGCGCAAGGGTGGAAACTTGGAGGAAATAAGGCACATCCTCATGGATTTGTGGGAATCATTCTTTTTGGGCAAGATTTGTATCTCAGTTAAGATGCTAATATAAAGTTTACTTCCAAGGAATTTGTTTGAACTGCTTTTGTATCAATGCCATAAGTTATGCAACCGAACCCTGCTTCCTAAAAGGCTTAATTAAGGAAGCTAATTTTAAATGTCACATAAAAATGTGATATGACCTAATTAGAAAACTAAAGAATGCCTATTGAGGGAAGTGGTGGGCGAGACCCCCAATGGGTCTGTCCTATGGAAGGGTGGTCCCAGAGAACTGGGAGGCTTCTCACAAGGTTCTATGGTCATATGACCTTTAGATATTGTTAGGTTAAAATCTGATTCATGTCGTTTTATGCTACTGGATGTCCTTCTTGCCTGAGTATGCAAGCCAAAGCAAGAGAGTTCGCATCGGTCACCACTTCGAATTCTTTGCTAAGATTGGATAGTTTGAGGATCGGAGCCATGACTAAGCTTAGCTTGAGCCTATCAAAGCTAGACTGTTCAACTTGGGCCCATTGAATGACAACCTGCTTCTTGAATAGGTTGGTGAGGGGTGCAACAATCAAGGCATAATTCTTGATAAAGACTCGATACCATCTTGTTAAACCCAAAAAGCTACCAACTTCACTTACAATGGTTGGAGGCGGCTAGTCTTGTACATCCTTGACCTTGGTTGGATCTACTAAAATTCTCTTTATTGAAACTATTAACCCTAAATTGTTGATTTGCTTCTTGAAGAATGCACACTTTTTCTTCTTAGCATATAGCTTGTGAGTTTGCATTGTCTCAAGAACTATCCGCAATTGTGACTCGTAACTTCCTTCATCCTTAGAATATGTTAAGATATCGTCAAAGAACACAAGGACAAAATCATTAAGATAAGGTCTAAATATATCTTGCATTAATCTGTTGAAGGTAGCAGGGACGTTTGTTAATCCAAATATTATTACGATAAACTCGTAATGACCGTAGCTTATGCTAAAAATGGTTATTGGGATATCTTCTTACTTGATTTTGATCTGGTAATACCCTTATCTGAGATCAACCTTGGAGAAAATATTTTCTCCTTGTAATTGATCAAGTAGTTCGCCGATCCTTGGAATCAGATACTTATTCTTGATCATTACCTGATTTAGCCCTCGATAATCAATGTAGAGACGAAGAGTCCCATATTTCTTTTTCTTAAATAACACCAGAGCTCCCTAGGGTGAGTTACTGGGTCTAATGTATCCTTGATCTAAGAGCTCTTTGATTTGTTCCTTCAGTTCTATGGCTTTCGAAATGGACACATTTGATATGGTTTCTTTGCAACTGGTGCAGCTCTTGGTACTAGCTTGATTTCGTGGTTAACTTCTCTCTGTGGTGGAAGTTTAGTTAATTCTTCAGGAAATACGTTAGCATATTCCCTAAGCCACTACAGTTCATATTCCGCTTCTTTATCCTATTTAATCTTATTTAATTTGATTAGGTATACATGTAACCCTTTTCTTAAACCTTTAGCGATTCGAGAAGCTTTTGCTTATTGAATCTTTGGTTTCCTTGCTTCTCCTTTAGTAATCACTTATTATCCTATAATATTCAAGAATGTGACTTGGCCCTTTTCAAAATGAATATAAGCATCATTGGGAATTAACTAGTCCATTCCTAACAAGCACTCATAGGTTCCCAGGTTCATCACTTTGAATTCCATGTTGGTCTGATTGCCACCCATATTAGACTCCACCTTACTTGTTTGTTGTGTTGAGGAAACTTATTTTCCATCAACTAACTCAACTATCAGCCTAGGTGCATGCATTGTGTCTATGCCTAGTTTTCTAGCACACCTTGATGATATGAATGAATATGTGCTTCCACAATCAATCAAAATTTTAAAGGGTTTATCATTATACGTTGATGGTGTTTTAATCACTGAGAACTGTCGATTTGGTCCCTTCTTGTTGATAGAGGCATGAATTCTCGCTCTCTCCATGTCGGTTTCCAATGTGGGACCTTCATCATCTTCTACTTCCTTGAGGGTTATGCCAGAAACTCTTCCTCTAGTTGTGGCTATCTGCTCTGGTCATTATGGAACTTTCTTTGGCGTTTTTTCTGTTCGAGTTTTGGGCATCGCCTTTGGATTTGGCCAAGTTCGTTACAATAATAGCACCTGAAAGTATCCTTATTACATGATGGTCCAACCCTCAAAGACCCGCACAGGACCGCCTCGGGACCCCGTCTAGGCCTCGGAGCAGCTCTAGAACCTTCCCCCAACTTTGCCATCTTGACCACTCAACGCATCACGGGGAATCCCAACATGACACAGAACATGATATGGAATGCGACACGGATCATAACATACACACTTGTTTGCACAAGGGCCCATCTTGAGGGCATCACGTCATATTCATAGCCAGAAAGTATGTACACAGTAGGCAGAGGCACAACAAGGGACTATGTCACGGGTGGTGGGTGGAGCTATCAATGTGCTGCGACACGACACCAACACCATGGGTGAGGGAGCTAGTAAAGTTCTCCACCATTGACGTCTTAGTCTTCTTGTTATTAGTAGATTGGAATTGACCTTGGGCTCTTTTTGCATAGTCCCTAGTTATATTTCTATTTTGGAAATTATTATTCCAAGGCTTATTATTTCTTGGTTTGGACTGGAGTTCATGTACAATCGGACTTGCCCTTATCAATGCGTCTTGGAGGTCGGATGGACGCATTGCTTTAAGTCTTGTGTTTAGGGGATCATCCAACCCATGGCAAAACTTGGATACTTGCTGTGCAATATCCATAGACAGTGCATACCTGAGAAGTGCTACATCATGATATAGTTTTTTTAATTAACTTAAGGAATCTAACCATGGATTTCAGATATATCTACTGACTCGTAATTCTTAATTGCTAGAATGGTAACCAATTTCATATTCAATGGATAGACAAAATAATTTCTTTTACTATAGGAAAAAAATATCGAAAAAAATACATGGTTTATTTTGGGATGATTGGTTATTTGGAAGAGAAGATTTTCCTAATATAATCTAAGCATGGCATCATTCTTTGAAGAATGTATATCTAAAAATTGGTACTCTAAAGGAAGATCATGAAGTCCATCTTTGACTTAGTTGCAGTGTTTAGAGTGATCAACAACTATAATTTGGTCCATTGGGATGACCTTTGTCGCTTCCTTGTAAATATATCGATTTAGTTTAATCTCTTGACCTCTAATGGATAAAGTTAAATTCACTCTGGCTCCATGGAATAAATAAACCTTCATGACTTTAAGGTTTTCCATCCATCTTATCCTCTTCAAATTGGTCTAAAGGAAGGCAAGACGGCTTGCGTTGATACAATAAATTCCACTGATTATCACCCAGTATCTTTTCTATATAGTGGAGAAGGATCGTAGATGTGATCCAGAATCCACATTACTTGCATTTTCCATCCATAGTCCGTAGAATGCATTGCTGATGTAAACTTTGCTTGGAAGACTAGGAATCACTCCCCATCTTCGTCTCTTTGGGTAAGATAAAAATACATGTCAGAAAGAGAAGGAAAAAACAACTCATATCTTAGGCTACAATTATCAAGTTTTTTATTTCTTTTGGCTTTGATACTATTTTTAATGTACTCGTCTTAACTACGTGACAAGTAATGTTTTAGTAGTCACCGAGAGTTTACCTTCCAGTCGTTGCCATTCACACGCTAACCAAAATGATCGGATTTTGTCCGTCTAGTTAACTCTAGGTCTACCCCACAAGGGAAGCGCCCTGGCATTACCCACGGTGAACCGCTGACCTAAAGGTTCCTGGTTGATCTAACAATCACCTATCAACTAGCTCACATCCGGAGGTGTCCTTCAAGAGGCTTCTTGTTCGAAAGAAGCGACCGCCATTACCCTTGGTTCATGGAGTACAAAACTTTTTTTCCAATAGAAGACTAAGGATTTATGAAATCCCTCGTAGTGCTTTGGCATAGCTATCGTACCTTTCTCCTAAGATAATTTACAGTTCGGGTTCTGAGATGACCAAACCCTAGGTAAGTCAGCAAATTGGCCCTTCCTAGAGTTTCTTCCTAGCATTTATTTTTGGGGAAACCTCTCGGCTAATGAGATCACCCTGCCATAGGACTGGATTCATCGCGAATCCATCCACCTACTTTCCTCTATGGAAGTTCTTAGTTATATAATTACCTACCACATTACGTGAAACATATAAAAACAACTTCATTAATTAAAATCCTTTTATGCACAGTAGTTTTTTTACGTAATTTACTTACAGACATACAATCAAAATAATATAAATTCATTGATTATGTTCCATAATGTGTGTTCTTCCACTCATACATGAGAAAAATTACGATTTCACGTGCTGTCTCATTCGGCACATCTGCACGTCACCAAGATCAAATCCACCTATAGCTAGCATTTATAGGTGTCCCAAGTAGAACTCGAGCCATACAGGGGACCAAGTAGTTCCTAGGTGCAAAAATGATTTACTAGCTAGAGCTCCCCTGACACCCTAACCACCTCCTACTTAATGCGATCCCTACTGGGGGCCCTCTCGCCATCGGAGCCGGTTCATGCTTCCGCGGCGGTCAAAATATCCCCTCTTGGTATGGGGATTTAGTACCTATCCTTGGGGGAGGTATAGGGCTCCTCAATTTTTATATGTCCAATACTTAATTCAATTAGGATCTAATCTAGAAAATCACAAACAAGATTGATGTATTCAAGTAGTTATGACTTCAATCAATCATGCAACTTTCAAAAAAACATGTGGTATCGTGATTGGTAAAGGGTCGTTATCTATGCCCGTGACTCTGTTGGTAACTCCCGTGGTCGTAGCTCCAACTATTACTTCCATGTTAGTAGGGTCATTCACAATTTCTGCTTTTGAATTCTTTTTCTTCGGGGCCATGATGAAAATATGATTCATAGAAGAAGAAGAACACGGTAGTAATACCGGATAACAAAGGTGTAAGACTCACAATGATGATGATGGTTATTACGGGATTCGATGATGTAGGCCTCATGGATGTTTCTTCTTGCTTCGTGGAGAGCAATACTTTTTTTTCTCTCACCTTGGCAAGCAAGGGTAAGAACAATGGTAGCTCTTTCTCTAGTATAGAGCAAGAGCAAGAAAATAGGTATGATCTCTCTCTTTCTAGTAGACCGAATAGGGACGAGAGTAGAGGTGTGACTTCTAACTAGATTGATATAATAGGATAAGGTTCTTCAGTGTCTTCTCTTCTCTGAGTAGAGTAGAAGAGGATGAGAGATCTTCAACGTATCCCTTCCTTGGGTTGAATGGAATGATGTCTCTTCATCTCACGAAATAGAGTTTCCTCCTTCTCGATCGGCATCTCATCCTCGTTAAGATTGATCTTGTCTCCCTCTCTTTGTAAGGAGCCAGATGATGCACATAATTCGTGTGGGGGTTCGTGAAGTTCCTCGTCGCATGTTGTTGATCTTTAAAAATAGGCGATAAGCTTTAAGCTCAACGTCTCAAGCCAATCTCCATAGCGACTCGTGATGTTTTCAATGTAGGCGAGGGGCTTAAAGCACATCCTCAAACCTTCTCTCCAAAATTCAATGGCAAGATCAATGAAAGTGAGGGATAGAATTTCAACCTCAAACCTTACACACACTTGTGATTTTTTTAATGGCCCTTCTCCCCTCCTTGTCCTCTCTTTTATAGTTTTTCTCCACTCTCTCTCGTATGTGTTTTTTCTTTACTTTTTCATAAAATCTTAAGGTGTTTAGCTTTAAAGCTTATGCTTTTTTCACTTTTTTTTTTTGCATTGTGCCTGTCTCAACTTGTTTGGATCATAACTTCATCATATGAACTCCAAATATAGTCGTTCGTATACTCGAAACGATTAGAATACATTTGGTCGACAAGCGAGAGCAAATAGATTTTTGAAAATCCATCAAAAATAGGTAAAAATGATGATTTTTGTAAATCACATAATTTTTCTCCACCTTTTGTCTTGGATGACTTATTACCTTCAAAATAAGTCACAATATATGTTTGGATCCATCTAAAGTGGAAATTAAGTTATCTAAACATGATACTAGAGATTTTGGACTATTCTAGTAAACCAGTCCTGCTTCTTGTAAATCTGTAGATATTATTTAGTTTTTCCATGTGTTAACGTGTAACACCATGTATATGCACATTAAAATAAACTAAGTAATAGGGACATTACAGCTTTTGAGGAGCTATTCAATTGGTTTTTTTCGACGATGGCTTTAAAGAATACATACTAAACATGACAATAAAACTTGAGAATTCATAGTATTTTTCAAGAAAGAAAAGTACAAAGCTAGCTCTCAGAAGCCTTTACATCATCCTTTCCCTCCAGGATATTTCCTCTATAATGCATAAATTTTCTTATCTTGTAATCAACTATTGCTTTTATATCAGTTCGGTTTTTTGCCAAAGTATAAGATGAGAGGGCCAGAAAGTATCCAGCTCTAAAAGTAGAGAAACCAAGACCATAATAAAAAATCCTAATTGCCATAGTCTTGTCCAAAAACATCACCTTGTGTGCATTGCACAATAACCAGAGAAACCAAGTAGCCTTGTAAAAGCTATGTTGCTTCCTCTAAGAAGATGTTATGAAATACCAAGAAAACATGCGGATCAATCCTTACTAAGTAATGGCCAACTGCAACATCTTTCAATGAACTAATACCAGCTCTTATCCCTTTACCCCATCCCAAGAAGTTATCAAAATCTTCAATCTCCAACAGTAAAAAAAGATAAATATCAAATGAATATTGAAATCAAACATATTAATGTATATCTTATAGAATTTGAGATAATAGTACCAATTGATTTTCATCATTCTCTAGCTTAGTTGGATTCCATATGTTAATTGATGATTGTGCTTCATTTGTATCTACCAATTCTTTAACATATTGTGACTCTTCACTTCCAAAATTGAATATTCCAAGTTGATCTTGAAGGCTATGGAACTCCTCTTCAGTAATCTCATACAGTTTCTCAACATTCTTTGCCTTGTTAAAACAAAGAGAAAGGGCATCCCTTGCTTCAATAAACTTGTCATCCGTATTTTCAATGTCAAGTTTAAGTAACTCTTCTTTTGATTCATTTTCATCGTCAACAATGCCATTTGCAACATCAGAAGCCTCTACAATGATCGTGAAACAATAATCCTCCCTAAGATTGAAGAGCCTTTGGATATCTGATAGTAGTATGAATTTCTTGTCCTTGATAGAAAAAGTTGGAAGTGAAGCAATAGTATAGAAAGAAGAGTCACATACAGATCTGGATTTGCATGGTTTTCTTTAATAATAGTCTCAACTTTGAATTGGGCAACATCTAGTTTGCCAATAATATATGATTCTTGCTCAAGGTCCTAACATTCCTATGCATCATTGTCATTTGCTACATCGTCCAAAAGGCAGAAGTTGAAACATTTTGGACCCTCTAATTGTTGTTCATCATATTTAATAGGATATTTAATAAGAGTATACGCAATGAATGCAGCTGGTTTTGACATCAGATTGCACTTCCTAGAATGAGCAAAACAAAACAAATCCGAGGTAAAAAACTTGTCAAGAGGATGAGATGTACACTTTCTTGAAAACAAAGACATCTCTATGTTGAGATATCGAGCTCCACTCGTGATACGCCAGGGTGACCGTTGTGCATTTATGTCACCGACGTGTTAGTTGCAGATGCGGTTGGTACACCGCCCATGAATAATAGCTACATGATAGCTATTCTTATCTACTCTAGTTCGTGGCTCAGTTAGTATGCCACCTTAGTTAGTTGAGTTTGGTTTGAGACCCATATATAGGGTTCTTCTATTTCTTTGTATGAGAGTTCTTTTGGCTTACACAACTAAGAAGAGAAAAACTGTTTTCAGCCTCCACCCTTGTGTGTATTCCCCCATTGTGCAAGCAAGAAAGCTACAAGTGAGACTCCTTCCTTCTCTCCCACAATCTTGACATGGTATCAGAACCTTGTTCGTGGTAAGGAGCTCAAGAAAGCAAGCCAAGCTCGCGGTGGTCTGGTAAGAGGAGCAGTGTTGCTTTCATTTTCTGTTTTGGGAGCAGATCTCTGCAGGTAGCACAGCCGAAAATTGCAGGAGTGCATTGTCTCAGGTTGAGACGCCCTTCGCGGTGAAGCAAGAGGGGAGTATATACTGCGGGCAAGGGCTTTAGCCCTTGGCGACCCTGTTTTTTTTATTTGAGGCCATTTCGGGGCCTGTTTTGGAGGCGGAAGTTTTCTGCACGCACTCAGGAAAAGGCCCAGTTTTATGCTGTGCAGCCATTGTTCTACAAGTCGGTGAAAAGTTATTGTAGAAATTGCATCGTATGCTTGTGCGCAGAGACATTGGGAGTTTCAGAATCATCCTTGGTTCCTGTTTATGCAAAATCGTCACTAGGAAGTGACTGTGTGGTCAAATACCACTTTCGCCAGTTTTGCAGATTTGCCCTTGTGAGGGTGAAGTTCAGTTTTTGCAGTGACAGAATTTTTCGCAGTGTTCTGTAATGGCGTCTGATTCTCTTTCACAGATTGTCACTGAAAAGCTTGACAAGAACAACTTCCAGGCATGGAAGTTTAGAATGACGAATTTCCTTATGGGAAAAGGATATTGGGAATTTGTTGCAGGAAATGAAGAAGAACCAGTTCTCCCTGATGTTCCCAATCAACAGCAAATGCAGGCATTCAAAGCATGGCATGAGAGAGCTAGGAAAGTTATGTACTGGCTGTCTATCAGCATTTCAGACTCTATGATTGTGCATATTCAGGATGCAAGTACGCCAAAGGAGGCATGGGATACTCTGTCAAAGATGTATAGCACAAATACGCAAGCCAGGAAAATGTAGCTCAAGTAAGAGTTGCACAATGTGCAAAGAGAAAATATGAGCATCAATGACTACCACATGAAGGTGAAGAAGATTGCAGATGCACTTGCTTCCATTGGGTCGCCAGTGGAAGATGATGATTTAGTTTCTGTGACCTTGAATGGTCTAGGAAAGGATTATGCACAGTTTCGGACATCCATTTCAGTTCGTGAAAGATTTCCTGATTTTGAGGAGTTGATTGCTCTTCTAATTTCTGAGGAGCAGAGAAATGGTGGTGCATCTTCATCAGGAGGAACTTCAAAAGAAACTGTCTTCTACTCAAATGCTGGAAGAGGTAGAGGCAGAGGTAGAGGAGGCCGATTTGGAGGCCGTGGTAGAAATCAGAATATGCAGCAAACTCAAGAAAACCAGTCCTATGGAGGAGGACGTGGTAACTCTAGAGGCAGGGGGAGCCAAAGAGGTCGTGGTGGATGGCAAAGAGGACAAAATGCAAACAGTAATGTTGAATGCTACTACTGTGGTAAAATGGGTCATATGGCTAAAGACTGCTATAAAAAGCAAAATGACATCATGAATGGAAAACTGCAACAAGGGAATTATGCATCTTCTAGTAGACAGGGTGATGACAGAAATGAGCATTTGTTCATGGTGCAGCACATGAACAATTCTGTGACAAGTGCAGAAGAAAGCAATGATGTATGGTATGTTGACTCAGGTGCATCAAACCACATGACAGGTCATGCAGAATGGATGGAGGATGCAAGGAAAATGGAAAAACCAGGATTTGTGGAGACTGGTGATGATACTGCACATCCTATTGTGCAGATTGGAAAAATTCCTTTGTCTATGCAGGATGGGAAAAAGAAATACCTGTCCGATGTATTTCATGTCCCGAATATCACCAAGAATCTGGTTTCTGTTGGTCAAATGGTTGAACAGGGCTTGCAGGTCAGATTTAATCCTCATGGATGCTTTGTTGAGGATATGAAAAATAAAGGTCGCTTGATAGCAAAAGGAAAGAAGAAGGGCAGAATGTTTACGTTGGATGCAGACATGTCTGAATTGAGTGCAGCAATGTTTGCACATGGGACCGGTGTAGTTGCAGATATTGATATCTGGCATAAACGTATTGGTCATGTTAATGTACAGCGACTTAAATCAATGCAGGCTCAAAATATTGTTGCAGGATTGCCCAAATTCAAGGTTGCAGAAATGCATAAGGTATGTGAAGCCTGTCAGTTTGGAAAACAGGCAAGGAAACCATTTCCTAGACATGTTCAAGAGAGTGAGAAGCCATTGGAATTAATCCACTCTGATGTGTGGACTACTAAAGCTGCATCTCTTGGAGGCTGTCATTATTTTGTCACTTTTATTGATGACTATAGCAGAAAAGTTTGGGTGTATTTTATGAAAAAGAAAAGTGAAGTTTTTGGGCATTTCAAAACTCTTAAAGCTATGGTTGAAAAAGAAACAAGCCTGCAGATAAAATGCCTAAGGTCAGATGGAGGGGGAGAGTACCTCTCAAATGAGTTTGCAAGGTTCCTGCAGGAGCATGGCATAAAGCAGCAATATTCATGCAGTCATACCCCACAACAAAATGGAATTGCAGAAAGGAAAAACAGGCATATTGGAGAGGTATCTCGTGCCATGCTCAATGAAAAAGACCTGCTAGATTTTTATTGGGCTGAAGCAGTTGCTACAGCAGTTTACATAATGAACAGGACTCCCACTGCAGCAATACATGGAATGACTCCAGAGGAGAGGTATACTGGTAGGAAACCAGATATTTCTCATTTGAAAATTTTTGGTTGCATTGCCTATGTACATGTGCCAGATGAGTTGAGATCCAAGTTGGATCCAAAAGCTGAGAAGTGCATCTTTATTGGTTACTCTCTGCAGCAAAAAGGGTATAGATGCTATAACCCTTCTACTCGTAAGTTTACAGTGAGCAGAGATGTTGTTTTTGATGAGATGAGTAGCTAGTATAAACCAGTAAATGTGATTGATGATGTAGATGCACAAAATGGTAATGCTGCACAGAATTCACAGCAGCAGTCACAAAATATTAGTGGACCTGGAGCGTCCTCTAGCAGTGGTTCACATTCTTCGCCATGGACAGGCAGATTGAGATCAGGAGAATCTTCTCAAAGCAATGCAGATAGTGGTATGCAGGTATCACGAAAAGGAAAAGAGAAGGTTGATCAGCCCATGTTTGATGTGAATGCAGGTCACTCTTATGTGGATGGTGAATCCAGTGGCTCAGAACAGAGCATTGATGATGAGTTGGGTATTCCTTCTATTGTTACACCTGGAGTAAGGAAGACCAAGGATGTTTTGAGAGCACCTGGGAGTGAACCTACTTTGCGCAGGTCTACGAGAGCTAGGTATCCTGTGGATAGGCTGAAATATGATGGATTTACAGCCATTCACTATGCATATATGGTCAAGGTGATACAGGAACCAGAACCCACTTCTTTTGAGCAAGCCATGGGAAAAGAAAAATGGGAGAAAGCCATGGATGAAGAAATGGATGCCTTCGAAGCAAATGCTGCATGGAAATTGGTACCTTTGCCTAAAGGTAAGAATGCAATTGGCTGTAAGTGGGTTTATAAGGTGAAGCACAATGCTGATGGTTCTGTGAACAGATACAAGGCAAGATTAGTAGTCAAGGGGTATGCACAAACATATGGCATTGACTATGAAGAAACATTCAGTCCGGTTGCAAGGATGGCAACCGTAAGAGCAGTCATTGCTATTGCTGCGTCAAAGGGATGGTCTTTACATCAGATGGATGTAAAGAATGCCTTCTTGCATGGTGATTTGCAAGAAGAGGTCTATATGGAGCAGCCACCAGGTTATGTGCATGATGTTCATCCTGAGTTTGTTTGCAGGTTGAAGAAAGCCTTGTATGGCTTGAAGCAAGCACCTAGAGCATGGTCTGACAAGATAGGACAGTATCTTGTCACTATTGGCTTTCAGATTTCCAAGGCAGATTTCTCACTTTATGTGAGAAAAACAGAGAAAGGTATTATGCTACTTGTCATTTATGTTGATGATTTGATTATGACAGGTGACAGTGATGAAGATATCCTTCATGTGAAAATGCTATTGAAGCAGAAGTTTGAGATGAAGGATTTGGGAGAGCTGCGTTATTTCTTGGGCATTGAGGTGATTAGATCACCAAGTGGGATATAGCTCTTGCAGAGGCAGTATGGATTGGACATGCTGTCCAAATATGGGATGACAGGCTGTAAGCCTATTTCAGTTCCTTTGGAGCAGAATGTGAAGCTGAGCACAGATGCAGGTGAGCTTCTAGAAGACCCTACTATGTACAGACGCATAGTAGGAAGCTTGATTTATATGACTATTACCAGGCCAGATTTGAGCTATGCTGTTGGATTGGTAAGTCAGTTTATGCAGGCTCCAAGGAAACCGCATTTGGATGCAGCTAGATGCATACTCAGGTATGTGAAGTCCACATTGCAGTATGGAATATTTTATGAGACTGGGGTTCAGATACGGTTGCATGGATACACTGATGCTGATTGGACTGGTAGTATTTCTGATAGACGATTTACCAGTGGATATGTGTTCTCTTTTGGGAGTGCTGCAGTCACTTGGAGCAGCAAGAAACAGCCTACAGTTGCCTTGTCGAGCACAGAGGCTGAGTACAGGGGTGCAGCAATGGCTGCATGTGAGGTAGCTTGGTTGCATAAGCTACTTTATGATATGCATCAGTCTACAGATGGGCCAGTTGTCATTTATTGTGATAACATGAGTAGTATACACTTGGCAAATAACCCAGTCTATCATGCTAGAACAAATCACATTGAGGTGCATTATCACTATGTGCGAGAGAGGGTTTTACTAGGTCTTATTGATCTAGTTTATGTCAGCACAGAGGATCAGGTAGCTGACATATTTACGAAGGCATTGGGCGCAGAGAAACTGCGCAAGTTCAGAGACTTGCTTGGTGTGCAGGAATTGGGATTGAGCTCGAGGGGGAGTGTTGAGATATCGAGCTCCACTCGTGATACGCCAGGGTGACCGTTGTGCATTTATGTCACCGACGTGTTAGTTGCAGATGCGGTTGGTACACCGCCCATGAATAATAGCTACATGATAGCTATCCTTATCTACTCTAGTTCGTGGCTCAGTTAGTATGCCACCTTAGTTAGTTGAGTTTGGTTTGAGACCCATATATAGGGTTCTTCTATTTCTTTGTATGAGAGTTCTTTTGGCTTACACAACTAAGAAGAGGAAAACTATTTTCAGCCTCCACCCTTGTGTGTATTCCCCCATTGTGCAAGCAAGAAAGCTACAAGTGAGACTCCTTCCTTCTCTCCCACAATCTTGACACTCTAAAGGTGAGCTCCCAGTAGGTATGTGAACATATTCCTTTGCATCCTTTTCAACTATTGGAAATGCAAGACTTTCAAACTCAGCAAAATCTTCTAGAAAAAACTTCTTACAAGAGTTCAAGACATGGTCAATATCCTAGTTAGGGTTGAAAATATCCTTTATAGTTCCGTAGTAAGATAACTCCATGCCATTTTGAAGAAGAAAGTTTAGGAGCCTTTTTGATGGAGAAACCTCTGTGATCTGAGACAATCCAAGAACCCTCAATGGTGACTTGTCTTTGATTGGAGACTTCCTAGGCATTCCCACACTTGTTGTACTGAACAAGGGGAGGACGCAGTGGGAATTTCAAGGGAGAAGGTAGGACAACCAAAAGCCCTTGACCACCTTGATGATAATATTCTTCTTTTTTTATTAGGGGTGACTTGCTCTTGGGAGCCTATAACATCCTTTGGGTCAAACATGTGTGAAAGCATAATACACTGCAAAAATGTACACCCGACCTCATGAACAATGCCTCCTCGCTTTGTATTTGGGGATCCATGATACGGCGCGAAAGTGTGCACATGATCTCACAAACAATGCCTCCTTTCTTTGTATTTGGGGATTCATGATACGGTGCAAAAGTGTGCACTTGACCTCACGAACAATGCCTCCTTGCTTCGTATCAAGGAATGCACGTAATGGCATGAATCAACAGATGAAAAACTGCAAGAGGAGCTCAAATCTAGCTAGGCTTGACAATTTGTAAAAAAAATCATAAATTTCTATATAGATAAGGACAGTGATTTGCCACGTGGAAAGCCACATGGATGGCCCTCGCAAAACCTAGCCAATAATAACTACCATGTGTTGCCTACCCCACAGGTATAAAAGACCAATGCCAGCTTACCTGGCCCATTTTTTGCATCCACGACCGTAAAAGACAATATAGAGTGAGTGAACACTTGCATTATCAACCATCTTCAAACATCGAGCTGTATATCAGTTAATCCCATTTCAAAATTGGCTCAAAAAACTATGCTTTCCAAGATCTGAAACAGAGATATGACGCGAATACACTTGGTGCGTTATCTCGGTGTGCCTTACAAGTGATGTTTGATCTGTAGACACAAGGCGAATATCCAAAAACATCGAGCCAATGATTGTTGCTTCACGCTGTATCTATCATTTACTTGAATGTTGAGTCGAACAAGTCAATCTCTACTTGTAGATATGGTGTGAATACCCAACAATGTCGAGCAGCCCAAGGATTGTTGCTTCACGCTGTATCTGTCGTTTGCTTAAACATCAAGCCAAAGGAGTCAATTTCGACTTGCAAATACAGCATAATTAGGCAAATTTCAATATAGCACTTGAGTGCATTCGTGTTGTATTGGTCATGCAAGCTTCTCTCTACAAATACGACGCGAGTAGACAAAACCTTGTTCATGCCGCTTGAGTGTGTTCACGCTGTATCTGCCGTCTGCAAATATGGTGCAAATGTATGGCTCGCGATCTGATTCTTGCTTGCATTCGTGCCATATTTTCTATACAAATCTTTTTTTCATAGATACGATGTGAATAAATCACCTTCCATCTTGGGCTTCCCTCCCTTCATGCCATATCTAATGTTTTAAGTTTCTGATTAGGGTTACAGGTTTTTGATTTGTGTTTAAGGCTTCTGATTTATGTTTTATGTTTTAATTTTTTGATTTGTGTTTAAGGGTTTTTATTTGAGTTTAAAGTTTCTAACTTGTGTCATTTTCCAGCAAGTGATGGCCAAGACAAAGTAGACTGCAAGGAAGGTGTATATAGATAGCAAAGATAGTGAGGAAGAGACAAGGCTATCAGTGGTTCCTCAATCTTTCCCTCGTGAGATCCCTCCTACCCCTAGTTTCCCTCAGTCTCCTACCATGCGATCTACATAATCTAGTGCAGAGACATTGTCTTCTCTTGCCCATAGTAAGCTTCATTATGTTGATAACCAACACTGTGACCTTGCTGGACAGTCCTCCCCTACAACTACCAAGTTTCCAACCTCCCCGAGAGCCCCTATTCAATAGATAGAGCAACTTGGACCCTCTTATGCCCATGGAGAAGATCCTTTCAATTTTAAGAGAAAGAGAAAGTCTATATTTTATTATGTTCAGAAAATTTTTAGTGAGATAAGGAAGGCATAAAGAGCTACACAACATGTGATTCCAAAGACACCATTTATCAAAGTTGTCAAAGACATTTCTTATATAGTATCAAGGGTGTCCACTGAAGTTGGCATGCAAAAAAAAAGGTAGCTTGCAACCATTCTTTGTCTTTAGGAGACTGCTGAAGACTTTGTTATTGATTTTATGAATGATGCTTACATTATTGCTGCTCATGCGTATAGAGTGACTTTGATGAACAAAGACTTTAGTATTAGCAAAATCAAGTATAGGTTCGACAAGGTATTAAGGCCCTTGTTGACTACTATTGACAAAAAAGCCTTTGAGATCCTTAAAGTTCCTCCAAAATTGTCTAGGAGAGCGAAAGGACCAATGATCGAGGAGGTGACACATTTATACTCAACAAAGACCACGTCCCAACAAGTGTCTATCCAACAAGAATGACCACAATAGGTTATAGAGTTGGATATGAAATTTGCAAGAGAAAAATAATTATCCCCTTAGCCCTCTCAATCTAAAGAGAATGGAGGAGGTATACGAAAAAATGGTTGTGAATGTCTCTTGCACTTCTTCAAAAGAGGACTATCTAAGTATATCCCCTAAGGACAAATCCATGCTTGTTAAGAAAGATATTCAATTGCTAGATTCTGTAGTCTTTTGTTGTATAATTTTGACTCAAAATTTTTACTATATGGAATGATGGTGTTGTTCATTGCAAGCGACATTCCTTTGTTTTTGCTATTCATTTTAGGACATTGATTGTTTCTCTCAACCAAGAAATCTCTAAAACTATATTTATTATTGATCCACTATTATCAGTGGAATTTTTTTCAAGATCTCGTTCAAACATAGAAATTATTTTCAAAACATTCGATCCAATCACAAACACCCTTTTTTTTTCCTTACTCCAAAAGGTATGTAGTTTGCAAATGACTTAATGTATAATTCTTTATTGTATGCATTTCTTACTTACATTTCACTTTGCAGAGGATATTGAAGCCTAATATATATTGATATTCTCACTAGAGAAATTATCCTTATGAACTCTCTCAGTGGTATCCACGGCCAAGCAAAAATGTGCGTTGAATAGAATAATGCTTACTTTTTGGTTTATTGTTTATTTTATTTGATTTTCTTTTTTAGTAACATGTTTCCATTTACAATGCTAGCAGGTTAGTGGTTACCTTTTTGGACACCACATCTAAGGATATTGTGGATCCTAAAAAATGATATAGCTTTCTCCAACAAGAAATGCCCTTGCAAAATGATACGCATTCTTGTCGATGGAGAGTGATTTCAAATGTTTGTAGGACAATAGATTCAAAGATTCTCAAGATAAATGGGATTAATGTAAGTATCTTTCACATTGTTTTTTGAGCAACATGTCTCTGAGTTTTCACAACAATTGTTGCATTATCATCAAATTTTATAATCATTCCATTTCTTCGTTTTAACTCCCTACGAGTATGAACTATTACTTCCCTAACAACTTTCGATTTTTTAAGAGACATGTTGGGTACATTTTCCAACTTATTACAATTTTTCTCACAATGCTAAGATTACCTCAATTCATACACATGTGGATAAGAGAGAGATGTATTGAGTTGAATTTGGATAGGGCAATCACACTAGTCAACCCCGATTCCCCTCCACTAAAATCCTCAAGTAAGAGTAAGGGTAAGGTGAAGGGCAAGTCATCAGGAAAGACAAGTAAGGTAAACTCCAAAAAGAAAGAAATGCTAACACTTTCTCATCCATCTCCTCATCAGCCTGAAGAGAAGAGGCCCCCTATCCAAGTCAAATTCTTCAAGCAACCAAAGAAAAAAGCCAATGTAAGGAGATTAGACATCTTTGCAAAAAGTGATGAAGAAGTTACAAAGCTAAAAGAATACAAATAGATGCAAATGAAGCAAGATCCTTGTATATTTACACTTCAATTTTGTAACTCTTGATTCAATGAAAAGGTTTTTGTCAAATGTAAATGTCATCAATGTTTTCATATTTATGGCTCGAAGCTTATAATTGTGGGAGGCAAGTAACTCATACAAGAGAAAGAGCGTTCAGCTCTTTTCCCAACTGTTTTACTATTTACTTTCAACTTATATTCAAGGGATGTACAGTCTAGCATCTCCAAGGTATCCCTTATATCTTTAAGACTCCAATTGGAAGTGATATTTACCTCCTTTTCTATAACTTACACCTTAAGTTTGAAGGGCGTGCAATCTATGTCATAATCCAAGGGAATCCAAATGTCTAGTTTAATTTTGTATCTCCTATAATCAAAGCCCAAAGTAAGAGTAGGTTGTGCTATATTATAACACATAGACAAGGATTGGGGGCATATACACCTCATGGTGTCGCCCTTATGGTCAACCTCTCTAGATTTCCAAAGCCTTCGTATAATATTATCTAGTTCTGCTTCTGCAAAAATTTTACATAGCCAAGATGCTTTTGTTCTTTGTAAGTTTGCTATTTTGAAGTAGCCCACAAAGATATGTAAGGGGATAAACCATGACAGACATATTATTCTTCAGATCCTTCTAGTTGTCATGGACTTTTGAATATCTTGACATATTTTGAATTTAAAACTATGCATCATTGCTTTATTAGGAACCTCCCAAATTAGAGATGAGAGACTTGGCAATGGAAAATCCTCGATACGTCCATATGTACCCTCTCTAGACAGAATCACAAACTGTGCATAATATATAAAAATTCTTCTCTCACTAAAAGAACTGATGGTCTCATTAGTATGGATAATGTTTGCAAATGCCTTATGAATTGCATTGAAAGTTCCACTCACACTCTCCACATGCTACCATTTAGTACTTGTTAATGTAAATATATCTACAAACAAGAATTCAATATTAATACTTGCTTAAATGATAAAAATATCACATATGTTATCAACTTAAGACTTACAATGTGTCTGTTGGCAAACATGTTCGTCAGGAGACAAGTGCATATCCTTAGCCATGCAAACATGTTGCACTATTTGAACAACCGCCCTTCATGCATAATTTTGAAAGCAATGATATGCACCTTCCAGTGATGCTTTATATCCTCTCTCTTTTTTCTTTTCACCTTGTGAGAACCTTTGCAAGAGGGCAACATGGCAATCCAATTTTTTATGTAAAAGGTTTTGGGCTCCCAATTTTCGTCTACTCCTTGGCTATAGATAGTGCAATGAGAAGGGTGCCTTTTGGATGCCATACTTAGATTGAATTTGCAGAGAAAAATGCTCACTAAGAAAGGCGAATGAGCAAAGAAAGAAGCTCACCGAGAAAGGCGAATGAACTAAAAAGGAATATTAAGAAGACTAAGGAAAATATATTGGGAGTGCCAAAAGATCCCGACTTTCAAAAAGTCATCATTAACTTCACAACATCTTTATCATGTCCTTTGTCAAATTTTATAAGTAAATAAGGACTTCGAGACTACCAAAACATGTGAAACTTTGAAGATTTTGGCTACAAGAGAGGAGGGAATCACAAAGTGGAGTCTACTATCTCCAAAAAGGAGGCGACAAGAATACCATATTCATGCGCATGTGGCAAACTCTCTTTGGACCTTTCCTTAATCCCGTGATTAACAAAAGTGCATTTTTTGAAGCATTTTTGGCCCTAATGAGCCATTTGATCTCAAGCTCATAAATCTCTTCGTTTTCTCACTCCTCTTATCTCATACATGTCACTAACATTCTAATCTACTGCAATACTCAAGCTACCAGCAAGGAGGGGATTCAACTCAAAGGTCAAGCATCATAGTTCAACACCAAGTTCAACAAGCATAATATCTTTTAATACTCATTTTGTGATTTTTGGCATGATTACTTCTTGTGTCTCTTAACACATCCAATTTAAACTCACTTGTTGGTTATTTGTTGATGCTCAAACCTCTAGAGTGGGCAAGATTCACCATCATGTCACTTCAAAGGAACATGCTTTCACACATGGCAGACAAGGATAAAACTAATTTTTATGAAGAAAGGTCTATGGTCAATAATCAATGGCTAGGAGAAGAAGCCCACAGATGCTGCTATAAGCCTTGTAATCCTCATGTAACTTGTGAACTACAGCCTCTACACACTTAGTGAGGCCTTGTGATAGCCTCTAGCTTTATATAGTTGGGTTTTCCATGTCTACACTTAGCAAGGTTCTACTCATGATAGCCTCTATATACTCAATCTTCTTATGGTTGTGATTGAGAAGGGGTGTTGAGAAATATGCAATCACACTCCTATAATAGTCTCTTTGTATGGAGTAGCAAGGCAAGGAATATACAATAGCCTAAAAGAACTGTCATGTATCCCATACACATAGTAGGGAAAAGTGGAACTATCTTGCAACTATAAAGCAATGTACTTGACAATGATTTTCAGATTGCAATACTATTGTACTTTGTACTTTTAGTCTATGTCTCTGTCTACTCAAGATTGTGTTTATAAGTGATCCAAGGTCATCTATCGTAGAACCTAATTTCCTTGAGTAATACCCTTAGTCATCTTGCTTCTTGTCCATCAATTTCAACCACCATAGCTAAACATTGCTTAAGGATCTGTGTTTCTCAATAACCTAGTGGTAGCCATATATTATGTAATGGAGACAAGAGGTGATTTCATCCTTGTAAACATGGACCTTGACAAGGCCTATGACAGATTGATATGGGATTTTTTATTGGTTATCAAGGAAAAAATAGGATTTGGAAGTCCAATCTATAAGATGGTGGGCACCCTATTCACAAACACTATTGCCAAGGTTGGTGTCAATGGATTTATGTCACATACCTTAAGGTTACAAACATTAGTGAGGCAAGGATGTCCTCTTTCCCCACTCCTCTTTGCAATAGCAACAAACCACCTACTTAAGGCAATTGAATATAGGGTGGACAGAGGCCTTATAAAGGGGCTTCCCCTTCCCAATGGGGCACAAATGTGCACACAACTCTTTGCCGACAATAATTCCAATATAGTGCAAGTAGAGGATTAGAATCTTTAGCGATTTTTGGATGTGTATGGTGAGTACACCCAAATATGAAGGGCTACGATTAGTAAACTGAAAACAAAGATGCTACTTTTTGTTCTACAAGACCACCCAAACCGGCAGCTCCAGAGGTGTGGGTTTAAAACAATCAAAATGAGCAAGGTACTTAGATATCTAGGAGCCCCCATTGGATTGGCTATAACCAATAACCAAAAGATGAACTAACTTCTCTAGAAAATTGAGTAGAAGATATTGAAATATTTCAAGATGTCATTGTCCTTTGCAAGGAGACTAATGGTGATAGATAATATCCTATTCCTAGCATTGATGTTTGTGGCAGTGGTCACACCCTTCACTAATACACAAATGGATAGACTAGAGAAGGTACTTAGATCATTCCTATTGGCATTTGATAATGTTAAGAAGTGGCATGCCATTCTATAGGATATGATAGTTGAAAGTATCTATAATGGCGGCTTTGGGCCTTGAAAAACTTGAAGAAAAGGTCAAGAGATTTTCCTTCAAAGTGTTATGAAGGATAGAAAGTGATGATCCATGGGCAATTATCGCAAGAGTTTCTCTCCAAAAGGGCACCTTGAAAGGGGGCATATGGGATATTAGCAAACAAGGGCATTGTTAGATGGTTGGACATGTGGAATGAGGCCAAGGGTGAGTTTCTCAATGCCCAAAAGATTAAAGACGTATGCACTAGGAACAGAGGATAGGAGGATGATAGTAGTAGTGCTGAGAGACAAAAAGGAGGAATGGCCACCACCTATGAAGATAGGCCCTACCAAGGTCTAATTTAGCATGGGAAATGCTAAGGGTAAACCTACTTGCAAGATGAAGAGAGAGAGAGAGAGAGAGAGAGAGAGAGAGAGAGAGAGAGAGAGAGAGAGAGAGAGATGGCTACCAACATTAAGTCGAGTTGGTAGGT
This sequence comes from Lygodium microphyllum, assembly GCF_053477565.2. Lineage (NCBI taxonomy): Eukaryota > Viridiplantae > Streptophyta > Polypodiopsida > Schizaeales > Lygodiaceae > Lygodium > Lygodium microphyllum. The sequence goes on from NC_141151.1 coordinate 98,247,416, forward strand.
ACGGCTCTCACATCACTCACCATCAAGGTTTGGGAAAAGGAGGGTTTGCTTCAACCTAGAACTTGTTCACCTTGAGAAAAATCTAGCTGGTAGGCATTGCTCTCACATCACTCACCATCAGGGTTCGAGAAAAGGCAGGTTTGGTTCAACCTAGATACTAGAACATGTTCATCTTCAGAAAAATCCTTCTCAATTTTTTGGAAGAAGGAAATAAGTTCTCTTCAAATTTCTCAAAATATAATTATATTTTTTAAATGTATGTATAAAATACCATTTCAATAGAGGATGCTTTCTTACGAGATGATGGTGAAAAAGATTTACTTCCTCTTCCTTAAATTTTTTTCCAGAAACATGTTCATCATTGCCCCCGGGCCCCAATGGTTCCATCTGATTTCTACAGCGATTCGCCATGCTCCGAGAGAGAGAGAGAGAGAGAGAGAGAGAGAGAGAGAGAGAGAGACGGGTCACGACTCACGGCTCACCACTCACACGGCCGTTACGGCCCTCAACTTTCAAGCGTCGAGCGTCAGACTGCGAGAGACAGAGTAGGTATGAGAGTTCCAAAACTAAACGTTGCAACCCAGGTCCTGGTTCCAGCCTCCAGGGGCTGGGCGTCGTTTAGAAGAAGAAGGCTCTCAAGGCACTAACTCTCATAACAGACGTCTCATTGTCGAAGGTTCACCGTGCATCTCTCTCTCTCTCTCTCTCTCTCTCTCAATATTGTAATGCGTAACTAACTGTCGCTCTGTTTATGATGCTCTCTCTGATCTGATAGTTCTGAATATTGTTTCTCGCAAGATACTCTCTGTTTCGGGTTTTCTTTCGCTATAAGTCATAGCAAGCTTTCTGTACGGACTAGAAAATATTTAGTCTCGATAGCGATCTGCCTCTACGAGTGGAGTAGCAGCAGGCTGCAGCTCTCTATCTCAAGGGATCTCCCGAGTCCCGAGTCCTGACGCCTGAACTTTGCTGCCCAGTGCCTAGGCCCTACACTATCCCGGCGAGTCTCTGTCTATCAGCTTGTTATCGAGCTACCCAGCTATTAAAACCGAAGGGGGTACGCCAACTTCCAAGCCTATGACGCTGTAGCTGTTTACGCGAGAAAGGCAAGGCCCAAGAGAGTGTGGTTGGGTGCACCACTGCACGCAGTATTTCGAAATTAATGCATGTCCCGGTTAACGAGCAAAATACCCAGTGGCCAGCTCCATTAAATGGGTAATATAATAATGTGCTATAGCCTATGTCACATCACATGTGTCTTCTCTTCCTTCGAAGTTCGCTTTGTTAGATTCTTGCTTTGCTGTGCTTTGAAGTCTGCGCCCAAGACAGAGCGTGAAACGTGCGTCGTGAAGGTTTGACTGGCGCTAATTTTACGAAATGCCGCGGCAGCTCCAGAGCCCACAGTACGTAGTATTATTGAGGCCTGAGCCATCTCCTTTTCCAGGCCTGAGACCAGCATTTTCGTCATCAAGATGCAACGAGTATCGATCTCTCCCGTTTCCATGCACCATGGATGAGCAGCTGCTCACGTCCTCATCTACCCGCAAGGTACCGGCAACTCAGATGACAGGCTGTGAACTTTTGGGACAGGGCACTGCGCAGCACCTTCCATAGAAGGTTCCCTCGTTCACAAGGAGGGTGGGCCGTGGACACTCGACCTTCAAAGTATATAGTTTTAAAATGAGAAACCGAAGATCATTCGGAGCACCGCCTAATGCAAAAGAGAGACCATATTGGAAGGTGCTAGGGTACTCGTAGACCACTTCTCCCATTCAAAAACAGGTAGATATCTTTGGCACGTAGAAGGCGACCCTTCTTTCTCGATCGCCGCTCATCATTTCTTGAGCTTGCTAAGCGCTAATTAAGAACACCACCACATTCATGTCCATCTAGATGGTGTAGATGTGCCTATTATGCAAGTCCATATGAGGGGAGGGAGACTATATACTTCCCAAAGGAGAATCACCCTCCAATTGAGATCATGCGAGTGATATGGTAGGATCAAAAAGTGGAGCCACTAGAGTTTGTTCATATTCTTTTAAGGGTTCTAACCTCTATCTTTTTAAGGCATGAGATATAGATATATATAACATACATACAAAGCGATATACATATATATACACATGTGTGTATGTGTACACACACATGCACGCATGCACACACATGTGTACACACACACATGTTTATATATCTTAGTGGATAAGCTTGTGTTTTGGATTTTCATGGGCTAGAAAGATGACAAAGATGTTTTTATGGCACCATTTGGGGTAGATCAGTGGCTTTCACAATGGAGGGGGCTAGATATGGCTGAAGAAGAAAGAACATACTTTAAAGGAGGAAATAACAACTACCTATATAAAGCAATAGGAGACAAATGGCCAATAACTTAGGAGAGGGATTGGTAAAAGGTGTGGATGTGGAGATCATACTATGGATCTAAGATGTGGCAACTACGAAAAACTCGTAAAGATGAGAAAGAATGTGAAAGCACTATTTGGTTATGGAGAGTTTTGAGTCCAAAGCTATGGGGAAGAGGCAAAATAATCACAATTAAGAGATACATGGAGGCATTTGTGGTAGCTCATTAGTTGCTATAGGAGTTTATAATCATTAGGGAAATTTTGAAACCAAAAAGGGCATTTCATTAGTGTCCACTACTAACAAGATTAGTGACTAAGCCAATAGGACATTGCCATCAATGGTCTAGTGTAACATTTGACTTTCCACTAATTTGGCCAATCCTCATCTATCTCTAGCAAAAAGTTAAAAAGAAGCCTCCAAACTTATTCTTACAAAATAATTGCAACCAAATGGTATGTCATTAATCATGAAAATTTTGAGTTTTTTTTCTTGCTTTCAGTACCATGATGTGACGTTTTATAAAGTGGGGTCTTTTAACTCACCTCAAAATGACAAATCTAAAAATATTGTATTGTGATTTAAGAGATATTTTCAAGAGTTTTTGTTGTTTGTGCCCTCTTTCTATGCATTCCTCTCATGTATCTCATTGTTTTCTCACCTTAGCTCCTCTGAACTCCTTTGTACACATTACCTCTACTATACTCCAGCTTCATTTCTTATCAACACGCAAGGTTTCTTCTAGGCAACCATCTAAGTCTATACAGACTACACATGGCAAAGTAGAAGAGAGGATGATATATGGTACCAATAACTTACAAGCTCCACAATTAGATAATAATACTTATGCCTTGTTAAACTCCTCCAAACTCAAAAATTTGAAAGTAGAAATGTGAGTTTTCAATGGAAAGGATAAATCTTTTGTTTAGATAATAAGATTCAAAATGGTATGTAGATATCCAATATGTGTATTCTACAAACGATCTTCAACTAACTCCTTCTATGTAGCAACAATTTTCATCCTATTATAAGTTACAAATTTTACATTTCAAAGAATTTTATAATCAATATACATTTTTCTATAAATTTTTATTATCCCATTTAGCTTGTAAACTAATTTTGAGAACATTGTGTAGGTATATTTCCCATGAATAAGTGAGGAATGATAGTTAATAGAGTCACTCACAAGTACATGCAATGTCATGCATGTTGAATTTTGTAATCTACTTAACCCTAGCCATCCTTTAGCCTTTTTCATTGGAAAGAATTTGTTTTTTTCTTTGCAACTTATATTGTTTCCTCAAATGCATAGGCATTTGGAAGATTCCAAGAGCTTACTTTACCTAGTCTCAATTCATTGACAAATTTAAATACTTCCAATGTTGGAACCATCGAAGGCTTCAAGTTGAAGGTCATTCAAGATATTCCAAGCTCTTTGAAGATTGGGACAATATCAAGGAGAGTCACTTTATCTTGATTTATCCCAATTCATGTTTTAGATTAATTTTTCAAGGAATGGGTTTATAAAGAGCAAAAACCATGTGGTTGAGTAGAAAAATACCTCCATTACATTGGTTAAAATCTTTGGATCAAATTGAAAGTCAATGGAGAAAGTATACTTGGGTGACCTTTTTCTCTACAAATGTTTGGAGAGTGTCATCACATTGTCATACAACATTCCTAGTCAAACACTATATCTAGCTTTGCATATAAAAGAGATGGAAGAGAACTAGGGGTGTATGGGACCCTTTAGATTCTCAGAAAAGAAATGGTTTTTATCATGACTATCTATTCAAGGGATAAGTATATGTCAGTAAATAAGAAATTGACATTGATGATTATAAGAGAGGCCATTTAAATACAACAACCATGGATATGAGATCTTGATTTGTATAAATGGTAAATTGATTGAAAGAGGATAGAAAAAGCTTATGCATGTGATGAGTTGCCCTAGTAGGGCATTGTATGATTTTTAAAGCCTTAAATTGACCAATATTATCAATTTTAAAGTGCTTTATTAAACATTATTGTCAATTTTGTGAGAAATATAACATTCTCATGAATTGCTTGAAATATTTAGAAATACCTTTGAGAAGGTGAATGGTTACTTGCCTCATAGAATAGACAAAAATACAATTCTTGAATCCAACAATTCATAGGAGGATGGAAGGAAAAATAAAACAATTAACAAAAATCATTGAGCTTGTATTGATTTTATTGATTACATTCATGATTAAAACTAGGGACAGTTTTTAGCCCAAATCCTATTTTTCAAAGTCTTTTTTAGTCATTGGACTAAACTTTTAGGCTTGAAAACTCAAAAAAAAACCCATATGTCCAAACATTAACATATTTTGGCCTCAAATTAAACAAAAAACAACTCAAAAATAGGATTTTCTCATACAATTTTCCCAATTCTCTAATGTCTACAAACTAAGAATCATGGGGGTCCCTTAAAATTTCCTTTGATTATGTTAGGTAATCATTGAACTTGTATTCATTTTATAGATTACAATAAGTAATGCATATAGAAGAACATGCATTTGTCTTGTTGGCTATAGCTGGCTTCTTAATTATAGCTACCTTCTTTGTTGTTGTAGAATATCTTTGTACATTTGGAGAGTCTAGATTTTGTAGTACCACAATATGCCTATTAAGGAGAATTTTGATTGCTTGTGCCTTGACCCACTAGATAGACTCCTCATTATAGTATGAATTTAGCTTTAGAGAAATAAGTGAATTAACTGGTCGTAGTTATTCTATTATCTTCAAGTATGAATTTAGTCTCCAAAAACCTCCATTCATTAGCAATTACCTTCCATCTTTAGGAGGAGCTATCTAGTTGATGAGGGACTTGCAGGTTTTACATAAAGATCTCTTTCTCCTTGTTCCTTCATTGATGGATATGTTTCCTCCATAGTAGCAAACATACTTTTTAAAAGCATATTTACCAATTTTTTAGTTAACAACTCTCATATGCTTCAAATATCTAGAACCTTGAATATTTTTGCACTTACAATCTCACATCTCTAGGAATGTCATGGAGGGAATTCATGTGGCAAATCTTCTTGAACTTGAATCTAGGATGGCACTACTCTAGTGTGGATTGTTTGGAAATAAAATTAATGTAAGTTCAAGATCTTCAAAAGTTTTTAATTCTAATATAATCCTATCTAAAGAACCAAAAAAAAAAAAAAAAGCTTACCCCTAATTATATGGAATGATCACATATTGTAGATCCTCAAGGAGGAGGACTAACAAGAGACCAACCCTTGTAAGAAGAAATACTTAAACCACATGCCTTTGTAAAGATCACAGGATCCATAGCATGGATTTTCCAAACCTTGACTTGTGGCAATGAAAGCTTAAGACACCTACAAAGATTTACATAATTTAGTATGTGGGACAAAAGGCATGTGCTAAACTAGCTCAAACAACACTAAAAAGGACCTAGAACCTATGGCACAAAAATAGGCCTTTTGAAATTGTTGAAAGGCCTATTTGCAAATTGTAGGGTATAAGTGTAAGATTACTATTTTGTCTTCTTTATACCTCTATATGCTATGGGAGACCATGAGACATACATGAACTAATCCAAAACTAGAAAAAAATTTACATGCTATGGGAGACCATAAGACATACATGAACTAAGCCAAAATTAGATAAAATTTACACATTTTCATGTTTTTTAGTGACTCAAGACAATGCAAACAAAAAATACTTGTTTAGACTTACTCTTTCTTTGAGAAGAGAAGGAATCCAAGTAAGGTTCTTCTCCTCAAGTATGAGCATAGAAGTCAAGTTTGCAAAATTAAGGATATCATCCCTCATATTCATAGATGATCGAAATCTCTTGTATTCATCTTTAAGTCCACCTAAGTATGCACGTATCACATCATCATCATCAATTACCACATTGATAGATCCATGAGCTTTCACAATACTCTTGATATTCAAGGCATAATCATTAATGGATATGTTCCCTCTTTTCACTTGGTTCAGCTCTGACTTGAGTTGCAACTTTGTGGCCTTTGTGTTTACTTCGAACAATCTTGCCAAATTCTTCCATACAATAGCGGGGGTATCAGATTCCTACAAATAGCCCATCATGCTATCTATGATACTAATAGATAGCCAATGCATGATTTGACTCTATCTCCACTTCCAATCTTTCTTAGCCTTTACTTGTTCTACAGTAGCTCTTCGTACAATAACTTCAGGTGCTACTACCATGTATCCTTTAATGTAATTATGAATACATTTTCTCTTCAAGAAAATTTTCATCCTTAATTCCCATGTAGAATAACTGTTCTTATCAAGCTTCTTGTTAATAATTTGATTAAATTTTCCAAGCATTAAAAAAAAAACCTTACAAAAAACTACAATATGCAAGCAAGCTGATACTAGGTGCACACAATTAAACACACAATATTTTTCAATGATTGCACAACAATAACCACAATTTGTAATTTGTATGCAGATGCTCTTTGTGTCTGCAACTTAGCAAACACTTAAAATCTTATAGATTTTAAATTTGTAAATTATGTACCTATAAATGGTTGACATAGTTGAAATTGTAGTATACCCATAATTGCTATTCGGACCACTTATAGGTTCAAAACAGATGCCAAAATGACCTCAAATACCAAAAATCACATTGGGAAAGTCCTAAAAGGGCAGATCTATAGATTTTACAATGTTCTTCCTACTCATTAAGTTTCATTGCAATTGGAGACTATATCCTTATTTGCCTCATTAAGTTTCTAGCAAGATGGAAGAGCTTCTTACCCATTGCCTGCTTGCTTTATTTCATTCTCCAACTATTGAAATGTATGGATTTAGAGCATGGATATGGTAGATGGAACACAAAGATAATGTTCATGATGACATAGATTAGATATTAGACCAACTATTACTCAAGTGAATTAGGTTCCAAGATGGAAGCTTGGACTCATAAACACAATCTTGAGTATGACACTGACTATTACTACAAGATACAGGCCTTATACCGACATTTAAAGTGATGAAAATGTTCATAAAGAAATTTGCCCCCGTCGTCACAAAAAACGTCGGTATTGGCGACACCATAGAATAGTTGGTATCAGGGTCGTTATCAGCGTCGCTATTTGCATTGGTATCAGCGTCATTATCAATGTCGCTATTTGCGTCGGTATCAACATCGCTACTGATGCAAATAGTGACGCTGATAATGACGCTTTGGGATGCATATTGCGATGCTGATGGCGACACGTGCAGTAAATTTGCAACACTAATAGTGACAGTAACATGGAAAAAAAAATTGTGGTAGGACAGCTTGATATAGCACTATGTGTTTTATTTGGGCCATACAAAATAATTTTAGTAATGTGTACAATGCTCGTGTAAATAAATGCAAACTGTACTTGAATCATAACACTAATACATTAAATAAATATATAATCACGTAATGAAAGCGATCGGTACCATCATGGCAAGATACTACTACTGCATAGAAAATGCCTACACAAATCACGTGACCAAAAAAGAAGAGTATGTGAGTTCTAGGGATCCAAGGGTGAGCTATAGATACTCACCATCCAAAACCTCGTCCCGTCGCAAAGGAGTATCGAATGGACTCTGCAAAAAAAGAAACAAGTACACATCACTCCACCATACAATAATGCATTTTAATTAAACTTAGTAACTACGGACAAGAAAGATGAGTGACTTACAGGGCCACCACGTCCATATAATCGGTCGATCAATGTAGTGAGACCTTGTCTCTTTGCATTTTGAGTCTTTAGACCGGTGGGATCGCGGTTTATAATGGAGTGCTGCAAAGAAAAAAAAATACAACTGTTAGAAACACGATTGTTAGTGCAAGGGATATTGCAAAAAAATAAGCAAGTAGAACAAAAGAAAAAAATACAAAGTCCTCTAGATATGTCCTATGGCCGCCACTCCCAAGATGATGGACCACTCCGGCGCCCAGTCGTTCCCTCACTATCTCGCGCTGTTGTCTCCAACACCCTGGAGAATCTGTAGCCTCCACCTTGAGTCAGCGCCATTCGTCCTCATCTAGTCACTTGGGCTTTGAGGCCCCACTCTTAAGTGCCTTGCGTGCGTCTGATCGTCTTTGTGACATGTACATACACATGCACTCCGCCATCTAGCCCGTGGAAAACCTATTTGTTACGGCTCTCGTACTGGAAACTCCTCATGAAAGGATGCTACTATGTAGTCCTTGCTCCCCTCCGGTATGTTCTTCCAATGATCCAAGACTTTGTGCCGAAAAACTTGTTGGCACAACTCTCTCATAGGAGCCATCATCCTCCTTCCCTCATCATGTCATATTATCTACAAGGTATCCATACCCCTCTGGGGTATGCCTAAGATGTGTCCTCTCCCACTTGCGACCACGCTACTGGGCATATCCAGGAGACCCCTGTACATCTGGTGTACCTACGGGGGTAGTATCTCTCGAAGTAGCACCCATAGGGGTTCCACCTATGAACGGTTGAGCAAAAGCTGGAGTGACTGGAGTAGACGTCCCCACTGTGGGAGCTTTCGCTCAACCGCCAAGACCCACGGACCGCTTATTGTTTCAAGCGTTCCAAGCCGAGCACTAATGGCTACCTCTCACATAGCCAACGCGCCATCCATATCTACGGGTGTAGCGAGCTTAGCTCCATGCCGATCGAGTTACCTCCTCTCCTGCGCACTCCGGTAGCTCCATGATCTAAGTGCAAGCTTCAAGCAAGCTCCATCCTCAATCTCCACGCTCCAAGCTCCATTGCCGCGAGCAAGTCAAGAGAAGAGAATAGAAGAGAAGAAGAGAGGAGAAGATGGAGAGCTTCTCCTCCCCAGTCCCTCACCCTCACACACTCACTCCCTCACACTCTCACACACTCTCTCTCAAGCATAAGCTCAAGCAAGCAAGAATAAGAAGAAGAAGAAGAAGAAGAAGGGGAGAGCCACTTTTGGCCACACACAAGAATGAGCTTCTCATTCACTTTTCAACTTTATATACAAAACCCTAAATCCCTTTTGGGCAGTCATCCCCTTATCCCCCTTTTTTACATGGCCGGCCATGGCCCAGGCCCTTTTTCCCATTGTTCTTCTATCTTCCTAGCTTCCTTTCCACCGCCCATCTACATTTACAAATTGCACGGGTGAGAGCCCGGTGCTACTTGAATTAAACCATGATGTGCTTGCGCTCATTTACAAAAGTATTGACTTGTGCTTTTCCTTGCGCGCCTTTCTCCCTTATTTAGGACTTTTCTCCTTGTGCGTCTTTGTCTTCCGTTTCACTTTGCCTTGGCCTTTGTCTTTTGCTTTAGCTTTTCTGGATTTTCCACCTTCGTTCATTTGAGGGTTAACATTACCCCCTCCTAGACGAGTGCCAGTCCCATGGCACTCACCGTCGTAGGTAGCAGGCTTTAGCACGCACCGAAGACGTGGGTGGCAAGAACGTCTGTGGTTGCCATGGAGGAGTGTTGGTAGTGGTGGGGAGGAAGGTCGGTGGGGGCACATTGGTGCTTTAGGTGGCTGGTGGTAGGGCTATTCTTTGTGGGGATTGCACCGATGGAGTATAAGTGGCGGTTGGTTGGGGATTCTCCACATGACGATTCTTGGTGGGCTTGCAAGATGATAAAGGATAGGAATTCAGAGTTGAGTGTCGATGAAGAGCAAATGACACCTTCGTTGGAGTCTTCAATACCTACAATTGAAAACCTCTCATAGGTGGTCTCTCCCTAGGGGTAGTGCTAGTCTTCTCTATCGTGCACAAGAGATAGCTTAATTAGTTTGGGAGATAGGTCAAACTCTAAGCAAGCTGAGAGTATTGTCCCGCACTTGAGGACCCAAAATGTGTATATACTTCAGTGCATATATTATATGAGTGCTCGTGCATACTTAGATATTACATAGGTAGAAGATCGCGGGCTGGTTTCTCATAACGATGTGTGGATGAAGCAAAGTTGTCCATGTTGAGAAGAAGTACACGTGAAGGTGTCTGCGACATCCTTTGCAATGTGACTGCACGACGTAACATAATTGAACATAGGGACACTGCACAATTGGTAAACTGGTAGCTATTGGACCTACGTGATGAGGACAGTGTACTTCTCATGGCCATTCGTGCGGTGCTTACCACAATTGATTGCAATGGTATTAAGGTAGAGTGCAAGAGGGAATCATGTGAATGGGTCAGGGTGACAGGTCTAATCATAGGTGAGACAAGCTCCCTAGGTATGTCCTGCCCTTGGTGTACCCTGAACAATTGTGGGTGATGCTAAGGGGCTAGGGGACTAGGGACGGAGCCAGCCGACCAAGGTCACTAGACGCACCTAATTTGAGGACCCCTAGGTGTTGTGCTGTAATCGTGGGTGCTTGTTATCTTTTCGTTCTCTTCTTTTTTTTTTCCTTTTCTATTTTTTTAATTTTTTTTTCTTATGATTTTTTTTTTGACTTGCCTGAGTACAACCATTGCAATATGTTGAGGCTATCAGCCTTTCAATGGGTTGGAAAATTTCAAGCTTCGAAGGCTCAGGAAATGGATATTACAGTGATGATTGTGCCCTAGCCTCATTGTTAGAGGAGCAGTTGTTGAGATTGGGAGATACACTTGAGATATTGCAAACCTCTTTGTGACACGCGATGTCGGTATAATTGAGGTAACAATTGTCGTGAGCAAATTGTAGAGCTTGACCCAGAAAGAGAGTGTAGCCCATGACTATGCTTTGGGTCATGCGATGTGGGCACTCGTAAGGGTGATTCTCTGTGTTTGGCAGCGTGGTTTTGTCGCGGTTATTTGTGAGGTTGGTGGTCTTGCGGTGACCTGGGCATTGAACACGTTCACACGAAGACCTGTGTCATCCTGCATCCACTTGTCACTTCATGAGAGTATATACAAGTCGCATGTATCAAGTACAACGAAAAAATGCAATCATGTCAAGATATTACTTTTTCAAAATCCTATGATGCTAATTGCAATGCCTATTCTGGTGCTTGTTAAAGACTTGGCATATATTAGCAATAGGTGAGAAAAGTGTGTACAAGTGGGGAGTCTACCCCTTTAACCATCAAAAGACAAAAAGTTATGGCAAGATGGCCATTGTTAAGTTGCTTGCATATCATAGGAGCTACTCTATTTGCACAAGGTGGGGTGAGTCTGGGTGGTCAGGCAATTGAGGCTCTACTGGGGAGGGGCTCCTGTGAAGTTGGGCGGGGAAGATGTCGCCTGGGACTTGAATGGTGTAGTCTCTGACCGCAACCGTTTCCAAAATGCTTTTGAACAATGCATCAAATTCTTCCTTTTCTCGAGCTGCCCTCTCCGCTTTCGAGCATCTGGTGCCCGAGCGTTTGTTAGGGGCCCGCACATCCGGTGTTGCCATGCCTTGTGTGCTCCCTTGAGCTTCTATTCCCTTGGCCTGGGGATTTTTGGGCTTACATCCGGGGCAGTGTCGCTTGGGGCCTCGTTTCTTTGCATAACTTTTGAGGCTAGGCATGTAGTACAGCGGTGGAGGAGCTTGTGCTGCATGTTTCCTTCGACGGCAGAGAGCATCTCTGCAAGCCAGCTGCCCTGGGTGCTCCATGTCTTCCATGTAGGGGGACCTGCAAAATGCGAACCAAGGATTAGGCCTTGTTACAGGATAAAACCATTCGCATGGAAGGGATTATAGTGTGGGTTATCCAGCGCATATGATGAGGAGGGAAGAGGTGAGGCATGCAGTGGTTGTAGTAGAGGGATGGCCCCTGTGATGATGTTCATTTGGCCTCCAGCCATTAGCAAATCTTGGCTTATGCTAAGTTGCATGGACTGGTTGTCAGGGAGCGGGGCAGGGCTCATCTTCGAAGGATAGACCATAAAGGGAAAAGGTGTATGGGAAGGGACGGTACCCTGTCCACACCCTCAGAGATGTTGGTGAGAGCTTCCTATGGTGGTGATGAGGGTTGCATGCCCTCCACCTGGAGGCGTTAATGGTCACACAACTTCTAAATGTGCGTTGAGAGGAGGGACTGAGGAGCTTAGCTTGTTGAACCCAACTCTTCTCCCTGCGCTTGACTATCATTGCTTGTGTGTATTGACATTGTCTATACAGGGTCACAAAAGTCATTGTTTACTTATATACATATCTATGAATCCATGTCACTTTATGAGGATAAAAGCCAATTGTAGAACTCCAGATCGTACTGGAGCGTGGCACATGCATCTAGTACTTGTGGCAGCTTACTCAATACCCATAGATATTTTGCAACATTGAGTAGCATGGAACCTTGTCCGAGTCTACTGGCAACATGTAACTCCTCCTCAGTGAAAACCTTATCAAATAGAGAGTTCTCTTGGTTAGTTTCAGCTAAGTCCATACCCCGAATGGCAGCCAGCACTTGAAAAGAAGTTGGTGCCACATAGGTTGGGTCTCTTTGAGAATGCCATTTGGCCAATTTCTCCTTTGAGACTGTCATGATCTGGGCTCCTAGTTTGGTCATTGCAACGCAATTTTCACACCAATGTTGTTCAAATTGACTTTGACCCTCTTATAGTCGCTTTAGTTGCTCTATCTCTAAGAGATTTGGTTGGCAAAGCACATCATTGAATGTTACAGTTAAGTGTAGCTCGTCGGCTTCCTCATCAGAGATGAGTCGCATGCGTTCATATAGGAGCCTCTTATAGTGCTCGTCAAGATGTTCTTGCTCTTCCCAAGATAAGAAAAATGGCAAGTATTCTTCAAGCTGCTCTTTAGGGAACACACCCATGTCTGCCAGGACATAGACACGTGCGAATACTTTGAGCTTAGTATCCAACTTGGTTAAGCATTCTGTGACATTTCTATGTTTAACGAGGGCTTGCTCGATTGCTATCTCATGCAAGGTTCTAGGAGTTTACCTGGGCTTCAGCGTTGCTGGGGGACTCAGGCCTAGACGAGCAAGTTTGGCCAACAGTAAGATTTCTTATGCTCTTGGGGTTTCCATGTTTCTCCTGAGGCTTCATTATTGTGTCATGTTTCTCCTTGGATGTGACTGGTATAAAATTTTCACCCTGTTGTGACAGCATTGTATCCACTCTTAATTGGTCAATGCGAGTTCTATTGTCAGTGGATTGAGTGTTGCAAGCAGTCGTTGATGGTAACGACTGCTTTGATTTTTTAGAGCACACGGATGTGTCTAAGGTTTCACCGCTATTAGGAGAGGCATCAATGGGGTCATTGGTGGATGGACTCGATGCTTTATTCCTCAACTCTCCAGCGCTCTTGGTGCCAATGTTCTTGGGGTCCACAACCACCTGTAAACTGCTATTGTTTTCACTGTTTTCTCCTCTTTTTCTTGGTCAGTGAAGGTGCATCTCTCAATGACTCAGGACCTTGGACTAGGTCAACTGTTGATGTGCTTGGTTGGGCCTTAGCAATCTCTCTCTCTGGTGTGTCCTCATGGGACATACCCACAGCCTGCTGAATAGCCTCGCTAGGTTGTGAGGGTACAACTGCCTCCCTTTTTGGAGAGTCTAGCTCTTCAGCCAATTCCCTTGTGTTTAACTCCTCTAGCCTAGGCTTTAGGCACTTTGGAAGTGCTGGAGTTGTCAAGGAAGTTGGTTGCAACACCTCCTCCACAGGTAAACTACTAAGGACATGTTCCACAAGGGGCATTGTCACGGCCAAGGGTTGTGGTGATCCTTGATTGGAAGTAGTAGCGGCTAGTCCAGTGGACTGGCTACCCTTCGTGGATTGCGGTGTCAAGTCCCTAGGGTGATCGGAAGTGGTCGTGTCTTTTGTTGCCCTTTGAGCATTCATCTGTGTGAATCGAGAATGAGTTGATCTAGTCACATTAGGTTGCTCAGGCATATCCTTGGGCCAAGAGCTACAGATGGTGTCATGTCCCACCTCTTGGACATTTGGAAGCTTAGATGGAGATAGAGATTGGGATTGAGCAGCCGCCCTTGACAATTGTTGTTGTGCTTCCTATGTCTGTTTGGGACAAGAGGGTGTAGGAGATCTAGGACTCTTAGGTGGACTTGGCACTGCCTAAATGATTTGCTCGAGGCTATTAGACGATTGTGCCATGTGCTTTGTTGAGCGATCAGCCTTGCCATGAGCAATGCTGTGCGTATGATGCCTGTTATCCTCTTGGGAAATCAAAGGCTTTTTTGGCTGAGGCTCTTTCTTTCGAACACTCATGTTTGGTTTCTTTCCTTGAGACCTAGAGTTTCTCTTAGATTTCCTCCTGCGCTTCATTGCTTTTGGTGCAATCTGGCCTTCAACTGATAGAGGTGGTTTAGCAGGGGGTTTTGGTATCCAAATCCATCGGTTACCTATGTAATACCCTTGAGCACATAGCAATGCTTTGGATATCCATCGCGGCGTTGTGCTAACCCTCCATCGATGCCTGCGTCTATAAGGCTTGGGCTTCTTTTGGGGTCTTCTACGATATTTGTAAGTCCAAAGCCCATCCTTGGCCTTGTCTCTTGACCTTCTAGTTTCAGGCATGGTGTCACTCACTCGCTCTCGTTGTTCGACCTATGCTTGTATCAACTCTTCCACCAAGTCCTTGCTCTTGTTAGCAGGCTTGACTGTTATGTCAGCACCCTCCTTGCCTTTCCCTCGAGGTTTGATGAGGTCACCCTTGCTAAAGGTTGTGACTATCCTCACACCCGGTAGTGTCAGGTGTATTCTCTGTGCTACATAGTCGGCTTCACACTTGATCGCCCTTTTGAAGGGTCTTCCTAGGAGGGTTTCCTTCCCGTAATTAACACTACTTGGAGGAACATAAAATAGGATAGGCAAGCTTTCAGTTTCAATTGTCGCAAGGATTTTACACTTCCCTATGAGTGCTTGTGGGTGTCCCCCATAAGGGCTAAGAGTTGCATTAGTCGGTGTGAGATCTGATTGGCCCAATAGGGTCCATGATTCATAGGTCAAGATATTAAAATCTGCTCCTTCATCAATCAGAGCATCGATATTGTGCTCTCTTTTCGCGGTGAGTTTGACCCTAAGATATGCAGGTGGTACTATGTCTTTATCTTCCGGGTCTTGGCTTGTAAATTTAAGCCTTCTGACAAATGCCCTTGAGTCCCCAACTGCACGACCAGATGTGGATTCTCCACTATTATCTTGGATCGTCAGTGCAGTGCTATTCAAGGAGCATCTATCGTCAGGACTGTCATATCTAGTCAATCGCTATTGTAGCTTGATGCTGTTGCTTTCTGCTTTGCGAAATCATACCCATGAACTTGCTCCATAACCTCAGGTGCCATCCAGCATGGGGTTCCAACGAAAGTGTTTCTTGATCGTTGTCTGTCACCAGTATTAAACATGCAAGCAGAAACACCAAAGTCCCCAAGTTTCATAGCACCATTTCCATCAACAAGAATATTCCCTGCCTTGACATCTCGATGAATATGTCCATGATGATGAAGATACTCTAAGGCCTTCAAGGTCTCTTTCAAAAAGGATCTCGTCATCATCTTTTGCAACAGTCTCTTTTTCTTCTCCTTTCTGCTGCTGCAAGCTCTTGATCCCATGAGGTGAATCTGCACTGTCTTGATCTGGATCATCCTCGAAAACATCAAAGCGTCCAATATGCTTGGGCTCCTTCTTTCCAACTCCTGGATGTGGAGGCTTGGTATCATTAGGTATTTTTGATGTAGCTGGAGAAGGAGAAGGCAAAGTCCTGAACGAATACGTGTAACACGTTCACCAGCATCAGTTGTGCTTTCCACTTGACCTTGCTCAACATAGGCTGAAAGCATCTCATCATGCTCACCACTATGCCTCCAACTCCTCCCTACTATACTCATACGCAGAAAATAAATGTAAACACAACAACTAAGTATGTACAAAGTATCAAATCACACACACAACTTTTGGGTGGTTTTCACACCTCGAATGCGCAGCAATATGACATCCACCCCCTCTAATCCTGCGCATCCTCCGGATGGGCCAACTATCCATGATCGTTATCATCAAGATCCACAAACAGATCAATCTCTTCATTATGCATTTCCGGTATATCAACAAGATTATCTGTCATATCATCTGTCTCTTCCATTGGAGTTTCTTCTCGTTGCTCTTCTCTTGAAAATTCTTCCAATGCATAATCTTCATCATGTCTTTTCTTGAAAATCTTGATTCTTTTTCCAGTAATAGGCACTCTAAGCACTGTCCCATCCAATTCTGTGAACTCATATGTTGCATTATCAAAAACATGTCTGACTATGTACGGCCCAAACCATCTTTTCACCATCTTCCGAAGTGTAGTATGCTGATTTCAAGGCTGCTATCAAAGACCAATACCCAATCTCCCTCTTCTATTGCTCTAGGCCGCAAGCGATGCCTGCTATCAAACCTGTCCTTATTTCTTAGTCTAGCAACCTTCAACCTGTCAATAGCTAGCTGAATATCCTCTGGTCTCCTCTCCAACTGTCGAATCCAAAGAGCTAAGAGCTCCTCTCTCGTCAAATCCTCCTGCCAAGGTAAAACTGACCAAGTCAAAGCACAAGTCTCAGTCGGCATAACAGGTTTCTGACCATACATCAACTCTGCGGGCATATATCCTGTGGTAACACTGTGAGTCATACGATCAGCCCATAAAGCAAAAGGTAGAAGTCTCGGCCATTCTCCAATCCGTCCTCTGCATGCTTTGGCTAATGCTTTCACTATCGGCGGATGCCCTCTTTCACTCTTCCCATTTCCCTCTGGATTATATCCTGTGGTTAGAGCCAACTTGATTCCTAGCTGAGAGAAAAACTCCCTAGCTTCATCTGCATCCAATTCACCACGATCCGCAGTGATCTTACCCACACAACCATACCTGTAGAAAATTTCCTCCAATAAGAACTTACACACTGCACTAGTGGTCTTCGTTCTCAAAGATCTGCCCTCAACATGATTGGTAAGATCCTCTCTAGCCAAAATAATGTATCTCATCTGCCATAGACCCATAGGCATGGTAACCAAATCAACTACCCACTTATAATGAATGCATAGCAGATAGGTCGGATGAAGCTCATCTCGATGACGCACTACCGAATACATCTAGCAGTCTCTGCAAGTCTCAACAAAGTGAGAAACATCTCTGTACATGCCTTTCCACCAATATTTCTCCTTGATTTTCTCATAAGTAGCCCACACTCCTCTATGACCAGCCCAAGGACTCTCATGAAACTCCCTCATCACCTGTAACTGTGTCTCTCTATCGCAGACAACCCGCAAAGGTAATCCGCCTCTTTTCTTCGGATGCTTCCAAAGGAATCCGTCCTTGAGAAAATAACCATAGGCTTTCCTTTTGATCTTCTTGAACTCTTCATCTGTCCTTTCATCTCTTTTGCTTAGTGTACTAAGGTACCTGCCAATCTGCAACCAATCTCCAACATAGAGTTCTTCTATGAAAGCCAGAATATCATAGACATGACAAACATGATCAACCATAGTGGCTGAAATTTCTGCATCATCCTCTTCTGCAAGTAGAGTCTCCTCATCATCATATCTGGCTCTGGACAACATATCTGCCACTGGATTATCCTTCCCTACTATGTGTTTAAATTCCGGATTTAATGACTTGATGTATGCAATCCATCTCAACATAGCTATATCCGGAGTAGAGCAACTCGTGATCATACCAATCAATGGCAAACAATCTGTCTCTACCACAACTGAAGCTCCAATAAAGTACTCCTTGTCACATTTAAGAGCCGTAACAATCCCCAATAACTCCCTCTTGATTTGGGATATCTCCTCTGTCTCTCGTTTAGGACTTTCGCCCCAAACCGAATAGCATAACTATTTCCATCTGCATCATCTTGACCCACAGCCCAACCTATGCCAATTGGACTAGTGTCAACTGTCAATATAATAGGCTTTCCACAATTATAATCCACTTTCATGAGAGTAGGAGCATTCTGCAATAACTTCTTCAATTTCCGCATAGCTCTAGTGTGGCTCTCATCCCAATAGAATTTCTGCCCCTTTCGAAGCAGCCGATACAAACAATCTGCTATGTGTGCAAAATGAGATATCCAAATCATATAAAACACACAAGCTCCAATGAATCTCCGTACCTCTGAAGTGGTAGAACAATACTCCGCAATCTTACCTATAGCATTCACCTTATCAGGTGAGGGTTTCCTGCCATAATATCCACACATATTCCCAACAATGACAACCTCATTCACTCCAAAAACAGATTTTTGCCTTGAAAGTGTCAAGTTCACTTCTTCTAACCTGGCCAAAATCTTCTCACATGCTGAAATATGATCAGCCACAAAGTATCTGCATCCCTGCTCATTTAGACTCTCATTCTTCTCTTCTTCTGCACACCCCTTAATGGGCACATCATCCAAGAAAGGCATAGTAAGCTGAGATATATAATCACGAAGGACCTTATGCATGGCATTCATCATATGCACAACAGAATTAGTGGCACCTTGAGGCAAGGTACACATCCTGACAAGCCCAATAGGAGTTCTCATGGTGGTTATGTCCCTGCTTTCCAAAGCCAGTTGAAACTGATCATATCCTGAATACAAATCACCTAAAGAATAGATGGCACATCCAGCAAATGCTTCTGCAAACTCATCCACAACTGGACCTATACCAACATTCCTGATAGTAACTCTGTTCACTGGCTGCATGTCCTGTATAAATCGGAGAGTACCATTCTTCTTTGGAACTGTAAACCACCTGTTTGAGTATGGTGCAGATGAAGGCTCAAGAATTTCCATTCTGATTTTCTCATTCAATAAATCAATCAACTTTGGCAGGTGTGCTTTAGGCACTGGAATAGGTCGGAGATTCCATGGGATATAAGGAATAGTAAAAATGACCATAGGAGCAACAATATCAGGATTCACACATCCAATCTCATGCGGGAAAAAAGCAAATCCCCTTCCATGTTGCTCAAGCATCTCCTGAAAGCATTGCTTCTCTATGGGTAACAAGAAATCACCATTTCCAATTTTCAATTCAGCAAGAGTCTCTGCTGAAAATTTATGACCAATATGCTCCGGATTCCTCAAAATTGGCTGTTTAGCAGCCCTCTCTATTTGCTGATCACTGTCAGGTGGAAGCGGTACAACAACCGGCTTCACCTTCTTATCCACAGTTTTGTATTTTGTGTCAAACCTGGCTTCATTATGCTCTTCTGCATTACTCAAATCTTGCTGTAAATCAGCAATTCTGCACTTCAATGGCTGAATATCCTCAGCCCGCTGCTCTATGGACTGCATAGGAACAGCCCTAAACTCTGGATGCTGAAATACTTCAGCAGTAAACTCTGTTGGCTGAAAGTTTTCAGCCCTCTGTGTCTCTGAAAGCTGATCATAACCAGCTGGAAACTCTATTTGCTGAATTTCTTCAGCACTCAACACTCTTTGCTGAGTTACCTCAGCCTCTGACTCAATCTGTGACACAAAATCTGCAATTTCATGAAACATGTCCAGGGACTGCACTAATACATTACTGTGACAATTCTGCATATCGGTTTTCAACATATCTCCCATCTCTGTCATCGTATCTGCACAAATCACACTGTCATACATCCCATGTAACAGTGCAATCTAGCCGCTTTTATACATTACACACCCGTCCTCCATAGTTGCCACACCCCCTTACACTCCCAGAGCAGGTGGGTAACGTTGTTATCTTCTCTATGACAATACGCACCACGGACTATCATTCTTGCAACCCTTAAGATTATCTTTCATAGGTAGCCTTTTGCAGTGACTCCCCACAGCAGAACATTGAGCCTGAAGGACTTCGTAGCAGAGAAATGGTGGTGTATCTTCTTCAGGAGGAGCTTCAAAAGAAGCTGTCTTCTACTCAAATGCTGGAAAAGATAGAGGCAGAGGTAGAGGAGGCCGATCTGGAGGCTGTGGTAGAAATCAGAATATGCAGCAAACTCAAGAAAGCCAGTCCTATGGAGGAGGACGTGGTAACTCTAGAGGCAGGGGGAGACAAAGAGGTCGTGGTGGATGGCAAAGAGGCCAAAATGCAAACAGCAATGTTGAATGCTACTACTGTGGTAAAATGGGTCATATAGCTAAAGACTACTATAAAAAGCAGAATGACATCATGAATGGAAAAGTGCAACATGGAAATTATGCATCTTCTAGTAGACAGGGCAATGACAGAAATGAACATTTGTTTATGGTATTTTTCAAATTTTTCTCCTTCCTGCATATGTACTGCCTGGCAGTCCTAGGCAACCTAGAAGTCTTCTGATAGCTCATCGAACTGTTTGCTGAAATCCCAACAAAACCGGAGGAGAAAACACTGCTGCCAGGAGGCGAGAACTCCAATCTCCTCTGCTCTGTACCACCGTCGTCTCGCGAAACGGCGGTACCTAATGAAAACCCGAATCCCTCACAGTGGGCAAAGGTGCATCTCTGAGAGTATCCCTGTTTCTAACATGGTTCACACACACAGTCATAAACTGAACTGCTCTCATGCCATCTTTACTGCGAATCCGTGCATAAGCAGATCCATCATCCATGACCTTTGTTTCCATGCGCATCTCTGTGATGAATGGCTGTCCAAGAATTATAGGATAAGAGCATGAATCCTGCACAAAGAAATGAAAATCCTCCTCTACATCACCAATAGAAACCCTGACACTAGGACAGGCAACATACAAATCACCTGCAGTGTTATTGGAAGCTCTCATACGCCACCCATGCTCTACATCCATAGGCCACCTGTTACTCTCATAAACTCCACGAACTATGAGATTAATCTCTGAACCATGATCCACCAATGCAACATAAGGCACCTGTTTCTCTCCAATCTTTACCATCGTCTCTGTAGTTGCTCTAGCCCAATGGCTCCGCGAAAAGTGACTACGCGGTATCAAGACAGGCTCATCAATTTCAGCATAATGCATAGGCTGAACCCTCTTCTCTACCTGCGGAAAAACAGAAGCATTCTCAACCATAACCTCATCCTCATCCTCATCCAACTCCCCAATCAAAACTCCCTGTGTATCAGTGGTAGACAATGCATGTCTTTTCCTCTTTAGGACCTCCTGAAACTAATCCTGAAACTCTCTTTTCGAGATGCCCAAAACCTCAGAAATAATGAAAGTCACCTCACTGCCAAGTATCTTGTCATTAAAGATTTTCTTCATGTCCATAGATGTCTCAATATCGGACATCAATCTAAACCCTGGCTGCTTTCTCTCTCTAGGCTCTTGCCTCTTTTCTCTCTTTTGAGCATCTTCCATCTGTCGATCTGGCCCTGGTCTTGAAGACGGTCCTGCAGTAGGTGGAGTAACAAACTCACCCCCTCTAGTCTTCTTAGCTTCACTTGGATTTTCTTCATCCCTCTTACGATTCTCCTCAACAAGTACATCTGCTCCCTGAGACTTAGCCAAATAAGCATAAATAGAGTACCTGTCAACAGGCGAGTCCCAACCTGTCTCTGATCTGATGCTAGAGCTTGCACTAGTCAAAACAGTTTGCTGAATTTTTCCCTTGTTTGCAGTCTCCATAGCATAAGTTCATAGTGCTGACTGAGTCTCTGATCCCTTCTCAATCTGGACTCCATATGCAGAAGCATCACCTCTAGCTGTCACATAAGAAGTACGTGCCGCCATATCATCCACTAACTTCTTCATTCCACCTTTACCAAAGTTGGTAGCAAGTGGAGCTCCTGTCTCAGTCAACCAAATCTTACCATCTTGCCCCCAATATACCAAATTCTTCCTCCTTGCATCCTGAAAAGATTCACAATCCCTGCAATGCTGATGGTCCGTACTATCGCACCAAATACATCTCCGATCTCTCCTAGGTGCACTAGGAGCACTCCTAGGTGTAGTAGGAGCACTAGAAGAAGTAGTAGGCGCAGTCGAAGAAAACTGCTCTTTCAACTTTCCCACCAACTCCGCTTTAACTGACTCCAGTGTCAAATCTGTTATGCCTTTGATTATGTCATCAAGAGAAGTAGGCACCGATGGAGCGGATGGTTTTGGAGCAGAAGGTGTAGGCATCGGTCGTGGAACAAGAGGAATAGGTAGAGTGGAAACAGTAGGCACTGGCATAGGCCAAGAAACTGGCTGAGGAGGAGAAGAAATAACAGGGATAGAAGCAGGCATAGGAGCTGATGATGGTGTAGGTGTCATGGAACCATTCTGCAGGCGAGTCTTCCATATCCTTCTCTTGGTCAAAGTCGAGACTGCATCCTGAGCATCATGCCAATCCGTTTTAAGACCCATAGGCTTCATGCGATCCTCAAGAAGCTCACCCAATTCTTCTTGAAGAGCAGGATCTGCAGCTTGCAAGACAAGCTCAACTTTTTCAACATCCAATGCTCTTTGTTCAATGGCATCAAGCTGACTATACCTCTCCTCAAATTCTCGAATCAACTCTGAAGCAGCTAGACCTTTGTTTGGCATGTAGACCCACTCTCGGAATGACCGCCGAGTAGCCATACCAAAGTTCTCAAGGAAATATTCTTCTTTCAAGGCCTTCTTAAAATCTTGCCAATGTGTATTTTGAATAAAAAGATCAGTCACTTTTGCCCTCAAAGCGGGTGTGACAAGACGAAGGAAATACTTACTCATAAGTCCAGCTGGAACTCTGAAAAACCCCATCTTGATCTCATATGTCTTCAAATATGTTGAAACATTACGGCCGTCAAATAGCTTCTTCTCATTCTCAACTGCTTCAATAGCCTTAGTCGCGCTGTTTGCATTCTCCTGCTCCGAATAGAGTTGCCTTTGCTGAGACAACTGCTATTGATGCAATTGTTGCTGCTGCTGCATATACAATTGTGTCTGCTGATTTTGGAGCTGCATATACATGGACATATTCTGCAAAATCTGCTTTAGATCCTCTGTTGAAGTACTTGACGCAGCAGTCATTGATGGAGCTGAAGTAGACGCAGCTAGAATTGTAGAAGAGGCTGAAATAGAGGCTGAAGTATCTCCCATCCTGAAATTTCTGCGACGCTTTCACGTCGGGTTCACCAAAGATGTCGAAGGGTTTGTGAAAGAAATATCGCATCCACAGAGGACCTTGACTAATTTCAAGATAGAAGATCAATCAAGCGAGATCAAATTCCATTTGAAAGCTCAATTTTAAATAATATGTGGCAAATATCCAGTTACATCTGAATGAGAGCATGTCCAATAAACAACTTGACGAATACTCATGTCATATAATTTGCAATTCTCTTGAATAGATAAAATTTCTGTGGCAGCCATCCAGATCTAATGTAATCTTGGATAGATATACACAGCTCTTGTACAGTTAAAACTCTGTCATAGGTCTTCCAAAATACGTAATTCTTCACCATATAGAATTGTGATAAGATCAAACTTGAATAACATGCATTTTCATTGCCGTGTTGATAATGGCTCGTGGTTCACAGATCATAATGCAGAATCTGAAAGTCTGAGATCTCTGTTGCAGGTTGAAAGTTTCATAGGAATGTGGAGTATCAAGCTTTGATAGAGTTTTACAACTGGATTCAGTGCGACGAATTTCAGCTCAATCGGACCCGAGAGAGAGAGAGAGCTTCCCTTTTCTCCCTGTTTTTCCTCTTTCACAAGCGCTGTGTAGCCCCAAATGCCGCAAGCCTCCTCCCTAAATTGGTTTTTCTCCCTGAACCAGAAAAGCACCCATGGTCCCAGTCGCAGAATTCTGAGGAAAAGCAGCCCCTTTTTAGCCACTCTTCCTTTTCATAGCATACCACACGCAGAAAAGCGGCATCTTTCATCTTCAAGTCATGCACACGTTCCCAAAGAGGAGGAAGAGGATCCAATATTGTTCGAGCAACGTATTCAGCAGAGCGAGCATGCTTGAAGAAAGAGTGCTTGAGCAATTTCTCTGCACTTGGACGTTTTGTAGGATCTTTCACCAAACACATTGCTATCATCTCTTTGAATGACTTTGAAAACATTTTGTCTCTCTCATAGTCAAGCCCTGTAAGGTCATCAAAAGTACCTTCATAGGAGGGTACTTCGAGAAGGGGGCATGCCCATGTGCTAGCTCCAAGGCTGTGATCCCAAAGGACCAAATATCAGCCTTGAAATCATACCCATGAACTTGCTCCATAACCTCAGGTGCCATCCAGCATGGGGTTCCAACGAAAGTGTTTCTTGATCATTGTCTGTCACCAGTATTAAACATGCAAGCAGAAACACCAAAGTCCCCAAGTTTCACAACACCATTTCCATCAACAAGAATATTCCCTACCTTGACATCTCGATGAATATGTCCATGATGATGAAGATACTCTAAGGCCTTCAAGGTCTCTTTCAAAAAGGATCTCGTCATCATCTTTTGCAATAGTCTCTTTTTCTTCTCCTTTCTGCTGCTGCAAGCTCTTGATCCCATGAGGTGAATCTGCACTGTCTTGATCTGGATCATCCTCGAAAACATCAAAGCGTCCAATATGCTTGGGCTCCTTCTTTCCAACTCCTGGATGTGGAGGCTTGGTATCATTAGGTATTTTTGATGTAGCTGGAGAAGGAGAAGGCAAAGTCCTGAACGAATACGTGTAACACGTTCACCAGCATCAGTTGTGCTTTCCACTTGACCTTGCTCAACATAGGCTGAAAGCATCTCATCATGCTCACCACTATGCCTCCAACTCCTCCCCACTATACTCATACGCAAAAAATAAATGTAAACACAACAACTAAGTATGTACAAAGTATCAAATCACACACACAACTTTTGGGTGGTTTTCACACCTCGAATGCGTAGCAATACGACAACGCTCCTGGTCTGCGAGGCCGTGAGGGTGTTTGTATGTCATGAGCATGAGGTCCGGCTAGTGCTATAGCCAGTGCCGGTCCATTTCAGGTCCCATCAAGTGGAAAACAAACTGCAAAGAATAAAGATTTTGTTCACATCATAGCAACAATCTATGGGTTACCCACTATGTTTTTTGGCAAAGGAAGTCTTCTTGGTGGTGTAGTGTCTCTTGGGCATTCTATCGATGCTATAGGAATTCATATCATTATCGGTCTCATCACATGTCTTGCCTTGAAGGAAAAAAGGACTGGCATTGTTGCAATGTGTAATGATGGGAAAGGCTCTTCATGCTAGAAAATATGATATTTGGAATGAATATCAAAATCATGGAACAAGTGTATTTGATTATTTCCATGCAAGAAGAAATAGAAGATGCTTCTGGTGCTTGGGATTAGCAAACCAGGAAGTGGGTGTCTCCTGCTATGGTACAAAGTAAGAATGAATTCTGTCCCAAGGGAGCAGGGGTGAGCATGCATGCAAGCAAACAAGGAAACTCATGTGACCAAGAGCATTTCCAAAGGCAAATGCATTTCAGAAGGAAAATGTATTTTATATAGAGGTCAATATGATTGTATTGTCAAGAGTTGGGCCGTGCGAGGTGTTCTATTGATTTCTTGTTGGGGTGAGGGAGTAGGAATCCCAAGGCACTAACAAAATGAGAAAGAGAGAGAGACAATTGTGGATGCTAACGTGCTTGTCTAGATAATTGGAAAAAGAAGGAACTCCCTTGTCGAATGATCTCGCACAGTTGGGGAGACGAATTTGTAGCGTCGCTTAAGTAACACAAAGAAATGTGTAAACGTCTCTCTTTGCATCATTTTCAAAATTCGCTTAAGCGATACTGACGTTCGTCATCACTTATGAGATGACAAGTTTTTTTCAAAATTTTTAATGTCGCTTATACGACGAAAAAGTTGCCTATGCGATGGCCTTGTCATCGTATAAGCGTCGCTTGAATATTTTAACCCCCTCGCATAGCCTCCCAATGGCTAGTAGTGTTTTTCCTGAGTGGTCTTCTTCAATGAACCCATCTTCATCATCTTCCTTGCTATCTACATCATCCTCAAACAGGTTCCACAAGTCCTTCCACATAAGGTGGTACATGGTCTTCTTCTTCCAAGCATGAAAGAACTTGGCTATTTGCTTGAGTTTTGCCATGTTAATCAACTTTAAATAGCTGAGATAATACCAAAAAGTGAGTTGCCCAAGAACACAAGTAGATTAGTGTTAATCAACACTAGGTAGTATCAAGAGATACTATGTAGTTGAAGCACTTGATGTTGATCTTGAGTTTGATTTCTTGCTTCCCTTACTAATTTTTTGTGATTTCCTTACTGGATAATCAATGCTACAGTAGTTTAGAGTGGCATTGACAAGCTTGAGCTGAAAGAAGTGAGAAAATGAAGAGTTTTATGAGCTTGAAGGTCAATGGCTATGGCTACTACCCACTTTAGGGTTTTTGTACCTGATTGGTTTTTCTGATGTAGTAGCTTGTGGAAGCAATTATTTGAAAAAAGGTTTGGTGAGGAGGAAGCTTAGAGGGTAGGATTCAAAAGCCCTAAGGTCACATGGTCAAATGTGGTGCATGTAGATGGCGGGAGTTGTACGACCAGTAGACGGTGCATTTTAGATAGCGAGCTAGAAAATTCGTAATGTTGAGCAGGAAAAAGGCCAATGTCACAGTTTGATGTGCTGGCATAAGGACCCCTGAGTAGGAGAAGATTTTCATAGTTCAAGACATGAGCTATCTCTTCTTCTTTGGCTAGATCTAGGGCCTCCAAGTAGGCATGGTGTTACTGGTTATGGCTACCATAGAAGGTCAAGTGAAGATAGAGGTGAAAGATGAGACCTTTAGCTAGACTTGAGCTGAGCAATGATGAAGAGAAGCTGGTAGAGTAAAGAATGGAGCTTAACAGAGCTAAGCCATGACCACCATGGCTCTTATACCATGTTGAAATGCATGGATCTAGAGCGTGGCTATGGTAGATGGAACACAAAGACAATGTTTATGATGACATAGATTAGATAGATCAATTGTCATTCAAGTGAATTAGGTTCCAAGATGGAATCTTGGACTCATAAACACAATCTTGAGGATGACACTGACTATGACTGAAAGGAAAAAGTACAATTGTATTCCATCATTGAATGATAAGAAGGCACATCACTTTATAGGCTCATGATGGTTCCCTTTTTCTCCACTGTACATATGGGATTCACGACATCTCTTCTTGGAGTATACATCATTTGTCATTTCTCAACACCAATGCCTTCACCTTAGCCTTCAATTGAGCTTTACATAACTTTGGGATAGCTATGATACCATGAAAATAAACAAAAGGACAGAGAGGTGAAGAACCCAAGAGTACACACACAAAAGCAATGAAGACTTGAGCACATAAAGAGATAGGGCTTAAATCATATTTCTCTTCTACAAAAAAACAACTAAGTATACTACATGATAAAAGGCTAATATAAAAGTACCACAACATATGTAGATGTGGTCACTAAGTGTGAATCCACTAAGGAATGAAGAGATGGCACAATCAATGTGCCATAATGTAATACTTCCATGCAATTAAAAGTTACTTGGTTAGTTCGAAAGTTAGTTAGTCAATTAGCAAGTTAGTAAGGTTACTAACTAAAGACTAACTAAAGCAAAAAAATTTAACTAACATTAATAATTAACTAACTTAAAATTTAAAAAAATGTATATATATATATATATATGTATGTATGTATATATATATATATATATATATATATATATATATATATATATATATATATAAAATCGAGGATTGTAACCTGATATTTTTCCCGGATTGACAAGGACTGTAGCCACTCATCACGGAAGTTACCATGTGAATGAGCGTTAGGAGTCATATTAGTCATTAGTGTCAATGTGTATAATATGGATGGTCCAAAAATACTAGATTTTTGGATAAAACTAGCATATTTTTTATATTTTTGATATTATTTATTGTAAATATCCTAAAAAGCTATGGAAATTTCTAGATCAGAATGTCTTGTTAAAAAGAAGTAAGTGATTTTTTCAGTTTTAGAGATTTAATGCAAAAAAAAGGAATGATTGGCAAAATCACACACATCATGATTGCAGTTTACAAGCAGCAAACAACACTCTGAGAATAGGGAGAAGAAAGACGAGTAATCTGGAAGATTTCTAAACAAGTGTCTTAGGGTTTTGCCCCCCTTTCAGAGCCAATGGAACGATTAGATTTGTGATTTGAGCATTGGATTGCATCTTAGAAGTTTTAGATTGCTGATTTTACCAAGATCCCCTCCATAAAGAGCTCTTCTTCTCAGCCACAACCCTTCTTCTCTAATTCAGCTATCTATAAATAAGAGGCATGGGGAGTAGTTTAGAGAAGCACAAGGAGACCCCGAGAGGCTATGAGAGAGAGGTAGAGAGAGGGAGGCAGAAGGATACCCCTCCAAGAGGTTGTGAGAAGGAGCTTGAGAGAGAGAGAGAGAGAGAGAGAGAGAGAGAGAGAGAGAGAGAGAGAGAGAGAGAGAGAGAGAGAGAGATTACCCTGAGAGGCTACGAGGAAGAGAGTTAGCTCAATTCCCCCTGTCTCGATCTCTGGCTAAGCCATCTTGTCTTACTCTCTCCCATCTTGACTTTATTCCACCTTCCCTATCTCTCAAACATCCTTACGGATGATGGCTCCAAAGCGACGAGGTGGAAGGACCATGGGAACCACTGCAACCGGTCAAGGAACGAGCATTGCTAGAGATATGGGAGTGCCCGAGGTTGCTAGAATTGCCACTACCAATGGAATGTCGGATTTGGTGAATGCAAGCGCGAATAAAGATGAAATTCCCAATGTCTTCATGCCAAACTAAGTTATTCACTACTAGGTTATTATTTAGCCACATAAAATAATAAGGTTTATGCCAAATTTCTATTAAAAAATAAATGTTAGCCTTTCCATCAAATGGTACAAGATCTACTTGCTAGATTGCACGGACATCAGTATAAGAATTAATTACATAAAATATTAGCTTATATATTTTACACTTACATGAATTAGTAGTTTCATCTAGAAATCATACTAGTACACACATAAACAATTAATCACTATGATTTTTAGTTAGATTAATTGAGACTCTAAATCGTACAATCATGATGCAAATAGTTGCAAGAGGTTATTGCACATATGACTTTATGCACACTCGAGATTAGTAAAATGACTCAATATAATTATTGTCAAATGCGACAAGGTTAAGTGTTGATTAACACTCAAAAAGTGAAACTCTATTTAAAGGGATCTGTAAGTCATCTTGTTAAGTTATTGGCATAATATATTTCTTTAAGGAATTTTTCTTATGTTGGGTAAGATAGTCCAAATGAGAAATTCATGCCTTTCTTAACGTGTTGTAAGAGATGCACTCAACACTTCTTTATGGGGAGGAGAATCCTCATTAGAATGTAAGGTTACCTTAGGATAAGGTCTATCTTGGCTATGGAAGCTATGAGTTGCATGATGGTGTGATTGACATTACATCATTTGATATACATTTGAAAGGATTGTTTGTATTGCTAGAATCTATATCTCTGATTGAAAACATTGACAAATATGATAAAAGAAAATATTGTACTAGGTTACCCCCAAGCTAGCTGCGAGACCCTACTCCAAGGGGGTCATGGTTGTTGCTCCGAGAGGCTTAGGCCGGCTTCATAGCAAAAGGTCTATCCATAGAGATAATCTTAGACAATAGGAAATGTGGGTGGTAGGGGGGCTGTGGTTGTAAATTCCACATTATTCCTAGAATTTGACGAGCTCCAATATAATAAAGAAATTTGTTTTACTCAAGGATTGTTTAAATTGTATGCATGTCCATGAGATGAATTATGTGAAAGAATCTATGATTTAACAGACTAATTAAGGAAGCTAATTATATATGTTCCAATAAATGTACTATAGGTAACTTAAAAACTAAAGATGTGTTGAGATATCGAGCTCCACTCGTGATATGCCAGGGTGACCGTTGTGCATTTATGTCACCACGTGTCAGTTTGCAGATGCGGTTGGTACACCGCCCATGAATAATAGCTAGATGACAGCTATCCTTATCTACTCTAGTTTGTGGCTCAGTTAGTATGCCATCTTAGTTATTTGAGTTTGGTTTGAGACCCTTGTTTTTTTGATTTGAGGCCATTTCGGGGCCTGTTTTGGAGGCGGAAGTTTTCTGCACGCACTCAGGAAACGGCCCAGTTTTATGCTGTGCGACCACTGTTCTACAGTTTTGCAGATTAGCCCTTGTGAGGCTGAAGCTGTGTTCTTTGCAGTGACAGAACTTTTTGCAGTGTTCTGTAATGGCGTCTGATTCTCTCACAGATTGTCACTGAAAAGCTTGACAAGAACAACTTCCAAGCATGGAAGTTTAGTATGACGAATTTCCTTATGGGAAAAGGATATTGGGAATTTGTTGCAGGAAATGAAGAAGAACCAGTTCTTCCTAATGTTCCCAATCAACAGCAAATGCAGGCATTTAAAGCATGGCATGAGAGAGCCAGGAAAGTTATGTATTGGCTGTCTATCAGTATTTCAGACTCTATGATTGTGCATATTCAGGATGCAAGTACGCCAAAGGAGGCATGGGATACTTTGTCAAAAATGTATAGCACAAATACTCAAGCCAGGAAAAATGCAGCTCAAGCAAGAGTTGCATAATGTGCAAAGAGAAAATATGAGCATCAATGACTACCACATGAAGGTGAAGAAGATTGCAGATGCACTTGCTTCCATTGGGTCGCCAGTGGAAGATGATGATTTAGTTTCTGTGACCTTGAATGGTCTAGGAAAGGATTATGCACAGTTTCAAACATCCATTTCCGTCCGTGAAAGATTTCCTGATTTTGAGGAGTTGATTGCTCTTCTAATTTCTGAGGAGCAGACAAATGGTGGTGCATCTTCTTCAGGAGGAACTTCAAAAGAAGCTGTCTTCTACTCAAATGCTGGAAGAGGTAGAGGCAGAGGTAGAGGAGGCCGATCTAGAGGCCGTGGTAGAAATCAGAATATGCAGCAAACTCAAGAAAACCAGTCCTATAGAGGAGGACGTGGTAACTCTAGAGGCAGGGGGAGCCAAAGAGGTCGTGGTGGATAGCAAAGAGGACAAAATGCAAACAACAATGTTGAATGCTACTACTGTGGTAAAATGGATCATATGGCTAAAGACTGCTATAAAAAGCAGAATGACATCATGAATGGAAAACTGCAACAAGGAAATTATGCATCTTCTAGTAGACAGGGTGATGACAGAAATGAGCATTTGTTTATGGTGCAATACATGAACAATTCTGTGACAAGTGCAGAAGAAAGCAACGATGTATGGTATGTTGACTCAGGTACATCAAACCACATGACAGGTCATGCAGAATGGATGGAGGATGCAAGGAAAATGGAAAAACCAGGATTTGTGGAGACTGGTGATGATACTACACATCCTATTGTGCAGATTGGAAAAATTCCCTTGTCTATGCAGGATGCGAAAAAGAAATACCTGTCCGACGTATTTCATGTCCCGAATATCACCAAAAATCTGGTTTCTGTTGGTCAAATGGTTGAGCAGGGCTTGCAGGTCAGATTTAATCCTCATGGATGCTTTGTTGAGGATATGAAAAATAAAGGTCGCTTGATAGCAAAAGAAAAGAAGAAGGGCAGAATGTTTACGTTGGATGCAGACACGTCTGAATTGAGTGCAGTAATGTTTGCACATGGGACCGGTATAGTTGCAGATATTGATATCTGGCATAAACACATTGGTCATGTTAATGTACAGCGACTTAAATCAATGCAGGCCCAAAATATTGTTGCAGGATTGCCTAAATTCAAGGTTGCAGAAATGCATAAGGTATGTGAAGCATGTCAGTTTGGAAAACAGGCAAGGAAACCATTTCCTAGACATGTTCAAGAGAGTAAGAAACCATTGGAATTAATCCACTCTGATGTGTGGACTACTAAAGCTGCATCTCTTGGAGGCTGTCATTATTTTGTCACTTTTATTGATGACTATAGCAGAAAAGTTTGGGTGTATTTTATGAAAAAGAAAAGTGAAGTTTTTGGGCATTTCAAAACTCTTAAAGCTATGGTTGAAAAAGAAACAGGTTTGTAAATAAAATGCCTAAGGTCAGATGGAGGGGGAGAGTACCTCTCAAATGAGTTTGCAAGGTTCCTGCAGGAGCATGGCATAAAGCAGCAATATTCATGCAGTCATACCCCACAACAAAATGGAATTGCAAAAAGGAAAAATAGGCATATTGGAGAGGTATCTCGTGCCATGCTCAATGAAAAAGACTTGCCAGATTTTTACTGGGCTGAAGCAGTTGCTACAACAGTCTACATAATGAACAGGACTCCCACTGTAGCAATACATGGGATGACTCCAGAGGAGAGGTATACTGGTAGGAAACTAGATATTTCTCATTTGAAAATTTTTGGTTGCATTGCCTATGTACATGTGCCAGATGAGTTGAGATCCAAGTTGGATCCAAAAGCTGAGAAGTGCATCTTTATTGGTTACTCTCTGCAGCAGAAAGGGTATAGATGCTATAACCCTTCTACTCGTAAGTTTACAGTGAGCAGAGATGTTATTTTTGATGAGATGAGTAGCTGGTATAAACCAGTAAATGAGATTGATGATGTAGATGCACAAAATGGTAATGCTGCACAGAATTCACAGCAGCAGTCACAAAATATTAGTGGACCTGGAGTGTCCTCTAGCAGTGGTTCACATTCTTCGCCATGGACAGGAAGATTGAGATCAGGAGAATCTTCTCAAAGCAATGCAGATAGTGGTATGCAGGTTTCACGAAAAGGAAAAGAGAAGGTAGATCAGCCCATGTTTGATGTGAATGCAGGTCACTCTTATGCGGATGGTGAATCCAGTGGCTCAGAACAGAGCATTGATGATGAGTTGGGTATCCCCTCTATTGTTATACCTGGAGTAAGGAAGACCAGGGATGTTTTGAGAGCACCTGGAAGTGAGCCTACTTTGCGTAGGTCTACCAGAGCTAGGTATCCTGTGGATAGGCTGAAATATGATGGATTTACAGCCATTCACTATGCATATATGGTCAAAGTGATACAGGAACCAGAACCCACTTCTTTTGAGCAAGCCATGGGAAAAGAAAAATGGGAGAAAGCCATGGATGAAGAAATGGATGCCTTGGAAGCAAATGCTACATGGGAATTGGTACCTTTGCCTAAAGGTAAGAATGCAATTGGCTATAAGTGGGTTTATAAGGTGAAGCACAATGCAGATGGTTCTGTGAACATATACAAGGCAAGATTAGTAGTCAAGGGTTATGCACAAACATATGGCATTGACTATGAAGAAACATTCAGTCTGGTTGCAAGGATGGCAACCGTAAGAGCAGTCATTGCTATGGCTGCATCAAAGGGATGGTCTCTACATCAGATGGATGTAAAGAATGCCTTCTTGCATGGTGATTTGCAAGAAGAGGTCCATATGGAGTAGCCACCAGGTTATGTGCATGCTGTTCATCCTGAGTTTGTTTGCAGGTTGAAGAAAGCCTTGTATGGCTTGAAGCAAGCACCTAGAGCATGGTCTGACAAGATAGGACAGTATCTTGTCACTATTGGCTTTCAGATTTCCAAGGTAGATTTCTCACTTTATGTGAGAAAAAACAGAGAAAGGTATTATGCTGCTTGTCATTTATGTTGATGATTTGATTATGACAGGTGACAGTGATGAAGATATCCTTCATGTGAAAATGCTATTGAAGTAAAAGTTTGAGATGAAGGATTTGGGAGAGCTGCGTTATTTCTTGGGCATTGAGGTGATTAGATCACCAAGTGGGATACAGCTCTTGCAGAGGCAGTATGGATTGGACATGCTGTCGAAATATGGGATGACAAGCTGTAAGCCTATTTCAGTTCCTTTGGAGCAGAATGTGAAGCTGAGCACAGATGCAGGTGAGCTTCTGGAAGACCCTACTATGTACAGACGCATAGTAGGAAGCTTGATTTATATGACTATTACCAGGCCAGATTTGAGCTATGCTGTTGGACTGGTAAGTTAGTTTATGCAGGCTCCAAGGAAACCACATTTGGATGCGGCTAGACGCATACTCAGGTATGTGAAGTCCACATTGCAGTATGGACTATTTTATGAGACTGGGGTTCAGATACAGTTGCATGGATACACTGATGCTGATTGGGCTGGTAGCATTTCTAATAGACGATCTACCAGTGGATATGTGTTCTCTTTTGGGAGTGCTGCAGTCACTTGGAGCAGCAAGAAACAACCTACAGTTGCCTTGTCAAGCACAGAGGCTGAGTACAGGGGTGCAGCAATGGCTGCATGTGAGGTAGCTTGGTTGCATAAGCTACTTTATGATATGCATCAGTCTACAGATGGGCCAGTTGTCATTTATTGTGACAACATGAGTAGTATACACTTGGCAAATAACCCAGTCTATCATGCTACAACAAAGCACATTGAGGTGCATTATCACTATGTGCGGGAGAGGGTTTTACTAGGTCTTATTGATCTAGTTTATGTCAGCACAGAGGATCAGGTAGCTGACATATTCACGAAGGCATTGGGCGCAGAGAAGCTGCGCAAGTTCAGAGACCTGCTTGGTGTGCAGGAATTGGGATTGAGCTCGAGGGGGAGTGTTGAGATATCGAGCTCCACTCGTGATATGCCAGGGTGACCGTTGTGCATTTATGTCACCACGTGTCAGTTGCAGATGCGGTTGGTACACCGCCCATGAATAATAGCTAGATGACAGCTATCCTTATCTACTCTAGTTTGTGGCTCAGTTAGTATGCCACCTTAGTTATTTGAGTTTGGTTTGAGACCCATATATAGGGTTCTTCTATTTCTTTGTATTTGAGTTCTTTTTGGCTTACACAACTAAGAAGAGGAAAACTGTTTTTTTCAGCCTCCACCTCTGTGTGTATTCCCCCATTGTGCAAGCAAGAAAGCTACAAGTGAGACTCCTTCCTTCTCTCCCACAATCTTGACAAGATGATACCCTCATCAAAGGAAAGTGGGTGGACATAACCCTTGACGGGTCCATCCAATGGTAGGGTGATCCCCATTAGCTAGGAGCCTTTTGAAATCAGTAATAGAAATATGAAGACGATAAATTGACCAACTAGTCGTTAGGTAGAATTGACTTGCATTGTTTTAGGGGGACTAGAATGGGATGTTGCCTTATGGATAGGAGGGTTGACGTACCGCACTCCTCTCCATCTCTCATCCTCTTTGAAAGTGCAATGGCAAGTCCGCTTCACATTGAGTAATCTTGTACAAGTGAGAACTCAAAATTACTTACACTAGCTGGCTGTTGGGAGACCTGTCCAATTTTAGGAACTCAAAAATTTAGGTCGATCCTAGTGGATTCGACCAGAAGACTTCTGTTGCGATGTAGACTCAGTGGGGTCTACGTTACAAACCTCATGTTGTTCCAAGGGAGCGTTGGACGGTGTCATTTGGAAAACCTACTAATGGGCTACAAAAAGTTGTGCCTTGGAATGAGCCTGGACAGACACCTCATAGTTGGTATCAGAGCACTTGTTAAAATAGAATACGACATAAGCTTGAGAAGATTTTTTTTGAGATGGTAAATATAGCCTAGGACATGTTTTATTCTCTTTGTTAATGTATGTTTTTGAATTCTGGCAGAGTAACGAATCTTGAAAATGATTCTTGATCTTCCGAGTAATACTTATGTTAGCTATGCATTCATCGAGTTTTTCCTGGAGAATTCAGACGATGCGAGTACTAGATCAATTGTACAACCCCTCACCTCTATATCCTGAAAGATGGTGGATGATTAGAAAAGGATACTGCTATATTGATGCAAGCTTATCTTTAGAATAATCTAAAAAGGGTAAAATGGATGGAAGATCTTAAAGTTTTTGAGATCTATCTATTTTATGAAGCCAGTGTACCTTGTATACTAGAGGCAAGAAGATCAAACTAAACTAGTATATCTATGAGAAAGTTACAAAGATCCTTCCAACCAACAGATAAAATTTGTAGGTTGCTCTAGCCGCTGCAACCGCAAAAAGGATAGATTTCCTAAACTCCCTAAAAAATATAGATTCTTAGATATCTACTCTTAGAATCCAAGTTACTTCATAAAGGATGTATCAGAATGTCATGCTTAGATTGTAGTAGGGAATCATTTTCTAAAAAATAAGATGAGCATGTGAGCTGTTTGAATAATGTATTTTTTTCCATTTGATTACCTTATAAATCTGTTGTAATAAAGATTGATTGATACTTTATCAATCAGAGAAATAATGGAACCTTATTTTCCTTGAAATATCTGAAATTGCAGTTTAACTTTAACAATGGGAAGAGAGTTTTATTTGAAATTTTTTTCAATAAATTAAGCGAGAAATAATTTGAGCATCGAACTCTAGTATTAATGCTATATAAATTTTGTAAAATTTAACTTGGAAATTATTGAAGATTTTCTAGAATTTTGCATCCAAGGCCAATTTCAAGGTCAAGGCGACAAAGCTCCCCAAGGCCGAGGTCAAGTAGCTATGGCAAGAGAAAGAACGTGAAATATTACCCTTAAAGAGATTAATAAGGAGGAAGACCCTATTATGGAAGACGATATTGAAAGAGCAACTGTTCATGCTGCATTCCACAGGAAGGGTCCAAATTGTCAATATTCAGTAATACAGACACTAGCTAGTCATCGAGGTAAATCATTTAAAGTTTTTATTGACTGTGGAAGTACACACTCATTTATTTCACCCGTGTGCTAAGAAGTTAGGAATAGATATAGTAAATGTATCAAAACTGCTTGTGGAATTAGCAAATGGAAAGGAAGTACTTTCTACACAGCAAACTGCCAAGATAGAGTTTAACCTAGGAGAAAACCTTTGAAGTATAAGGTTCAAAGTAATGAACTTAAGAGCTTATGAATGTTTACTAGGAATGGATTGGCTGATTCCCAATGATGCTCATATCCATTGTGGAAAAGGTGAAGTCACATTTCAAGATGATTTGAACAGGGAAATAGCAACTACACAAGGTGAAACAGGGAAACCTAAAGTTCAATTAGCAAAAGCTCTCGAATTGTGAAAGGCTTGAAGAAAGGATTACCTATTTACTTGATTAAGCTTAACAAGGTAAATCAAGATGGTGACAGAAAAAGAACCATCATGGTTTAAAGAGTGCGCTGACATATTGAGCTAACTAAGTTACCTCCGGAAAGAGAAGTCAATCATGAGATCAAACTTGTTCTAGGAGCTACTCCAGTTTGCAAAAAGACCTTACAAAATATCTATTCATGAAGCCATCAAATTCAAAGAGCACTCAAACAACTACTAGAACAAGGGTATATTCGGCAAAGTAGTTCACCATGGGGAGCCCCACTATTATTCCAAAAGAAGAAAGATGGAACTCTCCATCTTTGTATCAACTATCGAGGGCTAAACTAAGTAACAGTAAAGTATAAGTACCCAATTTCGAGGATAGATGAGCTTTTTTATCATCTACAAGGGGCAATGATCTTTTCTAAGATCGTTCTTTGGTCAGGATATTATCAAATCAGAATCAAGGATGAAGATATTCCTAAAATTGCCTTCAACAAAAGATACTGTCATTTCGAATTCA
This sequence comes from Lygodium microphyllum, assembly GCF_053477565.2. Lineage (NCBI taxonomy): Eukaryota > Viridiplantae > Streptophyta > Polypodiopsida > Schizaeales > Lygodiaceae > Lygodium > Lygodium microphyllum. The sequence continues at coordinate 98,285,136 of NC_141151.1, forward strand.
TTGTGACGTCAGTTGGGTTGACAAATGCCCCAGCTACCTTCAACAGGTTAATGCAAGATATTTTCAGACCTCATCTCAATGACTTTGTTCTTGTATTCTTTGATGACGTCCTAACTTATTCTAAGGAGGAAGAAGAGCATGAACCACATCTTCGCATTGTCCTAGAGACGATGAGAACACACAAATTGTATGCCAAGAAGAAGAATAGTGCCTTCTTCAAAAGAAAGGTTGAATACTTGGGATTCATAGTGTCTACTAAAGATATATCAATAGATCCTGCCAAGGTCAAAGATGTTCAAGATTGACCACCCCCAACCACTATCAAGGAAGTGAGAAGTTTCCTAGGTCTAACAAGATGGTATAGGATATTCATCAGAATCTATGCCCAAATTGTAACACCTCTTATAGACTACTCAAAAAGGAAGTTTCCATTATCTAGATGCCAATTGAAAAATCTAGCTTTGAGTAACTAAAGCATAGTTTGATAATGGCTCCTATCTTAAGGCTACCTAACTTAAGCAAAGAATTTGAAGTTGTCATAGATGCCAGCTCTCTTGCATTGGGATGCATGTTAATGCAAGATGGTCATCATGTAGCCTACTTCTCAAGAAAGTTGAAAGCCCATGAAAACAGATATGCTACTCACAACCTAGAGTTGTTAGTTGTGATTCACACTTTCAAATTGCGGAGACATTACTTGCTTGGAAATAAGTTTTTCTTAGTCATCACAGATCATAAAAGTCTTAAGTGGATTTTTACTTAGCCTGGTCTTAGTATGAGGAAACAATGATGGATCAAAATTTTTTAGGAGTATGACTCTGAAATTAAGTTCAAACATGGTAAAGAAAATGTAGTAACAGATGCCCTTAGCTATAAAGCCTTCCTTAATGCTATTATCGCTAAAGAACCATCTAGGGCAGAAACTATGGCTACAATGGTATCAATGCCAACTAATCCTATCATCGAATTAGCAAATAAGGACCCAGACTATTAGCAATTATTTTGGGAAGTCCAGAATAAGAAACAAGATCCCAAACTCAAGACTAAGTATCAAGAATTCTCTACAGATGAAGATGAAGGACTTGTTTATTTCAGAATGAGACTATGCATTCCTTCAAGTCAGACTCTCAAGAGAAGGATACTTTCAGAATGAGACTATGCATTCCTTCAAGTCAGACTCTCAAGAGAAGGATACTTTGGGAAGCACATGACTCTCCTTTTTTAGGGCACACGGGATATGTAAAAACTCTTAATGCTATCAGGAAAAGCTATTACTAGCAAAGACTCAAGGGTGATGTACTTAAGTATGTCACTGAATGTATAAATTACCAAAGGGTAAAATCTAAATGTGTCAAGTTACGAAGAAAACTCCAGCCACTTTGACATTCCCCAGATGAAATGGGAGTTTATTAGCATGGACTTTGTATTTGGGTTATTTTCTCTACAAGGAGGATATAATTCAAGAATGGTAATAGTAGACATGCTAACAAAGGTCGCTCATCTTATTGCAAAAAAACCAATTACAAAGCTTTAGATATTGCAAGAATTTTTGTAAAAGAGATTTCTAGGTTACATGGGTTACCTAAAATGATCATCAGTGATTGTGATTGTCTTTTCACATCACATTTCTGGAAGAGTTTATTTGAAGGCATTGGGACCCAACTTTGTTTCAGCATTGCTTATCATCCGGCACAAACTGATGGATAGATAGAACGAGTTAATCAAGTAATTGAGGATATTATGTGCACATATTGTAGCAAGGAACCTAAAAGGTGGATTTAGTATCTACCCTTAGTATTTAGATGACTCCATTTTAAGCACTATATGGTCAAGATTGCCGTATGCCACTTAATTTTTCCAATCCTACTCTAAGGGTAGAAGGTTCAAGAAAAATGTTAGAAGGAATGGATGATCAAATCAAGATTATCAAACAAGATATTCAAGCTGCCAAGGACCGATAAAAGGTGTATGCTGATCTAAAAAGGCAAGAACGAATCTTCAAATAGGAGACATGGTCTTTATCCATGTCTATCCAAAGAAGAGTTCTTTGTCTTTAGGAGAATTTAAGTAGCTAAGTCCAAGTTATTGTGGACCCTATAAGGTTCTTAAATGCTTACAACTAAGCGCTTACAAGATACAACTCCATGAGAATATAAAAATCCACAATGTATTTTATGTTAGCTTATTGAAAGCATGCGTAGCTAAGTCGAACCATATCCTTGATGATCAACAAGTTGTAATACCTAACCAAGGAGTCCTTGAGCTACAACTTGGAAGAGTAATTGATGTAAGTGAGAGAAAATTGAGGAGTAGAATCCTTAGAGAATACCTTGTCCAATGGAAGGATTATCCCGAAGAAGATGAGACATGGATAGATGAGAATGTTCTTTATCAACAATACCCACACTTTCTCTCAAGATGAGGACATCTCAATTTCTCTAAGGGGAGGAGGATGTTATACTTCCACGCACTTAAAAGTTAGTTGGTTGGTTTGAAAGTTAGTTGGTCAATTAGTAAGTTAGTAAGGTTACTAACTAAAGACTAATTAAAATTTAAAAATCAACTAACATTAATAATTAACTATTATATATATATATATATATATATATATATATATATATAAAATTGAGGATCGTAACCTAATATTTTTTTCGAATTGACAAGAACTATAGCCACCCATCATGGAAGTTACCATGTGAATGAGAGTCATGAGCCATATTAGTCATTAGCTATGTCAATATGTATAGTATGGATGGTCCAAAAATACTAGATTTTTGGACAAAGCTAGTATATTTTTTATATTTTGGATATTATTTATTGTAAATATCCTAAAAATCTATGGAAATTTCTAAAACAAGATGTCATGTAAAAAAAGTAAGTGTTTTTTTCAACTAGTTTTGATATTTAATGCAAAAAAAAAGAATGATTGTTGAAATCGCATGCATTGCGATCTCAGTCTACATACATCAAACAACACTCCGAATAGGGAGAAGAAGAAGGAGTGATCTAAAAGATTTCTAACTAAGTGTCTTGGCATTTTACCCCCCTTTCAGAGCCAATGGAACCATCAAGTTTGTGATTTGAACATTAGAATACATCTTAGAAGTTTCAAATTGCCGATTTTGCCAATATCCCCTCCATAAAGAGCTCTTCTTCTCAACCACAACCCTTCTTCTCTAATTCACGCTATAAATAAGAGAAGACATGGGGAGCAATTTAGAGAAGCACAACCAGACCGCGAGAGGTTGCAAGAGAGAGGTAGAGAGAGGGAGGTAGAAGGATACTCCTCCAAGAGGCTGCGGGAAGGAGCTTGAGAGAGAGAGAGAGAGAGAGAGAGAGAAAGAGAGAGAGAGAGAGAGAGAGAGAGAGAGAAGTTATCTCGAGAGACTATGAGAGAGAGAGCTAGCTCAATTTCCCATGTCTCGGTCTTTGACTAAGCCATCTTCTCTTACACTCTCTCATCTCTAATTTATTTCGCCTTCCCTATCTCTCGAACACACTTGCGGACAATGGCTCCAAAGGGACAAGGTGGAAGGACTATGGGAGCCACCACAACCGGTCAAGAAATGGGTATTGCCAGAGATACGGGAGTGCCCAAAGTTACTGGAGTTGCCACTACCAACAGAACATCGGGTGTGACGAACGCAAGTGCAAGCAAAGATGAAATTTCCAATGCCATTATGCTAAACCAAGTTATTCACTACTAGGTTATTATTTCGCCAAATAAAATAATAGAATCTATGCCGAATTTCTACAAAAAAATAAATGTTAGCCTTTGCATCAAATGGTACAAGAGCTACTTGTTAGATGAACGGACAACATCCGTATAGGAATTAACTACATAAAATATTAGCTTTTATATTTTTCACTTACACAAATTGACAGTTTCATCTAGAAAGCACACTAGTACATGTAAAAATGATTAATCACTATGGTTTGTAGTTAGATTAATTGAGACTCTAAATCATAGAATCATGATGGAAATAGTTGCAAGAGGTTATTGAACATATGACTTTATATGCACTCGAGATTAGTAAAATAACTAGATATAATTATTGTCAAATGTGACAAGGTTAAGTATTGAGTAACGCTTAAAAAGTGAAACTCTATTTAAAGGGATATGTAAGTCATCTCATTAAGTTATTGGCATAATATATTTCTTTAAGGAATTTTGCTTATGTTGGATAAGATAGCCCAAATGAAAAATTCATGTCTTGCTTAACATCCTGTAAGAGATGCACTCAACACTTCTTTATGGGGAGGAGAATCCTCATTAGAATGTAAGGTTACCTTAGGATAAGGTCTACCTTGGCTATGGAAGCTATGAGTTGCACGATGGTGTGATTGTCATTGCTGTTGGAAGAGAGGGAGAGAGACAGAGTGGAGCAGAAGATGAGCCTCACCTCATTGTTGTTCTTCTTTCATTATTCTCCCATCATAAAATTGAAAGAGACTTACACACATAGGTATGACTAACCAAGACTAATTGTGATTAAGTTACTGACTACACCGACTTATTGAATGTTACACACATGTACAGCTGTATCCAGCTAATGTCGGTCACACACATAAAGATATACTTGCTAAAGAGTAATGGGAGCTTGAGATTCTAACACTCCCCCTCAAGCTCAACCCATCTAATAAACTCCAAGTAGCTATTTGAAGTATATGAACTTTTCTTTACCAAGAGACTTGGTAAATATGTCTGCTACCTCGTCTTGAGTCTTCACATGAATCAAGTCAATCCGCCCTGTAAGAATCATTTCTCTGGTGAAATGGTAGTGAACCTTAATATGTTTGGACCTAGCATGGTAGACAGGATTGCTAGCCAACATAACACTATTGAGGTTTCACAATGAAATCTCACTCTACTTTCCAACTATATTTCCAAGTCTTTTAGTAGTTTCATGAACCAAACCGCGTTGCGAGCCGCAAAGGTAGCTCTTCTGTACTCAGCTTCTGTACTAGACAATGCAATGGTGGGTCATTTCTTACTATGCTAACTAATCATATTGTTGCCCAATCCAAATGCATAACCATTGGTTGACCTCCTGTCATAGGCACAACCAGCCCAATCAGCATCAGTAAACCCTGTCAAGTCAAGAGATTTTCCATACGCATAAAATAACCCATAATCTGTAGTACCCTTTACATATCTCATGATCCTCCTGACTGCACCTAAATGTGGTTTGCGAGGCTTCTGCATGAACTCACTAATCTACCCCACCGCATAACATAAGTCATGACGGGTAATAGTCAAGTATATCAAGCTGCCCACCATCTGTCGGTACATGGTCACATTCTCTATCTCATTCCCAACATGAATCTGCAGCTTGACATTCTAATCAAGAGGTGTCTCCATAGGCTTGCATTCATCCATACTATACTTCTGTAACATGTCATGAGCATATTGCTTCTGTAGCAACCATATACCTTGAGAAGTAGATACTACCTCAATCCCAAGAAAATACTTTAGTTCGCCAAGGTCTTTGACTTTGAATTCAGCATGTAAATATGATTTAATTTCAGCAATGCCCTCTTCATCATCTCCAGTGATGATAAGATCATCTACATAAACCACTAGAAACATATATCCATAATTTATTGTAACGTGTCCACCTGTTATCTTCAGGACACGTCTTAGGAGTCCATCGGAAAGTATATCTAGAAGGCTCTGCCCGGCAATCCCATGGAATGTTATAGGTTTTACGATCTAGGACTCTCTGCATCTACCACATAGCGAAAGTATTCCGGCCGTTCCCACTTAGGACCGACCTGAATTAGGGTTTTCCTATTGGTCATTTCCTAACGGCAACTAATGTCGAACCCAAGCGAACTACTTTACGCAGAAACACTAGGTCCGAAGCAGATTCATGCTGCACTTGGTCTAAGGAGAATGGGAAACGAGAGGGATGCAAACTCAACCTCTCTTCCATAAGGCATAGTCCCATTCCGTTCCCCTAAAACAACGTAAATCGGGATCAATTATAACTCTAAGTCAACGCTTTTGTTGTTCATGTTCTTTGATGATCTTCTGGTTGTCCATCGTGATTTGAGAAAAGTTCGTGGCCAACCGGGACCACCCATCCGTAGGAGGGACCTATGGCCACATCCACCGCACTTTCCTCAGATTGTTTTAGTTATTTAATTACCTAACACATTTAATTAGACATGTATCAATCAGCTTTTTTAATTAACCTGTTAGGCACTGGTTCCTTCACGTAATCATATCACTTGACATGGAAAAACAATGTCAAACAAGTTCCTTGTTAACAGGTTATCATATTTATCTTGGAAATACATAAAGTCCAGCCCTTAGGCTTATCCACAATCCACCCGAAGGCTTATCCACAATCCGCCCGAAGGCTATCCAGCAATCCGCTCGAAGGCTATCCAGCAATCCACAGGGATCAGTAATCCAAGATTCTGCCCATAGACTAGTATGTGGGCCTCAAGATCCAATCCCGAGTCACGTTAGCCTCTTGTGCAGGGCCCGAAAGGCGAGGGATTTATGGCCAGAGCCCCCCCTAGCACCCAAGCATCCTCCTGCTCCAAGTAGCGCTCAATGGAGAGACCTCACGCGGCGGGTTCGGTCCACTTTCCCGGCGCGGTTAATAACCCCCTTGGTTAGGGTCAGGTAGGTAGTCGGGGGTAACTAAAATTGCCTCTCCCTTCAGGCCTTCAACCTGAAGAATTAGATATCCATTTATCATTTAATTAATTGATCAAACAAAGCAAAACAATGCTCTTAAATCTGTAACAAGCACAAACATTTCCATTGGTTGTTATTGTTGGCCAACTACTAAGGAATGAATCCTTCTTTTCGAATGCATCCAGCCCTACATTCTGTGAATGTGGGCAAGTATTTAGGGTTTAGGAGTTTCAGTTTTTTGGCAATGCGTGCGGGCTAACCCTCGTCCATTCCTTGGGATACATTGTATTGAATTAACCCTTTTCTAAACGAGTACTCCGCGGTTTTTAGGTGTTTAGGTTTATGCCAATTTTAACCTATCTATTCTTGAAGATAATTATGCTATTATTCTCATAACCACATGACTCGTTGTCTACGCGTAAATTGATTTTCAACCTTAACTTATCGATTTAAGATCAAGCATAGGTTCGGTTATAACCTAATTCCAATGAATCATCCTATAACTTGCGAACAAGATTCATGCTAAACAAGCAACCTTTTGCTAATAATTATGCAGTTGAAAAACGATAATTGACTAGAGTTATGCAATTTAAGAATCATTTCATGCCTTGCTTTTTTTCGCATGGATTATTAGCACTTTCCTTAATAATTCATTGCGAACAAGATATGTCCTAATAATGAGACATGCAATTTATAATTCCATGCCTAAATGGAGTGCACTATCTTAATTCCATTTTGTAAATGTGGACATTAATCTAAGTTTAGTTCATTGCAATGCATAAACTACTTGCTAGAAATGCATATCAACTTTTCTGCTCACTTTATTTTGTTCGTTTTAAAAATACTAAAGACTGAATTCCTCCATCGTGAGTTAATTTTTCTAAAGCATTTTAGACGAAAAATGCATCCTATTTTCCAAAAATAATCTATGCCCAATTGAATTATAACGACGTAAAATAAAAATTAGGAAGAAAAAAAGAAACCTGGACTTGTGGTGAGATGTCCACGTGGATGCTAGGAGACGATCCTCCTGTGGTTGCACCTTGGGTTTTCTTAGGAGGCATCGCGAATGCAGCCTTTTCGTCGTGGATGCAACTTTGCGAACTTCCTTTTTGAAATACCACCGTCCTTTATGAGTCTTTTGTTCTTTCCTTTCGTAGAAGCTCTTTGAAGGGATACTTGTGGAGGAGGGAAGAAACCATGGAAAGGGTTCAAAACCGGGAAGGGGGCATTTCAAAATCTTCCGCGAATAAGGCCCATTAAAGCCATGGGAAAGGCTTAATGGCCTTTTAATGACTCACAAGAAAGGGGAATAAAAGGTGTAGAAACCCTTACGAGGGCTTTTGTATGGGGAAAGAAGGTGTCAAAAGACCCTTTACACCCTCTTTTCTTTTTGTAAGGAGGTAATACAAAAGGGTATAAGAGGGCCCTTAGGGAGCCCTTAGAAGGGAATTATTGCTAGGGTAGATAAAAAACTTAAGGGTCCATAGGAGGGTCCCTCCCGCAAAAGTCGGGGTGAAAAAGGGGCCCAAGGGAGCCCTTAGGGAGGAATTTTTGAGGGGGTGGGAGGAAGGGCTTAAGGGTTGTGTGAAGGTCCTTTTTAAGTAAAGCTTTCTTAAGGGGGGAAAAGGGGGCTTAAAGGGCTCCAAGGGGGAAGTTTGAGAGGGGGGGGAGGGGGGCGAAGGGCTTTAAATAGGCCCACATGAAGGGGGGCTTATTAAGGCCTTTGGAAGCTTCCCCAAGAAGCTTCCAAACCTTCTGGGATTTTTGTGGAGCCATGTGGAGGGAGGTGGCTTCCCTTGCGCAGCGTGGCGACGGCCAGGGCCCGGACGGCGACGTGTAGACGGACAGAAATGGACTGATGCGGTAGCTCAGGACTCCTTCTACAGTAGCAGCACAGTGCGGTGATCAGACTCCTCCTTCACGATGGCGTACAGCTTCAGGCGGTGGTGCAGCTGCTTCATGGCAGCACCAGCGTGACGGCAACTTCAATCTCTCTCTTCCTCACGATGCACACACAGAGCCTCACTCTCTCCTCTCCTTCACCTTCTAGCAGTCGCGATTTAAATAGGGGGAGGGGATAAGATCCTCCCTCCCCCACGCGTCGATGGGCATGGGTCTCCCCCCTCCAAGCTCAAGAGCTTAGTGCCCACCCTTCCCTCCCTCTCCCACGCGTCGATGGGCATGGGTCTCCCCCCCTCCAAGCTCAGGAGCTTAGTGCCCACCCTTCCCTCCCTCTCCCCCAGCTCGACAGTCGGCTAGGGGAAGGAGGGAATAAAAAAAAATTCCTAATTAAAAACAAAATTATTATCCCTAATAATTATCCTACCCTAAGAGGGGTTTCATATGCAAATTGCATATTATCATTTCAGAGTAGTTAGATCTATCTTATTTGTGAATAGATTGTGATCTGCATCACCCAATCTAAATCCATGTTGCTGTAAATAACTGTTGATCCAAGCATTCCATGCTCTAGGTGCACGTTTCAGTCCATATAAATCCTTTTTCAACTTACATACATGTGTAGCAAAGTCCGAGTGAACATAGCCTTCAGGCTGCTCCATATATACTTCCTCAACCAAATGGGTGTTCAAGAAAGCATTCTTGACATCCATTTTCCATAATTTCCAACCTTTACATGCTGCAAAAGCAATGACAGTTCTGAGTGTTGCCATTTTAGCCACCAAACTGAGAGTCTTCTCATAGTCAAGGCCATATTGCTGTGCATACCCTTTGCAACCAGCCTGGCCTTATAGCATTCTAATGAACCATCTGACTTGTACCTAACCTTGTACACCCATTTGCAGCCAATGGAGACTTTGCCTTCAAGCAACTCAACCAATTTCCATGTCTCATTTTTAGCCAGGGCTGCATACTCCTCATCCATGGAAGCATACCAGTTATCATCTATAAGTGCATCATTAGTGTTTGTAGGTTCTTTGTAACTTGTCACACTAGCCATATATGCATAATGGTGGGCTGAATAACCACTGTATGTAAAAATGTCAACTGGTTTTCTGACTCTCTCATATCTCCATAACTATGGCTCACTCTAAGCTTGCCTCTCATGAGGCGGTACTACATAATGACTATGCCTTGCTCCAGGCATCATAACAGATGGAATGCCCAACTCACTATCCAAATTGTCATTGTTAGATGACTCGTAACCTACTGTAAGTGGACTTGTCACATCCTCAAGCATCTTTTCTTTTCCCTTATCCAATCTCCCCCTCACTGACAATCCATGTTAGTGGACGTAGGAGTGCGACTCTATAAGCTTGTTAACCAAGGACTTATTATAGGTGACCCATCACCTCTAGGACCACTCATAGATGTACTCATTGTAGGTGTATTTTCAACATTACTAGTGATGGCTGATCCATTAGTAGCCACTGCAATAGGATTACCATACCACAATGCCAACTCATAAAAAACAACATCTCTGCTAATCAATGTCTCATGTGTGGATGGTACATAACACTTGTAAGATTTCCGGTCTTGTGAATAACCAAGGAATACACTCTTGATAGCTTTAGGATCCAATTTCTTCCTCTTTTCATCAGAAACATGCACATATGCAATGCTTCAAAATACCTTCAAGTATGAAATGTCAAGCTTACGACCATACAACTTCTCATATAGAGTTACATCATGAATCCCTGTTGTAGGGGTTCTATTCAGCACATAGACATCAGTCACTACTGCTTCAGCCCAATAACCATTTGGCAAACTCTTCTCATTCAACATACCTTTTACCAATTCCATCAGTATCCTATTTTTCATTTCTACTACACCATTTTGTTGTGGTGTATAGCTGCAAGTTAACTATCTTCTAATCCCATATTTAGCAAGGTACTTGTCAAAGTAATTAGATACATATTCTTGACTTCCATCCGATCTACGACATGAAATTTTACAGCTCAACTCATTTTCAACATGCTTCTTGAATTCCTTGAATGCATCAAACACATCATACTTATGTTTTAGTATGTAAAACCAAGTATACCTGTTGAAATAATCAATGAAGGATACATATTAACGAGCACCACCAAACGAAGCATTATTAGATGGACCCTATACATATAAATGTACCAACTGCAAGGGTCGTAAGCTATTCCATATGTCTCATAAATGGAAACCATGCTTGCTTTCCAAACTGACAAGCATCACATACATGTCCAAATTCATGATACTTGAACTTCGGCAGTCCAAGCAAAATCTCCTTCTATTGCATATATTTCAGCTTTTGTACATTCACATGGCCAATTTTCTTATGCCATATCTCAACATCCCGTATAGCACCATCATCATATGCAAACATGGCTGCTTGCAATTGTGGAATTGACACATCAAGAGTAAACATTATGCCATCTCTTCGGCCTCTAGCAATCAATTTGCAGTCATTACCATATTCTTCAACAAAGCATCTATCTCTATTAAATCTCACCTCTAGATTTTGTTCTGCAGGCTATTTTTCTTACCATCACGCATCAACAATGGAACAATTCTCGTATTCTAAATGTCATGTTGGGTGTCATCCCTAGTACACACATAACCATGTGAACTTGCAATCATCTCATCAAACCAGTCTCCATGGGGTGTCATATGTTTTGAAGCCCCTAAATCAATGTACCATCTCTCATCTTTGTTCTGCCTAGATGCATTCTTAGACACATGATTCATGGCAAACAATCTGTCAACCTTCTCATCATGAGTACCGCTAGAAGATACATAGTACCCATGATGTTTACCCTCTGCCTTCATATCTCCCTGCTTCTTATAACAATCCTTTGCAATGTGTCCATATCTGTCGTAGTAATGATAGTCCTTATCTCTGTTTGACTGATCATTTGACTACCATGAACCAAACCCACTACCTCTACCATGGGGTGATCTCCCCCTGCCTCTAAAGCCACTAGATCCATGCTGGCCCTATGTATTTGTGCCATACCAGGCATTCTGCCGATGTTGTCCATAAGTGTTTTGAGTGTCTTCTCGACCTCAAAAAGAGCCACGGCCTCTACCGCCTCTACCATGCTGGCTAGAGTAAACAAAAGTGTCTCTTCTTTGAGATGTACTAGAACCTGTATTCAGCCCAAGCTTAACTTCCTCATGCAGTAGCAAAGCAATCAGCTCATCCCAAATCAAGGGATTCAGCTCTCATAGACATAGATGTATCAAATGCTTTAGACTCTTTGCCAAGTCCATTCAATGTCACTCCAATCATATCATCCTCAGATACTGAAGATCCAATGGTGGCAAGCTGATCCGCTATATTCTTGATCTTTGTAGTGTAGACCTGAATGCTTTTGCCATTCCTAAATATGTTGTTGAACTATTGCTTTAGTTGAATCTTTCTTGCATGTGTTACATTTCCATAATTCTTCATAAGTATCTCCTATGCATCCTTTGGGGAAATGCATCTAGTAATCTGTATAACCATAGCATATGATATACATAAGGAAAACCAATGTAACATCTTGCATGCTCTCTCAATCCATAGCCTATGAGCTATTTTCTGATCATTTGTCAGATTCCTTTCATGTATTTTAGGTTTAGCCTCATCACTTGTACATAAGTCCCAATAACCTCTACCAACCAAAAAATTCTTCATAACGGAACTTCCATAAAGAAAAATTTTTATTGTCAAGATTTTCTCCCACAATTTGAGTGATATTGTTAGTGCCTTGAGCATCTTCCATAGTTGTAGCTTAGGTATTCAGTGATGTATACAACCTGTAAGTATTTGACTCCTTTTCCTGCAGTTGAGGATCATTTTCTTGCTATTCATGACAATTTCTTACAATTCAAGATAGTTTTCCTGACAACGTGCTTGTTATAAACTGTATTCCAACAATGAAAAAAACTGTCAACTGAGCATAAACCAAGCTCAAATTAGTTCAAAACATTCTATGGTACTGGCAAAACATCCTAGCAACAAACTATGTCCATACAAGTATCAATGTTTGTAATGTATGCAAGAGCAGTACCAAATACACCCAGCCCACTGCTATAACTAGTAGTATTTTCTCTATTAAAACAAGAGTATTTAGACCTCAAAACATCCCCAAAACATCTCATTCAATTGCCACTCTATGCAAGAGTTGATACATGTCCAAGCGGTCAAAATATATTGCACATATGTCAAGTGAAGATGATAGGTATCCTTCCTGCAGACAATAACCAGTCAATACCCTAGTATAACTAGCAACAAATTGAACTTTCAACACTCACAATATTCCAAAAAGCATCTACCACTCTGGACCTAGGAACCTAGATGCATCCTCTATAAGAAAGAAGAGTAGACGATAGAAGAAAAAGAGAACTGAGGTAAACATAACACTCAAGACCAAGAGTGAGATCACATTAATCAAGGAAAAATAGGTCACTGATGCTGAAGCAAAAACATCTACTCCTAAGATGAGAGAGAAGGGAAGTACTAAGGTTGGAGAGTATCCTGACCCCAACCAACAACTAAAGGCTATGGATTAGGTCAAGGAATGGATAAAAGAAGTGCAAGCTCATCTTCATGATGCTCAATCTATTATTGAGGATGAGATTAATGAACTCTCAACTATGAGACTACTAGCCTCTCCCACATATCTGAGACTGGGAGAGACAATGCGACCACATGAGGAGTTGCATGGATAGAATCAGGGGGGCATGGCTATGTGAACAACTCAAGAGCATTGGCAAAGAGCCCATGAAGCTAAGGAGGGAAAGATGGATGGAAAATTGCTAATCACACTAATAATAGCTCATGTGACATTGTTATTGGGAGAATTACTTTGTCAAGGATTGAAGCAATGGATAGAACACAATAATGAACATAAACTACAAGACTTCCAAGATCACGATGCCTTGACACACATACCAACTCTAACATTGAATCCAATGTCCAAGTCCCCATAAGTGAATGCCTTTTGGGAGGGCATTGAGATGCATGCAGTCTTACATGTCATTTCCTTAGGAGATACTACATGAAAGGTGATAGTAGACACACGAGCAGTAGTAAGTGTACTTAGTCATGCACTCCTACAAGCTTGGGGAAACCCATCGGTGGAAACCACATAGTTTAATGTCACTCTAGAAAATGGGATGAAGGTTAGACCTTTCAGAGTCTTGAAGGACTAACCTCTAAAGATAGTGGGAATCCAATTCTCTGTGAACTTCATAGTTATGCAAGGAGTGGATTATGATATCGTGCCATGTAGGCCTTGGATGAGAAATGCCAGAGTGATAGAGGACTAGGGTAATGGCCTAATATTCTTGGGCAATAGATTAGAAGCAATCTGAGTAGAGATTTGGAAAACCTCACCGTGGACTTGGATGCCATCTCTATCCTAATAAAGGGTGACTCAAGGCCTAGAAGTGATTATGGACCTCTAACAAGGCACATTCCTTGCTCTGAGGATGAGCGAGACTAGGTACATGTATTAGCAACCATTGATCTCCCATTCTTAGAGAATGAGGATGAATACATACGAGTTGTAAAATTAGCTAGCTACCCTAACAATGCCACTACTTCTAACCTAATTGTTGGTACCTTTGTGCATGATGGTGTGGAGTTCCATCAACCAACCAACATCAATCACCTACCATATCCCACCAAACAAATAAGGACTTCACAATATCCTCGAGTACCTATCAAGGGAGCTCACAAATAACTCAACTGTCAGTTTAAAGCTCCTCAAGGATGTTATGGAAAGCAAAGAGTGGCAATGGACTAAGGTTCACAACTTAAACTTTTCATGTAATTGGACTCTCATGACAAGTGTGGTAGAGCTCGCAAGTAGAAACCATGCAAGTGACACATAGTCCCAGTATGAGGATTCTAATGATGAGTATGAAGACTGTTGTTCCATCAATGAGGAGAACTAAGAGGATCTAGAGACCATAGAATATGACACGGATGGAAGAGTGATTGAGAAAATTAGAGCACACACACCAATCGTTGCTATCTCTCCACCTCGTGATTACAACACATCAAAGTTGTCAACCTCAACATCATTGAAAGATTGATATGATCGCAACTTTGAGAACCATAGAAGTAGATGTCAAGAAAACACCATGAGACTATCGAAGGGTGAGAGGGGAGCTGACAGCCATCACATTGAGAAGACAAGAGATGTGATAGTATTAACCCCAAGTCAAGATGGTGGAAAAAGAAAGGAAAAAGCAAAAAAAACATGAAAAAAGAGCATAAACACACAGGCGACCTCCAAAGCTAAGCCGAGGCAAAAAGCGCAATTTTAAATGAAGGGCGCCTCAAAAAACTCGGAAAACTTTTGTAAAAGAGTGCTAGGCTCCCTCCTGTGCCAATTGTAAAATACTAGACGGGTGTAGGCTAGAGGCATAAGGCTAGAAGAGGGAAATGGAAAAAAGACCTTGCCATAAGGGCCGGTCATGTAAAAAAGGGATGGGTGCCCATGGGATTTTAGGGTTTGTATATATAAAGTTCAAAAAGTGAATGAGAGCTCATTCTTTTGGTGTGTGGCAACAAGAGTCTTCTTCTTCTTCTCTTCTTCTCATCTTCTTGCTTGTGTGTGCTCTTGAGAGAGGGAGTGTGAGAGTGTGAGGGAGTGAGTGTGTGAGAGTGAGGGATCAAGAGGGTGAAGCTCTTCACCATCTCCTCTTCTCTTCTTCTCTTCTCTTCTCTTTTCTTGCACGCGTGGCTATGGAGGATGGAGCTTGGAGATGGAGGAGGCTTGAGGATGCTTGAGCTTGCATCTAGGATCCTGTAGCTACCGGGGTGTGTGAGAGAGGAGGCAACTCGTATCGGCATCAAGGTAATCTCACTACACTCATAGGATCAACGGCGCGTCGGCTAGGTGAGAGATAGCCATTAGAGCTCGCTTGAAATGCTTGAAGCAATAAGCGGTCCGTGGGTCTTGGCGGTTGAGCGAAGGCTCCCACATTTTGGTTCCATTGCCATGACCAATGGATTCAAGCTTGAGCACTTGCATGCCTCATATCGAGCATCAAAGTAAGGGATTCGTCCCCGAAACAGAGCTTGAGATAGGTAGGAAGTTTGGGTGTTTTTGATCTTCAAAACAAGTATGTATTTTGAGATATTTTGTTTATTTGATGATTGGGAAACATGGAGAAATTATTTCAGTTTTTTGCTTTCGATTCTTGTTGCATTTAGAGTAGGTTAGGATTAGGAAATTGCACCGGAGAAAGGTAGGGTTTACTGTTGCAAAACAGGGCAGAACAGGGTAAAAAATCGTGCAAAACTTGGCAAAAAGCTCACTTGTGATGCCTAAGATTGGCAAGTGAGTGATTGGGGCATCTACACCATACCCAGAAAGGGGCATAAGAGCCAAGAGGCCAAGGTAGAGCTCATTTGTGATCGTTTCAGTGAGAGAGAGAGAGAGAGAGCTATCACCCGATTCGATCCGATCGCACCATCGACGAGCCTACCGCTCTACTCAGGTATATAAATCCCTTCCCCTATCCCCCTAAATAGGATCTGGAGGTTTGTGCTTGATATGATTGAGTAAATCGCAAGAAACGATCGAAATCAAACTCTCGTTTTGTCAATGTTGCGCCGTGTTCGGCCCGTCCGAACGGTCACTTCTGGCCCGAGTCCCAGAATCGGCCCTCGGCCCTTTTTCGCTCAGCCCACTCGGCCCGAAACCCTAATCAACCCTCAACCCAGACCTACTCGGCCCGTCCGAGTCGACCATTTGGACCGTCGACCAATTTGGCCCTCGGCCACGTGTCATTCTCAGCCCTCGGCCCAAGTGTCTCGGCCCGTTCGAGTGACCTCATCTGAATTGACCACTCGGCCCGTCCGAGCCAACCTATCCGAGTGACTTCGTCCGAGTCTGCGCCTCGGTCCGTTCGAGTCTACCCTATTCGAGTCCCAAATTTGGCCCTCGGCCCATGCGCCTCGGCCCATCCGAGTGACCCACTCAGACCCTGCAATTCGGACCAGCTAGGCTGAGTGAAAATTCTTATCAAATTCTCAAAAAATTTGACCTGACCCGGCTGGAGCTCAGCAACACAAATTGTCTAAAGTCCTTCTGATGCTCAGAAGTTGATTCTAGCACTTGGAATAGACGGAATCATAGGGAGCAACCGCTTGGCAGCTTGAAGTAGGCAGCAACAAGACCTAGAGACCTAGACGAAAAAAGCACTGAGCAGTTAAAACCTGATTGGCCAAGAACAAACGAGGCAACATACTAGAAAGACCCTGAACCCTATCAAGGCGGCCAAAAAATTGACCAACAAGCCTATCAGGCCCGAAACAAAGCAAGAGTGCATAAGACACTTCGAGGTTGTTGCTGCACTCACCTTGAATTTTCACACTTGAATGCACTTAAAGAATTTGAAAGCCTGGTTGAGCATAAGTGCACTAGGAGCGACATGCACGCTGAGTGACCATAACTTGAGGATTGTATTCAATAACTGTAGGAACTCACTCAGATAAACTACTCAAGAAACCCACCAGTAGGAGAGGACTCAAGACGTAGACAAACCATCAACGTGCGAAGTAGGACCAAGCAAGTGGCATCAATGACGTGGATCTGACAAATCCACTCAACCTGATCAACAGCTTGGTGGAGCACAACAACATAACTATGGCAGAAGAAGGCTCAGACCACAGGTCTAATGAGGAACTTGACTTAAACGTCTTCCCGGAGGCTATTTAGCAGCTGGTCAGCGGCTACGATACACTCGCCCGGTACGAGCACCACGGTAGGATGGCAGACGCTATCATCACAGACCTAGAACAAGAGAGGAAACTAGCCCGCAAGGCTTTGCAAAGAATAGTCGAATACAATAGGGACCAGCAGGCTAGGAGCCAAAGGCAAAGCACGGAGTTGCGTGAGGTGCAGGGAGTGCTGAACTTAGCAGGAAGAAGCCGAACAGATCACGAGAGAGCCCTAGAAGGAGACTTGACGTTGAGCGATCTTCTCATGAAGTGGTTGCTAGATAACACGGCAGCAGAGCAAAGTGCTGCGGCACTAGCCACATCTCTAATCACAGGATTAGGAGCGAACCAAGGCTCAAAGATCCAGTCTAAAATCCCTATCGTTGCCAAGCAACTCGACAAATACCAACCCCACGACGATCCATATAGCTTTGTAGAGTAGTTTGAACAAGTTTGCGAAGCCAATGGCCTCAACGACTTGACTCAACGCTCTCAAGCATTGGGGCTCTGCTTAGGTGACAAGGAAAGGACTTGGTATACAAGCCTAGATGCCGCAGAACGAGCCAACTTCAGTGGCCTCAAGGATCTCTTCATTAAGAGATTTTCTGAGCCTAGATACTCCGACAATCTGCTAGTACGCTTGATGAACGTCAAGCAGAAGGAGAAGGAGGACATTCGCGACTATGTAACCCACGTGAGGAGTCTCTTCAAGAGAATCCCTATGGGCGAGCGACTGACAGAAAGAGCAGTTTCGATTGTATTCCTCAACGGAATTTGAGATGATGAGTTATATAAGGCTTTGGTAGGCAATTCGAGCTTGCAGGGAGACACGCTAGCTAGAGTGTTTGAGGAAGCCATCAAAGTCGATGAGGAGTGGAGCTCCAGGAGCTCGAACCTAGAAGAGACCAACTCACGAAGCTCAGAAAGAGCGTCAGCCTCTAGTGAGCGATTAGCCCCATCATCCTAAGATAAGGGGAAGGCCACCGAGACGAATCAAGACTTGGCTGATGTAAAGATGGAGTTAGCCAGGTTGCAAGACATTCTGAGATGACCAATGCGCCCACACGTCCAATGCGTGTACTGTGGCGGAAACCACTTACCAGCCGAGTGTCAAGACCCTAGGTCAAGACCTTGTGCTAACTGCGGTAGTTTGGTCATGACATCGCGCATTGTAGATTACCAAGAAGACTTTCGTATTCGCAACCCTATGGCCAGACTTACCTAGTGAACAGGCCGCAGCCATTCTTCGGAAGGGGATCCCCATTAGCCCTTCCTGCGCCTAACGACATTAAGGCAGCTATTCCTAGGATGGACATAAACCCTACTGGCATACCCAGACCACCTATTCCTTACGTGACCCATCCAAGGAGCGATGCTCTAGTCCACTACGTGGAAGAACCAAATGAGGAAGAAGCTTACATATGCCCTTACGTCTCGCACGATGATGAGGGCAATGCTGTCCTCATGGATTATCGCCCCGTGCCAGTGATGGCGTTAGGGAGAGGACGAGGTAGAGGTCTAGGAGGGCAGACATAGGAGCCAATCACCTACTGGACTTGTGGTCCACCCAGGTCATGTCTCATCACGCTGCCCTAAAAGGGAGCAGCAAAACAGAGACAAGGTCGACCAAAGGTGTGCTGAGTGCGGAATCACTCATCTCTTTGTCAATTGCCCAAAGCAAAAGCCATCTTCTAGCTTAGCCAACATACCATCTGTCCCATTGGGGCTATTTGGAGTCGAGAACCTCGATGGGGAGGCGACACCTATTCCATTACGGGTCATGACCCAAGCAGGTCGGCATATCACTGCCATGACCTAGCAACCTTGACGCAGCTTCAATAGGGAAGAAAAGTCGCAGGCGGAAGAAGAAGAGATCAGAAGCTAAAATCGCACTAAAAATGGAGAGTGCTACAACTCTGCCTACTGGAAAGAAGGTCTCTGATGCAGAGGCAGAGACTTCAGCCCCTAAGATGGCCAAAAAGGGAAGCACTAAGGTAGGGGAATACCCGCATCCTAAGTGACAGTTAGAGGCCATAGAAAAAGTGAAGGAATGGGTGAAGGAGGCTCAAGAGCATTAAAAGACGTTGAGCCCATC
This sequence comes from Lygodium microphyllum, assembly GCF_053477565.2. NCBI lineage: Eukaryota > Viridiplantae > Streptophyta > Polypodiopsida > Schizaeales > Lygodiaceae > Lygodium > Lygodium microphyllum. The sequence continues at coordinate 98,304,543 of NC_141151.1, forward strand.
ATAGAAGACAAGATTGATGATCTCTCCAGCATAAGCACGCCAATCTCACCTCCTCAACCAAAGTCGGGAGAAGCAACCGCACCACAAGCAGTACCGCTAAGGCCAAGCCTTGGTGCTACAGGGCAGCGGATCATTCACGGCCATTGGTTAGGATGATCCAAGTTAGGAGAGAGACGAGCACCCAACAATCTCCGATCACATTGGTGACTACCCTTGTAACTCTTAGCCTGGGAGATCTGCTTAGGCAGCACCCCACCCTATGGCAAGATCTTAAGCAGTGGGTTAAAGGGTCACGAGAGCATGTCATGGCAGACCCTCATGACCATGATGTAGAGACGCAAATACCAAGTTTGACGCTGCATTCTATGCCTAAATCCTTACACGTCAATGCCTTCTGGGAAGGCTCTAAGATGCATGCGGTCTTACCGGTTTTAGCCCTAGGTGATACAACGAGAAAGGGAATCGTGGACACGAGAGCTAGGGTTAGTGTCCTTAGCCATGCGGTGCTTCACACTTGGGAAAACCCGCCTTTCGAAACTGCTAGGTTTAATGTCACATTAGCGAACGGCATGAGGGTCAAGCCATTCGGGGTGCTTAAGAATTGGCCAGTGAAGATCGCAGGTGTCCAATTCACTATGGACTTTATAGTCATGAAGGGAGTGGACTACGATATCCTGTTAGGCCGACCCTGGATGTGCAACGCTAGAGTCATCGAAGATTGAGGTAACGGCTTGATCTTCCTTGGCAATAGAACGGACGCCATGAGAAAAGAGATGGACACTTGGGAGACCTCACGGTCGACTTAGATGCCATCTCTGCTATGCTTAAGGGTAACACCCAGGTCAAGAAGTCCTACGGGCCCTTGACCAAGTATATCCCATGCCCAAAGGACGAGCGGGATTGGATGCACATTCTCGCTACAATGGACCTACCATTCTCCGATCAGGAGGCATATGAGCAAGCCATCAAAACAATCGGCAAGTCTAACGACACACCCTCTGCACCAGTTTGCATGATGGTAGGAACCCTTCAGGGGAAACCTAAACCTGTCAACTTCCAAGTCCCAACCAACAAAAGGGAACTCCAGGAGATATTGGAATACTTAATGGACAAGCTAGCTGGCAATCCAGCTGCCAACTTCAAACCACTCCAAGATCTCCTAAATGAATCCAAGTGGCAATGGACCAGAGTGCATGACTTATACCTCATGTATAACTGGGCCCTAGTTTCTGACCAACGACAAGAGATATATCAAGCCCTTGGAGACGACGAGCTGTCTGACAGAGAGGACTCAATACAAGCAGAATCCAAGCCGCAGAAAAAGAGTATCTTTAGGATAGAGCGAGGAGCCAGGCACATGGAATGTGATCGTGCCTGGTTGGAACACGTAGGGGCCATAGATCTTGAGCAAGCAGGCCTAGCCCAGCTAGGAATGACATCAGTGCTTAGGACAGAGTCGCTGTCCGAACTGTGCCCACTAGGGGAGACTACCTCTTCTAGCAACGGTGGGGAGTTCAACTCTGAGTCGGAGATTAGTTCGGATAGTGATCCAAAAGTCCCTAGGCCACCTACGGCTAGATGCACCAAGGGGGATCTACCCATCCACCTGAGGCGCAGATGATTAAGGCAAAAAGAGGCAAAACAACCCAGGGATACACAAACGGAAGAACAATGAAAACCGCAGGACCTCCCTAAAAAATTTACGAAATTCACAAAAGGGGATAGGGTAGTAGTTCTGTTAGGTGCCAAGCATCCAGGGCAAATGAGCCAACCAATTGAGGGACCAGCCAAGGTCAAGGAGATGAACCTAGCCCAGGAAGGGAAAATAACCTGACCAGTATTCATTGCCGATGACTTGACTAAGGAAGAAGAAATGAGTCTTGTCGCTCTCTTGCGAGAGTACATAGGTGTGCTTGCCTGGTCCTTAGAAGAGCTTAAGGGGGTAGATCCGAGTGCCATGACTCATAACATACCCATGATGCCAGACGCAAAGCCGGTCAAGCAGCAACCGTACCCTATGAATCGAAAACACGCTCATACTGTCAAAGAGAAGATTGATAAGCTGATGAGAGCGGGATTCATTTACGAAATTGAACACACAGACTGGGTGTCACCCATAGTCATGGTGATGAAGAAGAATGAAAAAATCCGAGTGTGCATCAATTACAAGAAGGTGAATGCTGCTACTAAGAGGGACAACTATCCATTGCCGTACACCGAGCACATGCTTGAGAGAGTGGCGGGCAAGGAAGCCTATAGTTTTTTGGATGGCTTCTCAGGGTACAACCAGGTGCAAATGCATCCTGCGGATAGTGCCTTCGCCACTGAGTGGGGTGTCTTTGCTTACATAGTCATGCCCTTCGGGTTGACGAATGCCCCGGCCACCTCCCAATGCCTCATGTGCACCAACTTTAAAGGCATGCTTCACAAGGAGTTGGAATTCTTTGTTGATGACCTCTGTGTTCACTCGACCTGGATTGAACACTTAGACAAACTCCGCGCAGTCTTTGAGCGGTGTCGCTTATATCGTCTCTCCTTGAACCCCTTAAAGTGGCATTTTTGGGTAAAGCATGGATGCATCTTAGGGCACGTGGTGTCGAAGAACGACTTTGCCACTGACTTTTCGAAAGTCAGGGTTAATGTTGACCTTCCACCCCCAATCAACTACAAGGGAGTTCAATGCTTTCTAGGCTATACAGGGTACTATTGCCGGTTTGTACTGAACTATGCAGTGATCATGAGACCCTTGTACAAGCTGCTGATTGTCTTTGAATGGACCGAGGCATGACAACGAGCATATGAAGAGTTGAAAAAAGCTCTAACCACAGCACCAATTCTACGAGCCCCAGATTGGACCATTACTTTCCACGTGCATATCGATGCTTCTAAGTTTGCCGTGGGGGCAGTGTTGTGCCAACCTGGCAAACACAACTTAGACTATCCAGTGAGCTTTGCTAGCAGACAACTCACTAAGACGAAAATGAACTACTCGACGACAGAAAGAGAAGGAGAAATCAAATGATGTATGCCTAGAAGAGGCTTTGTATAAGAGAGATGACAAAAGTTATATGCTCCAGAAGAGATGTCCAAAATCCCATAAGCACAGAGAGGAAGAGTGGTACTATCCAAAAAAGCTATATAAGCATGTAATTGATACTCGTTTCAATGCAATGGTACTTTCATTTTTGTGTCACTCAAGATTGTGTTTATGAGCCCAAGCTAATCCATCTTGGAACCTAATTCACTTGAGTTACAATCTTTCACCTCTACCATGTTCCATATCTATAATCTCCATCCTCCATAGCTAGCATAGCTCTAGATCCGTGTTTCTCAACATGGTATCAGAGCCGTGGTGAGCTATGTCTAGCCACACCCATTCTTCCTCTTCTACTTCTACTACCTCTTGTTCTAGCTTTCATGGTAATGATAACATTTAGTTTAGGAGGAGTAAAGTCAGTTTGATAGTGTAGGAGAGAGAGAGAGTTCTATTATTGCGAGTAGGTTCCTTAGTACCAAGTAGTTGCTGCTTCATCACTAAGGTGCTCAACAAAAAAAAAAGAGACATCATTTGGATGGTAGTTTCTAGGGTGCAGTGCCCAAATCTGGCTGACTTCCCAGGTGTAACATTCATGGCCTGCCTGGCAGCATTTCCATAGGACAAGAAGGATCATCCACCATTGGCAGAAGAAGAGGAAGTATCTACAGATAAAAAAGAGATCAATGAGCAGCGGCTAATCATTGCAGAAGCAGACTACAAAGCCAGCATAAAGGAATCTGGCGTCGCCAAATTGAAGAAAGAAGCAAAGGAAGAAAAGGCACATCATTTTTTTTGTGTGATCCATCTCTGCTTGCATTTCCACATAGATGGCCTCAAAACGACCTACATAGCTATGTCGTCAGATCTTATTGAAGGTTGTGGACATCTTCACGATCGAGTAATAGGAGATCGAGTGCTGCTGCTGTATTGAAGAACTGGTACCGATCGAGTAATAGGAGATCGGGTGCTGCCACTGTATTGAAGACAAAGAAAGCGACGCAGTCCGATGGATGAGACTGCGGGTTTGCACAGAAGAGAGCGTGAAAAAAATAAGGGTTTGGTCTATTGAATTTAACCTTAACATTAAGATTAAAATCAACCCTTCTTGAAGTACCCCCTCTCACACTATATATCTCTAACCAGCGTAGCACAAGCCCAGTTTATGCATGTAGCCTTTGAATTCATTTGTGCAATCATTGTAATAACAGTTCATACTCATAAGCACGCAAATACTCATAAAAGTGTTGTTGTTACCAAGACACTTTTTCACATAAAAAATTATTTGCTTGCAAAATTATCGAATCCCTTGTAAATCTCAATCTTCTTGTAAAAGGATAGACACTGCCCGAGATTTCTCGTGGTAAGACCTCCTACTAAAGATGACTGAAGTGGAATATATAGCAAAATTTAATGGTGAAGTCTTCCATGCCTGGAAGGAGAAGACCATGTACCATCTTATGCGAAAAGACTTATGGGACTTGTTTGAAGATGATGCAGATAACAAGAAGGAAGATGATGAAGATGGGTTTGTTGAAGAAGACCAGTCCAAAACCAAAGAATGGAAAAAGATGAATAACAAGGCACTAGGCATCATTGCCTAGGGACTAAGTGATGATGTGCTACATCATATATCTGGCATAAGAAATGCTAGAACCACTTGGGAGGAACTTGACAAAATGTTTGGTACCTAAGCAAAGAACTCAAAGGTAAAACTACTCATGCAGTTTTATAAACTAGATATCAAAGACAATGCTTCTATGACCATGCACATTAACAAGTTCAAGAGCCTAAAAACATAGCTGTAACTCTTAAGAAGAATATTGATGAAGATGAAGCAATAGCCGTACTACTTGCAAGCGTAAACAATGATCCATATGAAAATCTTGTGTCTACTCTAAGTAATGTTCCAAGTCTCTCACTCAAAGATATTGAGCACTCACTGCTTGATGGAAAAAGAAAATTTAAAAGCAAAGATGTAAAAGAGACTAGCTCAAGGGAAAACCTCTTATACACTAGAGGAGCTACTGGAACCAAGGGAAGAGGTTGAGGATTCAACACTGACAACAGGAATCGGATGACATGTCATTATTGTGGTGAAACTGGCCATATTGTCAGTGAATGCTTCCACAAGAAAAGAGCATAGCAGATGCAGAATAACCACCACCAAAATCAATTCATGAATGAAGAAGAAGAAAAAGATACTTCCGCTACCATCAACAACTATGACAAACTGTTTTAAGGAATTTGTTCCCATAGTGGATATTATAAAAACCCTACCAAGATGTAAAGTTTCAAGCCTTAACTTGACTAGGCTGCCAAAGAGCTAGTCTCCTGGTCCATGTTTACATGCAGGGGGGAGCAAAAGCCAGCAAGGGTAGAGACTCATCATTTGAGGGGAGGTGTTGAGAAATCAAATGATGTATGCCTAGAAGAGGCTTTGTATAAGAGAGATGACAAAAGTTGTATGCTCCAGAAGAGATGTCCAAAATCCCATAAGCACAGAGAGAAAGAGTGGTACTATCCAAAAAAGCTATATAAGCATGTACTTGACACTCATTTCAATGCAATGGTACTTTCATTTTTGTGTCACTCAAGATTGTGTTTATGAGTCCAAGCTAATCCATCTTGGAACCTAATTCACTTGAGTTACAATCTTTCACCTCTACCATGTTCCATATCTATAATCTGCATCCTCCATAGCTAGCATAGCTCTAGATCCGTGTTTCTCAACAGTTAGCCATGGTGTTTGTTGTGAAGAAATTCCGGCACTATCTATTGACCACACCTTTTACCTTTTTTGTGGACCATCAAGCCCTACTCTATCTAGTAAAAAAACCTTGCGCTACAGGATGCATAGCTCAGTGGCTCCTTCTGCTCTTGGAATTCGACTTCTCTGTGGTTGTACGAAAAGGAAAACAACACTACATGGCTAACCATATGTCGCGCATTCCCACGGGAGAAACCGCTGGACAAGGCATTGTTGACGAATTACCCGATGCCCATCTCTTTAACTTGTCCAGTGATAGAGATTTATATTCAAGGCTGATCTAACGCCATATTGGGTGGATGATATAGTCCAAGTGCTTGAACACGGACTACATGATCGACTGATAGAAAAAGCCCGACTTAGGCGATTAATCCTTAAGATCCAGCCCTATTAGCTGATCACAGGCCAACTCTTCAGGCTAGGGCAAAACGGATTGCTACACAGATGCATATGTGAACATGAGATGCACGACGTGCTCTCGGAAGCGCACGGCGGTATTACTGGAGGGCACTTTAGCAGAGACACGACATCACAAAAAGTATTGCAATCTCAACTGTGGTGGCCCACGCTCTTCCTCGATGCAGCCCAATTCGTCAAGCATTGTGACGAGTGCCAACGGACAAAAGTCCCGATTCGCAAGGATCAGATGGAATTGACTCCTGTTATCGCATGACAACCCTTCGAAAAATGGAGAATTGACTTCATAGGACCCATCACTCCTGCGGCCCAGTATTCACAGGCCAAGTACATCATTGTGGCCAACGGACTACCTCATGAAATGGGCGGAGACAAGAGCAACACGAAAAAATGATGGTAGGACGACTGCCAAGTTCTTATGGGAGCAGGTGATCTCGCGATTCGGCTGCCCCATGGAACTGGTCAGTGATCAAGACACGCACTTCATCAACGAAGTGATAGCACATCTCCTGTCCACGTTTCTCATCATCCATCGCAAATCCTCACTATATTACCCACAAGTAAATGGCCAGGCAGAATCCACGAATAAGATTCTTATCAATGTCCTGACCAAGGTGGTCTCAGCCTCACGCAACGATTAGGACAACAAGCTAATGGCAGCTCTGTGGGCTTACCGTACAGCTTATAAAACAACTGTCGGTCAAACCCCCTTCAAGCTGACCTATGGAACTGAAGCGGTTCTACCATTAGAATTCTTCATTCCTAGCCCGAGAATAGCACTTCAAGAACGATGGGAAGGGAAGGAGGCATGGATGCAACGCCTAGTCAAATTCGAGCACCTCTCAAAGACTTGCCTTCTAGCCACCCATGTGCTTATATGTGAGAAGGCCCGATGCAAGACTTGGTTTGACAAGCATGTCAAGCAGCACGACTTTGAACAGGGCGACTTAGTGCTCCTTTACTTAGTTAAGGGGCATAAGCAGAAAATGAAATTTAGAGGTCTTGGACCTTTCAAGGTTCATGCGATCAGCCGCACAAGCAATGTCAAGCTCGAGACCTTAGATGGTGAGGGCATAGGCTTCTTCAATGGTAGTCGTGTCAAGAAGTACTACCCTCCCACCCATCCTTTGCACGAGCCCTTGATGTTAGAACCACCTGTCAAGATATGAGTGGCCACAATCATAGAGGTGTATGATGAGGATGAGGAAGCTGAAGAGCCCGCATACCTCCATATTACGGTCACTGCAAAACAAACATGCGCTTTCAACGCCTTGATCGACAAGGGAGCTGACTTCAATGTCTTAACTCATGATCATTGGACTCAACTTGACAGACCACCACTTCAACCCACTAATGCGAAATTAAGCCCATATGGGGCCCATTCCTACGCACTTCTCGGCAAGTGCAGAGCCACTGTTTCTATCGAGTTTGAGACTATTCCAATGGTTTTTTACGTGTTGCCAAATGCTAAACACGCAGGCACGGAGTCGCTGCTGGGGCGAACTTTCAAAAAGCAGACTCACTACAATGTTGATTATGAGTCGCAGCGCATCCACCTCGCAATAGGCAACATTCGCACTGTCACAACCTTCAGCAAGGGCTGGACGACCTCATCACTATCCGCAATGCCACCGGTAGAAATATCCGTAACCAACTCCAAGGAGGGGGGTAGTGCATGACTGCCATCACCCAGATTTTAGGAATCACAGCCCACAATAGTAAAAACCTAAAGCCCAACAGCCTAGATCTCAATGGCAGCCTAAGTAGCTGCAATTGCCGCCTAGGAATTGCTGCTCCTATCCTCATAAAACCAAAAACGCTAAATCTAAGAGGCCAGGACACTGTCACAACAAGCGCCGCATGATCAAGCAAAGATGGGTCCCTAAAACCCTCTTGCATGTGCAAAGCTACTACATGGGCAACACCTGGCTATGGATCCCTAAGGCCTACACGGCCAAAGGCACTACTCATACACCACCCTCAAGCTTGATCAACCCAAGTCCCATAAACCCTCCAAACCATTCGCCGCAGCGCCCTCCAAAACCACAGCCATTCAACTCATCCACGCCTAAACCCAAGAAAGTCACATAAGCCTATCGGCCCAAACAATAGACTTTGTCACATGAGTCATCGCGCCTGACCAAGTCAACCCGACTCCCCAAATCCACCCTGAATGCAGCAGCTCATCTGTTGTGGTTGCTCCTAATCCACCCATAATCCAAGCAGCTCAACCACAGACTCAAGCATATACCCAACCGCAACTCTTCGTTGCCATCAGCGCTAGTTCTAGCAAACCACGACCACCCGTCGGCCTTACGCCCTTTAGCGTTGGCCGCCGACCTTGCTGAGGATACCGGGAATGATGTGGTGGAATGCATTAAATGACTAGACACCACCTTCATGTCGTTAGCACTAAGCTACGACTGCTTGGACTTAGGACTGTTGGAGGAGCCCTTTGCAACTGAAGGTCAAACCATGCCATGCTCTTGGGAGACCTTTGAATTCGCATTCGCAAATGCTTCTTGCTCCGCTGCTGAATTGCTCAACAGTGAGGTCTCCAAGGAGCAAGCCATCAAGCAATGCCTCATCACATCATACGATCAGTAAACTACTTCTGCTATCACTAATCACGAAATCACAATGCTATCAAAGCTCGCTGATACCGACTCTCCATTCTTGAAGCATTGGTACACTCTTAGGTTGCAATGGGAAGTCGAAGGGTGCCACATAATGACCAACGTTGAGCAATGCCGCGCTATCAAAACAGTGCAATACGACCCCACGTATGTCGCGCCAACCTCGTATTGAGTGTTAACCACTCTTTGGGGCCGCCTCATGGAAGAACACATCAAAGGACACCCCTACCTTGAACGCTTGTTGACTGAGGAAGAGTTACACATTGCTAGCCGTGTCAACTCTAGTGACTTCCTAACAGATGTTCTCACATACATCACGCAAGTGGGGATCCAACCCTCTGATCTGGATCGCGACGCTCACTTAGAGTACAACCCCCAATTCTATGATTGGCTCCTTCACAAGTAACTCCTACACCACCATGCCAAACGCCCTTGCCCTTCTGACCCTAAATCCTAGGAAGGATTCTTCTCAAGCTGGAAGGGGAGGGGGTGAGTAAGGCGAATCAAATCAGGCCAATCAAATCAAAATTAGTGAAACACATAAACATATATTATGAAAAATGGGTAAAATTTCAAAGGCTGAAAAGGAAAGGAAAATCTACAATGGTCCTTAATGAATTCATTCAAAAAGCATAGAGTTTCTCCTTTTTAGCAATCAACAAATTACTATGTGGAAGCACTAATGAGAATTTTGATTTATGACAGGAATGAAAAATGTCACAACAGGACCGTGCCCACCGGCTTCCATTCATGGAAGAGGAGAGAGCGCAATACAACATCACCCTGGAGAGCCCCGCCTACAAAACCGATTAAAATTCTGAACTATTTATAATACAGAAGGATTAGTGGCCAAGGAAGAGGCGGCCAGGAGAGTCATTGAAAGCTGCAACTTCAACAAGTATCTGGAAAGATTCGCACAAGAACCCGACTACACAAGCTGTGTGGAATTTCTCAGGTCTTACGACCCCGACAACGAATGCGGCACCGTCACAATAGGAAGGGGACAGAATGCCAAGCAAGTATTGGTTCTCTTAACCCCAGCCTTGGTGGAAAAGGCATTGGGACTAGAACCAAAAATGGAAAAGAAGAAGAAGAGAGATGTGTACGCCATGTCCAAGGACATGCTGACAAACGACAGCATCAGCATCGAAGATATCCCCAATGCAGAGACCAGACTGTAGGCGAAATTGATACATGCGCTCTTTTCCAGCCAGCGCTACAATGCATTGATGCACCGAATCAGTGTGCTGGTACTGGAGAATGTGGCGGCCCATACCCTACATGAAGTCGATTGGAATGGCTACGTGCGCAAAACCATCGACCAGGCAGCTAGAGCGCTAGCCTTAGGAAGCATGCCCATAGGAGGAGAATCCCCAACGTCTAAGGCCGTTGAAAGAAAGAAGGCCTCCTCCAAAGCATCGTTCATCGCCTATGGGAGCATCTTAATAGCACTCATCCAGGAGGCTGTGAAAGAGACGCAGGATGCACAAGAGGGGGAAGGGGAAACGCCTGACAAGCTACCCCCTCATCAACACCAGGAGAGGTCTAGTGATAGGATTGAGACCGAGAAAGAAGGGGAAGAACAGAAAAGCAAAAAGTAGGTCAAGGAAACCAAGAAGAAGGCAGCGCAGAAGAAAAAGAAACAGGATGAAGGCCGCAGGAAGGAGAAGGAAGGCTTGGAAAAAGGAAAAAGACAATCCCTCAAGAAGGTTGAGGAAAGAGAAAGGAAGAGAAAGCAGGAAGAAGAAGAAACAACAGAGCAAGTCAAGGGGCTAAAAAGGCGTCAAAGCAAGAGGCTGAAAGGAGAAGAAGAGAAGAGCAGGAAGAAAAAGAGAAACTAGAGGAAGAATACAAAAAGGCCGAAAAGGAAAGAAAAAGAAGAATTGTGGAGGAGGAAGAGAATTAAGAAGAAAGGAAGAGGAGGACTTGGCCGAGGCCACACGCCGGTCCATCGAGCAGCAATGCAAGGTGGATGATCCAGAATCTTGGAACCAGCCGAGGGAAGAAGGCCTAGCTCCAGCAGCAAGCACTAGAAGCCGCGCCACCCGCAGTCTTGGAAGGAAAGGGCAAAGCACCCCTCCATCCTATCCCCACCCTCATGGCACCCTCCACTGAACCCACTATGCTCACCCCTAGCATCCCCACCAGCTTGGAAGTTTCCAACTTGGTGGCCTGGATGCAATACTTCATCAGTAAAGAAATGGCCCAAGGGAAGAGCACGGAAATTATGACCATGGGGCCAAAAAGGCCAGCCGCAGATGTAGAATCAAGGCAGGACCAGAAGCGCCCACGTGTGGAGGCCTCAACCACCCCCACACACGCAACAATGACGCCACCAACCAATTACGACGAATACGTCGTCGAGCTGCTCTGCCAACTAGAGAGGGAAAAGAAGGAGAAAAGAATGGCGATGGCTGAGTTGGTGATAGAGAAAGAGTCAGTGGCAGCCTTCCAACTAGAGAAAACCCGCATCATAGCCATGCAACAACGTCAAATATTCAAACTCAAGCAAGAATTGAAAGCAAAAGAGGACATGGAAGAAAGCTACAAGCAATGTCTTGAGGACGAGAATCAAAAACTTGTGCAAATGCAGTGGGAATACAAGCTCCTCCTAATGCAACATAAGGAACTGGAGGCAAAAACCGCCACCATTGAGCAAATGATGGAGGAACTAAACACCAAAGAAGAGGAGAGAAGACAAGAGAGGGAGCAACAATGAAAAGAGATCGACCGATCAACTATACCTCGGAAGGAGAGAGTACGAGAACATGAGCCAAGAACTCAGAGCCCAAGAGCAGAAGCTCGTAACCCTAGCACAAAAGCAAGGGGAGAGCATGGAAGGAATGGAGAAAAGGGCCAAGGAATGGGCCACATAGAACGAGAGACGGGTGAAGGCACTGGTGTGGTGCCTTGCCTTGGTGGAGAAAGAAAAAATATTGGCAGAAAGCAAAGTGGATGCCGCCCAGATAGCCTTCACTGCCCAGCAAAACAGGCCTTCCTCAACACACTACTGGACACAACCCGGCCGGAGGGAAAGGAGTCATTGGAGGTTGTAGTGGGAGCTTTCGCTCAACCGCCAAGACCCACGGACCGCTTATTGTTTCAAGCATTCCAAGCCAGCTCTAATGGCTATCTCTCACCTAGCCGACACACCGTCAATCCTACGAGTGTAGTGAGCTTATCTTAATGCCAATATGAGTAGCCTCCTCCCACACGCACTTCGGTAGCTCCACGATCCTAGATGCTAGCTTAAGCATCCTCAAGCCTCCATCTCCAAGCTCCATCTTCCATAGCCGCGCGCGCGAGAAAAGAGAAGAGAAGAGAAGAGAAGAAGAGAAGAGGAGATGGTGAAGAGCTTCACCCTCTTAATCCCTCACTCTCACACACTCACTCCCTCACACACTCACTCCCTCACACCCTCACACTCCCTCTCTCAGGAGCACACACAAGCAAGAAGAGGAGGAGAAGAGAAGAAGAAGAGAGCTCTTGTTAGCTACACACCAAAGAATGAGCTTTCATTCACTTTTTGAACTTTATGTACAACCCCTAAAATCCCATAGGCACCCATCCCTTTTTTACATGACCGGCCATTGTGGCAAGGTCCTTTTTCCATTTTCCTCTTCTAGCCTTGTGCCTCTAGTCTACACCCATCTAATATTTTACAATTGGCACAGGAGGGAGCCTGGTGCTCTTTTACAAGAGTTTTCCAAATTTTTTGAGGCGCCTTTTCATTTAAAGTTGTGATTTTTGTCCCGGTTCATCTTTAGAGGCCGCCTACATGTCTTTGCTCTTTTTCCATCTTCCTTTTGCTTTTTCCTTCATTTTTCCGCCATCTCGACTTGGGGTTAACAGAGGTGGTGCAGAAGAAACTGAGCATCACATGTAGAGCCCTGCATGGCGGGGCTACAGATGCCACCCCAACTTGCGGAGGTTAGGCTGGGCTTAGAAGAACAACGAAAGTACCTGCAATTGGCCGGCCTAACCCCCCAGGAGGCGGATGCACTCAGCTTTGAGGAAGGGGCACAGCTAGACGACCGGCAGGGGGGAGGACACCGACATTGAATTCATCATAAGAAGAACCAACGAAGAAATAATCCCACAATCCCCCTCGTCGCACAATTAGGAATAGCAACAACTCGACCCGCCTCTGGACAGACAAACCACGCTCAAGGAGCGATGGAGAAAATTAGTGAAAGAAGCTAGAAGGCATCTGCAAGCCAAGCCAGTTGTACGGCTATCCGCATCCCTCCCACCATGCCCCGATGACCTCCCAATGCAATTCCATGTAGAGCTGGTGATCTGGGAAGGGCAAAGACCCCCACTCTGTGGGACACGTAGGAAGTAGAGTTTTGGCAAGACAAAGTGTTCGAGGTGCCACACACTGTAAGGGGTTACAACTGCCAACCTCTCTGGAGAAGGCGAATATGAGATACTAATATGCTCGCCTGGATGGCATTTTGCAACACCCTACTCTACGAAAGGAACGACCCCACATTCATGGCATATCCTCATAAGGTAGACGTGGATTTTGTTGCCACGCTCCATGGGCGGCATGACTTTCCCATCATCTACAACTCCAATGCCACCTCCTTCAAGAAGGCCCTCCTTTTTTATTTAGGAAGCCTAAGTGACTCCATGACACGCTTTCTCACAGACTTCGCCTCCTGTCCAAATCCCGCCTTTATGACTACATGTAATTACCTTAGGCTTCTTAAGCTATTACTCAAGCAAGATCCGACACCGCAAGAGAGTGGCTTGCCCCCCCCTTTTTGATCCCAATGCTATTGATAGCTGCGCTATGGCATGCTTAATGATGAGAGCTAGCCTACTCCCCTCCTTTTGCCTAGCTCTCCTAGAGGATATGAGTGATAGCCAATTTACTAGGTGTAATCACCCCTTCCTCTCCACACCTCTCTCCACGTCGGCATGAACCTGAAAGGGTACATGCAAAGCCATCAATTTTTGCACAAATCCATCTGCCCTCCTTCCCCCCCTCATTCAGATGAAGAGGATTAGGCATGGTTGTCATTCATTCCACTATTGTAAAAAAAAATATTTATAAAAAAAAAACAACAGCAATAAAAACACTGACTGGACAACGTCACCCACTTGCAGAAGCACTTATCACCACATAAAGCACGATCATTGCACCTAGGGGTTCTTAAGTTAGGCGTGTCCAGTGGCTTTGGTCGGCTAGCCCCACTCCCAACCCCCTAGCCCTTTTGCTCCCCCACTTCACCTTAGGGCACATCAAGGGTAGGACATACCTAGGGAGGTAACACTCGCCTATGGTTAGACCTGTCACCCTAAGCCACCTGCATCGCACCCCCTTGGCACAAATGGGGTCCTCAAGTGTGGGGCATCATCTAGGCTCGACCCACCTTCCCATTCCACTAGCATGACCACAATGCACTAACACGATGAGGTAAGCACTCCCCTTAGGAACATCACCGCACCTTCTCCTTCCAAACATCAGAGAGCAACAAACCACCGACTTCGGAGACCCCGTCAACCACGCAATACCCATTTGGCTCCTCCGACAAAAATTTCACAGCTCCTACAAGCACCTAAGTCTCCAAGTGGCCCTTATCATTGCACCGCTTGGCCAATTGCCTACCAACCTACAACAACACAGAAGTGCCATTGGACTGGCACCCGTCTAGGAGAGGGGTAATGTTAACCCTAAGTCGAGACGGCGGAAAAAGGAAGGAAAAAGCAGAAAAAACATGGAAAAAGAGCGAAGACATGCAAGCGACCTCCAAAGCTAAGCCGGGGCAAAAAGCGCAATTTTAAATGAAGGGCGCCTCAAAAAACTCGGAAAACTCTTATAAAAGAGTGCCAGGCTCCCTCCTGTGCCAATTCTAAAATACTAGATGGGTGTAGGCTAGAGGCATAAGGCTAGAAGAGGGAAATGGAAAAAAGACCTTGCCACAAGGGCCGGTCATGTAAAAAAGGGATGGGTGCCCATGGAATTTTAGGGTTTGTATATATAAAGTTTAAAAAGTGAATGAGAGCTCATTCTTTTGGTGTGTGGCAACAAGAGTCTTCTTCTTCTCTTCTCCTCATCTTCTTGCTTATGTGTGCTCTTCAGAGAGGGAGTGTGAGAGTGTGAGGGAGTGAGTGTGTGAGTGTGTGAGAGTGAGGGATCAAGAGGGTGAAGCTCTTTACCATCTCCTCTTCTCTTCTTCTCTTCTCTTCTCTTCTCTTGTGCGCGTGGCTATGGAGGATGGAGCTTGGAGATGGAGGAGGCTTGAGGGTGCTTGAGCTCGCATCTAGGATCGTGGAGCTACCGGGGTGTGTGAGACACGAGGCAACTCATATCGGCATCAAGGTAATCTCACTACACTCATAGGATCGACGGTGCGTCGGCTAGGTGAGAGATAGCCATTAGAGCTTGCTTGAAACGCTTGAAGCAATAAGTAGTCCATGGGTCTTGGCGGTTGAGCAAAGGCTCCCACAGATAGTAATACATATAGTCTTATTAATGCTATATAAGCCTTAGTCAAGGCTTAATAATACTAGTTTTTGTTTTACTACAACTTTTGAATATGCCACACACACACACACACATATAGAGAGAGAGA
Organism: Lygodium microphyllum; assembly: GCF_053477565.2. Lineage (NCBI taxonomy): Eukaryota > Viridiplantae > Streptophyta > Polypodiopsida > Schizaeales > Lygodiaceae > Lygodium > Lygodium microphyllum. The sequence continues at coordinate 98,319,984 of NC_141151.1, forward strand.
GAGAGAGAGAGAGGAAATTTGGAGGGAGTGAGATGGAGAAAGAGAAGGTAGAAAGAGAGGTTGGTGGAAGGAAAAGAGAAAAATAGTGAGATAAGAGGAGGATAAAGGAAGAAGGGGAGGGAGAGTAGAAGATAATGAGAGAGAAAAAAGAACAAAGTAGAGAAAAAAGGAAGAAAAGGAAAAGAATGAGTGGTAGAAGAGAAAATATAGGAGGAGAAGAGAGAGGAGAAGTAGAAGAAGAGAAGATAAGAGGAGGAGAGAGGAAGGGAAGGGAGGTAAATAAAGTAAAGGAAAAAAAAAGAGACAAGAAGGAGAGATACAACCACTTTGACAATCACATCACAAGGAGATCAACAACATCTGGCAAAGATCCATCTCTCTCCCTATTTGTAGATGACTTACTCACATCCCTGATTCCTTCCCTACCTTGTGGAATCTCTATCTCACAGCTCTTGAGATTCTCATACCCATTAAAACAACCACATGTTCCCCTTGAAAGATTCTATTTCATAAAGATTGTACATAGATGTTCAGGACTAGTAATCCACTTATTCAAGTCTCACGAAGTTGGGAGCCTAGCGTGTGTTATAATGTTACAAAACATGTCACGAACAAGGATCATGCACCCAAAAGGAAGAAAAGAAAGACCAAGGAAGCCCAAGTCAAAAATTGAATGAAGAAGCTCATTTTTCCTAGGAAGAAAAAGTGGAGGATAAGGCAAGCTTAGAAACAACATGGGAGACCACTAAATATTCTAGCAATGTGCTCTCAAGGATGAAGGAAAGCATTGAAGATTCTAGCAAGGTGCTCATAAAGAACAAGGGAAAGCACCGAATAAGGATGAAGGAGGTCCTTTCAAAGATGAAATATGCTCTCTTTAGGATAAGGGATAACCTCCAAGGGCTCTCGCAAGGAAAGTGTGGGGCGCAATGTAATTCATTTTATAAGAGCGCCAGGCTCCCTCCTGTGCAAGTTGTAAGGTATAAATAAACATGGGTGAAGGGATAAGGAAACTAGAAGGGAATGGAGAAAGAGGACCTTGGAAAGATGCCTGATCATGTAAAAGATGGGATGGGTGCCCAAGGGATTTAGGGTTTTGTATATAAAATCAAAAAGTGAATGAAAAGCTCATTCTTTGGTTTGTGGAAAAAGTGATATCTTCTTCCTCTCTTCTCCTCTCCTTTTTGCTTGCATGTGTATGCTTGAGAGAGTGTGAGGGAGCGAGTGTGTGAGGGTGAGGGATCGTGGAGAAGAATCTCTCCACCATCTCCTCTCTTCTTCTTCTCTTCTGTTGTCTTGCGCACGGCTATGGAGGATGGAGCTTGAAGGAGGAGGCTTGAGGTTACTTGAGCTTGCATCTTGAATTGTGGAGCTACTGACTTGCTTGAGGGAGAAGGCTACTCATTTGGGCATCAAGGCAAGCTCACTACACCCCCATAGGATAGAAGGCATGTTGGCTAGGTGAGAGATAGCTATTTGTGCTCACTTGAAATGTTTGAAGCAATAAGCGGTCCATGGGTCTTGGAGGTTGAGCATGAGCTCCCACTACATTTTGGTTCCATTGCAAGGACCAATGGATTTAAGCTTGAGAACTTGCACACCTCAAATTGAGTGTCGAAGTAGGGTTGCATCCCCGAACCAGTGCTTGAGATAGATAGGAGATTTGGGCTTTTTAATCTTCAAACAAGTAAGTATTTTAGGTTTTCAATGAGTAGACAAGTAGGAGGATTCACTTTAGTATTTGTGTTTTGATTCTTATTACATTTAGAGTAGGATAGGAGTGAGAAATTGAAAGCTTAGTACTCCTCTCATCACAAAACTATTGAAAGGATTTAGAGACATACTTTTTTCCATTGTCAAAATATAGGCATTTCAACCTATACTTAGACTGTCTCTCAACAAAAATAAGCCAAAGCCAAAAGGTAGCCAAGACTTTCGATTTTCAATTTCTACTTTATGGGATATGTCGAGACTTTATGCGAGTAATCATGAATGAAAGTAACAAAATAATTTACACCATCTAATGACTTGGAGGGCGTAGGTCCACAAACATTAGAATGAATAAGAGCTAGAGGCTCATCTATGCATGTATGCCATACTTCGTATGTGAGTTATGAGTCTATCTACCATAATGACAATGATTTCATCATACATTTTATGGCACAACGGCCAAATATGACCTTGTTTCCCACAAAAGTGACAAGTCAATGCAAATTTACAGCCCTGGGACCTACTACAAGACTAGTCATCCACAAATGTGATTTAGAAAGAATGAGACTTCTAAGAGTCTCTCCCATGGTGATCACTACTACTCCTACTATTATTGTCTCTAACTGTCAAAGCATGAGATGTGCAAGAAGCATGAGATTTGCACGCATAGTAGTACGAAATGTGTCCCATGACTTAGATAATGTTATTGGAATATGCCTCTCTAATAGGCTTATGTGAATCCTCCTCTAAATGGTGGAAAAGGGGGGATATGTGCTTAGACTCTTTAAGAGAAGTAGTTGGACCCATGTGATCATGACATATGTAATGTGTCTGCTTGTATGTACAGGACACGTCTTAGCAGTCCATCGGAAAGGATGTCTAGAAAGCTCCGCCCGGCACTCCCGTGGAATGTTACGGGGTTTGCGATCTAGGGCTTTCCATGTCTGCCACGTAGCGGAAGTATTCCAGCCGTTCCCACTTAGGATCGACCTGAATTAGGGTTTTCCTGATTGGTCATTTCCTAACAACAACTAGCGTCAGACCCAAGCGAACTACTTTACGCATAAACACCAGGTCCGAAGCTAATTCACGCTGCACTTGGTTCAAGGAGAATGGGAAACGAGAGGGATGCAAAGCTCAACCTCTCTGCCATAAGGCATAGTCCCATTACGTTCCCCTAAAACAACGTAAATCGGGTTCAATCATAACTCTAGGTCAACGCTTTTGTTGTTCATGTTCTTTGACGATCTTCTTGCTGTCCATCGTGATTTGAGAAAAGTTCTCGCCCAACCAAAACCACCCATCCGTAGGACGGATCTATGACCCATCCTCTGCACTTTCCTCGGGTTTTTAGTTATTTAATTATCTAACACATCAGTTGGACATGTAACAACCAGCTTCTTTAATTAACTCGTTAGGCACTGGTTCCTTCACGTAATCTTATCACTTGACATAGAAAAACAATATCAAACAAGTTCCTTATTAATAGGTCATCATATTTATCTTCGAAATACAAAGAGTCTAGCCCGTAGGCTTATCCACAATCCGCCCGAAGGCTATCCAGCAATCCACAGGGATCACTATTCCAAGTTTCCACCCATAGACTAGTATGCGGGCCTCGAGATCCAATCCCGAGTCACGTTAGCCTCTTGTGCAGGGCCTAGAAGGCGAGGGATTTACGGCCAGAGCCCCCTGGCACCCAAGCGTCCTTCTGCTCCAAGTAGCACTCAACGGAGAGACCTCTCGTGGTGGGTTCGGTCCACTTCCTCAGCGCAGTCAACAACCCCCTTGGTTAGGGTTAGGCAAGTAGTCGGGGGTAACTGAAGCTGCCTCTCCCTTTAGGCCTTCAACCTAAAGTATAGATATCCATTTATCTTTTAATTCATTGATCAAACAAAGCCAAACAGTGCTCTAAAATCTGTAGCAAGCACAAACACTTCCATTGATCGTTTTTGTTGGCAAACTACTAAGGAATGAATCCTTCCTTTCAAATGCATCTAGCACTCAATCCAAGATGACTTGCTACTTGGTAAGATCCCCTATATCTTGGGTTAGGGCATACCCTTTTAACCCAAACCTTAAGTTCATTGGGTACTTCAATTTATCGGCTGGTCTTTAGTTTCCAATCAATCTTCTTTACTCAAGAAAGACCACTAAATTAGGATGATTATTCATCCTCTTGCAAGATAACTTGCGTAAGGACATGCCAACTTCATTGCAAGAACTTGGCCATCCCCTTGTGATCCAATCACAAGATCATATGACTCCGCACTTGTTACGCAAGTGCTGTATCGAACTATGAGTCTATGGAGTCACGGACAATTTGTTTCACGTTCTTTAAGTTGACATCGTTAGACCTAGGGTTTCCAAGTTTCATCTTTGTGAGATTCTCAGGGACAAACCCTAGCACACTTTATGATTGCATTTCATTGTCCCTACATTCAGTGAATGTGGACAAGTATTTAAGGTATAGGCGTTTCTTTAACTTATTCCAACGAGTACTCCGTGGCTTAGGTGTTTTAGGTTTATGCCAATTTGGTTAACTCTAGAAGATAATTTCGAGATTACTTCCACATGATTCGTTGACTATGCGTAAATTGATTTTTCAACCCTAACTTGTTGGTTTGAGGTCACAGGCATAGGTTAGGTTAATTTCAACTAATCTTCCCTTTTCTTTGCGAACAAAATTCATGCTAAATAAGCAACCTTTTTCTTGCTAATTTATGTAGTTGACAACGATAATTTCATAAATTTTATGCATCGTAAAAGTCGTTTCATGCTTTGCACTTTCCATGATGATGCATTGCAATATGGGTTAATAGTGCGAGATGCAGTTTATACTTCTAGGCTTCACCGAAGTATACTATTTTAATGAATACTAATCTAATCTTATAATTCATTTCAATGCATAAGCTATTTGCTAGAAATGCGTTTATGCTTTCTTTATTTTGCATGTTTCATTAAAAGTATTGATGACTAAGTTCCTTCGTCGTGAATAACTAGGACGAAAATACATCCTATTTCTAATAATTAACCTTGCATGTTTGAATTACAACAATATCAAATAAAAATTAAGAAGGAAAACCTGGGTTTGGGGTGAGATATCCACATGGATACCGGGAGATGACCCTCTTGCGGTTGCGCCTTGGACTTTCTTAGGAGGCATCACAATTATAGTTTTTCAAACGTGGAAGCAGCTTTACAACTCCTCCTTGGAATTCCACCGTCGCTCCCTTGCACCGTTCGTCGAAAGTAGTTTTTGGAAGGCTCCCTCCTTGAAGGCGGGAATTCGAAGGGGAGTTTCAAAATCTTTTACGACTAAGACCCATTGAAGCCATGGGGAAGGCTTAATGGCCTTTGTAAACTTGCATGAACGGGAATAGAAAGGTGTGGAAAAGACACAAGGTGCGGGAGAGCTCCAAGGGAAAATAATAACCGTAAAGGTTATAAGTAAGGGTCTAAGGACCCTTAGGCAATTTAGGAGAAAAGGGGCTTATGAGGGTTTACACACGAAGGGGGGAAATGATTCCGAGGCCAATGAGGAAGGGCTAAAGGAAAAGTAAAAAAACACGGGGGTTGGGTTCCAACTATGGAAAGGGGCATATAATGCTTTAAACATGGGGGAGGGGGGGTGAAAAGGTTTTTGAAGCCCATAAGAAAGGGGCTTAAAGGTTAAATCACGGGGGGGAGGGGGGTGATAAGACCTTTAAAGCCTAAAGGCTTAAGGGATAAAAATGGGGGGTTCTAACACCCATGGAAAAGGGGGGGTTTAGACGCGGGGGGGAGGGGTGAAAAGACAAGAGGGTAATAAAGCCAGGGAAAAGGGGCTTATAAAGCCCAAGACAAAGGCTAATGAGTTTAACGAGGGGGGATGGTGGTTTTTGAGGCCAAGGGAATGGGGGCTAAGATGGCCCCCCGCCTTTGGAAGCTTCTAAGCTTCCAAAAGCTTTAGGGGGGGTATTATGGGCCGTCCGATGGTGTTGAATTGTGGCAGCAGTGGCGTTCAACAGAATCGCTGGCAGCGCTCCCTTTCACCTCCTCCAAGCATCTCGGCAGCTTCTATGGCAATGGCCTCATAGTAGTGATGGCAACCCCCTCCCTTCAGCAACACGACGTCGCTCAACCTCTTCCGTTTTTCCTCCATGGTAGCAGCCCCCCTTCTGGTTAAATAGGGGGGAGGGGAGGGATCCTCCCTCTCCCTCGTGTCAGCATGCATGGCATTGAGGCTAAGAAGTGAGGAGCTTGCTGGCCCTTCCATATCCCTCTCCCCCTCCAGCACGACCGTCCCAAACGGGAGAAGAAGAAAAAAAAAATTCTCATTAACCTTAATAGGAGGTTTATGAATTTTCAGTATTTGATAGATTACATTCTCTCCCCCTTAGAGGAATCGAGATTTCCTCATCTCGAGATAAACTGGGGATATTGATGGTTGAGTGTGCCTTCATCTATCCAAGTGGCATCCTCTTCGGAATAATCTTTCCACTAGAGAGGTATTCTCTCAAGGTTCTGGATCTTAATTGTCTCTCCCTAATGTCTAAGATCCTATCAGGCCTCAGTTCAAGGACTCCTTGACTAGGCATTACAACTTGTTGGTCATCAAGTACATGGTTAGGATTAGGTATATATTTCTTCAATAGGCTGATATGGAATACATTGTGAACCTTTAGGTTCTCAGGGAGTTGCAATCTATAAGCATTAGGTCCTAGGCATTTGAGGATCTTGTATGGCCCACAATACCTTGGACTTAGCTTCTTGCAATCTCCTAAGGATAGGGAACTCTTCTTAGGGCGTACGTGAATGAAGACCATATCTTCTTCTTCGAAGATTCTATCTTGAAGCTTCAAATCCGCGTATGCCTTCTGTCTATCCTTGGCCGCTTGGATGTCTTGTCTTATTGACTTTATTTGGTCATGCATCTCTTCCAACATCTGCCTTGAAGTTTCAACCCTTAAGGTTGGATCTGAGAAGTTTAGGGGACTTCAACAGTCATGACCATATAATACTTGGAAAGGGGTCATCTAAATGCTTTGTTGGTAAGAAGCATTGTAGGCAAATTCAACCAAAGGCAAGTATTGAATCCATCTCTTCGGCTCACGATAGTAGTATGCCCTTAGCATATCCTCGATGGCTTGATTTACTCGCTCTGTTTGGCCATCCGTTTGGGGATGGTAAGCGGTGCTAAAACAGATTTGAGTCCCAATAGCTTCAAAGATAGCTCTCCAGAAGTGTGATGTGAAGAGAGAATCACGATCACTAATGATTCTTCTGGGTAACCCATGTAGCTTGAATATCTCCTTGATAAACAATCTTGCAATGTCCGAGGCTTTATAGTTTGTCTTTACTGGAATAAGGTGTGCAACCTTAGTAAGCATGTCAACCACAACCATGATGGAGTTCTATCCTCCCTGGACTTGGGGTAGGCCTACAACAAAATCCATATTGATGAATTCCCATTTCATGTGGGAAATGCCAAGCGGTTGCAGTTTCCCTGGCATCATGACAGTTCGGCTTTGATACGTTGGCAAGACAAACACTCCGTGACATATTTGAGAATGTCACCTTTGAGCCTCTCCCAATGGTAGCTCTTCCTAACTACATTAAGAGTCTTGGCATAGCCAGGATATCCTGCGAAAGGGGAATCATGAGCTTCCCACAATATCTTCTGCTTAATGACGGCTTGCTGGTATACACAGCCTTGTTCTATAGTAGACAAGCCTACTATTGATAGAAAATTCATGATACTTAGCATGGAGCTTTTGGTTCTGATCCTTGATAGAGATCTCCCTTAGCATTGTTTGGTAGGCCGGATCATAGCATGCATCCTCTCTAGCTAGCTCAAGTATAGGGTTATTTGGCATAGATACTTTTGTAGCTAGAGATCTGACTGTTGATGGATTTTGCAAGATTAGGGAATTAAGGAATGCCTTGTGACTAAGTGCATCAACAACTACATTCTCTTTCCCTGGTCGGTACTTGATTTCAAAGTCATATTCCTCCAACACTTCAATCCACCGACGTTGCCTCATGTTGAGCTCATTCTGGGTAAAGATCCATTTGAGACTCTTATGGTCAATTACTAGTGTAAACTTGTTTCCTAATAGGGAGTGTCTCCAAAGCTTTAGAGCATGGATGACAGCTAGCA